>NC_134858.1:66484983-67130816 GCF_049852395.1 Peromyscus maniculatus bairdii
GCATCTGAAACTCAGTTGTGTCCTGGTGGGTTCCCTATATCACCAAGATGAACCTTATAAAGGAAAGACTTCCAGCAAAATCCGAGATATACCTAAGGAGGATAAGGTTGTATATGACTTAGCCTTTGGCTTATTTCAAACATTATGTTACTACAGACACATGATGTCTGAACCTTACTAAAGGCCTCGGTGCCCAGGAACTGCTCAGCTGACTCCCCCATGGAAAGCATAAGTGCTGTCCTCCACTCACACCCCTCACACCCAGGGGCGAGAATAGGCAAGCACTTGGTACAACTATTACTGAATTTTCAGTGTTTTTAGGTCAATGGGATACTTCATAGATAACTGTATACACACTTAGAATGCACCCTCACAAGCTGGCCAAGCCAGTGGGACAGTGGAGCTTTTTCCAATGGGGCTTTGCATAGGAAATTTTAACTCATTAGGCAATACTGTATTCCTCATTGCTGCCTCATTTAAGTGTCTGTTATGTGAACTTTTAAGGATCAGTCTTTTTCTATTTTGCATAATTCTAAACTCATGGTCCCTGGGAGGGTAATCACCCTTGTAATAACCATTGTGTTTCTGTTTATTCCAAATAATGTATGCACTCCTTGGTGCCTTGCATTGGGATGGCCTGATGCATTCAGCATTTGCCTATTGGAAAAAGAGTTGGGGGACAGGGGATAAAATTGGTTTCCCAGTTGCATTTCAAAATGAAGCTGACTCTGGGAAATCAGTCCTATATACTGTGTCTGGGGCCTAGAGAGGACGAAGAAGCTGATGTAAACAGAACCAAAGACAGAACCAAGACTCCCAGGGTGACTGACTGACACTGTAAGGAGCCTCTGGAAGGCATTTCCAGTGAAGCTTTGGCCAGCTGACCAATGGGATCCCGGAATGCAGCCAGCAGTGGAAATAACCATTCTCATCAGACTCTGCAAATGGTACCCTTTAGGAAGGCAAATGGGCATCATGATGAGAAAAGGCAAGGGCTGGGCTTTGCATACCATTAGCCTCCTGTGTCTCTGGATTCATTGTCTGCCTTGAGGTCAGAGTCAGCCTTGGCTTGTTTTTGGAGCCTCCAGAGCAAGTAAGATAAACCTGGGCCTTGGATAGATGCCTGCTGAGAGCTTGTGAACCTGATTTTACTGATGGGCCACCTCCACTTGGTAGATTGAGGAACAAAGATTGAGACAGTGTTCTCTCCACGTAGAGGAAGACATCTCTTATACCAAATGCTTTGGCTCTTCCCACTTTCTCTCTCTCTCTCTCTCTCTCTCTCTCTCTCTCTCTCTCTCTCTCTCTCTCTCTCTCTCTCCCTCCCTCCCTCTCTCCCTCCCTCTCTCTCTCCTCCCTCTCTCCTTCCTTCCCTCCCTCCCTCCTTCCCTCCTTCCCTCCTTCTCTTCTTTCTCCCCTCTCTATCTCCAACTTTATTTTTGTGGATTAGGAAAACCTTTCAGTTAGGATACATAAGAAACTTGAGCCAAGCGTTGAAGCGCATCTGTGCCCTGACTCAGAGCATTCCACAGGCTGCTGGAGAAGAAATGGAGAGGGGCAGGGGATGTGGCTCAGCTGGTAGTGTGCTTGCCTCTCATGCATGAATCCCTGGATCTGTTTGTCAACACTGCATAAGCCAGGTGCAGTGGCTCCTGTCTTGCCTGTGATCCTAGCACTTGGGAGGCAGAAGCAAGAGGATCAGAAGTTCAAGGTCTGTCTTATAGCAACTATATAGCAAGTTCAAGGCCAGCATGGGCTGCATGAAACCCTATGTGAAAAAAAAAAGAAGAGGAAGAAGAGTAGGAGGACAAGAAAGATGAAGAAGAGGAAGAAGAGGAAAGCTTCTGCATAGGGAGGCAGGCATGGAAAGCCAGATCACAGCTGCTTCTTAATTTTGAATTCAGTGATGTCACTCATCCATGGTGGGAGCACTTGTATATTTGTAACAGAGATGACATCACCCATCCATGGTGGGAGCACTTACATATTTGTAACAGAGATGACATCACCCATCCATGGTGGGAGCACTTGTATATTTGTAACAGAGATGACATCACCCATCCATGGTGGGAGCATTTGTATATTTGTAACAAAGATGACATCACTCATCCATGGTGGGAGCACTTGTATATTTGTAACAAAGATGACATCACTCATCCATGGTGGGAGCACTTGTGTATTTGTAACAGATGACATCACTCATCCATGGTGGGAGCACTTGTATATTTGTAACAAAGATGATATCACCCATCCATGGTGGGAGCACTTGTATATTTATAACAGAGATGACATTACTCATCCATGGTGGGAGCACTTGTATATTTGTAACAGAGAAGGCAGAGGCTACAAATCATGCATCTTCCCTCTAAGAGAACCATCAAGTGCTGACCAGCATATCTCTGTCCCAACTTCTCTCTGTGTGATGGCTGCTACTGATCACCAGCTTGGCAGGATCTAGAATCACCATGGAAACAAGCCTCTGGACATGTCTAGGAGGGAGTTTCTAGACCAGGGTAACTGAGTGGGAAAAGATAGAATGGGGTAGTACCATGCCCTGGGCTTGTGTCTTGAATGGAAAGGACAGAGGATGCTGAGCACCAGCATCCATCTCTCTGCTTGCTGACTGGATGAACTGTGGCCAGCTGCCTCCTGCTCCTGCTCCATGCCGTCCTCACCATGATGGACAATACCTTTGAACTTAGAGCCACACAGACTCTTTCCTTGGGTTCTTCTTCTTTCCTGAGGTTCTTTTCACCGGGCATTTTGTCACAGCAATGAGAAAAGCGACCAGTCCACAGTCCCCATGGCACTTTTTGAGCAAGGCTAACACTCTTTCTTTGAACTGTACAATACCTATAAAATGACCCAGGATGGAGTTTGAGAAGGACCAGGGTGAGCATCTAAGTTCAGAACAGCAGACTTACAGGTAGGAGGTTTGGGTGTTGAGCTATTCCCATGGAATAGAGATTCTCTTCCTTATCTGAAAGGGAAGGACAGGAAGCTGACCGAGTTCAGAAGTAGCTGTTCATGAGATGGACCACCTGATAAGCATACAGCTGTGCTGTGACCTTTGCCTAATCCTAAAACTGAGATGAGCAAGCATTTGTTGGACTCTCCAAAATATTCAGTTTATCCAACCACATGACACTGTTAGGATGGCTGGCTTTTTTTTTTTTTTTAAATGTATCATGGTCTAAGTTGATGGCTCAGTGTAAGCATGAGGATCTGAGCTCAGATCCTCTGCACTCTTACAAAAATCTGGGTGCAGCAATGTGTGTGTGTGTGTGTGTGTGTGTGTGTGTGTGTGTGTGTGTGTGTGTGTATGACCCCAGCTCTGGAGGATCCCTGAGGCTCACTGGCCATCCAGTTAAACCAAATCAGCAAGCTCCAGGTTGAGAGACCCTGTATGTATCAAAAAATAAGATGGAGAACTACTTAGGAAGATACTAAATGTCATACTTTTCATCCTTCCTCATGAGTGCATACACACACACACACACACACACACACACACACACACACACTTAAAAAAAATAAAAATTGCCGGGCGGTGGTGGCGCACGCCTTTAATCCCAGCACTCGGGAGGCAGAGCCAGGTGGATCTCTGTGAGTTCGAGGCCAGCCCGGACTACCAAGTGAGTTCCAGGAAAGGCACAAAGCTACACAGAGAAACCCTGTCTCGAAAAAAACCAAAAAAAAATAAAAATAAAAAATAAAAAAAATAAATAAAAATTTAAGGCATATTAAAGACTGAAAAAACTAGATGGAAAAAGTGAGTTCAGGTGCCATGCCAGCAAGTGGTTGTGATTCAGGTTGATGTCTGGGACGGTCTCATTCATATTTCTCAAAGAGTGACATAGAAGAAGACTCTGACTCATTCTTGTTGATTAGTCTCCTGGTTCCCAGGCAATAAGCCCCCCATGTCTTACAGCAGATGCAGAAGGGTGCCAGGAAATATTTAAGTAGTGGAGGAAAACAGTGATTCTTGACATCTGTCAGACTCATGTGAACTACCAGCTCAAGGTGGCTCACAGTTTCACTCTTGGAGCCCTCCATGGTCAGTGATATCATAACAGTGCAAAACTGGGGGTTTTGGCAATTGCTGAAAGGTCAAATGGGACCCCCCCAAATCAGTATGGAATATGAAATGAGGGTGGGAGTTTCCAATGTGATACCAAGGTCTAAGAAGCTGTGTGGCACCCACCAGGCACGTGGCTCATTAGTAAGGAGTTGTAACTTTTTAACAATACACCCAGGAAAATTAAAATAAGAATTTCCTTTACTTTATATGTTATTTTTTTCAAAAACCTATTAAATTGTGGAGATACAAACATATTGTATTATTTGGGTTTAGTTAATAAATAAAGAGAATGATTAAGTGTTCCTTTGTGATATGTGGGCTGTAAAACAAACAAACAAAAACAAACAAACAAAACACTGAATCACGAAAGGTATCATGAACCAAAAAAAAAATGTTTGGAAATTTCCTAAAAGGTGAATAAACAGTGTTCTTTGTGGAATAAAAGTCATGAAGTTTTTGTTGTATGCCCATGTATAAGCATGACTTTATTGCCAAACATGTATACATGAGTTTTTTCTGACCTAAGAGAAGAAGGCAGGAATAATTTTAGCATGTAGTGCATTCCATGGTCAGATCCTTGAACATGTTTAGGTCTATAAAAACCTGTGTGTAAAGTGTACATGTTTGCTGTAGGGAGTGTTGGGGGAATCAATACTTGGCCCGAATCATACATCTGTAGTAAGTGACTCCATCTGGCTCAGGCAGATTAAGCCCCAGCCACTAGCACACTGGGCTACTCTGACAGCAGTATTAAAATAGCCGGCCATGTGCTTCAACATAAATCTAGAAGGTGTCATTTTCTGATGCCTGGGACAAGCCACGTGTCTTACAGGCTCCTGTACCTTATCTGCCTGTGTTGACTATTTAGTGGCTGTGCTTCATTGACTTGTGAGCAGATTCAGGTGTGTGTGTGTGTGTGTGTGTGTGTGTGTGTGTGTGTGTGTGTGGTATGTTATATAAACACCTGTGTGTAGGTATATGTGCCTGGGTGCACTTGTGCAGAGGCCAGAAGCGAATGTCCTGTGTCTCGTTCTGTCATTCTCTGCCTGGTTCTCTTGAGGCAGGGTCTCTGACTGCATCTGAAGCTAGACTGGTGGCCAGCAAGCCTCAGCAGTTCCTCTGTCTCTGCCATCCACAGCGCCGGGGTTATAGGTGTATATGTGTGTGCGGTTATAGGTGTATATGTGTGTGCCAATGCTGGGTTTCTGTGTGGGGCCTAGGATTCAAACTCAGATCCTTACACTTGTATAGCAAGGACTGTTAAACATCTATTGAGCTGTCTCCTCAGCACCCACAGTGGACATTTTAATACTTTATTCTCCCTTAATGATGAGACAGTTTCATCTCACTTTAAAGCATTCTTCTTCTCTAATTAGAAATGGCCCTTTTAAGCTTGAACTTCGTAGTTTGTACCCAACCAAGTTAAAATATGACACATGAAGTCAATTGTATTGTGGTTGTGAGGGCCTGTGCTCTTCAGGACCCACACTAGTCGTTAGAGCCATCTAGACAAGGTGCTCTCTGTCTAGAAATGTCAATGTTGTTCTTGTTGGAAATGACTCCGGCAAGGGTGCAGAAACTGTCCTTTGCTGGTCTTTGCGTGGGGTAACATGGGTTCAGGAAGGAAGGCAGCCCGACTGAGCTGCCATCAGCCTCCTGGATTAGCTGGATTAGAGAGTCCTTAGCCAACTCTCAAAAAAGAGTTGGACTTTGTGGCCTGACATTTGTAAAATGGATATTCTGCACACATATTCCCCAGATTGTGTTGACGGAGGGATTACCCAGACTCGACCCGATAAAGCCCTGTTTAAACTGGGCTTGCTTAGTCGTGTGTTTAGTCTGAAGTGTGGGGACTCGCTGTGGGTAGTAGGCTGAGTCTTGCTCTTCGGAGGCTCCTGTTGATGTCCCTACCTCTGCAGTGGTCAGAGGTGGCTCGTGTAGATGCCCAGACTCTGGGCGAAATGTCTGTCACCCTAACTTGAAGGCAGTGCTGAGGACTGGTGCCTTAAGCTTGCTCAGGAAACTCCCCGTCTGGGTTACTTACCTTTTACTACTAACTTTTCACCTAGTTACTACCCTGGATTTCCCCCTTTTTCTTCCTCATTAATGTCATAATCATGTCATTTCCCATCTCCTGTATGCATCACTAAGATAAGAGCAGTGAAAGGCCCATGTCCAGGTGGGTCATGAGGTGGCTCATCTCGATGCACTCGATGCTCTGCTTTTGATGGGTCCAAGGAGCCCTGGTGAGTTCCTTGGTCTCCCTAGGTAGAGGTTTGAATGTGGCATAAGGAGAAAAAGCATTGATTGCCCAGAGATGACATACTGGTCCTTGTTTCTCTAGGGAGGATGTGGACTCCACCTGAGTCCAATCCTAATACTGATGCATGAAGGCAAATTATTAGGTAAAAGTTATTGCTGGATGTTATTGGAAGCTCTATGGACCACCTACCCACGGCATACATTACCTCCAGTCCCCCTCCTATCAGCTCCCTGAAAACCACAGGCTCAAGAGACTTCTGCACAGTGTCTTTGAGCAGTTTCTCTTGGTGATGCTAGAACATGGGATATTTCCTAACACAACCAAACCCTACCCTGGCAACTCCCTGGGAAGCTGCATTGTGCAGACAGAGCTGGCCTGTTTGGTTTAGTTCTGATTCCCAAACCTAGAACAAATCCTGCACTAGTATCAACCAAAAGGCTCCAAAGCCTAGAGATCATCCAACCTCACCCCACTCATTCTTTAGAGTCCTCAGAATTCAGTTTTAATCTTAGCCCCATCATTTACCAGTGTGCACCTGGACCTTAGCATCCTCTTCTTTGGCCTGTGAAATAGACAAGATAATCCCATGTCATTGTGCTCTTATGTGTTGATGAATCTGTATGTGTGCATGACGTGTCTAGCACATTGTAGGTGCTAAATATCAATATGTCTCGCTTTCCCAGTCCTACATTTTCGTGACTTCTACTACAGATCCCACTTCATCATTTGAGCTACTCCAGGAAACAATAAGAAGGGAGTAGGGCCGAAAACAACATTCAGTCCTGGTTCTGCCTACACATGGGTCTCGTCCATCTTCTTCTCGTGGTCTTCCTGTCTTTATCGTGGACACAGTTTCACTTTGCCCTGTTGCGTGACTCTGCAATCTAACAGGAAGCTTGTGGAGGCTGAAGTGAATGAATTAGGGCTAAGGTTTGTCTCTGTCAGCTCTTTCTGGGAGAGACAGATCCTGGACAGGGCTCTGAGGCTTCACAGTGTGGAGGGATCTCTCCGTAGACAACATTTTCCAGGTTCATCCCTTCAAGTGCAAGTTCCTAAGAACTTCAGAGAAAGGGCATGGATTAGTTAAAAAATGCAAAGGCCTCAGCTTGCGAGTCAAGGGCTGAGGAGATGGCTTAGGCAAGCACAAGGACATGCGTTCAATTCTCAGAGTTCACAATTTTAAAAAAAGTAACATATGACGACATGTGCTTATATTCAACTGGCTGGGGAAGCAGAGTCAGGCAGATCCCCAGGGATCACTGGCTACCCAGCCTAGTCTGCTTGTTGAGTTCCAGGCCAAAAAGAGAGCCTGTCTCAAACAATAAGATGGATGGTGTCTGAGCAATGACCCCATGGTTTTTCCCTGGCTGCCACATGTATATGGATATATACACAATTTTTAAAGATTTTTTTTTAAATTTTATTTTATGTATTGGAGTGTCTTGACTTTATGTATGTATGTGTACCCTGTGCATGCCTGGTTTCCTAGGAGGTCAGCAGAGGACATTGAATCCCCTGGTACTAGAGTTACAGATGGTTATGAGTGACCTTGTGAGTACTGAGAACCAAGCCAGGGTCCTCTGCAAGAGCAGCAGGTGCCTCGTAACTGCTGAGCCATCTTTCCAGCCCCTCATGCAAATTTTGAAGGTCAAAAAAAATCTGTGTTTAGCTGTTGTGTGTTTCTTAAGTGGATGTGCAAAAAGAAAAAAAATATCCATTGATGGTAAATCGAACTGAAGCGAACTCTCGTTCTCACCCCAAAATAGGCACTCTGGGTTTCGGAACCTGTCAAAAAGCTGGTCCCCACTTTCCTCTGCACACTCATCTCTGACTGTCTGCCCTCCCTCTGCAAGGAGAGGATTTGAGGAGGGTGTTTAACTTGCTCTTTGGTGGAGGGGAGGTTTCTGAGGTACATCCTGATTACTCATTAATCCCACAGGCAAAGCTCTTCAGAAGACACCGTGAGTCTGACTTAGAATCTCATCAGGGCAGATCTAGAGTGAAACTTGTGAAATTGCAGGTCAGCCTGGTTATCTGGTCATGAGTGGGCAGGCAAAGGGCTGCCCTTCTGGTCCTTTCTAGTTATCTCTCTCCTTTGTTGGGCTGTTTCCTCCACACAGAAGAATCCCTGTTGCCCATTAAGCCACACATGTATAATGCATATAATACATACACATGTATGTGTCTATGTGTGTATATAATACATATATACATACATACATACATGTACATATACATAAATGCATACCTACAGGCACACACATGCACACATAAACACATACATACATATACACATTTATAGATACAGACACATACACACATCTACAGATACACATACATTCTCACACACATGAACACATGCATTCATATACACACATGTGTACAGATAGATGCACAAACATACCTCCAAGCATACATACACACATAAACATATATGCAGGCATGCACACACATACACACACCTATATGCCCATACATGTACATGTTCACACATATATACACATATCTACAGACGTATACAAGCTCATGCACAGTGCACTAACCCATGCACATATATACAGAGACATATACTTAATAAACATATGCAGGAATATATACAGGCACACATGCAAATGCATATACTTATACATATACAGATGCACATATAAATTCATATGCGCACACACACTCCTCAGAGAGTCTTTCCTCATAAGACCTATATTTCTCTTGTCTCTTCAGAATCTTAGCATGACTGTCTATCTCAGACTCACTTCTCCTCTCCAGCCAGCCCAGGAGAAATGGAATTTGCACAATTGAGCTCTACCCACAAAGCAGACAGTTCTCAAGTTCCAACTCAGGTCTGTAAAATCCCCAAACTAAAGTCTCTTGGCCATGGAAGCAAAAAAAAAAAAATTAAATAAATAATAAAAAGATATGATCTAGTCTCTGAAATCTTGCTAATGAAATTGATTTAGTGGGTTGCCTCTTGGAATCGTTTAATCTGAAGAACATTCATAGATTTTCTGTGTCTGAACAAGATTTCAGTGGCAGGATTTTAAGCATAAGGTAGAGTGGGAAGAAGAATGCTTGGGGATGTACACATCTACACACACACACACACACACACACACACACACACACACACTCCCTCTTCCACAGCTGCTATGGAACAACTTCCTGTGTTTAGTTCTAAGCCTTGGTACCTGCTCATTAAGACTCACATATGTTCAGAGAAATATGTGTGCCTGGTAAATGACTGCTTTTAAAGGATCTAAGGGAGAATGGAAAATTTAGAAACAGATCAAGTGCACGTGGGGAGGGTCGGTCCTTGTTCATGAATCGAGCATTTGTTAGGTGTGTTACTCGCTAGATATGACAGTTCATGCCTGTAATCTCAGTACTCAGGAGGCAGAGGCAGGAGGATTGCCTAGGAGTTCACGGCTGCCCTGGTCTACCTAGTGAATTCTAGGCCTGCCAGGACTGCATAATGAGACCCTGTCTCCAAATGCATTAATTCACTAATTAACAGTGTGTTTATCTTCCAATAAACAGTACACCTGATATTTAAAATAGAGGTTCTGTGCTCTATTTTAAGCTAAAGGTGTTTGGGTGAACCAATGGAGGGTGATCATCTGGCAGACAGATGTGAAAATCTCTTACCAGATCACCCTCTTGTGGGAATAGTCATCAGAGCGTTTCTACATACCAAACCAGTGGGGCCTTTGCACGCACTAACTTAAGGAACAGAGATGGATGTCCATAGGCCAGTACCAGAGACTCCAGAGCTTAAGACACAGAGGCTAGGACCCAAAGGTGATATTAACACGGAGAACTAAAATGACCTGCGTCCCACAGAATGAAAACATGTGCTCCTGTAAGACAGCCACTGAAAAAAAGCACATATATCACCCTATGCTTGCTCTTCTTCCCAATTAAAAAAAATAATAATAATCACCTAAATAGTTTCAATGAGAGGTTTCAGCTCCCTCCCCTCACCTAAAAACAAATTGAGCAGCTAAATCTTCCAGGAAGAGTCAGAAAGCAAAGGAAATAAAGACTGAAGCCGCCGCGGAGTGTGCGCTGATCACAGCGGAGCCCTGAAGGCCCAGAGAGAAACCGCTGAAAGAGACAAGGGACCGGCTTTTCCGAACAGAAGCCTTGCTGACCATCCCGACCCAGCCACTACCGCTGCTGCAAAGGATAGCGTTGATTGGATTGGATTTCATTTTTCCCCAGCAAGCCTCAGCCCAAGGAAATGCTAGTCTCCCCCAAGATGCCAGGCAATTGAAAGAGCCATGCTGCCAGGGGCTTGAGGCAGGGGAGGGGAAGGGGCATATTTTCTAAGATTTTTCCGATACTAAAACCCATTTAGGACTGTTGAGAGAAATCTCTCTGACGGTGGATTTAGCTCACACTAATCCTTAAGTGACTTGTTTTGACAGGGCCTTTGTAAAAGATTTTTCTCAGGAACTTTGCTTTGCTCTCAAGTAGCAATTACTGATTTGTCCTCCAGAACCTTTTTCTTCATCCCTTTCTTTTTCATTGGATGGCCGCTAATGAACTTGATGCATGCTCCAAAATAGCAAGCGAATCCAATCACAACTGTTTACTGTAGAAAGTCAAGAATCTCAGGATTTCCTCGGATATTCCCTCTCTTTCTCTCTCTCTCTCTAGCCTCTGGGTATCAGGGACCTGGATTTTATTCTGTGTGTCATGTGGCCTCCTCAGCAGATTCTTTGACTCGGTTGGGGAAACGGAGCCCTACTTTCCATTTATACAGCACTTTCTCTACATAAAGCCGGTTCCCCCTGCTCGAGGAAGGAGCATGGGACCCCTCTTTTTTTTTTTTTTAAAGCCTCCCGGTGTTTGCTTTTGCTCAGCTTGGCATTATATTTTCAGAGGTGACAATGGCAGCCGCCAGTGCCTGGCTCACCTCCCTGTGAAAGGGACCCCTTGATGCTATGACAACAGGGCCTCATGTCTGTGTGGCTTTCTTTCCTACTGCCTGCTGTGTTGTGAAGAGATTTTCAAATTTGACCTCACATCTTGTCTTCCATGTTTTAATTAAGTCCCACACCAGCAGAGGCTGAAAGGTATCTTTCCAATCCACTGTTTTTCAGAGTGTGGGCCCAAGATGGGCAGCATCAGCACCACACCCCTGTTAGAGTGTGTTGGGAGCCTGTTAGAAATGCCAATTCCTAGGAGTGAGGAGATGCCTCAGCTGGTTAAGTGTTTGGTGTACAAGCTTGAGGACCCAAGTTCAGTCCTGTAGAACTCAGATAACTGCTCTAGGCATGGCAGCAGGCACCTGTAACCCCAGCTCTAGGGAAGCAGAAACTGGAGGATCCCCAGGGTGGGGAATCAGAAATCTCCAGGTTTACTGAGAGATCTTGTCTCAAAAACTGAGATGGAGAAAAACTGAAGCAGACACCTGATGTCGACCTCTGGCCTTCACATGTACACATACACATGCATATACACATACACCTCACACACATATGCACACACACAGTCCGGGGAGGGAACTGCTGACCCCCAGAATCAAACCCAGACCTGCAGACTGGAAAGTGTAAGAAGCAACCCTCTCCTACGCCCTGTACTCTCAAGGCTCCAGGTCTGAAGCTCACACTATGGGCACAGTCCTTCTTCACCTATCTTCATGAACCATCCTCCAAAATTACCAGCCTCTCCTCCCACAAACACACCCACATTTGTGATTCCACACCCCATTTTTGATTTAGGACTTCAAACACTTTGTCTGCAAATTTCGGTTTCTGGCTGTAATTTATGGCTGTATTCGCTTTGATTGTTTCTTAATTTCAGTAAATCATGTCAATTACAGGACTGTTGTTAGGGTGTGGCAGGAGAAATTGATGACTTTTTATGAAAGTGTACCAAACTCCAGACAAGCATTAACATATTGCATTTTAAAGGCTTCTGGAGACTTCTTTTTAAAACTGCCTGCTTTAATCCTCTTGTCAACGAGGTGCTAAGTTAAAAAAAAAAAAAAAGTGAAGCAGCTTTGTCCAGCTTCACACAGAGCAGAGTGAGCCTGTCCCAGGAAGAACTGCACCCATGTGGTCAGTGGTGATCACTTTAGAAGAAGCAGGTAGCCCTGGCATTCATTATTCAGAGGAAAGGAACATAGTGAGATGTTCCTGGGGACGACATCCTGGGGATGCTGTAGCCCTGTTCTGGCTCCAGGTGGCGTTGTGTTGGTGAGGGTAGCAAGCACCAGGGAATGCAGGGAAGCTGCAGAGATGCAGACAGGTCCTGACTGTCTCTTGCGGGGTTGCATGGCCTTGGCACGCCCATTCGCCGCATTTCTGACTTTTAGTTTCCTTATTTATAAGATGGAGGAGGTTAGGCCAGGTGACCTCAGGTACTTTTTCAGCTTTAGAATTTGTGATTCTCAAATCCCTTCTCCTGTGTTCTTATGCACAAGAGCAGCGGAACAGGTCCCCTAAGACTCTGTCATCCATGTCCTTTTCCTTCCTGTCTTCTCCTCTCTTAGGAGCCTCTTTCTTGCAGGGCTTACACAACACACACACACACACACACACACACACACACACACACACACACACGCAGGGAGGAAGAAGAAAGAAGGGCTTTGGAAGTTCAGAAAATCTTTAGAGAACCTGGGAATGCAAATATTTAACGCCGTTCCCTAGGAAGAATCAGGGCCAGCCCCTGGACCCCATTCCCTCTTGTCTTCTCTGCTGCAGAAACCTAGCTGCTGCTAAAAACACAGTGGAGGGGAAGCCGAGGACACTGCTACTAATTGCTGCGGAGCATCCTGGGATAGGGGCTTAGGGAAGGCCCTGACATCAGCTCCCACTCTGGGGATTCGCACATCTTTGCTTATGGGGTGTCCTTGGGTAACCTGGTGAAGCAGGACCTTTGTCGATGAAACAGAGGACCCCCTGGTGACTCTCTGCCACCCCTTTTGCCAAACAGAACCTAAAAGGACAAATGTCCTTTTGCAAGCTCAGGAGATATAGGGTCAGCTCATTGTAATCCCCAAATGGGTGATTCTCGAAAAGCTGGGGTGGGGTGGGGTGGGGTGGGGTGGGGTGGGGTGGGGCGGGCAGGCAAATGTTTTGTGCTTCTTGCTATTTTAATGGATCATGCGCTCAAGTTGTCAGCCTGGGAGACTGCCAGCTTTCCTTCCAGTCTGTATAACTTGAGGACTCCCGAAATTGGAACCCACTGGAAAATTCCTCTCACAGTAAGACCAGGAAAGAGCTTATCTAAGGAAACTCTTCTCAGGAAGTTTCAGTTTGCAGGCAACAGCAGTTACCTTCGCCTTGCTGTAAGAAAATACCCGAGGGAGGATAACAACTTCAAGAAGAAAAGGTTCACTTTGCCTCACGGATACAGTCCATTGTGGTGGGCAAGGTGTGGCTGTAGGGATGGGAGGTGGCTGGTCACCTTGTGTCCACAGTCAGGACAGAGAGAGAGAGAGAGAGAGAGAGAGAGAGAGAGAGAGAGAGAGAATGTAGAGTGACATTGCCCACATCTAGGGTGGATCATCCACCCCAGTTAATGTCAGTATAACCTAATAAACCCTCCCAGGTGCACCCAGAGACTGGTCTCTTTGGCAGGTCTAGGTCTTGTCCAGTTAACCATATTAACCACCACGAAAGGAAAGGAGTGAATGATGGAACTGGGAATGGTGACGCCAACTTCCTCTCCTCCCTGCTGAACACAGAGGAGCTTCTCTTCAGTTCCCACCAGGAGTTCTGATGTAGAGGGAGTCAGCTTGGAGCTGGTCATTTTTAACTCAGTAACAGACACCAGCCGTGCCACCAGCATTAACTAGCAAGCAGCCTGACATCGAGAACATTTGGGGGAGGATGAAGCAGAGAACTAAGACAACCCCACTCAGGCACCTGGGTATCCAGGGAAAATGGCTCCGTCACTGTGTACCGCCCTTCTTTCGGAAAAAGCTAAGACTGTGTCATGAGTCTTGGGGAATGTCATTTAAAAGGCACATGTAGTTAAGAATCGCCAAACGAGGCTGGGTGCGGTGGTGTCTGCCTTTAGTCACAGCACTAGGAAGGCAGTGTCAGGAAGGTCTCTGTGAGTTTGAGTCCAGCCTAGTCTGCATAGAACGTTCCCTGTCTTAAAAAAAAAAAAAAAAAGAAAAATCACATGACCTGGGACGTCTAAGCTGGCACCGTAACCCTGGTCAAATGATTTCCCATCCACACAGGCTTGGATATGCCATCTGCCTCATGAGGACACACTGGCCTCAGTTCTAATGGTGGACCCTAGACTCACACTCTTAAATGGCATCCCTCCCTAATGGATGGCCTAATCATTCGCAGAACACTTCTCCAAACTGCCGGGAAACTTTAGTGCTCAGACTTGACCTTTGACATTCAATTTCTTGGTCATCTTCTGTGGAAATTGGCACAGTACCATCACCACACATCGGAATGGTTCTGAATGAGCCCAGAGCTTCAGCTAGCAAGAAAGGTTTCCTGGTAGAAGTGAGCACAAAGCCACACCATGAAAAATGAGATTTTCTTTTTCAGAAGGGAAAGAATTCTCTAGACACACAGAATTAAAAGAAGGTAAGAAGAAAGGGATATGCTGGGGAGGCTTGAAGGGAATTATGGTTGTCAAGGCTAGAAAGATCTGCAGAATCCAGACCAAGCATTTCCTTGGAGGCCAACATTGGTTGTGTCCTTCCAGCTCCTCATGGCTATCCACCTGAATATGTACCTGCAGGCTGATGATCAACCTCCATTTATCCATGGCTCTGACTCTTCCTGTGCCTGATGCATTTCCTCCCCTGATCTCTGCTCAGCGGCCTATCAGGTGCCGGCCCTCGTCTCCTTAAATTCTACCTGTTCTTCATGCCGAGAATCTCCCCATTCAGTTTCTCTGCTTTGTGAGCATGTCTTACTGTTCCCTTTCCTCCTCGGCCTCTTCAATTGTGTTCATACACAGGTACATACCCATGCACACGCATGTACATATACCCTATATACATATACATGCACATGTGTGTGCACACACATCAGATATGAAGTTTATATCAAGGGTGCCTGGGAAATATTGCATAATGACGGTTTCTATCAGATAATGTATGGACCAGCTACAAGCAGAAAAATGTTCTCATTTGCGGGATCCTATTGGCTCCCACATGGCAGAGGGTCTTTTTGAGGCTCTAATGGGCAGGCAGCTGGCTCTGACAGCAGAATCCAAGGTCCTTGATCTTCCCGAGACATCACCCCCTTGTTTTGAACATGAGCTGTGATGTGGGTCCCTTCCCACGGAGCACTGAGGATCCTATTCAGCTGTTTCCTTGTGATCTGGACATTAACAGGGAGCTTTCTCTCTCTACCTAATTCCCTTTGAAAGCCTTCTGGTCCCACTATTGGGCACTTCAGAGACAGCACTGAGCTAATATCTTCTGCTCTGGTTTCAATGTGCTATGGGTTTGTGATCTTAAAATAGATGGAATTACCACGGCAAGCATTGTTCTGCCTTGAACTCGAAGTCCCAAGAGTCGGTGCCTCTAAAAAGTTAATCCTTTTCTTATTTGTGAGGATTCCAGACAGCAGTTTACAAAGAAATATGCTAAATTATTTATAATCATGGATTACTGCAATGTAGAAGATCTTGCCCACCATGCCAGCATCAGTAAAATGGCATACACAGAAAAACCTCAGCCACACCCGATCACCATTGCCCTCCTCTCTCTCCGGGCAGGAGCCCGGTGCGGGGTGAGCATGGATGGCTGGTGCACACCAGCACATAGGTTCTGACCCTTAGCCTCAGCCCTGTATCTCATCCATTCACGTCTCTGCTGCTGGGGCCTTGGAGCAAGAGAAACCTGTGACAGTTGTGGACACATGGCTCGGCCCTGGATGGCGAGAGTGCAGTTTCTTTCTTATTTAAGGCTTGCATCTTGGATTCTTCTAGGAGGTCTTGGCATGGGCTGCAGTTAAACAGTGGCATTAGTGAGACTTCTTAGAAAAATGCGGTGCTCCACGGTTAATTTGAGAAAAACTCACTGAGCTCCCAATTTCCCCCTGTGCAAAATAAGGGGGTTAGAATAAAGGACCTTGAAATTGCCTGTGGTTCTCCATCAGGTGACTTTAAGCAGGTCTAGTGCAGCTCAGAGATACAAATGTGTACAAACACTTGCAAAATATGACGGCAACCTCTGAGGTGCTTAGTGTGCACAGATGGAGCCTGCAGTTTTAATAGGACCTGCCTTGAGCAGAGAACCTTCCAGAGCATGTGTACCTATGTATAATACATTTTCCTCTATTTTCAAAATTGGGAAATAACTGGATGCTGTTTTATAATCTCTTGCTCTTTATAAGTCATTGCCAGGTTTCAGAAGTAATCTTCTTATACTTTAAGGTATTTTTTGCCTCCCCTGCCATCTGAAAGGGTTGTTGTGATTTATATTACCAGGGGCATGGCCTGTTGGTGTCTGTGTGAGACTTCATAGGCAAAAGGCTAACTCTGCTGATGGGCAAAGGGGGTGAGGTGGACATGCATGAGCCCTGGTCTGGCCTGTCGCACTTTGGACACTGTTGCTGCCTGCAAACAGGCCCAGACCAGAACCTAAATCGCAAACTCCAGCATTCACCTCCCAAGCATCCCAACTGGACAGCAAGGCTCTCACCCAGCTCCCCCAGGCTTCTGACTCTCTTCTGGCCCGCCAGCCCACACCTCAAATGCCTGTGTTTGCCTTCAGACTTCTTAGCATTTCACCCCCTCCCTGATCAGTGATTGTTCTCGCCTGGTCCAGCAAGATTGCAAGGAAGAGTCCATCTTCCCTGGGGCCTGAGAGGAGCATAAACAGAGGAGGGGACATGGTGGCAGTTGCTCTCTCCCTCTCTTCTCCGCTGTCATTCTCTGTGAGTCCCGTGTGTCTCCCCTGAAGAGAAGCATGCCTGAGCTGTCGGGGTCACTAAGTGACCCCTTTCTGTGCAGGGATCTGAATGGAGCAACAAGAGTCTCCCTCCTGCCCAGAGGAGTTGGTGGTTCAGAGGGAAATAGTTTCAGGCCAGGATCACGGCAGGAGTGAGAAGGGGTGTGGAGGTGGTGGGACACAAAGGGGGGGGGCTGGAGTGACAGGGAAAGCTCCTCTAAGGCATCTTTCTTTCAGCATCTCTCACAGTGTGAGCGTGCTAAGAATTCCAGCAGCTGCATATACATTGCACAGACTTTGTTTTCTGAGCTGAAAGCCATGTTGGATCCCACCCTGTTGCCCTCAGAGCCCCGTGCCTCAGAGCAGGACAGGCTCACCTCATAGGGGGTGCTGATGCTGATGGCTCTCCTGTCCAGGGCTCCTGCTGACTGACCAGCTCCTCCCTGAACTCTTAAAGGGAAAGGGGGATCACGAGGAGAGCCGGAGGCAGCAGGGAAGAGCGGGACAAAAGACATGTTACAAGGAGGAGCACAGGGCTACTGTGGCGTTAGTTGTATTTAGTTCAGGAGAGTGTGTATGTGTGTGCATGTGTGTATAGGTGTGTGTGTGTGTGTGTGTGTGTGTGTGTGTGTGTGTGCTTTCCCTGCTTCACCCCCATGTAACTCTGCCACATCATTTTCGGGGCTCTGAAAGAACAATCTCTAGTTGGCCTGCTGCTCTTGTCTCTGTTCATCCCCGGAGCCCCTGGAGGTGGGGTGTTCAGACCGGAGGGCTATAGGCCTACCCTGCTGTGGCCTTGAAATAGTCACTCGGTGTCTCTGGAGCAAGAGAACCCTTGCTTAGAGGAAGCTAGCATCTGTGACAGGGTGCACATTAGGCTAGCACAGGCAGCAGCTGGAGCCTAGAGGTCCAATGAGCAAGGCATGGCCGCAGCAACACCTCCATGGACCGTTCCTGTCCCCCAGGCTGGGTCATATATGGCTCCCTGTCATCGGTTAAGAAGACATGATTTTTAGTGTTTCTTTGTTGGTTGCTCACTTTGCCATCCTTTTGGACACCCTGATTAGACATGATATGGAGGAATGTAAGGACTGTCCTGGAACCTCCCTCTGTTGCTTGCCTTAGCCAGGCCCTGCGGAGGTCACGGAAAAGTGTTTGTACACAATACATCTCCACACCCCAGCTACTGCTTTGGAACAACCCACCTCACCTTCATTTTAGTACAACCCTGTGCCAAAGACCAGGTCATTTTTATAAGCTCCCTCCTATGCACCCGATGCTAAATAGCCACCATGATGTGGCTGCAGAGAAAGAAATATGTTCTCGGAACCACATCCTGCTTGCGTGGAAAGATGTTCTTTCTCCCCATGTTGGTCTTATCTATCAAATACAAAACAGCTTGGTTCCATGAACTTGGCCTTAATCCTATGAAAGGTCTTCCATAATCCTGGCACTGGAAATCCCTGGAAGGACCCAATTTGGCTTCATGACACAAGCGACACTGTGAGAGCAGACGCAAGGACAAAGGGCATCTTAACAAGTGGCCAAATCATCTTCTTTCAAGTCGTGAAATGTTGCTGATCTCACAGGCTTTACATCTGTTAGGAGAGTGGACACAGAAACACATGTACTCTGTCTCTCTATCTCTCTGTCTCTCTGTCTCTCTGTCTCTGTGGGTGTGTGGGTGTCCCTATGCAAGCAGACACACATGTATGTGTGGGCACTTGTGCACATGTGTGCTCATGCATGTAGAAGCCAGAGGATAACCTTGGTTGGGATCATTTCTCGAGTGCCATTCACCAATATTTTTGTGACCAAGTCTTTCACTGGCCTGGTTCTTACCAAGTAGGTTAGGCTGGCTGGCCAGGAAGCCCCAGGGGTCTACTGGACTCTGCCTCCCCAGTACTAAGGTTACAAGCAGATACTACCATGTGCAGCAGAGATCTCTCCCAAGCCTTGAAACATTTTGTTTGCCTGTTTGTTTTGTTTGTTGTTTGTTTGTTTTCCCTTAAGTCCAAGGCAGTCTCTCCCTTCTCTGGTAAGGGAAAGTGTCTTGCAAAAGAAGCAGCCAGCCTTCTTCTGATCTGCCTTCATTTGGAAAGGCCTGATACAAAACAAACCAGTTGCAGAAAACATCAGAACTATAGAAGAAGACAATTAATTCTGTAGCTCAAGAGCAAGAGAGGGGGTCAGGGGGAGTCATGCTATGACTTTCAGGTTTCAGAGTGGTCACCACACGCCTCCTCTGGTCTTCTGCAAAGGGAGGGATTTTAAAGTCTGCCCCCCATCCCCCCCTCATCCAAGTCTATGCCACAAACACTTAGAACAGGTATCTGGCCATCTAAGAAAGAAGTTTTAGCTGTAAAACCTGGAAGAGGATGTAGTAATTCGAGCAATAGCTTCAGTTAGGCTCTGAGCCTTATAATCCTTCCATTGTCCCTACAATTGCTTATGCACGAACGATTGCTTTCCCTTCACGACTGTTAACAGCCATGATCTCCAACCTCAGGTGGAGATCAAAGCTGTCTGTATTTGTGGAGCAAATAGCATGAGATATTTTGCAGGGGGAATTGACATCCAGCACTATAACTGGGTGGCCATTAGCAGGCGAGTCTGTGAGGAGTTTTAATATGAGCAAAGGCAAGGAAATGTTCCACGGGACCACAGGCACAGTATTTGGGCTTTTCATGTGGGATATTTCTGTCCTTAGTTAAAGATGTTGCCTGCAGTTTTGGATGCCCAGTTCCTGTCTCTATCCCTGCTGGCTGCAGGACAGGGAATGCAGTACCATGTACAGCAGGGCCTCCACCTGCTCCTTTTTGTCCACTGCTCACTGAAACTCCCAATCTCTCCTTTCCTGCATCCATCCTCAGGGCCCCTCTCCATCTTCTGCCGTCCTTGTTACTGATGTTCTAGGTGCTTTAGTGATTTGCCTCTTAACTGACTGTATCATCTGATGTTACATGGGAAATGTGATGCCCATGATCCCAAAGTCTGTCCCCTTCAAGTGAAGGACTGTTGGAGTTTCAGCTTGGATTCTTTGAAGGATGCCTTCCACCAGGGACCGGGGAGCTGGCTCAGCACTGGCTGTACTGTGAGAACTGGGGTTCCATTCCCTAGTACCCAAGTCAATGCTGAATGGCTATGGCATCCTGTCTGTCATCCTAGCACGGGGGAGGCAGAAGCAGGGAACCCCTAAAACAAGCTTGGGCTGGCTGAATTATGCTCTGGGTTCAGGTGAGACAGCCCACTTTACTATGTAAGGTGAGAAATGATCAAGGAAGACACCAAACAGACATTGGCCTCTGACCTCCACATGCACCCTCACACATGTACATCCATATACAGGCAAACTTGCATATAACACACACACACACACACACACATACACACACATACACACACACACACACACACACACACACACACACACACAATGTCTTCTGTTTTCTGAGGGTCTAATTTCTGAGGTTGAGATATAAACAAGACCAACAGTAGGACCGTAGGGTGTTGGTTTCCTGGGAAAAGTCAGACTAACCAGAAATGAGGAAGCAGAAGAACTGCCTGGGGTAGGTGAAGAGGGTGACCAGGCTGCATCCTATGGAAGCTTCTCTGTACACGCCACGGCTGTGCCCTGTGCTTTACTTTTACACACAGTAGTCATGTCCATGTCATCAAGCAGCATCAAGCATCATTCTTCCCAGTCCACAGATAAAGAAGGCAAGTTCAGAAGTTAATTTGCCCAAATCACTGCTAGCAGCAAGTACCTAGTGACTTGCAGCCCATAGAGTAGACACTGTGTGTTGGTTCTTCTGCTACAAATCTGCATTCTTTGGGTTTCTGAGGCAAAGCCTACATGGAATGTGGGTATCATTACCTTGTTATGCCTGGACTGTGCTTTATAGCATGCTGCTCCAAAAGTCTGTAGTTCAAAAAAATGCAATCATTTAGCTATAGTTTCCTTTCCTGATCATTGTGGGTTAAGAATGCTTGGTGGGGTGAAGCTGGGTTCTTCCTGGGATCCCTGCTGGCATCTGTCTTGGTTTCTTTCTTTGTTGCTATGATAAAATACTCTGACAGGAGCAACTTAAGGACCAAAGGGTTTATTCTGGTTCACACTTTAAGGATGCAGTCAATAGTGATGAAGTCATTGCAGCAGGAGCCTGGAGCAGCTGGGGACATCACTGCAGAGAGGAGTGAATGCATCCTGTTCCTCAGCTCACTTCTTACTTTTATACGATCTAGGATCCCTGCCTTGGGAACAGTCCCATATGTAGTCACGTCGGGTCTTCCTATATCCACGAACATGCCCAGCTGCCCATCTCCCAGGGATTCCAGACTCTTGTCAAGCTGACAGTTCACACTAACCATCACTGCCCCTAACTGGTCTGAAGGATTGCAGGTGTCTTTCTTCATGGTCTGAGAGCTAGATAGGGACAGCTGGACATTGACTGCTCAGTAGGCCTCTCCCTGTCCAAGCATTGTTAGTCATCTATAAGTGGTCCCCTCACTTGTCTTCAGGAGATGTGGCAGAGGCTGCCTGTCTTCTTAAAGGTCCTAGAGGACTATAGTTACTCTCCCTCTATGCTCCACTGATCAAGGAAACATAGGCTGACCCAGCTTCCCAGGCAGGTGGAAATCAACCTCTGTCATCACAGAAAAGACTGTCTAGGAGTGTGCGGCTATCTTAATTCTACCCCAGATTCTTTCCATAGACTCAAGCAAAAAGTCTGCTTTTCAAGGCAGAGCTTGCCATGGACCAAATGATGCAGGGAGCAACTTTTATTTTTGTAGCCTTTTATCCTTTCGACCACTCCTGCCTTCCCCTGCCCCATGTGCACTAAATCACCTTTCCCCTGTGTCCCTAATACCTGTGCTCGAGAAAGATGAGAATCCTGAGACCCACTTGCCTGCGGGAGTCATCTCCTGGCTAGCTCTCTAATGGGGAGGGAAGGAAGGGTGCTTTTTCTTTTGATAAAAATATCCCCCAAAGCTTGGGGGAGGTAAAGCAGGCAGAAGAGACTGAGTTTGGGTGGAGAGCTCTAGACCAAGCCAATAAACTATACAGCGCTCTGTGACTGAGTTCCAGTCCATTGCAATTACTGCTAGGCCCTGGACCTTGCTTTTTATATAGGCTGTCCATGTATTCACATTCTCTCTCTCTCTCTCTCTCTCCCTCCCTCCCTCCCTCCCTCCCTCCCTCCCTCCCTCCCTCCCTCCCTCCCTCCTTTGCCTTTACTCTTCTATTCTTGTTCCATGCATACATGTGGTTTCATATTTTTATATTTGTTTATTTCCTGGCTGCAAGTAATCAAATTTATAAAATCACTTGAATTATTTTTGTTTAAACCTCGGTGACATAAGGACCCCACCATTCCAGGAAAAGCCCAGATGCCTTTTGGTAGGGTTGTGGTTCCAGAGAGGCATTTATGGAAAGGGGGGAAATTCTTACAAAGGATGTGAGGATCTTATTCACAGGTCTTTTAAGATTGTTCCAGAAGCTAGCCTCTCACATCTGTGTCATTTTCTTCTTCTTCCTCTTCACCTCTCTATCTCAGGCGCATGCTCTCTTTGGGACGCTTTCTTCTGTTCTAGGTGGAGAAGCCCAGCATAGCTCTTTTATTCCATTTGTCACTCATGGATGCACAGTCAGTTGAAAGGCACACTAACCTCCACTGTTGCCACAAGACTGCTTTGGCTCCTGGAGCCTCCGGCCACACCTATCTGTTGATGTATGGCTTCTCTGTTGTTTTGTAGCTCCTGGTGTTTGTCAGTGGGGGAAAAAAATCTCAAAGGAGGGGTAAACTGCTGTAAGAGGAAGCCAGTTGTGGCCAAGGACGACTGCTGGCCCAGTGAGCTGTAGAGCACTTCATAGTTTGGATAGTTGGTAACTGTAGCACTTAAGTTTCTCAGCTGCATCAGAATGAGCTTCCTCAACCCTAAATGCCCTCTTAGATATCTTTTTTCTGCTGCATTCTTTTTTTCCTCCTTTGCTTACTTAAATAGCCCTATGTTCTTTTTACATTTTTTTCTGAATTATTTTTAAGTTACTTTATATGTGTGTGAGTATTTTTATGCATGAGCATGTGGGTGCCTGCAGTGTCCAGAAGAGACATCAGATCCCCTGGCACTGGATTTCCAGGTGATTA
Organism: Peromyscus maniculatus bairdii; assembly: GCF_049852395.1. Taxonomy (NCBI): domain Eukaryota; kingdom Metazoa; phylum Chordata; class Mammalia; order Rodentia; family Cricetidae; genus Peromyscus; species Peromyscus maniculatus. The sequence goes on from NC_134858.1 coordinate 66,508,359, forward strand.
TGAACCACCGGACATGGGTGCTGAGAACCAAACTCTGGTCCTCTGGAAGAGCAGCAAGTGCGCTCAATGGCTGAGCCATCTCTCAAGCCCCTATTCTTAAACTTTCTGTAGGAATCAAATCGTGTTTCTACTTAGGAAACGGGTATATAGTCAATGGAGGATGTTTGGAATGTTAGCATAAAGGAAAAAGGACGATGAACATCTGTGGTACCAACCCTTGCTGACAACCAGGCTCCTTCATTCACCTTTTTTTGTTTAACGATAACAGTGATCTACCTGCCATGCGCAGTCCTTTGAGTATGGACATACAGATGACACAAAGAGAGCAGAGCTCTCTAGTCTCATGGACTGCCTTGTGATGGGGAGACAAATGCCGAACACTGAGATTGTGATAAACGTGACTTTGGTAGCTGTGTACTATTCCACCATCTGCCTGTATTTTAGGTTAGATGAATAGTTTTGTTTTGCTTGTGTTTTGTGGTGCTTGGAATCAAATCCAGGCCCTTGCTCATGCCGAGTAAGTACTCTGTCACTAAGTTACAGGCCAAGCCCCTGAAGATTACTTTTTAATGTGATCCATGTATATGTTTTAAGCCAAACATAAGTTATTAAATCAATGTCATTATTATGTACTTACATTATCATAAGTTGTTGTTAGTGTGACATTCCTGGGAAGAGCAAACCTCTACTGAGGGACTGTCTCCATCAGATTGGCATGTGGGCTCTTTTGTGGGGGCATATTCTTGATTGCTAATGTATGGAAGAGGGACTAGCCCACTGTGGGCAGTTCTGTCCCTAAGCTGATGGGCCTGGACTGAATGAGAAAGGTAACTGAGCAAGCCAGAGAAGGCCAGCCAGCCAGCAGTGAGTGTTCCTTTATCTTTTCTGCTTCAATTCCTCCTGGAGCTGCTGTTCTGATTGCCCTCATTCCTAGACTGTGACCTCGTCATGTAAGCCAGATAAGCCCTTTCCTTCCCAGGCTGTCTGTGGCCCTAATATTTAGCACAGCAACAGAAAACAAACTAGAATACTAGTGTATTTTTTCCTGTAATGTTTTATATTCTTCTTGTACGTGAACCCTTGACATACTCTCATTCTGTGACTTGAATTTCTTACACGATGGTTAATAGGTTGATAACAGGCCATGGTAAAGACTGACTGACTGTTATTAGCTTGCTTTCTAGGAGGATTGCCAGTACATCACTTGCCCATCTCTCGCCCATCAAGAATGTAAGCCATACTTTACAATAACAAGTATCAATTAGCCGAGCTCAGTTGTACTACGTTTTACATATAACTTCTTCTGTGCTCTTCTAAAAGCAGGACACGTTTATTGTAAAGTTAAAAAAAATAAATCTGGATTGGAGATATCAGAGCCAGTAGTTACAGTGACGGCCGTCATAGGTTGTGTTTAGATGTGTGTCTTTCCAGGCTGTTTTCTTGTCTTGGGTTGCATCAAAAGCATACATCTTTGAAGCAGCTAAGCCTTGCCATACTTGACCGTCCCCAGGTCCACTGCTAGCAAATTCTGGCACCGCTTTTTCTCCAGGAGCTTTGGCCTGACAGATGTTTACAACGGTGTTTTACTTAAACCAAAGTCTCTCAGCCCCAACACTCCCCCCAGAGAATGCTTTGTTATGGGTAATTAATTGTCTTCAGTGGCCTATGTCACTTAGAAGCATCTCTGTCCTTCTTGATCCCTGTTGAAGGTGAATGGCATGGCCCACTTTTAACTGTAACAGTCAAAAATGTCTTCAAAGACTGCCACTCTGGGGTAGAGGGAAACAGGGGCCACCATTACCCCTGATTGAGAATCATTGTTTCTAGGCTGCCAAGAAAATTCCCCATCTTGTAAATTGTGCTGTACCAAAACTGAACTTGGAGTGTTTGCTGGCTTACACCACACCGCAGCCATAGAAAGAGACTGTAGAGACTGGAATGACGAGGCCGAAGAAGGACGAGGCACCACTTGAGATAACTGTCCTGGGCATCCTGCTGGGCACGGTTCCGGACACACACAGAAAGACAATGCTCAGCGCCGTAGTTAAGTGTCAGGCGTCTGCATGTGGTGGGTGGGGAGGAAATTACATTTCTTTTGGGATAGTCAGGTTGGAAACCAATAAAGTGATGAATTATTGAATGGGGTCCTTTTTTTTTAATAAACATATTTTTCCCCTTTCTTTTTCATCAGTCCTGTGGTGAGCGAGAGGAGACAGGTGAACATATTACAAAGAGCTTCAAAGGCTAACTCCCTTTGGTGCACGGCCTCCTGGCTGGATGTGTTATTTCCTTCTTGAGTGGTTTTTTAAATGCAACTGTTGTTCAGAAAAAGAGTTACCCTCTTTTCCAACACTTTCTCTTTCATTCCCTCCGCTGCTTTGGTGTTTATTCAGTAAATGAAAGCGTAGGGGTTTGTTAACAATAATAGCCTGGGGTGTCAGAGTGGCCATCTTGTGTTTTGAAAGACTCACATGTTCCTGCCAGTCCAGAAGAGCAAACTCCCTCTTGCCTTACTAAGTGATGTTGCTGAGTTTTACTGGGTGGAAGTGACATTTGTTTGGATGGGTGCATAGGGTATTTCTGAATAGCAGACTCGGTTAAGAAAAGCCTTTGAGAGCATGGATGGGGTGGCATGGGTCTCTGAAGACTGACTGGCATCTCTGGTGAAGTCCAGCTCTCCAGCAGTGGTCAGGGAGCCCCAGTTCAGGACTGCAGGAGGGGTATAGATTTTTTAGTGGCCATGAGAGCGAGTCTGGAGGTCTCACTGGAAAGACAGAAAAGTGCATCCACTAAAGCAGAGGCCAGGCTGACAACAGGAAAAGGACCCCAGGAGGCTAAGGGCCATGCAGCCAGGGCACAGGTCCTAAGACTGGTGTTTCTTTAGGTTGGTGGTTCTCTAATAGTTGCCAATGTAAGGAGTTCCCTCAGAGGTTAACTAAGTGTGAGGACAGAGAGACTGAGCAGTAGGATGAGCAGAAACAGTAGGGTTTGTTTAGTGGATGAGTGTCTTCCTCGCATCAAGAAAAAGAGAAACTAAGAAAATGAAAACTTATCCCCACTGGCAGATTTACATCTGGCCCATTTCATCTTTCTGTTCCCTAATATCAATATTTATAAAAGTCGGGGCATATGTGTGTGTGCTTGTGTGTGTGTGTGTGTGTGTGTGTGTGTGTGTGTGTGTGTGTTCTCCATACTCAATCTACTTTTCCAGAGTATTGAACCATTCTACAGCAAACCCAGACACTAACAACCATAACAATAGATTGAGCCAAATGAAGCTGCTTAAATTCAATGATTTTTTTTAACCTACACAAACAACTGAAATCACTGCTTAGAAACCAGGACAGAGGGTAGTGCGTGAAGGACAGGGTGACGAGTGCCAATGGGAAGCTGAGTGGATGGATGATGGGCATTCATGGACTTGACCTGCAAGGGGGTGTTGGAGCTTAGTCAAGCCTCAAAAAGCATTAGGGAACCAGAGGGTAAACTGAGGTGTGATTGATCCAAACAAAGTATCTTCATCCCAGAGAGATTACATCTTCTCTATATCTTCTTCTAAAAGTGATTCTGGATGCAGTCCCCTTATGGGAAAGGGGAGAAGGGGAGATCATGTCTTCGAAACACAGAGATCACCTGCTTGCAACCCAGCTGCCAGACCCAAAGTGGGGGGACAGCCTGGATGCTTGCTTTGAGAAGCAGAATTCTAAAGGGGTACCTAGAGAGGGAAGGCTAAGGCTTGTGTTCTTTTATAAACAGTGACAACACAAAGTTCCTTTTAACAGAGAGGAGTTTCTAGATCACTAATCCAAACCTCCACTCTCCCAGTGTTGTCGAGACAGATTCTACTGATAGGATCGTGTCTGATGATCACCAATGTCACCTCATGTCCTTTGTAAGGGGAGTTTTCACCATTCATTTATGTAATCAAAATGATCACAAGAACTGTTTTAGGGTGTTTGGGGAGGGCAGGACAAATGTTTCCGATCACGTAAGTAGCACAGCAATATACTAAATGGCACATACATTTACTGTGTTCACCTTTCATCGTCTCTCAGGGCTCTTTGCTTTTCCTTCTCCAAGTTGCAGTGGCCGCTAACATTCCTGAGCATTTACCAGGCCCCTGGCTGTGTCCTCAAACTCACACAGTCGACCTGACAGCCCCATAATAACGTGCATACTATAATTATTCCTATTCTACTGAGGAACAAACTGAGGGTCAGAAAGAAAAGGGAAAAATAAGGACAAAAACTTCCCAAGGCCACCCGTCTGGTGACAAGGAAGCCAACATTCACCTAAGCAGTGTGAGCCCCAGGACCCTTGCTCTTGACCAGGGAACTTACCTGCCTCCCAGAAGAGATGTGTGCAATTGGTGGAGGCTGTAATTTTATGGAGGTGAAGATCATGCTTCTAACACAGGGACACAGCTTGAGCCTGTCGCATTAAAATTGGGCAGTAGAGGCACTGGCAATCCAAGAAGGCGAAGGCCAGGGAGATGACTCTCAGAGCTGCTGGGCCATTGATGGTCATCGAGTCTTATTCTCAAACCTGTTTAAAGCACCACACACTCGGCAGAACTGTGCTTGCTAGCAGATATACACTATGGATCTGGAGTTTAAATTAACACACTGAGAAATAAAGATTGTAGAAATACAAATCATAGGTACCTGGTAGGAGGGCTGTGCTGTGGTATTTTCTTTGAGCCAAGGTGCTGCAGTGACCTAGGAAAAGGACCTCTGGATACAAGTTACTCCATAGGGAAAAGTGAGCACAGAAGGTCACCATGGTAACACGACCTCTGTTGGGGCCCTGTCTTTGGGGTTTAAGTTTGTGGATAGAGGCTGAGCAGCCGCAGCAAACTGCAGCCTAGCTGAGAAGGGTAATGCAAGAGTTAGCTCAGGAAAGGGTCTGGCCTCAGAAAGAGTCTTGACATAGTGTCCACAAGTTGACCAGCCGACCTCTGAAGCACCAAAGGGGTTGGAACATGTGTCTTAGCTCTGAGCTCTGTCTTTCTTTCCATCCAAGTAATACCAGCCACCCACAAGGGGATCCCGGAGTCCACAGCGGTCACTGTACCCTAAGCATGCAAGCCAGCGAGGGGAAATTAACTCCATTCCCCTCACGCTAGGAAAGTCTATTCACTTAATGCAGCCTTCCACCTACGTGGTCCTTCCCCAGCCCAAACTCACTTCAGCACAGTGTGTGTGTGTGTGTTTAACGTGTGTGTACTATGGAAAGATGTTTGAAGTGGGGTGTTTGGCACGTTTCGTTTTCTTGAATAGAAGTGAATACAAATCGTGTCTCATTAGAGCACTGCTGGTGTATGATTTAGGCAATTTTACCATTATCTGTAAAGAGAAGAAATCATGGATACATTCAGACATAATTCCGTAGTATAAAAGTAAAAGCTGCTTTCACTGCTCTGGCTGTTGGGTTTTCTTTATCTATTTTACTTATGCTTCTGAAGTAGCAGGCACCAGAAACTCAGAGAATGTTGTCTCCAGCGGTTGCTGGAGTTTTCATGGTGGAGTGAATTCATGAGTTCTATAGTAGCCTTTGGTGTTTTCATTCAAATTTACCCATGCTTAATCTTTCTTTAAGAAAGATTTATCTTTAATTATGTGTGTACGTGTATGTCTTAGTAGTAGTATGTGCACCTGTGAGTGCAGTGACCATGGAGGCCAGAAGGGGGCATCTGACACCCTGGAACTGGAATAGCAGGCAGCCGAGAGCCACTGTGTTGGTGCTGGGAGCCAGACTCTGGTTCTCTGAAGAGCAGCAAGTACTCTTAACCACTGAGTACTCACTGTAATATTACTTAAATAACTGATATTGATGCTGAGGATTGGCCTTTTATGTGTCCTCCTGGAGAAAGATCTATTTAAATCCTTTGTTCTTTTTTGAGTTGGTTTGTCTGGGGTAGAGCTATGCCGGTTCTTGAGATTTTTCTTTTTTATAATAATGACTCTTTAATGAGATCATTTCGGCACCTTATTCTTTATGTCCTCTGTATGCATTACTTTTCTGTTGCTATGACAAAACAACCATGACCAAAGGCAACTTAAGGAAGAAAGAGTTCATTTTGGCTTACGGTTCTAGACAGTGAGGGAGCCATGTCAGCAGACAGCTGAAGCTGGAAGCTGAGAGATCACATCTTCAACCACAAACACAGGACAGACAGGGTGAATTGGCAGTGGGGTGAGGCTTTATCCTTTCAAAGCCTGCCCACAGTGAGGTTCTTCCTGCACGGCTCCATAACTGCCCCATAACTCCCCAAATAGTGCAACCAGCTGAGGACCAGCTGTCCAATTACCTGAGGTCAGGGGGAACATTCAAACCATTGCACCTCTGGAACACAAAACAACTTTCTCCCCCTCCCTATCCATCACCTCCCCCTCTCCCCCCCCCCCCCGCTCCTCTCCTCCCCCTCCTCTTCCTCCTCCTCTTTTTCTTCTAAATTTCACATGTCTGGGCATTTCACCTGCTTGTATGTCTGGACACCATGTTAAGCATTTCTCCTGAAGGTCAAAAGAAGGCATCCGATCCCCAGGACTAGAATCACAGACAGTTTTAAGCTCTCCTGTGTGTGCTGGGAACTGAGCTCAGGTCCTTTGCAAAGTGAGCCAGTTCTCTTAATTGCTGAGCTATTTCTCTAGCCCCTAACAAAGTTATGAATTTTAAAAATTTTTATTTATTCTTCTCATTTTGATGAAAGTACCATTTTTCTTCCTTTCATCACTTGTGCTATTGATATCAAATCTAAGACAACCTTGGCCATTCTAAAATCATAAAAACTTACTTTAATGTTTTCTTTATGGTTTTTATTCATAGTTTTTAATCCTAAATTCAAATCTAATTAATTTTGAGTCATTTTTTTACATTTAATATAAGACTCTAGCTTAATATATACTAACCGGCCTCAAACCATTGTTTGAAAAGATTAGTTTTTTTCTTTGCTGAAGTGTCTTGGAACCGCCATCTAAACCCTTATAATATTTTATTCACCAACTAAATATCTGAGGATCATATCAAAGTTATTATGGTTCCTATATTTAGAGAACTTGTTTCCTCCTGAGATTAAAGCACATTAAGAAAAATCATAATGAGGGCTGAGAGATGGCTCAGAGGTTCGGAGTGTTTACTGCTCTTGCCGAGGACCTGAGTTCAGTTCACAAAGCCCATGCTGGGCAACTCACCACTGCCTTTAACTCCAATTCCAGGGGGTCTGATGCCTTCTTCTGACTTCCATGGGTACCTGCACTCACATGTATATACATACACATACACACACCATAATTAGAAATAAAGTTAAAAAGAAAATCATATGGATAACTATTGATTAATCTTATTGTTATATTCTTATAAAATATCAGAAACTATGCTATATCTTGTGGAAACTAAGATATGCAAGAAGAATAACAACATATCACACTGAAAGCAGTTGAGAGAAACATGAACTTTTATTTTTAATACGACAATACAAAGCCCTAAGACATTCCAACACCTGTATTTGAGTTTCACACATGGTCAATGTGGCGCATGCTCCATGCTTACTTCCTTGGTGATTAGTTCTCACCCTTGATTGAGATTTTCTGTCTTCTAAAAAGTGTCTCTCTCACTTGTGAATACCTCTAGAACAGCATTTATCATGTTGAATTGTAACCAGATTTCTTTCTCACTAACCCTCAAGTGTTGATGTGGCATCATAAACTAGACAATGGCCAGACACAGGAGGCATCCCCTGTGAAGTTAGTGAACAGATGCCTAATGGAGACACCTCTCCAGTGCTCTTACAGAGGGCTGGAGTTTAGTTCCCCCTCACTCATGTTGGACAGCTCACAAACTCCCTTAACACCAACTCCAGAGGATCTGACGCCCTCTTCTGGCCTCCCCAGGCACATGTACTCACATACGCATACTCACAGAGACCCACAGACACATAGTTTAAAAGGAATGATGATTGAGATGGCATTTCTTTTTAAAACTTCCTTGAAATGATCATTTAAAAATCATCCAAAGGACTTTAGGAAAGAAAAAGCAACCAAAAAAAAAAAAAAAAAAAGCATCAACGAGTGGGACACATCCTTTTATAGATAGACCGAGGTAACAAATCAGCTCACAACGGTCAATCTGATAACAGTGTCTTAAAGCAATGAAAAGATGGCATGTGTGTGGGCTCCAGCACAGTGGTGCCTAGGACTTCCAAAGAGAACATTGTCTTTGGCCTGGGAAGAAAGATCTTAAAATCAGCTTGGAGCCCAATATGACCCAGATGTCTCAAGTCAGCAAAACCATTTGTCAGAAGAATTCAGCCCACTCCAACAGGGTGGTGGTCTTCCAGCCTTCCCTCTTGCCATGGAAACCCACAAAGATAGAGCCCAGAAAGCACCAAGCTCGGAAAAAGCCCGTCTTAAGGGGTGGAGACTCAGCTCAGGAAATTAATTCTCCATACTCTAGCTGTCACATTCACAACTAATTAGCTCCAAGTTCCTTGTGAGAGCGTTGCGGCCGCTGCAGCCTGGTGTACTTGAAACAGTAGAAATATGTGGGCTTCCCAAAGGGCGTGGACACCAAAAGCCCTTGGCTCTTCCCAGCTCTGGTTTTTCTCTTTCCCTAAGGAAAACTTACATTAAATCCAATGAACAACTGTGGTCTTCAAAGGAATTTGAGGAGAACTCGATCCCTAAGTGAAACAAGCAAAAAGGTTGAAAATAATTACCATGAAAAATAATATCCTACAGAGCTCACTGGGTGGCCTGCTGTAGCCTGCCACCAGGTAGAAGAAGCCAAAACATTCAACTTCCTCAGAGCTTCTTGTTCCCAGTAAATGTACTGAGAACTTGGCTTCATGAGTGCGTCTAAGGACTGGCCCCTTTCAGCCACCATAGGTCGCCTTCACAGACTCCAGTCACTGCTCTCACAATGGGTAATTCCCACTGCAGCATCGCATTGGACATAATGGCGGGCCAGTGGTGGACACCCCTTTGCAGACAGGTTAGGGAAGGCATGTTAGGGAAGAGTGTGGCTGGTGAGTGGCGGACACTTTATCCAGGAGACCCTCTGCAAGTCAAGTTCTTGTTCCCATTCTTCCGGTGACCAAATGGGATTTGTTAAGAGTTTATTGGGAGCAGCATGCTCTGGTAGGTGTTCATTAAAATTATCCCAACACGAGTGTAAATCATGGCCTATAAGAAACGTCTGGCCCACAAGTGTTCATATTAAGAAAGTCTTATTGGAAGGCCATGCACACTACTTGGTGTGTTCCATGTGGTGATTATATCACCGTGGGGGTGAATGGCTGAGATTGGTCAGGACAGTCTAGGCCCGGAGCTAAAGCATTTGCCTGCTTCGTGGTTTGTGTACCATCTCTAAGCTGGAATGTAAGACCTCTTTGCTGCTTTTTTTTTTTTTTTTTTTTTTTTGCTTCATAGTGTTTATTATAAACATGGTAATTTTGGCCAATGGAATGACTCAGTGGATCAAGGTGCTTGCCGCAAGCCTGATGGTCTGAGTTCAATCCCCAGGCCCCTCATGGTAGCAGGAGAGAAATAGCTCCCCCAAACACTCTTCTGACATCTGCTTGTGAGCCTTGTCACATGAACCCCCCCACAAACAAATACAAAATAAATATTAAAAAGCATATTTTAATGAATAAAAGAAAAACTTCCTTTATAAGGGTTCACCTATGCCTTTGTGGACTCAGCTTCAATCTGGAAGAAAAAAAAACTATAAACTGTGATGTTCAAGTATATCAATTTTATGAAGAATCAGGGCATAAAATGAGATTTTCATCAGTTTTATTGAGCATTAACCACAGGCTGGGTAATACCAGATGCAAGATAAACAGTTGTGTGAGGATTTTTTTTTTTAACCTTTTTCCTGTTTGGTAAAATTGATGTCATCCTTGAAAACTAGACTATTTGGGGGCGGGTTTGGTAAAGCAGTGGGCACATATGCCACAAAACAGGCACAAGCTGCTTGGCAGTCTCTTTATTTCTTTTGTGAATTACTTTGTGAAAGATAAATTCCCTGATATCTTACACCCATTACCCACAAAACTCACCTTTTGTTTCACAGTGTGTTATGTGGGGGAAATTTAAAACAGCAGTTGGGTGTCTCTCGTTACCACAATTTAATGGAGCTAATGTTGCTAAGTGGAGGTGAGGGTGGCTCAGTGAAGAGTACCTTGTATTCAAGAATGAATTTAGGGGTGTCCTCACTACGGCAGCTGTCCCCGCCCCAGGTTCTTCTAGTTATTTATCTTAGAGGTGGATTAATTAGTTTCCGTTCATTATCTGGTACTTAGTCATAAAGTGCTATCACTCTCATTACATCATCCTTCAAAGTGCTCTGTCTGTGTTCCTGATACTGCTGAGCAGTGTGAGCTCACTACAAGTCATGTGCACACACTTAGAAGCTAGTCTGCTAGAAATAACATTGTTCAATAGCAGGTTTGCCAACCCTGTCAGAAGCATGTGCATACTCATGGAACAGAGCTCAGTGGTGTGCCCATTCATTCATTCACTCATTCATTCATTCATGTATTCTTCAGGCCTACTTTGACACAGAAATCAAGATACAGAGCATACATGCATACACACACACAATGTACACACACAATCGTAGACACGTGCACACACACAATCCAACACACATGCATGTTCATGCACTTACACACACACACAGGCACACACCACACGCATACACACATGCACACAGAACCTTTGCATGTACAAGTTCACAGTCTGCTGTGCAGGATTTTAGGAAGACAGTCAGGGATGATGGCAGATTCGAAGGTCAGTAATGAGTATCAGGTGGAAGAGGTCAGACAAGAATCTGCAGACTTTACTATTGATACAAAAGCTGAAAACTGAGAGGAAATGAGGAAAGATGGATGGAACTAGAAAACGTTAAGGGAGACAGCCCAGACTCAAGAAGACAAGTGTTACATATAATCTCTCGCAGGCAGACCATAGTTTCTAATTGTTCGGTATGTGTATTTACATAGAGTGAATATAGTGTATGTAGGCCATGGTTCTGGCAAGGGACCCATGAGAGGGGAAGAGGTGTAGTAGATTCCTGCTTTGGAGCCATTTCCTATTAGCTTGCCATTGCCTAGCTAGAGTTCCCGGGCCCTCATGGCACCTCCTCCAATGCCAACAACATAGCCACGGGTCACTCAGAAAACAGCAGAAATAAGCCGTGGCAGGTCACTGTTAACAAAGGTCCAGGCTGTATTTAGACTTCACCAGTTGTTTGGTTATTTACATTAACAGTCCCTCTCCTGCCCCGGTGTCCAATCCAGGACACTCCACGGCATTCAGTTCCTTTGATCCAGGCAACTACATATAAAAACTCAATATGCCACATGAGATGCTTCAGGCCTGGAGAGATGGGAGGAAAAAGAATTATTGCTATAAAAATAAAGTCTTCCCTTTTTAAAAAAAAATGTGTGTGTGTTCATGTGTCTGTCTGTCTGTGTCTCTCTGAGTGTGTGTTTATGTGCGAGTATGGACTATCTATGACGTGTGTGAAACACAACCTCTGCTGTGAGACCTTTCCTTCTACCTAGTTTTAGACAAGGTAGACATTGTGTTTTCCAGCTGCCCACTAGGCTAGCTGGCCCTCGAGCTTCCGGGGAACTCGTCGGCTCCACTGTCCATCTCACCAATGGTTACGCAATGATTACAGGCACTTCCAGTACACATTTGTCTCAGTTCTGATATTCAAGATTGGGTCCTCACTTTTACCCACTGAGCCCTCTCCTCAGCCCCAGATCTTCCTGCTGAAGTAGAAGATCTTCATAGCCACTAGGACGTCAGGGTCTTTCCTTCATCCTCTCCCGAGATGAGTGGTTTCCATAAGGACAGGGCCAGAGTCTGACTAGGTCAGGCTTTTTTGATGAGCAGCATTATTGGTCTGGCTGCCCACAGCTCTTGCAAAGAATGACGCAGGTAAACGACTTCAAACCTCATGCACATGCAGCCCTTTGGTCCCCTAACAATCCTTTGTTTGCCGGGCAGAGGCTCCAGGAAGGTCATTATCTGGTGCACCTTAGGCTTTGTGAGCCAAACTAAATTTAACGGGAAAATTACCAAACACTTTCTAAGTTCCTTTCAAGAGTTTAGCCTACAAGTGTGAGCTTTGGTGTGGTTTGAGGGAAAAAAATAAAAAGGAAAAAAAAATACCAAAATGCAACTTTGATCTGCAGCAGGAATGTAATTTGGGAAAGTATGCAAAATTTCTGATGCCTGGATCTCCTTACCCTGACTCCCTTTGTAGACCTGACCTGTTGTGCTCTGAAGTCCAATGTAATTACTATTGCCATGCTTGTTCTGATGTGCTCTGAAGTCATTCCCAACTGATGTCCTCGTTGTGGAGAGAGGATGATCGTGTCTGAGTTTGCACAGAGTTGGAATTTCTGGCAAGCAGTCATCTGTGGTGTTGAACCTAGAGCAATTGAACATTACAGTGCTGTTTTGGATCTTTTTCTTAGTTAGGTGTGCCTTTAATTGTAGCACTTGGGAGGCAGAGGCAGGAGAGTCAGGAGTTCAAGGCTAATCTGGCTATAAGTGACACTTTCTAAGAAAAAACAGTAAAAGAAGAAATGGAATGAGGGAGGGAGGGAGAAAGGAAAGAAGGGAGGGAGGGAAGAGGGAGAGAGGGGAGAAAAAGGAAGGGACAGGGAGGGAAGAAAAGGGGGGGTGAGGGAGAAAGAGAAACATCTTGACAGGAGATTCTTAGGAAAGAACATGGTACTTAGGGAGGGCTTGGCTCAGACTAGGACCCAATAACAGCACGTTCTGACATCAGGAGAACCATTTGCCCTGATCAGTGAGTGTGGCTATGGAGAGAGCATGAAATGCCGTGGACACCTGCTGGGAAAACAGAAAGCTCAGGTCATTGGTCTTGATGCTTTTGTGACACTAAGTGGATTCCTGTGAAAGAGTCTTGAGACTCACCACACACATTTGGTTGTAATGACTTCCTAACCATGGCAAAGGGTCGCATTAGTTTCTGGTACATGAATATTTGCTGAATAAAGACCCTGTCCTGGGCTATGGAGATGGCTCAGTGGGTAAAAGACTTGCATTTGGGCGCCCAAACTCAAGTAAGCCCACATGAAAAGCCGGGGGCAGTGGTGTGTGCTTGCAGTCTCAGAGACGGTGAGATGGGAGATTTTACCAAGCAGACCCATGAATGTTTGCCGGCAATGACCCCAGCCACCTTGATGGGATTCTAACCAATGAGAGAGCCTGTCTCTAACAGTAAGTAGAGGGTGCCTCAGGAGTTACATCTGAGATTGTTCTCTGGTCTACACACACACACACACACACACACACACACACACACACACACACACACACACACCTCCCTCCTCTGCACTGCTCTGCCCTTGTTGCTACACTGCCCCATACCTGCCACCATCTTCTGAGGCCAAGGTTCTCTGTAGCCATTATGTTAGATTACTTTTGTCACTGGGCGAACATCTGAACGATCAGCTGAAACAGAGGAAATACTGCCGTTATTACACAGTTTAGCCCGTGATCATCTGGCTGCAGCCCTCTGTGCCTGTGGGGAAGCAGAGCACCATGGGAGAAGAGTGTGGCAGAGCAGGATTGCCATCCTTGTGGCGGGTGGAGATGAGAGTGACTACAAAAGTGGACCTCTTCCTCCTCCTTTGGTGCCAGCGAGGCCATTGGCCCTGTGGATAGTGCCATCTGCATTCAGGAAAGGCCTTCGGCTCTAAGTGAGTTATCTGTGGAAATATCATCTTAGACCTACCACAAGCATGCTTTGTTAATCTCATAGGAGTGCTTCAATGCCATCTAGTTGAGAATCAAGATCGACCAATCACGTCCATCAAGGGCTGTCATATGAACTGCCCCTCCAGCAGACGCTTGAAGAGCAGTATATCATTGCCCTCTCGAAAATGCCCGTCTGTTGCTCACAGATGTACTTGCCACTTTGTTATATAATCAACACGCAACCTCTGCATCATATAGTGTTTGTGCCTTGAGCATCTGTTTACTTTACCATTCAAAAGCCCCCATAGTACTCAGCCTGGTACTTGGGACATAACAGTGGATAGCAAACAGTTCAATAAATAGCACCTGGTGTCTGTAGCCAATTGTTGTCTCTGAAAGAAGAGACCTGGCCTTGCTTATTATCACTTCATGAATATTAGAAAGCCCTGGTAGGAAGTCTGATTGAATCCTAGTACTGTCATTGCAAAGACCACTTTAGGGAGATCTTTTCTTTGACCTAATCAACCCTGATTAGCCTTCAACAGTGAGGAAGGGAAGTCAGGCAGGCGACACAGAAAGTCAGGGAATCCCAAATCTCATTCCCTTGACATTGCTGTGAACTTATTGCCTGGTCTGGGCTCCTGGTCAGCTTGCCTCCTCTCTCTCTCTGGGATCTAAGTGTGGGGGGGACAGATGAAAAGTGACACCTTAAAAATTCAGAAGGGACCAGAGCAGGAGGAAACAGTTTTCAGGGCAGAATTATCCTCTTCAGAGCTGGCATCCTTTACATAATGTCTTGTCCATTTAGTGATTTTCCAAGGGGAAAGCCACCTAGAGTTGCTACTAGTCCTTTTTGATTTCCTGGAAGTCAGGGAAGCCTCTTCCTTAAAGGCTTTGAGAAAGTCACGGCCTGGGAACAGCTGGGGTAACTTGAAACTTTGAACAAATATTTATAGTACTCAATATGTGGCCAACCACATGCTGGACACTGCATGATACCTGAGCCGCTCAGCCACCTTTCCAGAGACCCTGTAAACAAGAGGTTATCAATTATGACTCTAGCAAGTAGTGACTGAGCCCAGAGTGTAAGTTGAAAGCACATTACTGAGATGATCAGACCTTCTCTGATGAAATACCCCAGGATACTTCATATTGTTGGTCATGTGAGTGACACTCCTGGAATTTTCATGGTAATAAAAGCTTATCTCCACAAATCACCAACTCTATGACATTTCCCACCTCTTCATTCAGCTATATCCTGGTATCTGACCATCTTTCAGACTAAGGGCATTGGAAAATGGTATTGCCATTGCT
The DNA here is from genome assembly GCF_049852395.1 of Peromyscus maniculatus bairdii. Taxonomy (NCBI): domain Eukaryota; kingdom Metazoa; phylum Chordata; class Mammalia; order Rodentia; family Cricetidae; genus Peromyscus; species Peromyscus maniculatus. The sequence continues at coordinate 66,523,418 of NC_134858.1, forward strand.
ATAATGGGAACTGGACTGGTTAGTTTTCAGCTGTCACCTTGACACAACCTAGAGTCACCTGAGAAGATAGTCTTCATGAGGAGTTATCTAGATCAGGTTGGCACGTGAGCATGTCTGTGGGGAGATATGTTGAGTTTTCATTGATAGTACCCGGGCCACTATGGGCAGCAGCATTTCCTCGTCTGGTCACTGAGTTATGTGAGAGTGAAGAAAGCCAGCAAGGAGGCAAGCGTGTAGCATGGATGCATTTATCCTCTTTGCTCTTGACTGGGATTTGGTGTGACTAGCTGCGTGAGTTCCTGCCTTGACTTCCCTAAAATGACAGACTTAAGTTTAAGTCTGATTTAGATTTAAACCAGATACACCCGGTCCTCTCTCCCCTTGTTTTTTGTCTGGGTGTTTTATTGCACAAACAGAAATGAAACTAGAAGAGAAACTTACAACGCTATAGTTATTCTAGCCAAAATACAGGGAGCTGCTGTGTTCTAATTTTCCGGCATCCTATCTTCTGAAGGGCACTACCATGGTAGGGCATCCTGCCGTGATTCTGTCTGCAGTTGACGGTAAGAAAGCTCAAGTGTTCTGTGTGTGCACTGGTGACCTGCTTGTTTCAAGTCGGCCAACTGCACCTTAATGGGAACAATCAGGTGGCTAATCTGCAGTTGGCAAGCCACGGTGACGGTAGTTCTTTAGTCATCTATAGAATGGAAGGCAGGAAGTGTGCTTAGACACTTTCTGTATTATCCTCTTCCCATGTGTTGCTCCCTGGAAAATCCTTTACAATCCAGTGGTCAAGGTTCCAAGTGAAATTTACATGTGAGAGAAGAGAAAGGACCTACCAATGTGATATTAGATTCCTTGGTTTTGTTCTTTGCACCCCCAGCACACCTACGCTACCTCCAACTGGAGCGATCTTGTCTCCGTCTGCTTTGTGTTGCTGTAATAAAACACCTGGAACTGTGTGCTGTATAGTGAGAAAAAAAAATGTATTTCTCATGGCTCTGCAAGTTGGGAAGCCCGAGAAAAGGAAGGCTGTGTTGCTTCCCCTTCTGGCAGAAAAAGATAGGCAAGAGAGTGAAAACATGGGGGAGGAGGAATTTAACATCTCTCTCTATCAGAAGCTCACCCCCAGGGCAGCTAGCCCACTCCTGGGTTAACAGCACTGTTTATTGAGGGAAGAGCCTCCTGACCCAATCCCCTCTTTAAGGTCCCCTTTATCAACACAATTGCACTAAGAACTAAATCCCAAGCTCCTATTTGTAACAGAGACATACCAACGCTAATGGGTGAGAAATCAAAGTGTCGTGACTTTGGGGACCAGAAGGAAGGTTACATTCACCTAGCTGAGTCTTCATCTGCAGTTGGAATCTGCGGCGCATCAGCCACACGGGCAGCGCTGGGCCATAGACTAGTCTGTGGTGCTCTTGCTGACTGAGAGCTTGGTAACAAAAGACAACAGTCAGGTTTGAAGTGAACTTAGGCTAATAAAACAACACTGAGTGCGTAATTAATATTTAATAAACAAATAGTCCTCTTTAATAAAAATAGCTGCTTTTTTTTTTCAGTTGCCCACGTAAAGTCTTGCTGTGCTAAGGTCCTAGCTGCATGACACGTCCTGACTTACATGGTTCACAAGAATTTCAAAGGGCAAGCCCATGACTCCCATTTCACAGGTAAAGAAACCAGAGTTTAAGTAAGTCAGCCACGGTGTTCCTTTGGTTTATTCCTAGATTCCGCCAATGACAGGATCCATCCATGAGACTTGACTTACAGGACAACATGCTTTAGCACATAAGGAGGCAGAGTCTGAGAATCAAAGCTGGGTAGAGAACACGATGCCTTTCAAAAACCGAGTGAACTTTATGTGTGTCACTTACATTTTGTCTTATTTTTAAAAACATTTGGGACAAATACAAGAAAACTTTTGATATACTATAATAGTAAGATATAATTAAGACCAGAAGACTAGAATCACAGACATTATAAGATCCAGTTGAAAACTCTACTGACAAAATTAAAAATATACTATCCAGGGCTGGCAAGATGGCTCTTTGACAAAAGAGCTTTCAGGTGAGTTTGCTTTCTGAGACCCACATGGTGGGAGGAGTGATCTGATTCGATAGAATCCAAGCCCAGGCTATCACATGCATTTCTGACTGACCAGCTGGAAAGCCATGCTTTGCCCAACTCCCTCCTCGGGTTAGATCATTGGCTACAGGATGTCAAGGAATTTAGGAAAATAAACTTCGCATGGAGGACTTGTATGCTGTGGAGGGAATCTACTGGGTGCCAGCTGGAGTGGAGGCATGAAGACAGTAGGGTGTAAGGAAAGAGGCACAGAGCACCATGCCTTTTCTGGCAGGTCATCCTCCCTGTACCTCCTGCACTTGAAAGCCTGGAAGATTTTTCATTTCTGCCCTCTGAAAACTTTTTTTGAGGGGGTGGCAGTTTTTCATCATATAAACTTGGCCATTGGGGATTATTTCAGCTTCTAATCCCACATGCCTCGGTGAGGTCAGGGATGATGATAAGAGTTACAACCCTCCATCACTTGGTTGGTTCCCCTGGCAACTAGCCTCTAAGCCCTTAAAGCTTTCCAATAGTCACCTCATTGGCAGGGATCCTAGAGTAGATGACAGCTGCTTGCTACAAGTAACCAAACATGCTCTCCTTGTACCTTGATTGCTCTTACCACTTAGGGAACAGAGGGTTTTAGAAACTCAGTGCCAGGAATGGATGAGAACCAAATATATGTTATTACTTATTTAACATGGTATATCACTTCTTATTTTAATATACATGTTTACTATCATCACATAGCAGTTCTCAAAGAGACATAGGACACTACTGTCATCAGAAAGGATCTTCATTAGAGCTCCTGGCACTGAGGCAGATTCTAAGGAAGACGCACAATGAGTGTGGACAACAGAACTCTGCTGTTGTCTAGAGAACCAGTCCATTCCTTTGACTGAGACATGAAGGAGCTCTTTCTTGGAAGGTCAGGCCTTTGAGCTGAGCTGGACTGAACAAACCCTGGAAAAGGATGGATGAAAGATGCCAGGCAAAACATGACTGAAGTGATTTATCTCTTTCTTTGAAATTGTGTTGTGCCTCAGTTTCCTATGTCTGTGGAGGGCCCACACTCTAGGTTCTTAGTAGGAAGTGTAATGGCAAGGTGCTCTTGGGTTATGGCTGAGGAGCCTCAAGCAATTCTATTACCAATGTACAGAGAGAGTCTCCCAAGACACAGTCGGCTCCAAGCAAAAACAATACCACAGGGTTCTTCCTAAACTAATTTCACGTGTTTGCCCCAGTTAATATTAATAAGCCCGAGGCTACATGCATCTACCCATCAAAGCACGCAGATAACGGCATCATGGCATTTTCTAGTTGAAGTGGACCCTGGGTTCTTTCAGTCCAGTGGCCTCACTGGAGAGACAAGGAAATGGAGGTGAAGGAGAGCCAAGAGTGAAGTGCACAGAGCCATATCCAAAAGCGGGTCTCGAACCCGGAATCCCTGACAGCAGCCAGCCCTGAGGAAGACCCATCAGAGCTGTCTGCCGTCCTCATCTTCTGAGCACCTCCCTAAGAAGCAGAGCAGGATAGAGAGGCCATTGAGCCAGCCAATGAGAGAACTGGGATTTAAACTCCGGAGTGTCTCTGACCTCTCCCTCCATCAGCATTGCCTCCATCTCCCTGGGAAAGTGGATGCCTGGTCTTGTTCTGCAAAGGAAAAGGCAGGATCAAACAGTGTCTGCCGTGTTAGCAGCATTGTCCTCCTATTGAGTCAGCTCCAGCTTGAACTAGATCCCAGTGACAATGCTCTCTGACTCTAAACATGTTTACAGAACTCACCAAACCCACACCTTACTAGACTGTTACAATAACTACGTGAATAATAAACAAACAAACAACAAAGTACAACCAGCCATGAGTATTTCTGAAAGATGGCCTCTAAGAATTCCGTGGATGCCAAAATCCTCAGGTTCTCAGGGCTCTTCTATAAATTAGAGTGTTGTCCACCAATGATAACCTGTGTGCCTTCCCTTCCTATGTGATCAGCTCCAACCTGTTTCTTTTTTGTTCCCAGTACAACGTGGACATTGTGTAAACATGCATTATGTCGTTTACATAGTGTTTAGGGAGTGTTGACAAGACGTCATGTTAATCAATACAGATGGATGTGTTCCCGGATAGTTTTCCAACTGCAGTTCATTGAACTTCCAGGTATGGAACCCTTGAATACAGAACTGGTGGACACAGGGTCCTACTGCCTGTAGCTCCAAGCCTGGCCCTGGGAGGATCCAGCAAGCTTTGCTCTCCTATAGTCTTTGTCCTTGCTGATAGACTCCATGTTAAGTCCATCTGTGTCTTTAAAGGACACCCGCCACCCAGAATTCCATGCCTTCGTCATGTAGAATGATAGTTACTTACCATAGCACCTCCACCGATAAAGTAAGTCAGCTTTCAGGGCTCATTTCCATTCCTCGTCAGCTAGCTGACACCCCCATTTTCACCTACATGGAACCTCCTGGGCTCAGGACAAATAAATCACATTTCCAGTAGTCCCAGGATAGGTTGGCTTTGATGAAAACAACAATGAGGACAAAAACAGTGGGGTGGGGTGGCAACCTGAAGGACATTTGCTGTGCTGAACTGTCACTAGGTCCCCACTGAAACCAAGAAAAATTACAGCCAACGAAACAACATTTTTCAAAACAATGTGACACTACCCTTAAATTTATCCTGAGAGAGACATGGGTTTGGAAAGTAATATTTGAGGGTACTCCATGCTTCAAACCCTCAGTATCATAAATGAATTGCATTATTAATTTATAATAGAATAATTGTTTTGTCTCAACAGTCATTTCCCCGGCCCTGACATTAATTTTCTTCTTCTTTTTAATCATCTCGAAATACTGGCACTTACATTCCCCCCTCCACACTCCCTGAACCTCTCCCCTCCTGCTGAAAAATACAGAAGTGATTCCGACTGGTTGGCGCATGGGAGCCGCTGCCTGTCCTTTGTGATAATAAAAGAAATGAAGACAAAAGCAGCTGATATTGATTGAGGTTGACTCGCTGCCAGATACTACACTCGGAGTTTAGCTGGATTATTTCATTTCATCTCCCCGCAGTCCTGTGAGGTATAGGCCACTGTTATGCTTACTGTGCATATGAGGAAACTGAGGAAAGACCCATTTTCCAAAGCAAAGAAAAAGCCAGCGTTGAGTGAGCTTCACAATCACAGGTTTTTTTTTTTTATAATTCACTGAAACGTTTTGGAGTACTATTCCTTTTATATAATGTCAAAAGTAAACATTACCTTAAATGTCCCCAGATATGAGGAATGAAGGGCAGAGAGAAATGAAATACCTTTTTGAGATTAAACGTATTTCTTTGAAGAGGAATGCTTTGTGTATAGTATGTGTGTACCTGTGTGTGTGTGTGTGTGTGTGTGTGTGTGTGTGTGTGTGTGTGTGTGCAGTGTATGCGTACCTAGCATATATGCACATATGTGTGGGTGTATTCAGTTTTGCCACAGGAGGATGTCAGATGTCTCACTCTGTCACTCTCCATCATGTTCCCTTCAGGAAAGGTCTCTCTGCAACCTGGAGCCAGCAGGCCCTGGTCATCCTCATGCCTCGGACCCCACAGCACTGGGGTCACAGGGCTGTTTACATGTGACCACATCTGGCTTTTGATGTGAGTGCTAGAGATTCAAACTGACCTCCTCATGCTTGTGTAGCACGTGATTACCCACCCACCCCCAACTCCATGTTTGTTTTTTTTCGTAATTTTAATCATCAGTCCAGTTAGACTCCTGGTCCTCCGCTGGCTGTTACGTTTATTCTGCCATAACCAATGTAGCTATTCTGATCGTCCTGCTTCAGGAAGATCAGATCACCTGGTGCCAAGCCCAGCTCTGTCTCTCTTGAGCTATACTGAGATGCTCACTTCATCTCTCAGACTGTCAGTTGTAAAACATGGGTCCTAAGAGGCCAGTATTCACAGGGATGGATTGATCCCAGCACAGAGACAAAGAACTGCTTACACACTGACCCAAAGACAGTAAGGAGAAGCAGCTTGGTGGGATGCCCAGGATTCGATACACAAAGACTTCTTCTTGCTCTCAACCTGTCGGAAGGAAGCCCCAGGTAATTGGACAGCAGAGGGGAAAGGCCTACATGGAGCCTAATGGTAACAATAACCAAAAAACAGGCCATCATGACGCACTGTGGCACCAAAAGCTCGTTAAGATCTGTGTCCCAGCTATCATCCTCCTAATTGAACAGTTACACAAATAGACGTATGCTACGATCGTGACTCTAATTAAGGCTCCGACCTCAGAATCTAGTAAAAGCCTGTGCAGCTCTCCCTCTCCCTTTAAATAGCTGCTTTGGGAGAGCTCTGGGGAAACGTGCTGGCCCTCTAGGACTTACTGGACCAATGGGGAATCACGTACCATTGTTTCCTTATGTTTCTTTTGCAGTGTGCATCCCCTGACTACGTCTGTCTTTCAGGCTCTGGGATGGAGATGGTTTGATAAAGAATGTGATGGACTGCTATACTGGCATCTGCCATACTGCCGTAACCCCTTTTCTGCCGTGTCCTCCACCATCACCTTGGCCCACAATGCTCTGGGTCTGAGAGTGTTGGCTGCTCTTCCTGAGCTAAGTTCTCTCCCTCTTGGCTAACTGGCTTCCTTGATGATTAACGGAATGAGATAATGTTTAGGGGCTGAGAGGGTGGCTCCCTCACTAAAGTACTTGCTTTCCAAGCACGAGGACCTACGTTTAATACACAGAACCTAGGGTGGGGTACATTCCTTGCCCCTATATACACATGCATCCCAGCACTAAGAGGGCAGAGACAGGTGGATTTCATGGGGCCCTTGAATCAAGCAGCCTAGCTCACTTGACTAGTTCCAGGCCGGTGAGAGAGACTGTCTCAGAGAAAGGCAGACAGCAACTGAAAAGCATCATCGGAGTTCGTCCTCTAGCCTTTGCCCACATGCATGTGGTCATATGTGTGCACAAGTCTTCACACATGCGAATCTGCACACACATGAAAATGCTTGCACACATATCCATACAGTGAAGTCTTTTCCTGGCCCATATATACAAGTGCATATCCGTATAATCTCCGAGCCGAGAATTCTAGCAGACAAACAGTTCTGAGTTGCTCCGAGCTCTTTGTCTTTCCTGTTGCCTTGACCTTCACAGAGAAGGGGATGCTGTTGCCCACAGGAGGTAACCTTGGGAGGAGGGGTGAAAAATATCAAAGGTTGCCTTTGAATAATGGAGAGTCCAGTGGGTTAGAAGAATTCTGAGGCGCGGGGTGAACGCGGTCAAATGTTTGTACACAGCATACAGTCAGAGTGCCCGCGTCCTAGCACATGCTGGTCCCCTTGATGCTAATGGAGTCACGATATTCATCAGCAGGAGCCCAGATAAAAAAACCCCGGTGCATATAATTTGAACTTGCAGTTGACCACCTCCATGAATTCTTTTTCCTTCCTTCCTAAACAAAGGGCCTATTTTGAGGAGAGTTCTACACGGGTACCGAGGAGAGCCTGGTGACCTGGAATTCCTTTAGATCCCCTGTCCCCTCACATCTGCGTGGCACAGCTTTCTGCGGGGGGGACTCTTAGATGGAAGAGAACCCAGCACACCAGGAGACTGAAAGCCACATTACATAAAGAAAAAGTCAGTTTAGAGAGAGGCCTCCTCCCCTCTTGTAATTTCAAAAAAGTATTTTTAACACTTGAAAAGTTAAAATGGTGGCCTTTTGTTGCACCCAGAGCATGAGCCATAGAAGAGTCCTCATCTCAACTCTACATACCTATCCTGTCCCCTGAGGAGCTCTGACAACCTCCAGAATTACCAAGAAACCAGTGGGCAGAACATTTACAAAAGTGTACTGAAAACTAAAAGGCATCCTGCCAATGTAAGGAGGTGGGTATGCAAACGCACCCAGACCCTGCCGGTGGGATTTGATTTACAGAAATCCCAAGAGCTGTGACTGACACTAAGCCACCTCTGCTATCTTGCTTATTTACTAGATAGGTGCACTTCATCAGCTGTGATCTGCATGGGATTCCCTTGTGCGTTCTCTAATCCAATAAGGATGTGCAGGGCAATGATATCTCTAGGTCTGGTCTTATTGTTGACATCCTCAGTAACAGCCAGGAGTCTTTTTCAGAGATGAGATTGAGACATGATCCATAAAGGTCCCTCTACAGTATATTAAAGGACACCTCTCATCATGTTTCTGGTTGATGTGACTGTCAGTTCCTGCTGGGACCCCAGAGGCTCAAGGAGATACATTCTAGACACAGTAGCGGGTGATTAAATGTTTTAAAAGGTGATGAGGGAAAATAATAGGAATTCACACCGAATCCTCACTGCCCAATACTTCCCCTAGCACACAGTAAGTGCCCTCAAAATGTGAAATAATGGGAAAAGGGAAACCCCCCCCCTACAGTAAAGTGGTTGAAGACATGTGGAGCAGGTATTTTAAGATTTGACGCTCAAGGGGCTTTAGAGATGGCTAAAGCAGAATGGTTGTCACTCTCCTAAGGACGTGGATTTGGTTCCCAGCACCCATCCCAAACAGCTCACAACCTTCTGTAACTCCAGTTCTAGGGGATTCAATGCTCTCTTCTGACCTCCGTGGGAACCTGCACACATGTGGCAACACACTCACATAGACACACACACACACACATACACAGAGAGAGAGAGAGAGAGAGAGAGACAGAGACAGAGACAGAGACAGAGACAGAGAAACAAATTTTAAAAAATCTTAAAACAATGGTTCTGAGATAAAGCATGCTGACTGTAATCCCAGTACTTGGGAGGTAGAGGAACAGGGGTTCAAATCCAGTCTCAGTGAGATAGCAAGTTCCGGGTCACACAGGGCTTAGACGGGACGACTGGGATTTATTCTTAGACAATACTGGAATGAATAGCAGACACTAGTTCACATCACAGCTCAGAGACTTTCATACCTAACATGTGAGGTCTGAAAATTGAATGTAAGAATAAAATGAAAACTAAAATAATGGACAAGAGTGGAAGGTTTCTGACCACAGTATCAGCAAAGTTCAGTCCCAAACCGTCCCGTCATGAGCCTCAGACTCCTCCGTCAGAGCTCACGGTGTTCTCTTGGCCTCACTGCAGCCTCGCCTCCCTCCCATGCTGCTCCTCTCGTCACACCAGGCAATGCCAGCATGCACCGCTGAAACCCCTCAGCTCAGGTTCAAGACTTTTGCAGGTCGCGAATTGGCAGGCTGGCACTCTGCAGAATCCTCTGCCCTAGAGTAACGGAAGGATTGAATTGCAGAAAGCCAAGATTGTAATATTTTCCCATCTTTTTTTTTCCTCAGCAAAGAAGTATCAGATAAATACGTCTTTGGACTGCATTGGATTAGAATGTTTGATTTTAAAAACTGCTGTTTGAATTGCTGACTTGAGTTTCATTAAAAAAATTATTGAGTGAATTTGGGCTTGAGACTAGGACAGAATTTCCCCCAGTTTCTGAAATGGCCTTGAACATCATTTTTGCCGTTTTCTACTACCTTTTTAAGAGGAGGGAGGCTCTCAGCGTTTGATTATGAAATCAAAACAGTGATCACCTCTGAAATGCACTGAAGATACTCTGCCCTGCAGCATCAGATATTCAGCAGCCAGGATTTAATTCTTTGTGAAAAAATAAACACATTCATCTCACTAGTATGAAAATTAGCTTTCATCCTTAATAAACAGCATACTTTTGTGTGAATGAAGGAATTACTTTTAGAATAAGCTTATGATTTAGTCTCTGTAAATGATTGGTTTATATACCTATTTTATATAAAGTCTGATATATCCAGGGTTTTGTAACAGTTTCTCGGATACAAAGGAATGATGAGTGAAGTTTTAAACCCCGCCCCCAGCTGAGCATGATAGATTAGGGGTTTTGCTTTCTTTTCCCCCATGGGTTTCAGTGATAGCCCCAGACCTCTCTGGGCTATGACTGTGGGTGGCTGTTTCATAGTTGAGTTGCAGTCCTCTGGAGCAGAACCAGCACTCAGGCTGGGGCTCTCTCTCATACTCTAGCAAAGAACTTAGCCATTATATGGATGAGTGAGAAGGCTCAGCCGGTGAAGGTTGCTAATGCTGACTCGAGTGTCATCCCTGGAATCCACATGGTGGAAGAAGAGAACCAACTCCCAAGAATTGTCTGGCTTCCTCCACCATTCGCACACAACAAACAAACAAATAAAATAAGTGTTTTAGAGGTCAGCCATCTTAATGGGCCAGCACACTGCATATGTATTTATGCTGAATGCAGGGACGCTACCCTGTATCATCTTCATCCAGAAGTCTGACTGACCCGCTCTGTTGCTGGAAGATGAGGGTTGTTCCAGCCTCAAGAGAGTCAGCTTCCTCCTAACCTGTGGTCTTAGCGTGCATGCTTAGACTTTTCATTGATGAGCAAAGTGTATGCCTGCTGTTACAGAAATGACTGTGCTCTCTTGGTTGTTGACCAAGAATGGTTCTATGACCACTGAGGACCATCATCAGGCTGAGAATGCTTTGGGCACAGGTGGCTTTTTCTGTCCCTGTCAGAAGGCTTGGTGATTATGGGAACTCCTCTACCACCTCTCTCTAGATCACTGAATTTACAAAATTAAGCTGGTACACTCAAGAGGAAAGACTTGAGACATTTCTGGTCTTGCCAAGTTCCCACAAGGGCCAGCCCATTTGGATGAAACACCCTCAGGTGCCTTGGCACAGCCGGTTCTGTTCCAGGTCCAGCTGAGGTTTCTTTGAAAGTATAGGTGTGGGTGGCAGGTACTTGGAAACAGACTCTTGAGCTATGGGGACTTCGTGCCAGGAATCCATAACATGGCTAAGGACAGAACTGTGTCATTGTGTTTTCTCAAGTGTCACCCTGTCCAGGAGGAGAAGCAGATTCAACAGAAGCCACTGGACATACTAGGTGAAAGCACACAAATATTAATTATGTTCTCCTGCCCCACCCCGTTCCAGAGAGGTTCACATTGTGTCTGTGTCTGTGTGTACATTCATGTTCGTGTTCAAGGTGCATGTGCACTAGAGTGTCATTCCTCAGGTCCCTTCCACTTTTTATCTGGGACAGCATCTCTCAAGGGCCTAGAACTTCATCAAGTATGCTAGGCTAGCTGGTGAGGGAGATCTAGAGATCTACCTGCCTCTGCCTGCCTTCCTATAAGCAACAAGATCACAAATGTGCACCATCACACTCGACCTTTTGTGTATGACCCAAACTCAGGTCCTCACACTTGCGAGGCAAATGCTTTCCCGGATGAATGCCCTTCGCAGACCAGAGAGAGGCTTACACATCTATGAAGCCATAAATCACCCAGGAATCTTATCCCATGGAAAGTCCAATCTCTTAGATCTGGAGTTACCTTGAGACTAGCTGTCACAAGGTCCCTGTGGTGCTGACACTGGTGGCTATAACCACATTCTGAGCAACAAGACCCCAGGGCCAAAGCTCTGTGCACGGTGTAATTAACATAAGGTGAACTGATGACGAAGAACTCATTGTCCTTAAAAGACAGAGACACCAACAGTAGCCACTCCACAGGGGCTCACAGTGAGACAGAGAGGAGGTGAACCTGGGGAGGGCCCTGGGATAGGTCCTAGAGATGAGAAGCAGGGGAGAAGGGAGGAAGGGAGCAAAAGATGTCTCAGGCAGAATACAGAGCCTAGGGAAAGAAAGAACACACACGATCTGAGTGTCTTCCTTGTGGGAGCAGATGCCAGACAAATCACCCGTTCATTCCCCAAGCCCCCAGAACAAAGATGATAATGAATCACAGGGAAGCCCAGCACGTTCCTGTGGCAATCAGCAACCGCCCCCATCTGAGGGCACTGGGCCTTCTTTCTGCTGTGCAGTGTAATTAGAGCTTTGGAAACTGAACTGTCGCAGTGCTCTGTGATGGAGGCATCAGGAGCCAAAGTCCACGAAGCCCCATGCTCTCATATTGGCTCTTCTTAGAGTCCCGTCTTCTGTTTCTGACACATTGGCCAGAATGGGGTTTGGGCTTCTGCTTTGCATTTTTCCCATTGTGTATTTTGTCTCCTTAATGAACCTAAAACCCAGAATGAACAGAATGAACCCAGGCAGCTGGTCAGTCTTCCCCCAGGTTCCTTCCTTTCCTGTGTTACCTCATCCTGTCCTGTTGTCCCTTCTACCCAGAGATGAGATACTAACAAGAACAGGCCTTCCTGTAAGTACCAGCTTGCTGAGAAATTGGCCTGGGTCTCACCCTCCACCCATCCTAGTCAGCTCTTCAAACAGGTCCTTGCATTTGATCCACTTTTGCAAATGGAGCAACTGAGGCCAAGAGAACTCTAGCCAGGCTGTAGACTCCCCACAGTGACATTTGGCACTGACCAGTGGCCGGCTCAGCAGAGGCTTAAACCTAGACTTCCAAGACACAGCTGAGGCCCCATAGGTGAAGCAGATTCCTCCGGTCAGTGTATTCTAAACTTGCGATGCAAACCCAGTGTGTCTGGTCTCAGAGGCCTTGTCCACCCTCCTGCTTCATTCCTCCTGTGGGCTGTTTACTCGTTTGTGAAGCAGAGATGAGGATCTGTGATCTGCCACATCTCCTCCCAGCTCTAATGGTCTGGATGCAGCCACTTTGCCCCCAGAAACCAAAGCATTTTGCTTCTAGCATCTTTACAGTGCTCGCCATTGGGTTTAATTATATTGAACGCCATGTTGTACTGTAGCCATCAATGTCCTGTTCAAGGTAATTGAGTTTGTTCCACCACAGTGGGGTTAGCTGGGTGAGGGCACCTGTGTGCCATTCTGTAGGGCATGTGCACAGCCAGGTGAGCCATGTAACTCAGCTACAGGCTACCATGTTTTATCTTGATGCCAATTCTGCTGTTTGTACTGGAACAACACCAGATCCCTAGACACTGACAAGTAACTTTTGGCTGAATGTATGTTTCTGGCTGCGTGCCAGAGCCAGACACCTTGTGCAGAGGAGTTTTGAAGGTGAAGAGCACAGAGATTCATGTGTGACACATTAGAGTTGTCCTAGGTGTCTGTGGGTCAGTGTTTCAGGACCCCCACCATACCAATATCTGAGGATGCTCAAATCTCTTGTATCAGTTGGTCTAGTAACCACGTAAAACTTATGCATATATCCTTAATAATTTAAATCATCTGTAAGATGACTTACAATACTTCATGCAATGCAAATGCTATTCAAATAGTTATACTGTGTTGGCTTAGGGAATAATAACAAGATAAAATGTCTGTACATGTTCAAGGCATACACGATGTTTTAAATAATATGAATAGTTCACTGACTCAGATGTACAACCCACATGTATGGAGGCTGCTATATTTTCTTCTGGGATGCATCACCTAAGATAAGTTCCTTCTCTATGGTAGCTTCCCCTCTGAAATACCTCCTCCTATGGCCTAAATATCCACTCCTTATCTCTCTCGAAGCTTTAGAAAATGCTATGTGACCTAGGATACAATCCCGTACATCACATGTCCATGGCATCACATGTCTGTGGCATCACATGTCTACACTCATGCTTTGCTCATTTGTCTCTCAATTTCTTCTGCTCATGGCCCTGTCCCACCATAATGTAGTATCTCAATATTTCTCTAGCTGGTCCATTAAATTTGTAATTTCCTCAAAGGCTCTACCCATATATCATTCCTCCCCCCTGAAAAGGCTTCTCAAAGAAGGGATGAACAGATCAAGCAGTGATGGAGTTCTATTTACTGGGTCTCCTAGTTTCCTACCTGTAAGTCAGGAGCAAAATTGTCTTCATCTTCCTGCTATTCTCCACGCCTCCTCTTCCCTTTTCTTTCAGTAGACTTGCTGAGAGCTTATCCACATGCACAATGGCACCCTTGATCTAACCTGCACCCAGAGCACATCCCCTTCTCCCTCTCTGTCTTTCTTTAGTCCTGCATTCTTAGACTGAACCATGTTCTTCCAGAGGAAGCACCATCTAGAATGGTGGAAGTGCCCTGGGGCTGGAAAAGAGCCAGTACTTTCTCGCCTGTCCTTGTGAAGTAAACATACAGCTTCCAGGACCTGTTGGTCTGCAAGCTTAGCCCTCAGATCACCCAATTTTACATAGATTTTCAAGCCTGCATCAGGGACTTTCCTAAACTCTGATTTGTTTGTCCTGCTAATATTTAAATGATAACTAAAAACTCTTCTACTTCTTAAAAAAAAAAAAGTCATTGATTTTCTAAGTCAGTGGTGGGTGCCACCCACCCCTCAGGAAATTCTGCTAGGAGATCTGATACCAGACCTCAAATCATATCAAGTGACTGGTCCAAGGGAGGCCTGTACCAAGAGGAAAGTGTTGAATGTCCCAGCTGAGGGAGAAGAAGGCCTTCAGTGGTAGGAGAGGCATTGGAAGGCTTTCCCCTCGAGAGGCAGAGTATATGGTGACAATGAGGGCCTCAGGTGTATGCCCAGAAGGTGCTTTCTCATGGTATCTTATTTATCTGCTGACTTCAACATGTTTCCAGTGTTAAGCGATGCTCCTCAGACCTATCAACACCTGTGGCTGGTGAGGAGTCCCAGTTACCATCTTAGTAATAGGGAGCTATCCGGTGTTATTGCTGAAACTTATAACTCCCAAGCTCATTATTACAGTTACCAATTGACTAGATAAGGTAATGCCCCCAGAGCTGCCCTTGGTGTGGGCTTAGTTCATCTTAGTGCAAGAGCGACTTTTGATTGGTTGGTTGGTTGGTTGGTTGGTTGGTTGGTTGGTTGGTTGGTATCTCCTTAAGATTTATTTCTGTTCTGTAACTAATGTGTAGGTAGGTGTGTGTATCTTAATGTCAGTATGTACACATGAGTGTAGATGCCCTCAGAGACCAGAGGCAACAGATCACCCTGGAGCTGGAATTATAGGCATCTGTGAGCCTCTCTCAACATGAGTGCTGGGACTGAACTCTGTGCCCCTGGAAGAACAGTACTGTCTCTAACCAGTATGCTATCCCTCAGCCCTGGTTAGTTGGTTTTTAAGGGAGGGTCCCTATGTGTAGCCCAGGTTGACTTTGAGTTTGCAATGTATCATCCTGCCTCAGGCTTCCAAAGGCTGGATTACGGGCATGCAATGCCATGCCCAGATGTTTTTTGTTTTGTTGTAAAAATTTAAACAATAAAGCATAATACAGCCCACACGTGACCCCCAGAATCAGGAACAAATTCTCCCTGTACAATGGAAGACTCCTAACAGAATCAAGTGAACTAAACTAAACATAACTTCCCCTGTATTTAGCGTCAGCCTCCCTAATATGCGGCTAAACCTGACCAGTTTGACCAGGTGGGATTCTTAACTTTCTTGGCAATGACCTCTTGCTGAATCTCACAGCAATCCCACAATCTGAAACCCACTATTGGACAGCTTTGAGAAGAGAAGTAGGGGTCCCTACATACCTAGGAAAAGGATCTCGCCTGTGCTCAGCATAGCTTCATAGCCACAAAGAACAGCAGCTTGGGCGAGTGAATCAGAAGTTCTGTAGGCGCCTATACGGTCTGTCTTGTGGTTTCCATATGACCATAAAAGGTGATTCTAAGCTTGAGCTGCCCTGCTAAACCGACTCGCTTTGGTTTTACAACATAAAAGCCAGGAGACATCTCACTCCTTTGACATAGGGTGCTCTGGGAGACTTGAAAGTCTACAGCTCCTCCACATCTTACCCCATAGCTGTGCCTAGCAGAGAGATAAGTGCAGTCTCATAAAGCAGACAGGGTCAAATGTGCCATCCTTGTGGTCAGCCACATAGAAAAAACACCATCTTCAGCTGGCCCCGAGACTCCACGCCTGAGTCAGCCACTCTGAGGTATTGCATGATATTCAAATTACTACCCACCTCATGTCCGGACCAGTCTATCGGGAGCCGCCATGGAACTGATGCTGTATTGGGTGATTCTCAGTGTGGAAGTGTGACTGAGCTGTAGTCAGTTTCCTTTCTAGAGAAGAAGGAAACAAGTTGTCCCCATTTATTTTGTATTGTTGTGAGAAAGACCATGATCCAAAGCAACTCGGGGAGGAAAGGGTTTATTTGGCTTACACTTCCGAATCACAGTTCATCATTGAAGGCAGCCAAGACAAGAACTTTAAGCAGGACAGGAAGCTGGAGGCAGGAACGGAAGCAGAGGACATAGACGAGTGCTGCTGACTGGCTTCTTCCTCCTACCTCAATCAGTTTGCTTTCCTACACACCCAGGACCACCTGTCCTGGAATGGTACCACCCACAGTGAGCTGGTGAGCTGGACCTTCCCATATCAGTCATCAATCAAGAAACTGCCCTCCATGCTTGCCTACTGGCCATCTGGTGGAGGCATTTTCTTATTTGAGGTTCCCTCTTCTCAGATGTCTCTAGCTTGTATCAAGTTGACAAAAAAAAAAAAAAAAAAAAAAAAAAAAAAAAAGAATAGCCAACATGTACATACTTTGAATTACCTTCATTATGTTTTTAAAAATTTATATTTATTTCTTTATTTATTTGTTTGTTTTAGATTTTATGTGGATGGGTGGGTGATATGCCTGCATGTCTATCTGTGCCCTGTGTTCCAGGGGCCTGCAGAAGCCAGAAGAGGGTGTTGGATCCCCTGGAACTGGAGTTACGATGGTTGTGAGCCACCATCTTGGTGCTGGGAATGCAACCCTGGCCCTCTAGAAGAACAGTTGGTAGTCCTAACCACTGAGCCATCTCTCCCTTTGTTACCTTTTCTACTCTGCAGGTTTAAACATCAAATTCTCCATTACGTAAATAACTGGAAAATGTGAAATGGCTGTAGCATGTTTAGAGGGACTGATATAGCCTAATGTTCCAGCGTTTTTAGGAATAATCATCTTAAGTGTTTGTTATTTATGTGTTTCTGTTGCTAGGAAGCTTAGCTGATTTGTTCTAAGTTGCTAATTTTGTTCCTGATACCCACCCAAGGCCATCTTCAGCCATATGTTTATGCATGTGTGGTAGGTCTTGTTTTTTGTTTTGTTGGGGTTCTTTTTTGTAATGTTTGATGTGTCATCCCACCTAAATTGTTTTGTGTATAGCATTTTGTAAACTATAATTATCATCAACAGCAAGAAAAATCTTCTTTGAAAGTTTTTAAAAATTTAATTTCCTTACCATTGTGTGTGTCTATGAGAGGAAGAGAGAGGATGCGTGTTGGGGGGACGAGACAGACAGACACACACAGAGCAAGCACTGGAGCATGTGTGTGTTGGTCAGAGGACAATTTGTAGAGTAAGTTCGCTCCTTCTATCTTTTTGTCTATTTCAGGGACCAAGATCAGGTCATTAGGCCTGGGGGCCGGTGGTCTTTACCCACCGAGTCATCCTGCCAGACCCTCTTGAAAGTTTTAAGGCAGAGTTGGAAATGCCTTGGAGTTGGAAATGGTAGAGAGCATCTCAAAGTCTATGTTATTACTGGCTAATAATAATGTTACCCTTCAGGTTTGTGTTTCTCTTTGACCTGATTCTTTGCAAACTATGTTTACATCTTTCCTCACACTTACTCTTCCCTAGGACAATGGGCAGTAGGTATTAAAATCACTCCATTTCCTTGGGCCAGTGAAATAGCTCAGCACATTAAGGCACTTGCTTGCATCAAGCCTGATGACCTGAGTTTGACACCCCAGAACCACATGGCAGAAGAGAAAACTGACTCCCAAAAGTTGTCCTCTGATGTCTACACAAGCTCAACACACACACACACACACACACACACACACACACACACACACACACACACACACACACACAAGTGAATCAATAACTATAACCATTACATTCAGAAAGCACAAACAGCTGTGGACTCGTACACACGAATGAGAACTGAGCTTTAAACATAGGTCTGGCTTGATATGCACTTTTATTCTCAGTCCTTTTTACGTTGAAACTGGAATTCAACGTCAGAGATAAGAGAGTGGTTACCCTTGCTGGGACATGATGATTGGAAGATTCATGTAATCACATGGCCAGTTCCCCACGATTTTAAATCAGTGCTGGCCTAGGTGTATTGTGAACCAAGTTGCAGACACAAGGTGCTGTCCTGAGATGTTTTAATCACCACTTTCTCCTTTCTCTTTGATGTCTTCTTGTTGGCGACAGTCTAGCCATTTTGTTACATACCCAATTAAGTAAGCCGTCTTGTAGTCTTTTGTAGACTATGGAAACTTCTCGATTCATGCTTGTGACTCTGCTTCGTGGAGCCGACAGGAGAGATGGTAGAAAAGGTTACAGTTCCTCGGTTTCTCTATTATCATTCTCCACCAAGAGCTTGTCACCAATTTGGGCGTCACGGTGACAGTCATTCTGAGGCCTCATGAAAGCCTACATACTCCCCAGTCATACAGACAGCCCCTGACCTTTGCAACTGGGGATAATGACCAAGGCTGTACCACAGTGACCTTTAGGCCAAGAGTGGGTGGCAGCACTTTCTTTTCTGTGACAGTCATTCGGCTTTGCCTCTGTCTATATTTTTAATTGGAAGCGAGTGTGTGGTGTGAGTCTTCCTGGTTATCCCCCACCCAGAACTCCTGAGTAGAAAGGTTGTGTGTGACTGGCTCTCGTCATAAAGGAATGCTCTCCACGCTAAGCTGGGGGTCATTATTAATTGCCACAGTTACAGACACAAAGGATATGACTGGACGCCTTCGGGGGAGATGCTGCTAGCAGAGGCGAGCCTTTGTCCTACCTGGCCCACGGTGTGTTTTATTGCTGTGTAAATGGAACCACAGCCCTGGAAGCCATTTCTTCCGCTCCCATTTTGGGTTTGTGATATTACTTGCTACAGACTCACCCAGCATCCTTCATTCCATTCCCTGCTGTTGACAGGGCTAGCCTATTCCAAAGATGCAGGCAGAGATAGCTGATATCCAAATATGGAACATCCAGAGATATTTCATAAGCAGCCACTGCATGCTGGCCTCTGTCGTAGGTGCCTTTCATATTGTTTTAATTAATTCTCACAACAAACCTCTAAAGTCAACCTTCTAGTCATTTCCCAGATCCAGGGTCAGGGTCAGGTGTCATAATTAGCTATTGAGTAGGAAGCCAGGTTACTAATGTTAACCACATAGAGAAGGGTAAGGAGACTTCTGGAACCCAAACACAGATTACAGTTAGCCTGAATCACTCACTTCACAGAGCAAGAAACACAATGGGTATCCAATGGTTGCTCTTGAGCACAGCTCTCAGCTGGCTATATCATACAGGGTCATCAAAGGGAGACACAAACAATGGTGTGGTCAGGGCAGGTGTCCCTCTGGACAGGCCCTGACAGGGGTTGGGAAATCACCACAACACCACTGCTTGTTCCTCGGCTCTCTCAGGAAACTATCTGTACTGTAAGTGCTCAGGAGGAGGCTTTCCAAGGAGTGTGGTAGTCACATCCTGGCCCTGAGGGAGCTGAGGCCTCATCATGAGGCACTTCCTTCTTCCTCAGAATAGCCTAATGGTCCAGGAGGAACATTCTCAGAACCTGCACCCATCTGGCAGGGAGATTGTGTTAATAAAAACAAGAAGGAAAAAAAATGATTGTAGCAAAATAAATACACTGTGCACATGTTTACACCACACACACACACACACACACACACACACACACACACACACACACACACACAGTAAACCCAAGCCACCCGGTTGTTCTTAATAAAGGGGAGTTTGCAGCATGCCAGTATTTACTCCCTTCCCATACTCAATATTGGTTTATGTTTTCAGAAAATCCAGAGTGGGAGATGATGGTTTTCTCTTTAAATCTTATGACTCGATGATTCTGAGATCCAACTTTCAGATGTTCTGATCTGTAACCTAGAACACCACAGTACCCCAGGTCCCCCTGCTCCAAGCCTGTGGCTGGCAAGTGCTCAGCTAAGCCTTTTACACATGTGGCTGAGGACCACAATGTGATGGCAGGATAGAGTAATCAGGCCTTCCTCCCAGGGGGTCGAAGGGAACCTCATCTCCAAGGCAGCGTCAATGGCACCTGAGATTGTTGAAGAGACCACCAGAATGCCACGGTCTTAGAAAAACACTGTGCATTTGTCTTCCACCAACCTGAACTCCAGTTTGTGCTCGTACGTTGCTCTATAACTATGCCAAGGGTTATGCATGGTTTTAGGTTTGTCTGTCTACCCACAATACTGTTTGCAATGATTCAGGCAGCGTGAGCAGGGACACTCGGTCTACCTCACAGAGTGCTTCACAAGGGCTCTGACAAGTACAATGTGGTGCTGCCTTTGTGTCCTCATCTCCACACCCACTCACTCAGCACCAGACTGAATGAGATGTGGTCAGGTGCTTTGTGTGAGGAGAAAAAAAATGAAAAATAATGGCCATTCAGATAAAATAAAGCTTTTTTTTTTTTCCGGTGCTTTTCAGAAAGCACTCTTGTTTCTATTGTTGTGGCTGTATCCACATAATGGCTCAGCCTTGTCCTTCATTGAAACACACCCAGTGTGAGGAAAACATCTCCCGGCACACACAAATGAATGTGCGCTCTTGAAGTGATCAACAGGGTAGCGTGGGCCTGAGAGGATATTGAACCAGGTATCTAGATGGCCTCCATGCTCAGAACAAGACAATGGACAGATGACTAGGGATAACAGGAAGTGACTTGCCGGGAAATTAGCCTTCCTTCTGCCTGGCAAAACCCCAAGCAGGGAAAAAGGGAAAAAAAAAAGAAAACCCTAATGCTATCGTCGCCATACCTGCTTACATGGATTGAGCATGTTCTATGAGGCAGACATGTGGCTGAGCATCCTACATGTATCAGGTAATGGTCTCAAACCCCTCTGAGGATAACATTATTGTTCCCATTTTAGACATAAGGGACCTAAACCCTAGAGAGGACAGATACCTCCCCCAACTCCATGGCACTCACCTAGGAAATGGTAGAAGCCTCAGGAATTTTTTTGTTTGTTTTTTGTTTTTCAAAACAGGGTTTCTCTGTGTAGTTTTGGTGCCTGTCCTGGATCTCGCTCTGTATACCAGGCTGGCCTCAAACTCACAGAGATTTGCCTGGCTCTGCCTCCCGAGTGCTGGGATTAAAGATGTGTGCCACTGCTGCCCGGCACATCAGGAATGTTAATAAAGGGCCCATCTGACCTTCCCCTGCTCCTGAATAGCACAACGAAGTCTTGATGGCAACTCTTAGAATCTCAGAATTAAACCTCCCAGGCTTCCATGTTAGTGGAATAGCTCCTGGACGAGGAGGGAGGTACACTCTGAAGTTCATACCAAGTTTAATTATGGCTCATCTTTGCTGTGGGTTGATGGATATTTGCATATGGTACCCAACCAGATGTATGAGAGGCAGAATGAGCGAAGACCACAGCCTGGACCTGGGATCAAAGAAAGCAGGCTGGTCACAGCTCCTCTGTATGCTCTCATGACCTCAGCTCTTAGCTATAATCCAGACCCTCAACATCCTCCTGGCCAACAGACCCTCTGCCTCTGCATTTCCCAAGGCTGACTCCTGGCTAATGGCTCTGCCCTGCTCAATGGCAGGAAACCCAAATGACAAGGGCCATTGAGACCTCATCTCACCGGTCCTGAAGAAACTGGTATCTTCTGTTTTCACCCACTCTCCTTGGGCCATCTACAGCCTCCATTGAAATCTTCTAGTTCCATCTAAAACCCACAGCATCACAGCAAGGCTCTGCTGTATGAGGAACTGTCCTCACTGCTGTGGCAAAATCCCCGATAAAAGAACCTACAGATAGGAGAGTTTATTTTGGCTCACAGTCTGAGGGTATTGTCCATCTTGGCCAGGAACACACGGTGGCAGGAACATGAGGTAGCTGCTCACATCACATGTGCAGTCAGAGGCAGAAAGAGATGAATGCTGTTGTGTAGCTCACTTTCTCCCCTTTATTCAGTCCAGAACCTTTTCCCTCAGAATGGCACCCCCTCATTCGTGCTGAGTCTTTCTTTCTCTGTTAAGCTTTTCTGGAAGTCCTCTCATAAACATATGTGTTTCCATAGCGATTCTAACCCTGTAAGTTGATGACGAAGACAGACCCTCACACTTGCTGTCCGTATCTTTTTCTAACTCCGCCATCACTACAGTTGTCATGATGGTAGCTTGGAGTCCATCATCACAGGAGTGTCTACCCCGCAGACCTGTGCAAAGCCTTTGCTGTCCTGAGAGCTGAGTTATCAACATCTTGCTGCTAAAGACCCAATCCCGCCACTCTTCGGACCTCACTGGCCTCCCTTGTATCATATACTCATGCTTGTCTGTCTGTGTTGGCTATAGGAGGGTGATCATCTTCTTTATGTGAGCCTGTGTCTGTGTGCATGTACACACAATTCTATGTGAGGTGCATCACCTGTGTGTGTATTTGTGGAAGCCAGAGACCCAAGTCATGTATCTTCCTCTATCATTCTCTCCCTTATTTTTTGAGACAGAATCTCTCACTGGACCTGATGCTCACTATTTTGGTGAAGCCAGCTGGCCATTGGCCCTGGTGATCTACCTATCTCTGCCCCTCTAACACTAGGATTCAGGGGTCCACCGCCATGCCTGGTGTTTGACATGGGTGCTGAAGATCTAAACTCAGGTCTGAACCCCATGAACCATCTTCACAACTCTCAATTTCTTTTGATCTCAGCAGCACCCTCAAGACACACCATATATGATAAATGTTCTTCTGGTTTCTCTCAGTAGTTTTCAGATGATTTCCAATTAGAGCAAAATGAATCTTTCAAGTAGCCAATCCCATCTGTCCATCCATACAGTCACTTATTCAGACAACTATACACTGACTGTGTCAAGTAATGAAACAGAGTGCAGAAAGACACAACCGAGGAGGCTTCCGCATCGGGAAGCTTACATTCTGATCGGGGGACACATAAAATAGTCATTACACAAGCAAACCGATTAGATGTGGTATGGTACGGAACAGGCTGCAAAAGGAGCAACTGAAGAGTGTGGATGGAGTGTAGACAGAATGGTTCACATTCAGATTAGGAGATAAATTATCTCCCTCTGTTACTACAAGAAATTACCTCAGATGTCTGGCCTAGAAGCATGCCTTGGGTATTATCTCACAGTTCTGCAGACCCAGAGTCTAAAGTGGATGGGCAGGACTTCTTGGGCTCCAGGGAAGATTTTACGCCCTTGACTTTTCTATCCTGGAGGGCACCTGAATGTCTTGGTTTTGTGGCTCTGCATTTCTCCAACCTCTGCTTTGTTGTGACATCTCTGTCCCTGGTTCTGATTCTCCTGACCCCCTTCTTTTTCCTGTGGGTTCACTTTTATGATCGGGGATAGTCTTCACGTCTCCAAATACTGACTCATTCTTTTAAAGTCTCTTCCTCCATGTAAGACCACATAGTCACGACTTCCAAGGACTGGGAAGTAGTCCTCTTTGGGGAGGCATTGTTCTGCCCATCATGGAAGGTAATGGGAGGCTTCCTGGAAAAGATGACATTGGAAATGAAACCCAAATGAAGAAAATGGTCTAGAAAATGCTGGGCCTGGAAAAGCCTAAAGGTTCTGGGGAGAGGGAGCATCACTAAAGTGAGTGAGCAGAGGGGGTAAAGATGAGGAAGAACCCACAGAGTTCAGGAGCCACAGGAGGTGTATACATCTCATGCTCAGTGTGCTGGGATGCTCAGAGGCATCCAGAGTTGTGTTTTCCCTGAATTATCCATACTGGGATAGAAGTGGTTTTTTTCTGATAATTTTCTGATCACTGTGCAGTCAGTATTGTCTAGTCAAAGCATAATGTAAGCTACTTGTAAGATAGATGATAGATTACATACATAGATAAATAGATGGATAGACAGATGGATAGATGATTGATAGATAGATGATAAATGGATGATTGATAGATAGATGATATAGATAGATAGATAGATAGATAGATAGATAGATAGATAGATGATAGACATATCAATTGATTAACAGATGTATAGATATTCTGGCAACTGCATTGTAAGAAACTAAGCAGGCAGTGTAAGTCTCAATGAACTGTTTTCCTTAACTCAGTGTATCTAAATGTTCTAGGAGACTGGGGGCATAGTTCAATTGGTAGAATGCCTGCCTGGCATGCACAAAGCCATTTATTCATAAACCAGACATGGTGACATATGTCTGTAATCTCATCACTTGGGGGTTTGCAGCAGAAAGATTAGAAATTTAAAGTCATCCTTATCTACATAACAAGTTTAAGGGGAGCCTGGGCTGCATGAGAACCTGTCTCAAAAAAAAAAACAATAAATGGAAAGATAGATGATTGATTGGGAGGTAGATAAATTATAGATAAGCAGTAGATAGATAGATAGATAGATAGATAGATAATAGATCAATCAATTAACAGATGTATAGATGTTCTGGTAACTACATTTTAAGAAGCTAAACAGGTGGTATAAGTCTCAATGAACTGTTTTCCTTAACCCAATGTATCTGAATTGTATTCATTTATACGTATGTTCAATATGGAACAACTTTTAAAAAGATATTTTATCTTATTTTGTAAATACCATCAGCACAGTTTAATATCATCTAAAGCACACTTTAGTTTGAACTAGCCCTCACCTGCTCAATAGTCATATCTTCATGGTAGCTCCTTTTTTGAACACCACACATCTAGACCCTGTTCTCTGCATCCTGTAAAAAAAAAATCTATTCAAGAAGGTGTTTGAAGAAGCTATGGGCAGTGGAGTATCCCAGGGAATATGGGCCACCTGCCCCCATCATTAGCCACTGTCCCAGGTGCTCTGACTTAGGTCACAGGAAATAGAAAATGGACAGGCAGATTTAAGAAAAGGTTGTCTCCTGCCAAGGTAAACAGGGCTCCATTCCCAACCCTGGCCAGACAGACCCTTGCTTTGGAATATCAAAACAAACAAACAAACCACTTTCTTTGTCTTTTTAGTGGATCTTTACGTTCACCTCTGTCTTTTACTGTTTAATTCTCCTAAGGGAGTTCTGGCCATAGCCTGACTTTCCCAATTTTTGTAGTCAAGACAATTTATTCAAGTCATTATACTAATATAACTGAAGACTGTGAAACAATGAGAGGGTACCAGTTGCAGAGTAAGAAGTATATTCTGGCGGCTCCATATATATATTCTTGTACCCACACTTTCTTAAGCTCTTGCTGTGACCCTAATATTAAGCACAGAGTTTAGTCCCAGAAGCTCAGCGCCAAGAGAACATCATGTACGTCCATTCTGATTTCACAGTGATATTAGAAGAGCTTATGAAATAGAAAATAAAGATCTGAATTTAGGTCATGGTGGTTTACATAAAGGCTATTTTATGAGAAGTATATTCAGTACTGTACAAGGCAGTAAAAACAACATCAGGTTTATTAGAATATCCTATATAGATGCAGCCTGATCTTGGCAACACATGTGCCTTCCGGAAGAAAGCCTAGCACTGAGATTCCTTCAGATAATGGATTAGAGGGCCTGGTGTCTCGGCCCTGACACCAAGCCGGTACTGCCAAAAGGCAGCTTGGACTATATAGATGGCTCACTCTGTAATCTGCTTGTCTTGCACATACAGAGCCTCAGAACCCACATAAAAAGAACAAGAAGCCAATTTAGAAAATTCTAGTTTAATAGAGACCTTATCTTAAAATTGAAAGTGTGATTGGCTCCTGAGAAACGATCCCCAAGGTTGTCCTCTGGCTTCTGGGTGTATGTGCACACACAAACAAGAACAAGGGGAGTGAGGAGATGGCTCCCTCCAGTTGGTAAAATGCTTGCTGTGCATATATAAGAGCCTGAGTTTGGGTCCCCAGAACTCACAGAAAAAGCCAAGCACAGCAGTGCATGCCTGTAACCCAAGCACTTTGTTGGGAAGGGTAGAGATGAGCAGATCCCCAAAGCGTATTGACCAACAAACATAGCCAATAGTGAGCTCTGGGTTCAGTGAGAGACCCTGCCTCAAAAACTAAGGTGGAGAGCGATCAAGGAAGACATCCAGTGTTGACCTCTGACCTCTATACAGACACACACCCACGTGTATAAATATGTACATATATTTAAACATGTACACACACACACACACACACACACACACACACACACCAAAGAACAAGAGACAGTGTGAAGCTCTAGTATATAGGGACAGATGGACCTTCTGTGAATGCCTTGGGGCT
This sequence comes from Peromyscus maniculatus bairdii, assembly GCF_049852395.1. Taxonomy (NCBI): domain Eukaryota; kingdom Metazoa; phylum Chordata; class Mammalia; order Rodentia; family Cricetidae; genus Peromyscus; species Peromyscus maniculatus. Next base: position 66,549,592 of record NC_134858.1, read on the forward strand.
TTGCAGTCAGTCAAATTACCAGTGACTCTAATTAACATCCCGGGATTCGGGAACAATCTCTATCTGTATTCTAAAATGAAAGGAGTGTTTCCCTCAGGGAACACGTGGGCTGACCCCTTCCTGGGTGAGCTTTCCAGAATAGTAGAGGCCATGGTGGCATGGCAGCTGTGGTACAGAAGCCTGCAGCTTTGGGAAAGAGCAGATGAAGTAGAATGTTCCAGTCTTTAGGGCGCTATACTTTTTTAGGAGAGTTAGGAAGTACCAGATCCCACTCTCCAGGAGAGTAGACCATATGCATATATGATTATGCATATATAGGATTGACATCATTGTAACATAGTGGGTCAAGTTCTGTTCCTGGAGAGAATGAACTTCAGTTCTGAGTACTGGCATCTCTGATTCAGCCATTGTCTAGCAGATCTGATAGCTACTGGCCACCCAAGACTCCTTTGCTTAGGACAAAGTACTTAAACTCTCTGGACCATGAGAGTCTCTTTGGTCCACTATGGAGCACAGTAGCTCCATGTAGTGAGTGCCTCTCCGTGACACTCCTCTCCTCACACCGATTTTGTGTGGACCATGGTAAGGACTTGCCATGAATGAACTATTTCTACAGCAAACTGAATGTGGAGATGGCTTGAAGCTTAGGGTAAGTGACTTAACCAAACTCAAAGAGTGTGGACTAGTGCCAGAGCTGAAATTCAAGCACATCTTTGTACCAGTGCATTCTGGGACCCATGCCTCAGTTGCCATATTATATAGTTGTAAGGACCTTGAAGAGCCATATAAAGGTTGCTTGAGGGGATTGGCAAGATGGCTTAGTGGGTAAAGCCACCTACTACCAAGCCAGAGGCTTGAGTTCAATCCCTGGCGTCCTCATGGTGGAAGGAGAGAGCCACTGACTCTTACAAGTCATCCTCGAAGTGTCACATGCACACTATGGTGTGTGTACACACACTAAATGAATCACTATAATAGTGGTGATGGTAAGAAAGCCCCCCAAAGCCTGCTTCAACAAAAAAGATTGCCTGAGTGAGAAAAGGGGGTGGAAATGAGGGGCGACGTTACATTACAGAAAACATGGATAAGGCAGGCACAAAGCTTCTGAAAGAAAAATGCCATCGTTGGGGCTTCAGAAAGCTGAGCACCCAGCTGTGTCAAGGTACTAAGATACCAGGTTCAGCCTCTTTCCCAGATTGCCCTGAGCCATCACTGCCCATTCTCTCAGTGCAGCGTGGTGAAGGCCACTCGGCCCATGGCTTCACACAGCAGGCAGGGCCACCCAGAAAGGGACTTCAGGGCCACTTCACCTTTGTAACCTTTCTGGTCTCTGAGGTGTCGGCCACAGCTGGAGGAGCTGTGAATTTCACTTTAGCCACGCTGCTTAGTGGATCCCCACACACTCTGGCACCCAGAGCATCTTCCTTCTGAGACAGGGTGTCTCGGTTTCCTCTGCTTACACAACCAATGCTGTCTGGGGACACTTTTATTTAGGTTGCTCATCGGCCGCAAACTGTTTCGTTATGTGCCGCCCAGCTACCTTCACTTCCTGCACATTCTCTCCAGCAGATAGCTCATCTCCTTATTTCAGAGAATTGCTTCCCCAGGGTAGCGCTGGAGTCCGTAGTGTTGATAGCATCAAAGCTGGTAAGCATGAAACCACCCTTTTGGTAATTGTTAGAGTGGTGCTTTTTTTTTTTTTTTTCATTTTTGCTTCATGAAAAGATGATGTGGTTAGATTTGAGTGGGGCCTTGCTGAGGGTGACATCTGTGCCTGGGGTTACCCACATCGTCACGTGGCTCACTTCTTTCTGCAACATGGTGATCTTATCTTCTGGGCTGCACCTCTCCATGACACTCCAAGCTCCTTCTAGCTTCTGTGTGTGCATGGCTATGCAAATGTGGGCACTGGCCATTTGGGGGGGGGCTTGCTCAGAGCCGCTACTCACCTAAGGGGGCTTTAGTCATTAACCTAACAGAAACTGGTCAGTCGGGGGGCTTACTGCTGTTGTGCTTAAAGAGTGAGCCTTACCTGACTTTTTGCTGTGAGAATTTGAAGCAAAGTTTCCCTGACTTAGACATGTTTTTTTTCTGAGTTTCGAAGCTGACAATTCCTTTGTTCCTCTCTATTCCAGGAACTAACCACTCAGTACAAAGGTGATTACAACTGATCAACTGTCCTTGAGAGACTCTCAATATAGTCAGAGAGAGAGAGAGAGAGAGAGAGAGAGAGAGAGAGAGAGAGAGAGAGAGAGAGAGAGAGAGAGAGAGAGAATATGACAAATATGTGGAGTCTAATTCAGGACAGGCCAAGGAGATACCAGGAGCTGGGTTATGTAGGAAGACAGATGAAGGGGAATAGAAGAGACACTGTAAAAAGGAAGAGGCATTTCAACCCCATCTTCAAAGTCAAGAACAAGCTTGTCACTTAAAAAACGGAGAAAATGTTCCCAGCAAAGGGGAAAAAAAAAAAAGAAGAAGCGTATGAAGGTGGGACTGTGTGGACTGTTTGTGTCCTGAGCAGAGCGGCTGGATCAGGGTCAGGCTGCACAAAGCTCGCCAGCTTCTCTGACAAGGGAACTTGTGTATTTTCCTGAGGTATTTAGCACTTGGTGCGTGCTTTAAGAATCTGGTGAGCTCACTGGAAGACCCCAGACTATCCGAAGGAGACCTGCAGGGAGGGGCTTTGGTCAGCTTGCTCACTGTTTCCTGGTTGTGACTCAGCTTCCTTTTTCCCTTCACACATCATTCAACCCTGCCAGTTCCCCAGCCTTGGTTTCCCGAGTGTTAATCTTAAATGTATCCTTGACCCTACCCACTACTGGGAAAGAAAAGAAGAGAAAGAAAAAAAAAGAAAAACAATAATAAAGAAAGAAAGAAACATGGCAGGGTGACATGGTCCCTCTTGGATTTCTTGAGAAATTGATAGGCCCTTGACTTTGAACGTGCGCTGGAATGGCTGAAGTGCAAGGCTATGGTAGGGAAAATAGTCCTCTGTTTGAGGACACAGGACTTGTGATCTGTGATCTCGACAGACTCTAGCCATCTCACTTGGGGACACATATTTCTCTCCAGTCTCCCATTTCCTCACATAGGAGGAGGGGAGGGATCCTGATGTGATGGTTCCTAACATCCCTGCTACCTTATCTGCCTCTTTCATGCATGTACACCAAGAGTGCATGAGGCTAAACAGCTGACCTTACCATGAGAGGACTGGGATTTTTGATGTTCTTGTTATTGTTGTATGTGCTTTGAGTAAGAAAGAAAAAAAAAAAAATCACCAGGGGGTCCAATGAGCATGGGCCTTTCCCAGCCTCCTTACAACTTCAACACAAGGAGCAGAGGGAATCAGAACCCAGCTGTGGGCTGAGTTGTTCTTGGGTTTGGACATTTGGGTACCTCAACCTAGGAATGGAGTTTCATGCAGGGTGCAGGTAGATGAAGGGGTACACAGAGCTGGAGCTGTTGCAGGAAGTGGTCAGGGACCTACATCTGAGCTGAGCAGCCAACTCAGTTCTTCCTTCCTCAGTCACCCAGCAAGTGCAGCAGGCCCACAGTCCCTGAGGTCCCCTGGAGAGATCTCCAGCTGGGCCTCCCATATTCACTCTGTTCCTAGCTGGAGGGCTTGGAGGAGGGGTCAGATTGTCACCTGTCCTAGTTTGCTTTGTCACTGTGGTTAATGTCAGGACAGAAAGCAGCTGAGGAGAGGAGGGCTTATTGGGCTTAGAGTTCCAGGTTCCAGTCGTTGGTGTGGGGAAATCGAGGCAGGCGCTTCGAACGTCACAGCACACCCAGAGTCAAGCGCAGAAAGGAATGTATGCACCCATGTGCCTGCCTGCTCCTGGGCCCAGCTTGCTTTCTTCATCTTACACAGCTCAGGGCTCAGCCTGTGAATTGGTACTGCCACATTCAGGGTGAGATTTTCCACCTCAATTCACAATCAGCGTCAGCCTCCACAGGCCAACCTGAGCTGGACAGTCCTCAACCGAGATGCCCGTCTCGGGTGCCCTGAGTTCTGTCAAGTTGGCAGCAAAGACTGAGCAGCATACTTGTCTAATGTGTTTTGAGGTTTCCTAGGGAATTGTCTTTTGCACTGGCCACCAGGGTGGCCTATAGAGGGGGGCTACTCCTAGCAGCCCAGGCTGAACAGGAAGAGCAGAGAAGAAGGCTTAGTGGGTAGCGCTGCTTCTGATGGTGTGAGACCTCAGCTTCCCACTGTCTACCAATTCACTGTGTAGCCTTCTGTAGTCACTTCCTCTGTGCCTGTAGTCTTCTACCATGACTGTCCTACCTGGGGAGGACAATTAGCCTAACTTCTCAGCATTCTCCTCCCCCAGCCACGACAACCTGGGATGGAGCAATCTGCCTATAAACGGTAGCTTGAAAGTATCTTCTGATTTCTAATATCTAGAAAAGTAAGGCCGGGCGGTGGTAGCACACGCCTTTAATCCCAGCGCTCAGGAGGCAGAGGCAGGCGGATCTTTGTGAGTTCGAGGCCAGCCTGGTCTACAGAGCGAGATCCAGGAAAGGTGCAAAGCCACACAGAGAAACCCTGTCTCGAAAAACCAAAAAAAAAAAAAAAAAGAAAGAAAGAAAGAAAGAAAAATAAAAAAAGAAGAGTAAGTGACAGTGGAAATATAGAAGTTCCTGTCTGCCAAACCAGACATTTGGACCTCATCCTCCAGCTGTAGATCTTCCAGCCGGGAATGACATTAAAGAAATTGGTGTTTGGGGAAATTGTCACCTGTCATCACATGGAGGAGCCTTGGCATGAAGAAGGAATGTTGGCAAGGGAGCTGGCTCAGTGTCCAAGGCAAGTAGACTCTGGACCTGGGGAGCTGGTGGAAGGAACGGGATGGAAAAAACAGATTCACGACAAAGGAAGGTGGCTGGGGAGCGGTGACTGCCACCACAACGGAGGAGGGGGAAGCAAAGCAGTGCTTTGGAGGTGCGCCAATGGCGACATGGCCCAGGCTGATGAAGTGTGAGGGGGGGCAGGACAGTGCTGTGCTTTCCTGGGATGGAGCGGCCATGCTGGCTCTTGGGTCTCACGTGTCTAGGTTGCTACTTGGTGTATTTACTGACTTTTCTCCTAAGTGAGTGCTGGAGATAGTTTTACCCCGTCACGGAATGGTAGACCTCTGATTCTTTCCTTCTAAGTAGAAATGGGTTAGGCAGGGTTAAGCTAGAAATGAGTTTAGAAAATGAACTCATGGAAGAGGTTATGTTAATCTGAGTCCATTCATAGTCTTGGGATTAAGTCTATCCTTTGTGATCCACTCCCTTCCTAAAGGATACCTCCTGCAGCTCGCCAGAAGGGACCAAAGAGGCAAGTTCTATTTTCCTCTTTTTTAAAACCCAATATACTTTAGAGGATTTTTCAAAGATGTTTTCAGTTTTCTTTGTAATGTCAGAAGCCAAAACAAGAGTTTCCTTCTCCAGAACTAAAACCACCCCCAAAGAAAGGAGTTTGGGGGTGTGTATGAAAGAGAGACAGAGAGAGAAAGATGAGAGAAAAATGAGAGAGAGAGGAAAGAGAGGAAACAACAGCATCTCCCTAGGCAAAGCCAGTTGACCCTGGTTGGCTGGAGGCAGCTGTGGCTGCCAAGGATCCAGCTTATAGTTTAGATACCTCTCTCCTGCAAAGTCACTCAGCCTTGGATTCCTCAAGTTGTCCGAGCTTGGGAGTGAGGTGAAGGCTCTATGTGTCCACCTAATGGGTTCTGAGGAGTTCATGATCACCTTGGAAGATCTGGAATTTGAGCAGGGTCAGCTATAGAGTGAGACTAGAGAGAAACCTGGGTGTGCTGGCGGCGGTGGGGGGTCGGGGGAGGATGCTTCTCTTGGCTCTGCTGAAAGATGAGTGCACCATCTTGGAATCCTAGGCTCCCTGGCTTCCAGAAGATGCTTTTGCCATCAAGGAAGGAGGGTAGGTGTGACTGTTCCTCTTACCTGCAATGTAACAGGTCACCCATTGCTAACCTAGGCTCACTTGTCTTAGCTTTGGGATAGAGTGGTGGCCTTAAAAACAAAACACAACCATAAACCACTACTAGACTCCTGCTGATCAGGCTCCCAGAGCTGTTATCACAGAGCCAGGCAAGTATTCTGTAAGGCCAGCTGCTGAGTCACAGGGATCATATACTGGCTTCTGGGGACAGTGTTCATGTGCTCCCCTGGACACCAACCAGACTGTGAACCCAAGTTCCTGGAATGTGGAGAGAAAATAGCTGAACGAAGTTGTACTAGCTAACCCCATCAGCTCCGGCCACCAGGCATGGCCACACCTATGCAGGGCCCTTTCAGAAGGGGAAAACTGCTCTCACACATCTGTCCACAAGGGAATTTGGAGGCCTACAGGACACAGCCCACTCCCTCAGGTCTAAACCATGACATCTGGGAGCTGAGACCCACTTTGAGATTTCAAAGACTTCTTGATAAAGTGCAAGAGCTTAGTTGTAGCCGGGCAGAACGGGCACATGTTGCCTATGAATCGGGGGACTTGCTGTCCACCATCTCAAGGCCGACCCTCAGGCCCCAAGCAGGGGTGTGTGGTTGCCTTTTGCATCAGAAGCTGGGGATGGCAGGGCAGAGCATCAGACAAAAGAGGAATGACATTTGTCTCCTTCCCTAGTGAGCAGTCCCTCCAGCTCCCAAGCAGAACTATCCAAGGAGAGCAAGGTCTCTGAGCTCATGCGGTCAGTGGTTTACCCCAGGGCAGTTCTACCTGCTAGAGACCCAAGCCTCCTTCTAGCACTGAGGGCGTTCTCAGGACCACTGTACACAGAGCCTGTTCTCATCAGCATAGCCACAGGCATTGCATCGTGTCCCTGCAGGAGTGACTCCCTATACAATCTCTACTCTGACCTGCTACACACAACAGTACCTGCCTCATAGCTCATCTTCTTCCAGTCTGGGGACTCTGCTCACCTTTTAAAATATAATTGTTGAAGGAGAAGCAACTAAAGTATCAGAGCTGCTGATATAAGACCTATAGGTATCCCTGATCAGGACTTTTAAAAACTGTGCAGATGGGTATGATGTATGTGTTCATGTGTGTGAATGCACGTACACATATGCCATGGTGTATGTGTAGAAGTCAGGATGACCTCAGGTCTGTCTTCACCTCCTACCTTGTTTGCGGCAGGGTCTCTTATTTGGTGCTGTGTACTCTGCTCTAGCTGGTCTGCAAGCATCTGGGGACCCTCTTGTCCTCCCCTCTCATCTCCCTGTAGGAGTGCTGTGATTACAGATGCAGGCTACCAAGTCCTGTTGTTCATGGTTTCTGGGGATTTGAACTCAGGTCCTCACCCTCGTGTAGCAAGTGCTTTATCTCCGGAGCCAGTCCCCAGCCCGGGGATAATTTTTCCTTCTCATAGCTCCATCACCCCTCTGTGAGCTCGGGACTTTCCTGGGGGCCAGTCTCACAGCCTGGTGTGTGGTTTCTCTGGAATGGCAGAACCACTCTACAGGCTCGCTGTGAGCAAGTCAGTAAATCTCTCTAAGAATCCCAGGAGACCTTGCAGCTTGAGCACCCCAATGCAACAATCAAAACAAATCTTTCTAAGCAGTGACGTACCAAGCAGGGGAGGTTTCCACACCACTAACCTTTGTTTTGTGTAGGAAGTTACTTAAAGCATTGTGTCCCATTGCATTCCTGCACTCATAGACACAAACCCACACTCACATACAGGTTTACATATAATTAAAAATAACTACAAATAAAAAGTATTTGAGGGCTGGAGAGATGGCTCAGAGGTTAAGAGCACTGACTGCTCTTCCAGAGGTCCTGAGTTCAATTCCCAGCAACCACATGGTGGCTCACAACCATCTGTAATGAGATCTGGTGCCCTATTCTGGCCTGCAAGCATGCATGTAGGCAGAACACTGTATACATAATAAATAAATCTTTTTAAAAAAAGTATTTGAAAAATAAATGAGTTTCATGTTTAGACTTGGGCCCAATCATTCTGATACCTGTCTATTGATAAAATATGCAAATTTTACACAATGCCCAGGAAAAAATTTCCAAAATCTGAAACACTTCTGGTTCTAAACATTTCAAAGAAAGATACTTAGCTGAAACTTTATTTTTAGGTTGACTTGGTAAATTAAGCAATATATATATATATATATATATATATATATATATATATATACACACACACACACACACACACACACACACACACACACACAAATAGAAACCAGAGTGAGACATAAAGAGTCAATAACTATTTGTAGTTATCATCTTCAACAACATAATGGTGTTTAGGCTTGGTTCATACACTCATTAAAGGGAGGCTGTACAGTTGCCATAATACCTGGAATGGAGCACTTAATGGGCTTGTGTTGAGGGAGGGTTTTCAAGGATGACCAAGTAGGAAACTTAAGTACTCTTTTGCAACACGAAAGAACACCATCCCGTGTCCTGAATTACAGCTGCAAGCCACTGAGCTTTTTGAAGTGATTGTGGATAAATTGCATTGACTAAGACAGGAGGAAATTTCAACCTGGCTGCAACTTCAGCACCTACAGAGTTAAGGGGGTATTGTGGAATCTGTATAGTGTGTATGTGTGTATGTGTGTGGGGGGGGCGGATATGAACAGGCTGCCACCTTCCTGCAGCACCTTTTTCTACAGGAAACTACCAGAAGGATCGGACTTCAGGTCTGAGGTTTCATATCCCCTCTGATCCTGAACAGAGACAAGACAGCCTCCCTGGACCACAAGGGTCTGACTCCAAAGCTGACAACCAGCATCAGAGAGCTGTTGCCCTTCTGCATGGGCAGAAAACCCTGACCAGGAGGGCGAGGACCCACATGCTTCTTTTTCCCTCTGCCAGGCATATGGACTTTAGAAATAGCTGGATAATTCTGTTCCCATGCTTGGTGCTTTGCATCCCATTAGAGGAAAACACCAGCTGCAACAAGGTTAGGTCTGGTTACCTGTGTGTAACCTTAGAAGTGAGAAGTCTGGACCCTCCAAGCAGAAGCTGGGCTTACCCTGGCAGGTGGGGGCTAAGACTTAGCCAGCCATGATAAACAAATGACAACTGGTCTATAGGGTTGTTGTTAGATGACTGGCCTATGGGGCCTGGGACTACATGTGCTATAGGGTTGGAATAGTAGGACAGTGGGCTAGAGGATAAGCCTAGGTCATCTTGCAGCCTCTGAGGGTTTTGGACTACCTCAGAGATCAACACAGGGAGCAAGAGCAGTATCTCTGCGGATCTTTGCTCCATCTCCAGGATAAGATCAAGGCTACTGATTCATGAGGCTGCATCCCAAGCATTTTGAACATGCTCTCTGCTGGCCCCTGTGCTGGCAACGAGAGCATAGAGGTAGAGGAGAAAATCAGTCCTTTAGGCAGAACTTCACAATGCCTGGTTTCTTTGTACAGAGCCAACATCATGGTTACTCTCATAGATTTCTCAAACTTGTTTTGTTTTGTTTTTTTGGCATTAAGAGAAAAATGATCAGATACTGACTTGTTCAGTGGGGCCCTGTCTGACTTCAAAGTAAATGGAGACATTGAAGACTACACCCTCAGCCCTCTATCTAGAGGGGTACACTATCATGGTGACTAGCAGGGAGGCCAAGGGCAAGCCCACAGGCCAGGGTGAGACGTGGCATAGGATGGGCACATCTCTCTGCTTGCAGCGGGTATCCACAGAAGGACCTGAAGGAGGTGTTGATTCTCTTGCCTTTTGTTTTTCATGTGTTGAACTTGCAGTCTTTTCTGCCAAGCCTACACTGGTGTGTACAAGGAGGGGTGAGGCTGGCAGCATGCAGGGAGCACTGATTGATATATGTGCACCCATTTGGCATGGTAATTGCTGTGGCCCCACCTGGGAAGGAGCTTGTATTTGCCAAGCCCCATCCCATATCTGGAATCACCTCAATCATAGCCTATACTTTTTTTTTCCTTAGTCAGTTTTTATTCCTATGATGACAAATTGACAGATATGAATATGGGAGAGGAAAGTAACAAGAAGGAGTTTTAGGGACAGGTGCTGCATGTAGGAAAATAAGAACAAGGGGATGGAGAGGTGGCTCAGATTTTAAGAGCCTTTACTACCCTTCTGTAGGACCCAACTTAGGTTCTCAGCATCCATATCACATGGGTTCACAACCACCTGTATGTCCAGCTCCAGGGGATCTGATGCTCTCCTCTGGCCTCCATGGGCATCTACACTCAGGTGCACATAATTGCACAAAGACCACATACATATACAGAATTTAAGAATAAAATATGAAAAAGGAAGAAGAAAAACAAGAATGCTGTACCTGTGTTCTGCCCTGGTCTCCATCTAGAGAGCAAAGAGGGAAAAGATGAGGCTAGTGGTACCCTTAGAGGTCAAGCAAGGCTGGGACTTGGTACATGAGCATCAGGACAGAGAACCACTGATGGATTTTTTTTTTCAGTAAGAGAGTCAGATTCACTTTTTATTAGCATCACTAGCTGCAGTGGACGCTAGCATATGGCTATTGCCTTAGTTAACTGAGAGACCCACAGGGCCTGACCCAGGATGGCTTTGGTAGGAAGGCTGGTGTGGGTGGGACTTCTAGGGAATTCATTAGTATATGTACCTTGGATAACTTCATGACCAATAAACATGAACCATGCTCATGTCATATCAAGGCAGCTTGTGTAGAGATTCCCCCCAACACACACACACACACACACACACAGCTTTCCTGCTAAAAAGGAATGGGGTGTGTGTGTGTCTTAAGCTGAGGTGGAGGTTTTGGAGGGAGTAGGAAATGCAGCAAGGACTTGGAGTTTGAGTCTAAAAATGGTATATCTGGAGCCCCCACTGGGCTTGTGTGTAGAAGTCTTCCGGGAGACCTAAGAGAATGAGGACAGAGCAGAGGGAAGCTTTGCTCTAGAGAATGTGCTCAGTGCCACAGAAAGCAGGGATTGTGTGACTCCAGTCTGTTGATCCAGGCAGCCAGTGTGGCCATCGCTCAGGGGCATGTGGGGAAGAGGAGACTATGGCACAAAGAAAGACCAGAGAGGTTCGTACAGCTGGGGCCACACTTCAGAGCTCTTCTCATTCTGCCGGGAGAAAGTAAAGATCAAGATGAATTTCCTTCCTCTCCTCTTGGTCCACGTTGAAAGCAGCATGGGCCGATGGGAACCATGAAGGGATACTTTAAGTCCTGCTGTTGTTCCAGACATGTTCCCATGTTTGACATTTACACCGGCCTGTGCTGGCGAAAAGGAACACAATTATAGGTGTTACTTTCAGTTGAATGTCATGTGTTTGGGAACAACAACAAACAGTATCAGCTGTGGTCATCGAGATAACCTAAAATCAGGCCTGTCCCTCGTCATCTCCAAAGACCTTTCCCTAGTCATCTTCAAAGACATCTGTGAGTGAGGAAATAAGCGTTTGGTATCATTCTTGGTATTGTTTCTTGACTCTCTTAGGACTCCAGTCTTTCTAATAAAAATAGGCCAAGAAGTGCGGGGTCTCACTAACTTATTGCTGATGAAGCTGCTCTGACCGACCAGTGAGCTCCAGAGATCTACCTGCCTCTGCCTCCCTCGCCCTGGAATTACAAGCGCAGTGTCTATTCTGGGAATCAAAATCAGGTCCTCCTCCTTGCATGGCAAACACTTTACAGACTGATCGATCTCTCCAGCCCTGAAATTTTGGAAGGAAAGGTGTTTCAATAGCTTTTTCCAGCCTTTAGAGGTGACTCTAATAGCACAGGCTAGCCATCTACGAGGTTGGATCTGAGGCTGGTGAGCTGAGTAGGACGCCACAGTGACTCAGCACATAACGTAGGGTCAGAGGGAATAAATAAGCTTCCAAGGGATTTGCAGTGGGAGTCGGAGGACCTAGCTTCACCCTTCCTGCTCCTTAGTCTCAAGCTTCTCACCTGTAAAATAGGGGTGACAATAACCTGAAATCCCTGTTTGTCATGACTGTTAACTGCATGTAAAAATGGCTTCGTCGTGTGAAGAGGTTGGGCACGGGTGGTTGGTACTGAGGGAGCTCGTATTCGGGTCTTCCCACAGTCCTGGAGGCCTCTTGGAGAGCCGCTGATGTTCTCACAGGTTCTGTCTTTGAAAACTTTCTTTGGCCCACATGGTTTTCACTTACCCTAACACCAAGGAAGATTATCCGATTGACTGATAGAATACCAGCAACCTAGAGAGCTACTGCAGCCGGCCCAGGGCTATGCTTTCCGTTTTTATTAAAATTCTTATTAACTTGTAGCCCAAGAGCTTTTAAGCCAAGCCTAATCTCCTTTAGGGCCCCTAAATTTGATCAGAGCAATTTGTGTGCAGGATTCTAGTCCCCCTCTGTGTGGATACTATGAAACCAGCAGCCAGCTGATGTTATTCTGAAGTTACCTCTGGTCCTCAGCCCCTCTGGGGTGGTTTCCCTTCAGGATACTGTTTCCATCCTGTCTGCGGAGACAGTTGAGTTCCACAATTATCCCTCCATTCCCTAGGTTGAAAATGAAACTCGAACTTTCTGGAAATATTAAGTACCAAGCTCTTTTTCCCCTCAAGGATGGTGAGCTTATTGGCTCCTATTCTTGGAAAAAGAATTCTATTGGTAAAATCATACCCTTGTAAGGTGAGGGGAACAAGAGGCGAGCGAGGAAGAGGGGTCTGAAGCATGGGATGTTGCCCAGAGCATCATCCAGGGGCAATATGTCAAGACACAGCTGCTGTTTCCCCAAGGCAAATGAAGAGATGGCCTTCTCTGTGGCTGGGACTTAGTCTGTAGACTGGGCTCTTGCATGTTTGTCCCCAGTCACCCTTGTTCTTCAAATGGTGCCTTCCCGAGGGCCTCACGGAATGACTTGCGCACATCATTCCATTAATAGGTGGTCTCAAGCTGAATGTCATCACCTCGGTAATCTGCTACGGTCTTGCACTCCTGGAAATAGCAAGTGTCCTTGCAGCTTGCTGGGTAGAAGCCATTTCTTTCCTGACATAAAACGTATGTGGAGCCTTTGTGATTTCTAGTCCTGTTCCTGTGGAGGTCAGGGTCATGCAGAGTCGACACAGAGAAGGGTGGTGGCACTGTTCTTAGGAACTGACCTTGCATGTCTAGCGTGATGGACAGATCTGATGGCCATGCATTAATTACTAACCTAGATCTTAAAGCCACTCCTAAGTAGAAATGGAAGCCTGATCTTAGTGTGATGTATCCCAGCTTTTGCCTTCTTTGCATTATAGAGATGTCCAGCCAACACCGTATCCATTGCAATTTCTTCATATTTGAGGAGTGTCATCTTTGCCTTTTCCTATTTATGCACTCTGCAGAGTCATGCAGCCATCCCCGGCAGGGTCGTGAGCAAGCTAGGTGTGTATGGTGAAAAATTAGAGAAAGGGCATAGTTCACAAAATCATCACAATAGCTGTGGTGTTTGATGCCTGGTGGCTTCTCCCATGGCATCTCATTGTCACAGCATCACAGAGGAGATGTGGTCATCACTCCAGTTTATAAAGGAGGAAACCTATGTAGAGGACCACCCAAACAGCCTTTGTTAGACCTTGGACTTAAATATGGACCCTCTAACTCCTAAGCTATGTTCTCTCAGCCATTCTGCCTCCCTCCTTGGATATTAGAGTCTTTCTAGGGATGCAAGACTTAAGCACACAATGGAAGGCACACACACACACACACACACACACACACACACACACACACACACACTTGTAATTAAATGTTAAATATCAGATGTCATCAGATTTTAGAAGAGGCCACAATTAGATAATCAAACAAGGTAAAAGATGAGGCGCTCGATGGGTTTGGTAATCAGAAGAGAAATTATAGACCTATAGCCAGAGGACAGCAGAGGGAAAGAACCAGCAGTCTCCAGTCAGGAGACGGTGAAACGAAGTCCAAATGGAGCAGCAGGCTGAAGGGCAGGAAACACAGGGCAGAGAAACAGGAGAGGGAGGACCTAGGTAAAGATCTGAACTTGAATCTAATTTCCCCCTTAATGCAACCTCATAGACGATGTCCCTCAGTAGGATATCCAACCCCCGACAGATTGAAATTTTGAGAACTCTGCCTCCTGTACTTTTATCTTTATCAGAGAGATAAATGGATGAAATTAGATATATTAGGGTTTAGCTATCTCAGAATATACTGGAAACCTCAAAAGCTAGTCACTTAACCGAAACAGAAGTTGATTGACAATGACCATAAAGTCTGAGCAGCTGTGATAGCCATGCTCCGTGGACAGGATGTGGCTCCAGGTCCCTTCTTTCGTTCATGAGCTTCACCATCATCTGCATATCCAAGATGGCTCCTGTTTTAGGAACTAGACGAAAGAAAGAGGAAAGTAAAGAGACAGGGAAACAACATCCCACTTTTGCCCAGAACTACGGGATTTCCCAGGGTGTAGAACTTTCAATGGTAAAATCGGGGAAGTCCCTGAGAACTAGAGAGTTGGGAACCAACTTTCACCCGAGTTCTAGGGCCTGAAATGTGCATACCTTGCTCATTGATATATCCTGTTTGCTACAACTTGTTCACAGGGTCATACCTAGCTGTTAGGGAGGTTGGGAAAATATATAATATAGATAACATAATATAAGATAAGATATCATTTTGGCATGTGCCCAGTTAAAGAATCTTTCTTCCTATGGAATAAGGGGACAATACAAATTTGACCAGAACTATCTCTAATAATATCCGAATCTTCTTTGGTGAAAGAGAACATTGTTTACAAACATTACTGCTTTATGTCAGTCGCAGAAGCTCTGCACATACTATCCCCAAACATCAGGCTATGTGATCTGGGTATCTCCTACTCTACTGCCTGCAGGGCCTCTCTCTTCTCACTTCAAGAGGCACATCTGAGAGTAGCATTTGATGCAGACAGCCTTGGACACTGCTAGCTGCTTTTCCCAAAGTATCAAAGAGCACAGGCATGTCTTATAACACCTCTGCTGTTGGCTGCAACACAGCATCATGGCCAGACATGGGAATGCAGATGTGCCCTAGCAGACTGCCAGATAACTTTGAGTTCAGGAGTTATGAAGCTTCATCTAGAGGCTGGAGAGTCTCCCTTCCAAACTACCAAATAAAATAGAGGTAAATCTCCAGATCCAGGAATCTATATTTAAATATTAACAGAGGTGTTTGCCTGTAGGCTCTAGAAAACTCCACTATAGAAAACTTGAGGATCTGGGCCAATCTTACCCTCATTTAACTAGCTAATGAGAATTCCAGAAACCATTTATAGGGGAAAATGTGCTTTGTGTCCTGGTCCACGGGGAGGTAATGTCAACAGTCCAGCTGGCATATCAGAAGGGATGAACCAGTGGATATTGGGAGTCATAAGGGCATCCAGCTCTGTATTGCAGACATGCCATCTAGCCTCTGCTGTGGTCCACACTGGAGTGGCTCTCTATACCAAACACCCCAAAGCAGATGGACTACATCTACCTTGTCGATGTTCTAGTTTCAGGACAAAAATTGGATCAGGGTAGGATGAGACCCAGGAGAAGAAAAGAATATGGCCATGTTTGGAAACTCATTCTTCGTTAAGAGAAAACCTAAGGTGTGGTTCTCTTGTGCCCACGTAAATCTTGAGTTTTTCTTGAATCGACTAGACACTTGCCATGTGTTTCCCATCACATTCTGTGCTGTTTTCTTGTATACCCTGGAGCTTCCAGCTTTCAGAGAATAAACATTCCAGAGGCATTAGTCTGCTCGTATGAATTTCAGAGCTCCGAGGAGGGAAGAGATGAAGATGAGATGCACCCATACAGGCAGCGGCTTTACTTGCCTGGAAGGATTTATCAAGTCCTAAAGGCTGTCGGTCAGCATAAGCCACGAAGACAGTCACAAAAGCCTGGGAACTCTTGTGGCTAGGCAGTGGTTGGGGAGGTATTAAGGACAATATATTTAGACTAATTAAGAAGTAAAGAGCTATAATGTAATTTACACAGCCATCAGGATAACATTCTCAAAGATTACTGAATGATATAGTACAGTGTTAAATGGGGAAAAAACAAGATCTAAAACTGCAGGGATAGAATAATTTCAATTTTACCAATTTCTGGATAAAGAAAAAAGTGATTAGAAGGAAATCTTCTAAAACGGTAGCAGAGGGGTTTTAGAGATAATGGCTCATCAGCTAAGCGCATACACTGCTCTAGATGAAAACTCATACTGGATTCCCAGCACCAACATCAGGCAGCTCACAACCACCTGTATTTCTAGCTATAGGGGATCCAGCACCCTCTTCTGGCATCCATGGGCACTGCACTCACGTGTGCACACACTCATACATAGACATACACTTGTATGAACACAAAATGTAAAATAAAATAAACTATTTTTTTAAAAAAGAAAATGTCAGCGGAGTCCCATGGCAAGTACCTCCAGCGTCTGGGCCCTGCCCTTTTGGTTGATTGCCCCATAAATGACAACAGCTCATGGAAGAACTGACCAGAACTTTCCATGTGCTGTCCTGGGCTGTTTGGGCTATGTTAGAAACAGATGACTCTGGAGAGAGTCATGTTTAGAGACCTTCAGATTTGTGATGTCTTTCCATTTTCATCCTTATTATCTCAGGGCTCTGGGGAGAGCAGAATTCTTTGTGGGTAGAATGGGCCCATGGAGAGGGGTGGAAGTTCATATAATTATTTCTTGGTATCTGAGTCATATTGAGCAAGAACACAGATCCCTTCACACTCAGGTCCCTCATATAAAACACTGCCATTTGTAGATAACCTACACACAAGCTCCCACATGCTTTAGATCAACTCTCAACCACTTCTAAGAGCGATGTAATATAAACCCTCCTGTGTAAATCGCTCTACTGTGCTGTATCGGGAATAACGACCCAAGAGTAAGCCTGCACGTGTTCCGTGCAAAGTCATCCACCTAAGGCCTTACTGTATTTTCATCCAGGCTTGGTTGGATTGAAGAATGCAGAGCCAAAGGACAAAGACAGCACCAGCCTCTGTGAAGTGTCATCTGCAGTCTGGAGATGACTGCTTTTATCCCCCACTGCCCCCGAGAGACAGAGACAAAGAGAGAGAAAGAGAGACACAGAGAAAGAGGCTGACTAATGGGTCAGGCCTCCAGAAACAGTAACCCACTGAGTTCTGTTTGCTCTAAGGCACAGACACGTGCCAGGGGAGATGAAGACTCCTGCTTGTGAAGGCCCGGGGAAGCTCCTAACCCCATCCTGGCAATAATCTAAGTGGGCATCCATGAAGGTGAAGCCTGGGCCAAGTTGAACCAAAGGAATGGCGTTTTCCTCCTGGGAGGTTCTTACTAAGTGCTGGGCCGTACTGTCCATTGCAGTACCCCCACCCCTGTGGAGCATACAGGATCTGTGAGTCTGGGGGAGGGAGGGTGGTGCCTCATATCTTCTTTGTGGAACTCCTGGAAACTCTTGAATGAGTTGAATAAGTGAGTAACCATTTGGATATTGCGAGGTGAAAGTAGATGAGCTGCCCTGAGACCATAATGGATGCAAATGAATTCCAGACCTTTCCACAGGTTAGGGGGAGTCTAGAGTAACTGCTGGTGGCGAGGGTGGTCAGAACATGAGAGGGACTCAAAATCAGTGGGAATCAGGAAGAAGAGAGGGAGGGAAACGTAAAGTGGTCCTTAGAGTAGCTGATAAGAGAGACCTCCCTCTCATGGCTGCCTTCCTGAGCTTGTCATCACGGCTCTGAATCGTCTCTGCCACTGACCTCCCAGGAGCCTCCTCTTCAGGGTCCACAGCTCCAAGGAGCTGGGCTAAGAGGGATGGTTCAGCCATATAGTACTCTACAGGCTGATTGTCACCCAGTGTCCAACTGCCTGAGGAAGATCCTGGAAGTTTGTGGCTGAGCCTAGCTTTGCCCTCATCTCTCCTCTCCTGCCTGCCTTAGATTCCCATTCTAGAAACGTCAATGTCTGCACCCCACCCAAAGATTTCCACCTGCTTGCAAGTGGCCGTTAGATTGGCAGGAGCACCCCGTCTCCTTCTGCCTCTCTACCTGCCCCCTGCAGGCAGGGGTCTGGAGTCAGAGCTGATGGAGCTGCGCCTCTCTTGAGTTTGACTCTCCCCCAGCAGTTTCCCCCCACCCCTGCACATCCTCTACATGCTACCCAGCCCCTGTGCGGTCTCAGTACCTGACCTCCTTTCCCCGCAGACTTCCTTCTAAAAGCTCCCTGTTCATATTCCACTACACCTCGATATCGCCCATTCTTCACCCTCGAGAGCCTGCACTGTGAAATCCCAGCTCCCACTTGACCTGGCAGGGCTGGAGACACCATTTCATGGCTAAGGGCACTGGCTGCTCTTGCAGAGGACCTGGATCTGAGTCCAGCACCCATGTCAGGGGGCCTCACAAATGCATAGAACTCCAGCTCCAGGGAGCCCAGTGTCCTCTCTTCTGGCTTCTTTGAACGTCAGGTAAACACATGAGGCACAGACATGCAGGCAGGCAAACACTCCTACACATAAAAAATAAAAATAAATCATAAAAATCCTAAAAGAAAAATAATAATACCGTTTTCTGAGTGGACACACATCTGTCTTACTTCCTCCAATATTGAGTGAGTATGTAGTGCATGCCAGCCACAGTATCGGGGATTTTGTACCTGGCAGCAGATAAAACATGCACAACAGTAGCTGTATCCGTGTTCTGGCTGCTGCAGAGGCACCTTCAGCAATGCTGACTGGCTGAAGCAGCTATGGGACAGCTGGTTAACCCCGGGCTCAGGGGAGCAAACATCCTCACTAGGACCTGTCCTCTTCCAGTGGACCGAGACAGACAGCTTCTCCCTACCTCAGATCCTCTGGAGCCCCTTTCTCCCCAGAGGACCTAAGTTCCCATGTTACTGCAGTGGGAAGATGCAAAGATAGACTTACCTGCTGGTCCTCCCAGAGGCCTAGCCATGCACAGTGGCTTGAGAACAGCCTTTAGAATTAGTTCAAGGGCACTATATATAAAACACATTTTTTTTCAGACTGTGCTCTGGAAATATGATCATCTTTCATAACCTTGCACTTCCAGGGAAAAATTTCTAAATGGCAGGTGGAGTTTCAGACGATCTCTCCTGCATTCTAGGCTGGACCTCCAATTCAGTGCCCAAAATGACCTTCAGCACCTTCCTTCTCTGCTCAAGTGCCAGGATTACAGGGGGAACCACCTTGCTCAGTTTTATGAGTTCAGGGATCAAACCCAGGGCTTCCTGAATACTAAGCAAACACTACCTAGTGAGCTGCACCCCCATCCCTACAACAACATGTTTTCTCATCAGCCCCTAACTCCTCCAAACTCCCACCCAAGATTTCACTTGTTCAAGCTGAAGTCTTTTATGTCAATAATAGTGTTGGCTAATATGGTATTTTTCTAAGTAACATATAATTAATGTTGTACATTACATGTTAATATAATTCATGTCTATTATTAATATATGTAGTCAGAGTCTTCTGATAGACAAATGTCCTAACCTTGAACAACAAACAAACAAAACATAATTCTCTCCGTAGCTAATACAGAGGCGGTCTCAGGGAAGTACCGAGTCAAACCACAAGAAGAACACTAGGCATTGAAATGTCAGCACTGCAGAAACCCAGTGTTGTGGTACAGGCTTGTAATTCCAGCCCTCAGGAAGTGGAGGGCAGGAGGATTTAGAGTTCAAGGTTGTCTTTCCCACATATGGAAAGTTCAAGGCCAGTCTGGGCTACATGAGACCCTATCTCAACAAAAGAGAGAAGGAAGGATTTGGGAAGTGGGCAGTCAGTGTTCTCTGAAGCCATACACTTTGAGTCAAGGCGCAGTGGATGGAAATACACCCTCAAGATTGGGTTTGACTGGGTTCATGGTTACACCTCTACAAAGTACTCACTTTCTACTAGTACATGGAAGGTGGTCCTACCCACCCAAATAAGTGCAGCTTCTTCCACAGTGTGGTTAAAGCTGGTGGACTCTCTAAACTGAGCTTTCCATCCTGGGGGTCGAGTAGTGCTTGAAAACTAAAGCAGCTAAGGACGATAAATATCTTAAGTTTGATATTTGATGAGGAGAGGGAAGAAAAGAGTACTTCTTTAAGAAAAAAAAAAAAAGAGGGGGGGAGGGGAGCAGGTAGGATAGTGTCCCCAGGCCAGGAAAGTACCAGCCATTTTCAGATGAATTATACCCTCCTCCTCCATGGGAAAAAAAAAAAATCATAGTCAGACTTAACTGTCCCTTTGGCACTTTTGTCAAATGAGTTTTAGTAGCAGGAGCTGCTAAAAATATAAGCCAATTTCTTTCTTCATTTAAATCAAGTGCTTAAAAAAAGCATAAAGCCTGGAAGTGGTACAGCCGCAGCCTGTAGCAGGTCTGCCTGCATGCAGCCCTGCAGTGCCTGCCCTGCTCCCTGAATGGTCCTCAGCAGCAGCCCAGGGTCTTCTACGTGTCACAGAGAGGCAGCAGCAGCAAGCCTAGAGACTGGCCTCCGGAGAGCAGGGCCTTCAGCCCCTGGGACCCGAGTGGAAAAGCTGCCCTTGAGTCCATAGGACCCAGGTTAGAGGTGTTCCTCTGTTTAGAAATACTGTTTGGATGCCTCAGCCTACACCTAGCTGGGACAGGATTTGCACAGGTGAATGAGACATGTCCCCCACCTCTCATGTACAATGAGATGCATGCCATTACATCCAACAGTCTGTTCCCACTTGTCATTCACACACACACACACACACACACACACACACACACACACACACACACATTCAACTCACAATCACACACTTTTTTAAAAACTAGTATTTCTTAAAAGAATCCAAAAGACTTTGAAACCCCGAGAGATATATCCATAATGGTAAATGCTCAGGAACACAATGGAGTGAGGAGAGCCCTCCATCATCTTGTGTGACAGTTTGTTTTGCCCAAGAATCCGACAGGTTATGTTTAAATTACATCTCTCAAAGCTAATCATTCGTTTTAAAATCTAGACATGAAGAAGCTCGCAGAAACTAGTTAATTCAATTCTCATATTTCACAAGAGAGAATTCTGGAAGTTCATCCTGTGGGTGCTATCTACTGTTCTTTCCTTTTACCAACCCTGGTCCCTGAGAGCAGCACATACCCCTGAACTGAGCCTTAAAACTGGTTGGTGCCCCCAGATCAGGCTGGGATTTCATAGTCATGCCTCTGGTTCCTTGCTTTGTGCTTCCTAAATCAGGCCACCTTGAATCAAAGCCCCCATGGAATGTCAGTGATTCAGACAAAGGTCCTGAATGAGACTGCAAGAGAGCTTCACTGTGGTTCAGTCTCTCCTGAATCATCAACACAGTTATTAAAGTCACAGTGACTTCCACAGCATGGCTACAACTTACACTGGTCCCCCGGCCAGTCACATCACCCCTGTGTCCAAGCATGCATGGTGTGGACACAGAGCTCCTCGAAATATGTTTCACAGTGTGGATTGTGACAAGCCATCCCCATAACACTCTTCCAGTTCTTCCTGGTAAGTGTGGAGAACTTAGCAACATGTACCTGGTGCCATGTCACAGGAGGGAGATCACTGCTTCAAAGTAGGCTGACCTCTGAACTCTAAGTATCAGGCTCTAGTCACTCAAGCTAATTAGGTCTCAGGTATCAGCACTAATCAGAGCCCCCCAAGTTCCTGGCTGTAGCATTCCTTTAGCAAATATAGACTGTCTTTATGAGGTTTTACACTCCACATCTGAGGTCACTACTGTGACATTTCCCATAGACAAAACATTATTTTTCCTTTCATCAGCTGCTATTCTCTCCCTTAGCAGTTATACTTTACTTGTAATATCTTTTGGGTGAGAGAACATACTACTTGGGATCTGGAGAGAGACGTGGGTCAGCGGTTAAGAGAGTGTACTGCTCTTCCAGAGGACCCAAGCTTGGTTTCTGGCACCCACATCAGGAAGCTCACTATTGCCTGTATCTCTAACTCCGGGGAACTCTGATTCTTCTGGTCTTTACAGGCACCTACACCCAACATGCACATACCCCAACATACACATACATACATAATTAAAAATAAGAAAAATTAACATTTTTTAAAGAAAATATTCACAGTAGTGAACATATAGGTTTGGTTTCTAGAGAAAGCATGCCTTCTTATGGGCTGTTTGTTAGGAAACTACTCAGTTCCATCACATAAGCACCACCGACACAATACTATAATGGAGGTAGTCCTATGTGTCCCATTGCACAGATGTGAAGACAGAGCAACACCACATGATGTAATTTGCCAAAGTTCACAGAGCTATTCAGTGGCAGGGTTGGACCAGATCTCACTCATCTGGCCTAATGACTGCAGCATATGCCTGCTAACACACTGAGTGTTCTAACATGGATTTTATTATTGAATGTAACACCCCCGTTGCTGGCGTGGTGGGGTTCTTTTTACAAGGGAAGATGTCTGTAAAAGGAGCCAGTTGGCCGGCCTCTGTCAGCATGCTGTATTTAGAGTTCACAGAGATAATTGTGTCTCCTCATTTGAACCCCCCAAAGATATCCAAGAACAAAGTTTGTCTTCACTCCATAGATCAGGGCTGTTTCCACACCAGGACCAGGGGGAAATGTTGGCTGAATTAACTCCCCAACGCCTACTTGAGAGAACAGTGTCTCCCCACACTGCCTCTGCCCACCTACAGTACTCCTCCTCTGTGTCGTTTCTTCCTTGGCTGTCCCCATAGCTGATCTGTCGGGCACCCATTGACCCATACACTGGACATGTCTGCCGATTAGAGACAGCCTCTCATGACTTACTTAGTGGACCCTGTGATTCTTTACCAATGAGCCAAGCTGTTTTCCCAATAAATTCAAAGGTCAGAAAACCTTGTCATAAACTTCATGATTTCTCACAAACAAACCTTATTAATATGCTGCCCCCCCACTCAGTGCACTATAATAAGTATTCAGGATTTTGACCTAAAGAAACAGTCCTATTTTAGGCAAATGTACTCTTCTGGGCAAAGTTGTTGCATATTCATTTTTTTTGGGGGGTGCGGGGAGGGTGCTGTCAGTATCTACTCTTTTTATTTGTTTACTTATTTCTTTATTTACTTACTACCATGAATTAAACTTTCTTGTTTCTGGGGAAGATAAAATATGGCTTATGTATGTTTGTATCCCATCTCTATTAGGCCATGACAATAAATTCTGAAAAATAAAAATTTCAATAATATATCCACCTCACCTATTCAGATGCACAATGCACACATGCATTGTTCATTTCTTGAATGTATTCTTTGAGTTTCCATCCCATTTCAAGCATGGGGTGCTCTGTCGTTCCCCTCCCCCCCAAGCTATAGTCTGTATTCAGGAAGCTTTCCATCTAAGGCTGGAATGATGGAGGGAATATCAGAGTTAGCTTTTGTCAACTAGACACAAACCCAGACATACCTGGGAAGAGGGTATGTCTCCATCAGATTGGCCTGGCAACATGTCTATTTAGCATTTTCTTGATTGCCAAGTTACCATGGGAGGGCCTGGCCCACTTTGGGCCATACCATCCCTAGGCAGGTAGGCCTAGACTGTGTAAGAAGGGAGGCTGAACAAGCCAATAAGCAGCTTTCCTCCATGGCTTCCGGCTCTGCTCCTGTTTGAGTTCCTGCCCCGGCATCCCTCAATCTAGACTGCCATGTGGAAGGGAAGCTGAGACAGCACTTCCCTCCCCAAGTGGCTTTTGGTCACAGTGTTTATCACCAGCAACAAAAGCAAGCCAGAAGGACAGCAAAGGACACTAAATGAACAAAGGTAGAATTTTGTATTTTTCTTTGTCATGGAAACTCACAAAAGAGTGCAAGCCTGGTGGAGAATTTGGCTTTTCCACCATTCCCCACGTGAGGCTGCTTGGGTGTAGGCCATTGCCCTTGCTTGATGGATGGGTCACAATCACCTCAAAAAATTAAAGTCTTCATGCCTGGCCAGAGCCTAGAGGTTTCGTTTGTTTGGGCTGCGGCCTCGGCCTTTCTAAAGGTACTTAATGACCACAGGCTTGGGGAGGGTGTTCAAGATAACAACAGAAGTGGAAGCCAGATGTGCCCGGAAGGGTGGTGTTGATCCCTGAGTGCTGGTGTGTATAGACCTGGGGGTAAAGACCCACCCCAATGCTGATTCACCACCCAGTAATCAGTCCGGTAGGAGGAGTCCAGCCTTCTTCCGGGGTGGGTCTCCCAATGTGATTCTGTAATTCTACCCACCTGTCACATGAGAGTACTGGACCTTGATGGACCTGCTTGCCTTGAATTTGAGCTCCAGCAGGGAATGCTTCTACTGAACTGAAATTGAAGCGCTAGACTCTGGTCCCCACTGGGAGGACACAGGGCATAAGGGTCGGGGACTAGTGGGCCTGTGTTGAAGTCCAGAGAGCCACATTCACCCTCAGCGTCGCTGAGATCGGGGAGGGGTCTGACTCTTTGGGGCTGAGCCTTCCTCATGGGGAAAAGGAGGATGTTGGCTGACTGGGAGAGTTGGCCGAGTTGCTTTTTCGAGATCATATTCTAGCTATTCCAGTTATGAAAATCAATATGAAAACGATACTCCGGTTTCCTCCTCGTGAGTAAAGCAGGACTTGAGATTCTGAGACTATTTTCAGCCCCTGATGTGGTGACTCTACCAGTCCCCGGAGCATTTAGAGAGCAGTTGATACACACTGGGAACGCTTCCACGAGCCTCCTGGAATCTTATTTAATCCAGACAGTAAAACAACATGATCAGTTCTATTGTTTACCGCCTTTACTTTGGGAGGTAGAGAAGCCAAGTGAAAAAGAGGGTACAGGACCCGCCCGGCTCACCCAGACAGTGGGTGGCAGACTTCTGTTTTTACCTAGGCCACCTCTTCTCTGCTGGGACTTACACCCACAATACCGTTCACCGCTGCTCACTTTGCTCAGTGCTCCAGCCCTCCGTTTCTCCAGCACTCAGATGGTGATTTATACCAAATGCTGTCTGCTTGCCGTGAGCTCTAAAACACAGTATTGCTATGGACATTGAGAGCCATCCACTGCTCTGTATTTCTTCTGTTCAGCAAACCACAGTCTTGGGAGTCTGGCTGCCCGGATTCCTAGCTTAAACTGACAACTTACGAACTGTGTGACTTTGGTCGGGTCCCCTCAGCCCGGTGGCATCCCTCTCTGGCCTCTTTTATTCAAATGGGACTGATCATAGTGTGGATCTTGTAGAGCTCTTGTGAGGATAAAGTGACATGGTGCACATTGCATGAAAGTGGCATGCTGCCCCAGCTCGGTGCCTGCCCGACAGTAGGCTCCCCATCAATGTTTATGCTGGTGTCGCCAGGCCCCACACTGGTTGCTAGGGATGCTACCATGAGTAAGACATAGACCTTGGCGTCATAGAGCTTATAACTTAGGCAGGGTGGAGAGGTGGGTACAAGTCATTAAATTGGATCTGAACCCACAGAAGTGTGTTCCAAGCCTTTGGGGCGTACCGAGGAGGGAGTGCCTCTTCAAGGGGCAGGAGGTGAAGTTAGGTGAGCTGCCAGTTCCTCGGGCACACTCCCAGGGAAGCATCCAGACCATGCTGGGTGCAGAGAGGAAGGAGTAGAAGGCTAGTGTCTTCACGGGAACCCCACCTTCAGGAAGGCTGCAAAACGCCAGCATGGGGAACAGATGTCCTCATCCCAAACAGCCAAGGAGGCCATAGGTGGGCCCCAAAGGGGTGCACAGGCAGTATTTAGGCGGAAAGAGGTTGCCTTCAAGGAGGAGGGTTGGCTGGAAGGACTGCACACACATACCAATGACCTGGGTGCCCGGAGGGCAGAAGGCAGGTCCCTGATGTTGCCAATTAGCCTTGCCAACAAGTAGAAGGAGCCAGGCTTGGCTGTAGTCCTAGGCCCTGTAACCAGTAACAGGTAATGGTAATGCTTGGTCGAGGTGAGGCGCACCCTGCCAGTGGGGCAGCCACAATACTGGCTGGCACTATCTTCCATAGCATTGCAGAGCTGGAATGAAGGGGGGCGGGGAGGGGGGGAGGCTTGGGGATTAGATACCCCCAATCTCCTGCAAAGGTCCTTGAGTGACATCCCCCCCGCTCCTTGAGGTCAGAGCTTGGGAACCTGCATTCTAGCAAGCTTCCCTGCGGCCCCAGTACCTGAGGTGAGTGACTTCATGTTGTAAGACTGTGGTAGAGGGAGACGTGCTTAAAAAAAAAAAAACAGAGATGTGGGAGCTGGGGGGTGTGGCTCAGCTGGTGGCTTGCTTAGCTTGCACAAAGCCCTGGATTGCATGCTCCGCTCTGCATGAACCAGACGTGATGGTACACATATGTAATCTTATCCTTGTTGTAGGTGGAGAAGGAGGATCAGGAGCCCCGAGGTCATTGTCAGCTGCGGAATGAGTTCAGGACAGCCTGGGCTACGATGAGGCCCTGCTTCATAAAGGAAGAGAAGGGGGTGGGAGAGGAAAGAAGAGGAAAGGGTGTGTGTGTGTGTGTAGAGATTCGGTCCATTGGTAACCAAGTTGGAACCTCCAGACTGTCAGTTTTGACAGGCTAGGGGAAACTGGTGCCAGTGTCCTCCAAGTTTCTTGTAAGCCTCATTCACCTGCCGCCCCCACCATCCCACTCTCACTTTGCAAGCTGTCAGCTAATAGGTGAAACTTCAGCTTACCGACAACGTATACAATTTTTACGGGAAAGTGTGTGCCCTAATTTGGCCTCACATCTTCACCCACTTCATGCAATGCCAGCCCTGCTCCCATCAGCTCTTTCCTACAACTACACGGTTGAATCAAGGTCCCAGCAGCCATCTGTTTTCTTCAAGCCCTCCTGACCTGAGGGGAGAGAGGCTGGTGATGGGCTTCTGTCTTCCCTCTTCCCTTCTACCCATGGAAAGCTAATTCCTGGTCCTTTGCAGTCTTTTCACACTGAAGGGAACCGTGAGAGAACTTTGATCAACAGTGTTCATCTGTCTCTGGGTGGGAAAAATAAAAAAATAAAAAGCCGACTTTCGAAGCACATGCTAGAACCTGTGGGGACTGAAAGAAACCTTATAAATTCCCGGAAGCACTCTCGGGTGCCTGGGAGGCGGAGCTGGGTGTGCTGGCTTGCGGTATCTTTCGTCAGCCCATCTCAGTCTTCTAGTTTCCCGATGGCGAGCTAGCAAGCAAGGCTTTAGACTTCACTGGCCCACTAGAAGACATGCATGCGTGACCCCCATGGAACCCCACCCTCCCACCCATTCACATTTCTCACTGGACAGTGGACTGAAGGGCTTCTTTCGTGAGAGAGATTCTTTTCATTTAAAACAGAAGGAGTAGATTTGCTAGTCCCAGAAGCAGACAGGCACCCACTAAAGAATTTAAGGGTCCTGTGGCCTGATATTAATGCAGAGCACTTAGACAGGGCAGAGAGGCTTCCACCCATGTGTAGATGGTGTGTGTGTGTGTGTGTGTGTGTGTGTGTGTATTTGATGTGGGTCCTTGACTGGTACTTCCAAGGAGCCCCTTAATGGAATTCAACTGCTCACCCAGCTGGAGAGTCGAGGCAAGAGAGGAAGGAGCTTGCACGGAGGTCCCTGGACTCCACAGACAAGTCTCAGCCTCTAAAGGGCAGCAGCCACAGTCGAGACGCTGCGGAAATTTCTCTAGGGAAATCTCACAAGCCTGTAAGAAACTTGACCTCATTTGCATTTTCTGATTGAATCTGGGAGAGAGATTTTGGTTCTCTCTTCCTTTTACAAAGACAGGCCCTGGGATGAAGAAAGCCCGAGTTACCTGGTGTTTACAAGAGAAACGTGATATTACCAGTTGTCCAACGTGGCTCTTGAGATGCTCCCATGCCTCAGCTAATAGCACCGTGGTGGATATGTCTGTGTTCCGTGACTTAACAAGAAACCTCTTCCTGCTCTCCTTCTTGTACATCAGAGCTTGAAACAAACAAACAAACAACAAAACCGCTGAAATGTCAGACAGTATCAGAACTTAGTCCTGAAGGATTTTGTTAATTGGCAGACTCCTCCTCCTTATTATGGTGGGGATGGAATTGCTGTCGGGGAAGATTGTTCCAGGGATCTTGTAAATCAAAGACGAGACTGTTGTTCCCTCTGTTCCAGAGTCTTCTTTTGAATCCTGTGCCCCCAAAGGGAGGCAGAACTGAGATACAAAAAGCCAGAGAGTGAGACCACGCTGCTCAGGTGTTAGGAGCTATCAGGACTGGGGAACTCTTCTCCCTGGTGTCCGCAGCCTCTGCAGAAAGCACACGAGGTTGAGCAGGTGTTCTCCAGCCAGCCTGGTGTCCTTTGTTGGGAAGGTTTGCAAAAGTCCTGAAGTACAGTTCTGGCTGCCTGGTCCAGACTGGGTGGAAAATCTTGCAGGGACAAGGACTCTTCTTGCTGGGCCTATGTACACAGACAGGCTCTGCGACACACACCTCATCTTAGGAAAGTAGAACCAAGAGCCAAGGAAATTCGGCTCAGTTTGTTTTCCTTATGATGATGTGGGATTTTTTTCATACAAAAGCAACAAACTGCTGTTCACTGTGCTTAATACCTCACGGGGCACTGAAGTTTGTTCCTGCTTAGTAGATATGCCCCTTTCTTGTCTGGTTCTCTAGAAGTTAGGGGATGGGGTGTTTGAGATAAGATCTTTATATAAACAAGGATAGAAGAAGATGTGGCTTTGAACTTCTGATCCTCCTGCCTCCACCTCCCAAGTCCTGGGATTACAGACATGTGCCACCACACAGTTTTATGTGATGTTGGGATGAGGAAGCCCATGGCTTCTTGTATCTGAGGTAAGCATTCTACCAATTTAGCTACCTGTCCATCACCAAGAGGGGAGTTTTGAGAGCCCCAGAGTCCCAAATGAATGGCATTCACCACACTACTAAATGGCAGTGCTGTAATTGGAATGAAGATATCCCCATAGGTTCATGTGTTTGGAAAGGTTATAGAACCTTTAGTGGGTAGAGCCTTGTTGGAGGCAATGTGTCACGGGGTGTTAATAGCCCTGCCACACTTCCTATTTCTTCTCTGCTTCTGTTGTGTGGAGTGAGTTCCCTGCTCCTGCAAGCCTTCCCCTGTCTGTCATGATGGAACTGTAACCTAGAGGGAACGGTTTCTTCCTTGAGTTGCTTCTGGTCATGACATTTTATCACTGCCACAGAGAAGAAGCTAATACAGGCAGCTTGGGGTTCAGACCCTCCTCCAGTTTTCTTGGGGGCTTTTCCACTCTGCAGTGTGATCTTGCACAATGGATGCTGTCTCTGGAGCCTTCTGTGTCATCCTCAGTTATATGTGTGTGCATCAACTTCCTGTTGAAGAGAGGAAACGGAAGGAACAGAGAAGGGAACGCTTGGAGGGCATCATGACAGGTGCCTCCTTCCCACGCCTTTCCTCTGGTGTGGAACATTTCCTTAAAAATGAAAACGTGAGCCTGGCTGTGTTTTCATCATCTCATAGGAAACTCCCTGTTCCTGGATCTTTGTTTCAGAACCTCCCTTTCACTAGATCCTTCCTCCTCTCTCACTGGGCCCCATTCCTAATTGCCTTTGCTCACAGAATGTCTATCCTTTTGAGAATCTGCTCCTTCCTCTTCTCCCTCCATCTATTTTGGTGACCAGTGAAGAGGGTGGATAAGGAAGGGCTAGTGCTCAGGCTGGAGGGGACAGTATAAAAGACTAAAGAAGGAGAAGGAGACAGAGGGAATCCGTGTATCCATGAAGAAGCACCTGCTGTATGCCGCCCTGAAGAATGGCATTGACACACTGTGCCAGCAGGCAGAGGCACATGGGCAAATCCAGAAGACTGAAATGGATTTGATTCTCGCTGTCAGGGTTTGATATATAAGACCCCTAGGAGTGGCCTTGGTCCAAACTGAAGAAGGAAATACTGGGAGTAAGATGAGGAGCCTTATCAAGCTGAGAACAGTGTGTTTGTAAAGGCAGAGTAGACCTGGAGCCTGTGACGTGGATGCACTTTGCTCTGGCTGCGAGAGGCTGGGTCTGCCTCTTATTCCTGTCTGAATGTCTTTCATGCTCACACCCTGGGCCTTTGGAGTTGCTCCGACACAAGCCTTGATAGCAAGCCACTTTGCTAAAGTGTGGTGATTTCAGTGGGCATGAGAATAATGGAGATGAAAAGAGGTCCCCGTTGGCCAGGCGCTGCTAAAGGACTCTGCAGAGGGTTTCAATGGGTAGTTTTGAAACGTAAGACAAACCATAATCACTGTACGATGCTCTCTTGTTTTACCAGCGAGAGACATTTATGGGTATTAAACTTGCTCCAGAAGGCCTCTAATACAATTCCTTAAGTGCAGTAATAACGCAGAATTATTAGTGGAAACTATTATTATTATTCCAAGTAATAACATAATTTTGTGCCCATGGAGGATGTCCAAAGTGCCGAGAGAAATGAGCCTTGGTTAATTAAGCCTCTCTACTCCTCAGTGAGTTGGGCGAAGCATCGTTAGATTCACTTTTATAGAGGAGGAAGCTCGGACTGGGGTGGGCGAGTTAGATTCTTAAGGTCGAACTATGGGAAAGGAGACTGGGGATTTCTGCACCTATGAGGATCCAGTTTCATCCACTACCTAAGTAAGAATGAATATGCAGAGAGGGAGATGTGAGAGTCCAGGTCCTTCCTTCCTCAGTCTGAGGCAAGAACTTGAAGAGGATGAGTCACATGGGGAGTGGGTAAGAAATGTGCCCCCTGCCCTCCTCAAAGAGATTGGTATGTAAGACCCCAAGGGGTAACTAATCACAACTTGATAGGAAAATGGCTCATGCCTCCAAGCAGGGTGGCAGTGGATAGGCAAACAGAGAGGCCATTTTTGTTAGGGTCCCCTGTTCTGAGGCAGTAATATGAACCCCAGCAATTCCTAAGCACCCACTAATGCAGAGTTCCCTCTAGCTCCCTCTGTATTTTTTCCTCCTCTGGTGTCCTGCCTCCAGAATTCCAGAATGAGGCTGGCAAGATAACCAGGTAGGTGACCTGCTCGCCATGCAAGCACAGGAACCCGAGTTTGGATACCTAGAAGTGATGTGAAAGCCGTTTGGTATACGATGCATGCATCCTTAATCCCAGTGTTGGTACAGGGAGATGACAGGTATAGGCAGATCTGCGGGAGCTGGGGAGCCTGCTAGACTGATGTACAAGACAGCAAACAAAAGAAAGACCCTGCCCCTCAGATGAGAGAGAAGGTGAGACTATCCTGGGATTGTCCTTTGACTCCATTCTCACAGTATAGTGTGTGTAAACATCCTTGCAGTCACACACATGAAAACCACACACACACACACGCACACGCACACGCACACGCACACGCACACGCACACGCACACGCATGCATGCACGCACGCACGCACGCGCACACCAGGATTACATATTGGAAGAATCACTTAAGCAACTACACTAGTAGGATTCACTATTTTCCCTTGTCACTACTGTTTTTGTTTTTGTTTTTGTTTTCATTGCATGAACCTTTAAGTGTATGTCAGGAATAACCTCAGACCCAGGAAATCCAGAGCAGAACAAGCCTGGCTGCTCCTGCTGTGAAGCTCCAGGCTGAAGGAGATAATGAGGCCATGTATCCCCCTTCATCTCTCCCATCTCCAACCAAGCCCACCATCTTTACCATGAGATTTGTACTCTTGGACAGAAAGTCCATGTGCAGGACAGACACCATCACGAATGTGGAGCCTAACTGGGGAGTTGAGAAAGGCTTTGCGGGAGGGGCAACATTTTGTCAGGATGAGAAAGAAAATCATTGGGCTGAGAATGAAGAGAAAAGACGTTTTGAGCAAAAGGAGTAGCCAGGGACACGTGACACTGTAAAAGTTCAGGGACCATTTAAAAAACAGCTCTCCATTACCTAGAATTCCCCCTGTGGACTGTAAGAGCTATCTTTATCCCTAATTATATACTCTCTTATAATTTTCACAGTCTGTTTTATGAAGTACTGCATGCCTTTCTAATCCAAATAGATTATAGGTTACTTAAGTTCCAAGAACTTGTTTCCCCCGTAGCATGGAACTGGGCAGTGCAGAATATCCAGTCCGTACCATAGAGATCTACAGGAAAAGCCAGAGTCAAGCACATGTTTAGAGTCTAAGCTGCCCCCACCTTACTGAGTGATCTTGAATGTGATGAGTCAATTTTGAGCTTCGACATTCTACGGTGAGAGATCACGGTAACTGTGCTACTTCCAGGGATTAAAAAACAATGCATGCAGTCTTATCCCGTTTTAAAGGCTTTTTAGCAAATAGCTCACCAGGCCAAAGAGAATGGGAGAGACTCTATCAGTTACAGTGTCTTGAAAGTGCGAAAGCTGGTGGAATAAGGTTTATCAGAGACTAGAAGGCTGAATTTCAAGTCAGCAGTGGAGCAAACTGAAGACAGCACAGAATACATCGTCCCAAAGGTTCGGGATCTGGTACCACCTGTTACCTCTGGAGATGGAGTAGTGAGCCTGAAAGAGCTCTTTCTCTTTGTTTCTCTTTTCTGGGACAGGGTCTCATATAATGGCAGCGGCTAGTCTCCAATTCACTATGTAGATGAGGATGACTTTGAGTTCTTAGTCCTCCAGCCTCCCTGCTGAGTGCTGGGATTACAGGTGTTTGCCCCTACATCTGCTTTATCTAGTTCTGGGGATTGAACTCTGGGCTGTTTTCAGTAGGAGTTTGATCCCAGATCCCTCATGGGACACTGCTCCATCCTCTGCTAACCTGCCCCGTCCTTTGTCTGGTGTCCAGTTGTGCCTCCAGACTTGGGACCCATGAACACTGTGATGCTCAGAATCTGTTCCTGTTTTCATGGCAGTTGTCAAAACCCTTCAAGGGACTGTGTCTTGTGTGTCCCTTTATAAAGTATGTCTCTCTCCCTTACCCCAGAGCTTCACTCTATATTTAGACTTCACTCTTAACGAGCTCCATTCTTAACAAGTTGATTCAAAACAAGAAAACACAAAAGGAATATGTTCAGAGGTTTCACTGGGGGATCCTCCCTCTCTCTCCCTTGGACATTTCTTTAGCGTAATAGTAGCCACATGTGTACTTCTAATCAGGAGCAGGGATCTTATACAACCAACCCAAGAGAAATAAAATGGTAAACACCCTGGCTATGATGCTCCCCAAGGAAATGGTCTAATCAGTGTGAGAACCCCTCTTTTGTGTCCAGAAATCACCCATCTTAATACTGCACCCCTCAGTAGGAGTCAGTAACTAGGAATGGCTGGCATCTAATGGGAATACAAAGACTATTGTTCTTAAGGCAGCAAATTAAAGGAAACAAACTATGACAAGAAAGAGACGGCATCGGGAGGGGTGAAGGGAAATGTCTGGTCTTTAACAAACACAGGAAGACAAGTAAAGATGGTACAGTCATAAGAAAAGATGGTGGCTGACCTTTACAAAGGCAATTCAGAGATAACAGCCAAGGCCTGGGACTGGAGCTCACTTGGTAGAACGTTTGTCTAGCATACATGAAGCCCTAGGTTCAATCTCCAGCACCATATAAACCAGATGTGGGGGTGCACACTTGTAATCCCAGCACACCGGCAACTGGAGGCTGGAGGAGCGAGAGCTCCAAGTCATCCTCAGGCACATAATGTAGAGGCTAGCCTCTGCTAGTGCATGTCACCCTGACTCAAGCAAGAGAAAGATCTGTAATGAATTAAAAATCTAACCAGAGAAGCAAAGGGTGGAGGATGGAAAGGTTAAAATAATTCAAGAGATATTTCCAGATAGTTTCTCCAAATTAAAGATTCCCACTGAATCTTTCACATGGACAGGGTAGATCCATGGGAAGCCAGAAGCCTTATGCAATTTGCAAACACCAGGGATAAGATGCTCCTTGGTTTCCAAAGAGGAATAGAAGACTGATATTCAGGATCAGCAGTAGGACTCCCACAAGACCTCACAGGAGCAGTGTGAGACCAAGGGGCTGAGAAGCAAGGTCACCATTGGACTATGGGAAAGTGATTGACAGTGCAGACCTCTATACCCAACACCACTGTCTGTGGCACGTGAAGTTAGAACAAATACATTCGTTTTACTTCTCACATGCAGTTTCTCTGAAGACTACCAAAGGACACACCTTCCAGAATGATGTAAGCCAAGAAAAAGAGGCACTCTGTAAACCAAGGCAGCTGCAACTGGAGAGATGTCTTGGCAGTTAGGAGCACTGGCTGCTTTTCCAGCGGATCTGGATTCGATTCCCAGCACCCACCTATCAGCACACAACGGCTTGTAACTCCAGGTCCAGAGTATTTGATGCAGCCTCCAGGGACACCAGACACACATATGCTACACAGATATGCATGCAGGCAAAACACCCATACATACAACGTAAAAATAAATAGAATCACGGAAAACAAACAGCAGCAAAACAAAGACGCCAACCCAGCACAGTCAGATTTCACAGACAGAGAAGTCGCAACAGCTAGAAGAAGAAAAAATAGTTCAGACTGGATATGATTCTTTTGAATCCACTGGCCTGCCCAGCGTCCTGAACAGCGTCATCCTACGTAAAGTCCCCTTTAAAAGAAAAACCCCTCCTGCTTCTCTCTCCCTTTGTCTCTCTCTTGCCATGAGGTAGTGCACACCTCCTTTCTCCCTTTCTTTTTTATTTCTTTTCTTCTTCTCTCGGTCCCTGCCCGCTTTCCCTCTCTCCCCCCCCCAATAAAACTTTCCACGTGGGTACAGTGTCTGCATGGTGTGAGTGACCTTCCCATGTCTCCTTGACCACCGCCCACTGGGTCCACATGGCGTGTTTCCCTCACCCACTCTGGAGCACCTTGGCTCCACCCGCCAAGGCCTCTCTGGCCATTTTACGAATTTGGTGATGTGACTCCAGTCCTCTTTAAGGGAAAACTCCTCCCCTTTCTCTCTCTTCCTTCCTCTCTCACCACGAGGTAGCGTGCACCTCCACACTTCCTTTTCTTCCCTTTCCTCTTTCTCTTCTTCTCCTCTCCTCAGACCCTGCCTGTTTTCTCTTTCTTCCCCGCTTAATAAAACTTTCCACTCCACGTGGGTGCCACCTGCCTGGTGTGAGTTTCTTTCCATCATGCCTCTTGGCTCCACCCACCAAGACTGCCACCGTTTACAACAACCTGAAGACAGGGCTTTGAGGAGGTGAAATTGCTAGAACCCGCAATACGTTTGAATGTAGGGAGACCTCACAGCTCTGAGAGAATTTGGGTGATAAGTGAGTGCTATGCATCTAGAAAACTAAGCAAGAAAAAAGGTTGCGTTAGTAGGTCTAGGCAAAGCATAGCACTGTGTAGGAACTGGTGAGAGCCGTGGTATTCAGAAGAATGCAGCAGTGAACAGTGTTGACCTTCTCATAAAAAAATGAAGTACAGACTACGGATCCAACCACAAGGCAGACAGAGTTGCATGGGCAGGACGTGGAGGGCGAGGAGAGAGAGGGGGCAGGAGGAGTCCATGTCGATGGTGAAGAGTACCTCAAAGAAAGACTTGGTCGGGGTGGTCGGTAGACAAAGCCGAAAACAGCAAAGTCAAAGCCTGTTATTTAAAGATGCGGAGGTAAATAGCAGCAGCAGCAGCAGCTGCCAAGGGGAGGGAGAAAGCCTGCCCCAGGGGCAGGAGAAATGCAGAGACAGGCGGTGAGTTTGTCTGTTGAGCTTTGTAGAACTGCCTCTTTGCATTAACGTGGGGTTATGGCTTTGAAAAACAAAGGTATTTTAGAAAAGAATTGGAGCCAAGGAAGATCGCTCGGCTGGTGAACTGTGTCCTTGCCATGCAAACATAAGGACCCATGTTCAGATCTCTTACACCCAGGTAAACCTGGGCATGGTGGCATACACCTGTAATGCCAGCACTGGGGAGGAAGAGGCAAGCTGATTCCCTAGAGCTGCTTGGCCAGCCAACCTAGACAAACTGATGTGCTTCGGTGAGAGGCCCTGTCTCAAAAAAGAAGATAAAGAGCCTTTGCGGAAAATACTTAATAACAATCTCTGGCCACCATATCACAAGTACATGAAAATCCACCATGCACACACGTGGACACAGCCCCCTAAATTAACTCTCTCTCTCTCTCTCTCTCTCTCTCTCTCTCTCTCTCTCTCTCTCTCTCTCTCTCTCTCTCTCACACACACACACACACACACACACACACACACACACGATAGGATCTCACTAGGGAGATACCTTGGCTGCCTGTGTTTTCTTAGCCTTCACAGAGACATAGGTTTGCTATCCAGCAATGTGAAAACAGAGCACAGTGCTTCACATTTATAATTCCAGCAACTGGGAGGTGGAGGCAGGAGGATCAGGAGTTGTACATCATCCTACATAGCAGATTACAGCCCTGTGCAGCCCTGATCAGGCTACCAGAGGCCATGCCTCAGAAGTTAGTAATCAAAAACACAACTGTGAGGAAGCATACCCATTCTACAAGTTGTGGCCATTCAAGGTCCCGGCAGTTTCCTACTCAAACCTTGGCTCAGTTTTGTCATCCGGAGGCAGGGGGTTATTTGCAGAATTCAGAGATGTCACTGGGTACACTGTTACTAAAGGGGTCCTCACTAGAAGTTAAGAGATGTAGCCACAGTCCTTCCAGCTCAGAGATCCTCAGGGAGAATCCATCGGAAAGCTAGGACTTCTCTCCTCACCTGGGCCACTCTCCTTGATGCCTTCAAGCCTGAACTTTCCTCCTTTAGCCTGTGAGGTACATTCTGAATAATGGGGGGCATGGGACAAGGAAGGCACTTGAATCCTAGCACTGCTATCACCGGCCAGTCCCTAGAAGCATTGTGGTTTTCCCCATCTGTAAAATGGTCATAATGGTACCGGTACCACGTTATTTGCAACGTTGTTATGGGCACCCCGGGAAAGTATATGGATGAAACCACTGTGTGTCACTCATCACTTCCAGGTACCCAGAGTTGTTCTCACCACCCTGGTAACGCCCTGGGAGCAAAGACAGGACACATCATTTGGAAGTTCCCATTTAGGGACACTGATGGGAGTTATGGGTCATACTGAAAGAGGCCTTTGAGAAGACACGTAGGAGGTGGTTTGCCCACACCATCCTGGCCTGGCCTAGTTGCTGCTGTACACGGTGAAAGGACAGACCCCTCACAGAGGCAGGCCTGCAGTGGGCACTTTGTGCTCAGGCCCGTTGCCAGCCGCCAAGAATGTGCGTTCCTCTGCCCTGAAGATTTTTTTTCAACCCTTACTTATTTTTCCCTCTTGGGCTCTACCCGGTAAATCAAAGGCAGTGGTAGAGTTAGATGACTTGTGACAGGTCCCACCTCTCCACTGGAAAGTGAGTTTCAAAGCAGCATGT
Organism: Peromyscus maniculatus bairdii; assembly: GCF_049852395.1. NCBI lineage: Eukaryota > Metazoa > Chordata > Mammalia > Rodentia > Cricetidae > Peromyscus > Peromyscus maniculatus. The sequence goes on from NC_134858.1 coordinate 66,586,823, forward strand.
CACCGCCCCAAATACTTATTAGAAATGCAGAGGAATTAGCTGGATCACTCAAAGGGGAAGTGTTACAACAGACCCCAGTGTCCCAACCCTCCCTGGTCCTGGAGGAGGAGGAGCCTTGAGAGAGACAGAGACAGAGAATGCGGCTCCCAAGGGAAATGGTCCTGGATCCCTGAAATACAAACCTCCATCACTTGTGTTGACAGTTGGTATTGAGCAGTGGGTACTGCAAAAGATACCACATTCTAGAAATAGCAAGAGGCTTCTAGAAGGCATCCAGGAGTACACTTGACAGAATTGTGTATTGGCTCCCGGGATTCTGATTTGCCTCATCCATTCGATGGCAAAAATCAGAGCTAGAATACAAGCTTCATCTCTGTCCTTAATGCTGTGCTCTGAACTGGGGAGATGGCTCAGAGGACAAAGGTGCTTGCGGAGCAAGCCTGACAACCCAAGTTCGATCCCTGGGATCCACAGTAAGGTGGAAGAAGAGAACCCAACATATGGCACTGCCTCTGATCTCTGCACATGTGCCCTAGCCAACACCAACCCCCCTCATCTCTCCTCTCTGTCTCTCTCTGTCTCTGTCTCTGTCTCTGTCTCTGTCTCTCTGTCTCTCTCTCTCTCTCTCTCTCTCACACACACACACACACACACACACACACACACACACACACACACACAACTACAATGATACACAGTACAGCTGACCAGAGTAAGAGAAGTCTATTGAGTTCTAGAATGTTTACTCATGTACAAGGGTATCAGACTTGCCATATAATTCCATATTAATAAAACAATCTAGTATCAGCCATTGTAGCTTAATTATTAACAACTGTATATATCTAACATCAATACTCAGAATCTTATAACTTAATGAGTTGAGGCTAATTATTTTTCTATGTTATAGCAGAAACAGAATCAGAGAGGGTAAGTAACTTTCGAGACCTCATACCCGGTAAAAGCAGGCCCTTCTGACTCCCTCCTCCTCCCTCTGGCTAGATAGACTTCCCAAGCACAGGGGTAGGAGCCCAGCTTTTTAACTGCAATGGTAGCCCCCCTTGCATACTCTCTGCCCTTTGCTGTGGTTCTGTTTGGATTCCCCAGCCTGGTTGGAAATCATTTGCGGTTTAAGTGACAGGCCTCTCTGTGGACTGTTGTCAGAGTTACTGGGCATGGTGAAGTCACCTTCTGGCAGGTGTTTTTTGGCCAGGCAGAAGAGTGGCATCATGGAAAGAGGGGGTGGCTGCTTGGGGATGGAGCTGAGGGGACAGAGAGGCTGGGAAAGTGACTGATGGAGGCAGTGATTCATCATCCTGGATCCAGAGACTTTATCGTCTTCACGCCCTGAACCAAACAAAAACCAGAGCATTTAAACCTGCGCCTGGGAAGGCTTTCCTCTGTGACTGACTTGGGCTAGGCATAAGTCATTTTAAAGACACATCTTTAAAGAGTCAATGACCACATTGAAAGAGAAGTAGGAGGAGGAAGAGGAGGAGGAAGAGAGAAAGCCGGAAGGAGGAAGAGGAGGGGAAGGAAGGCATAATCTTTGTTTTAGGCTTCTGGTTTCTTCTGGTTAAAGAGACTATTAAGGAGTTGGGATCACAGGCATGCTAACGGAGAAAGACTGTCTGGTTGCACAATTAAAAGACGTGCACCCTGGCTAATGTGTAAGGAGATTCATTTGTGTGTGTGACTCTTGAAGTCTATCATTGAATTACATTCATATGTATTTTGAAACCACACCCTTTGCTTATGGAAATTCAAAAATATTTCTAGCTCCTCACAGCTTATCGGGGGAATCTTAGTCAATGGACGAGCAATTAGACCTATGGAGCCAGAATTGGAATAGCCCCCATTCATGAGCTCACTCATTCAGCATTGTGAACACAGCACTCACTGGGGATTAGAAGACGCTTGTTTCAGAGGGAGATTCTGTCTTTCCCAGTATGACCTTGCACATGCTTCCTCAGGAGCTTCTGCCCCTTGTTTTCTAAATGGAAGAGGTTAGGTAGACTGCCGAGGCTGTTTGAGTGACCAAATGAGAGAACTTCGATAAGAATTAGGATACTATGGCTGGCCGGGCGGTGGTAGCGCACGCCTTTAATCCCAGCACTCGGGAGGCAGAGGCAGGTGGATCTTTGTGAGTTTGAGGCCAGCCTGGGCTACCAATTGAGTTCCAGGAAAGACGCAAAGCTACACAGAGAAACCCTGTCTCAAAAAAAACAAAAAAAGAAAAAAGAAAAAAAGAAAAGGATACTATGGCTGATAGTGAGTAGATGCATGTTGGAAGACGCTAGCTACACTAATGAGCAAATGCTTGAGTAGAGGTTGGAGAAGGAAGATCTTGGACAATTTGTCGTTTACCATGAAAGAAACTGAGGCCCAGAAGGGTATCAGGGCTTAACCAAGGTGACAGGAAGTTAGGAGAAGAGCCAGGACTCCAGTTGAGCAATCCCCCTGCCGTCTGTGCCCCTCTGAGATGTGGCCTGCTGGGTGCTGTACACCCCTCTGATTTCACTGTCACTCAACTCCTGCGTCTCCCTTGAAGAGTCCAAAAGCTGACACACGCGGTTTGGCCCGTGACATGCTTGCCTTGCAAGTATGGGGCCCTGAGTTTGCTCCCCAGAACCCTCAAAAGAATCTGGGTGTAGAGTCAATTACTAGATCAATTCTGAGGAGGTGGACACAGATGATCCGCGGGATTTGCTCACTGGTCAGCCTAGCTTACTCGGTAAATTCCAGACCAATGAGGGATGCTGCCTCAAAAGGGCAAGGTGAGGGCTGGAGAGGAGGTTCAGTGGGTACCAGCACTCGATGCTCTTCCCCAGGACCCAGACTCAGTTCCCAGCACCTGCATGGTGGCTCACAGCCCTCTCTAACTCTAGTTCTAGGAGAGTCAGCCCCCTTCTCAGGAATTGGTTGGCACCAGGCATGTATATGATGTGCAGGCCTACTGTAGGCAAAGCAGTCGTACACATAAAAATAAAAATAAACCCTCCTCTAAAAGAAAGCGAGGTGGACAGTGGCTGAAAAATGACACCCGAGGGAATCCTCTGGTCTCCGTGCACATGCGAGCATGTCTGTGTGCCCGTCCAGCCACAAACACACATGCACAGAGAGAGGATGGGGTGTTGCGTGTTTTCGCTTGCATTTGACTTTAGCAAGCCTTCCGTCTGAGGCTGCATCCTTGAACAGCAGCTGGCTGGCAGGGCCTGGCTTTCTCCCGACCCTTCTCTCTGCCTCTGGGAGAGAAAAGAGTGGCGGCGCGCGCGCCTCCCTCCTGCCCTGGGTATGCGTTTTAGTCCAGAGGAGCTGCTGCTCCGGCTGTGCAGATGAAAGGGAAGATTCCAGCCAACTCGAGTCCTAATTTGAGGCATAAATTAACGCACACCTGACCAGGTGACATTATCCAAATGATAAATTGCCACAGGCACAGGCCATTGTGTTCATAAGGGTGATTTATGGCCCAGGTTTGGAAATGAATAGAGAAAGAAATATTTCAATGTAGCCATTTAAAACCCAAATTGTTAGGTTTGGTTGGGGCTGTCTTTAAAAGATTAAGGTGTCTTTCTTTGGTTGAAGTTGTCCATATTAATCAGAATGGCATGGCTTTTTAAAAAATTTTTTTTTCATAAAGCAAGGGGGAAGCACTTGGGTTTGACATAGTAGAGCAGTGCAGGTGAGGTCATTCTTTCCTGTGTTAGTTCTTGCAGAACACAGAACTCAGAAAGAAGCTCCCAGGCATCTCTACCCACCTTTCCTTAGGCTCCTGTCATTGTCGTGTCTTTGGGGGCTGAGCAGAAAATGAAAACCTCCATTGATTTCCTGCCTTATTGAATCTGGGCAAAGATTTTCATCTCTGTGGACACCGAAATATCTAAAAAAGACAAGTGGTTTGTCAACAGCGGGTGAGCAGTGTTTAAAAAGTGAAGAGCAAAAGAAAGAGCTACCAGATTCGTGACATGCACACACCCTTACACACAAGCCCTGACTTGATACACATAGCCACACACACATACACACAAGTGTACACACACACAGCTCCCGACCACACACACACCTTATGCCTCATTGGGCTTGGGGTTTCCTTCTGAATGTAGAAGCTAGATGCTTCAGCTGATTGCCTTTTGCTGAGCCCCTACATGGGGGGTAGTGAAGAGCCTTGTGAGCTGTGTGAGAGAATGCCCACCCAGGCAGAATCATGGGGGACAAATGGACTTAATACCTTCTCAGGGCAGGTGGCCCTCTGTAAAGTTTGAAATAATGACGAAGAATTTGTGACTGTCACTCTTGCAGGATCTACCATACAACGTGCCCTTCCTTATCACTTGATCCTTGCGTCACTCTATGATGGCCCTTGATCATGTGATCTGTCCTTGGCAGGGTACAGGAGTAGAGTCTGATGCTTAGGGTTCCAGCACTTAGGCCATCTCCTAACCCCTCTCCTTATAGTCTCACCCTCCCCCCCCACCCCGTCCACTGTAGCCCACCACTGCCACCACCCTAAAGCTCCTTTGGGGGGGGGGGCTGGTACCCGACAGCCATGGCGAGGGATTAAGTCTGAAGCCAGCCTTCACCTTCCACATGGGTAGCATCAGTCATGCATTGCCCATCTAGCTAGTGTGATCATTGCATCACTATGAAAACAGCCATCACTACCATCGCCGTCACCACCATCACCACCACCATGACCACACTCGCAGTCATGACCACCACCACAGCCACCGTCACCACCACAATTATCACTATAGGCATCATCACCACCATCGCCACCTTCATGACTGCCTTCATCATCACACAAATGAGCTGTGTGATAAACAGTTGGGGAGTTTTCCAAGGCAGGCCGGTTTGATGGTATTTTCTCAGTAGATTCCTGTCACCTAACGTCCCTGCGGGCGGCTCTGAAATCCATCTGAGATGGAGAGTCTTCCCCACGCCACCCCATCCCCGGGGTCCGCTCACAAATCCCACATGGTGGTAGGCCTCTCCACCGACCGCCCCAGGCCCTTGAACAGCAGAGCTTCTGTCTTTATAACATTAAAGTAGTCTGTAAAATGAAGAGACGCTCCAAACGGCCCTTCTGGTTTTCATTTTTTCATCTTGGCATGGGGACAGAGCAAATTTTCCAGACTGTTTTAAAGAGGAAAAACCGGCTGTTCTCTGGACAGCCGTTTTGAGTTGTACAGCCATTGGATCACATTCAGGCAGAAATCGCCGAGCCGCTCAAGTCCATGTTTCTTTAAATGGGCTGTCTCTCTTATTAAAACAAATGAAGGCTGCATTCATCCCTTATATAATCTTCTTACCTCAGAGCCTGTGGGCAGGGAGGGTTCGAAATCCTGGATCAAGCAGTTGGGACACACTGGCAGGAGGAGAGGCGGGCTTACTCTTCAGAAGAACACTGTATCCCTCCTGGTCCCTTTCCTCCTGAACCTGCAGGTGTTTGGCTCATTTTAGCCAGTGCCAGTGGATTAAATGCTTGGACAGGGTCTGTTCCTAGTGCCCTGGAAGGGTAGTTCTCAGGGTAGTCAATAATGTGTCCCCCCCACACACACTGTGAAGTCTGCCCTTCATGATAACTATATTATATGCATGATGGCCACAGTTCAGAACCTCTTCCCATCCAGTTTCTCGGATCACTTTCTTAAGCACTCAGCCCTCAAGTACTGTGTCCCAAGCACCATAAAAGCAATGAAAATGTAGACATCTGTCCTTCAGAGTAACTGGAGGCATTATATTAATAAGAGCTAACTGACCCGACACAGTGAATGCAGGAAGGGAGAGAGAAGAGGGAAGGGGCCCTCACGATGAGAGAGCATCACACTGGCTCTTGGAGTATGAACAGGAGTTTGAGAGGTTTGTGGGGAGGCCTCCCCAGGGGATAGACAGAGAAGGTGTCATTGACTAGTTTACAGCATAGGAAACCGAGACTCGGAGAAAGTTACTCTCTCGCTGAGGTCACCCAGGGGAGCGGCTGTACGTGACTGCGCCCTGTGAGCCTGGCATCCTTCCTCTTGTGGCTCTGTCCTGGCATTTAAGATAGTTCTCTTTTGAACATCAAAAGAAACGAGAGATGCTGTGAGGTACTTGCCTGTTCCTTGAGGGTTTCCAAAGTTGATAACTTTCCACCAGACTTGAGTCAGAGGCGCTGTTACCAAAGAGAGATTTCGTGTCAAGTTAGTCCTCCTGGCATGCCTTCTGAACATCACCGCTAATCCCAGGATGGGGCCAGACAGGTGTCGGAGCTGCTTGAATCCAAGACAACCCTCTGCACTCTCCCTCTGTGTATTTAACAAATATGTGTTGTGTGTGTGTGATTATCTGGCAAGTGTTTAGCAGTTGGCTCTACCAGAGAAAAGGGGCCGAGCAGAAGAGACAGCTCAGCTGGTAAAGTACCGTGAGGACCTGGGTCGGTTCCCAGAACCCACCTTAAAAAGTCAGGCATGGTGGCACCTACTTGTAATTCCAGCACCGGGGAGGCAGTGACAGGCAGATCCGCCAACCTAGCCTGCTTGATGAGTTCCAGGCCACTAAGAAACCTTCTTACACACACACACACACACACACACACACACACACACACACACACACGGCGGGGCTGGTGAGATGGCTCACTGGATAAAGGTGCTTGCCACACAAGCCTGGCGACCTGAGTTCGATCCCTAGAACCAGTGTAAAGGGGAAAGGAGAGAATTGGCTCCACAGAAGTTGTCCTCTGACCACCACACGTGCCGGTGGCACACCTCCCACCTCCCCCCAGTAGTGACAAACACGGCAGGTACATAGTTTCAAATAGTGAACACCCTGAAGGACAGTCCCCGAGGTGGACCTCTGGCCTCCACATATATACATACATGCACACGCACAATAAGCTTTTTTGAATAAGTAAAAATAAAACCTCTGGCTTGTGGCTTTTGCCCATCCCTATGGTGTACATGTTCTTGCTGTAGCCAGTCCAAGGTACCCAGCCTGGCTGTTGTAGAAGGCAAGGTTGGGAGGAGATGCCAACAGGTCCCTGTAGCCCTGGGCCAGGACTAGAGTGAAGCCTCTCTGCAAGGCTCCTGCTTCCTGGTCTCTCTAAGATAGTGGCATCCCTAGGGATGTCTCAGGACTGCCACATTCGGACAGCGTCCAATGCTGTCCATCCAACCCTAGCAGTGTTTTGAAAAGGCCCCCACTGACAGAAGCATGGGAAGGAAGAAAGCGTTAGAGAGAGTGACACCCAAGGAAGGCTATCCCACTCGAGCCGATCCGTTCTGGACCGAGATGTCAGTCTCTTCCTCTGCCCCTCGCTCCTTATCTACCTCTTGGCTCTCACCATCTCCCTGCACTCGGGGGTTTCAGAGAACACCAGACAGCAAAGGAAATGACATGCCACGTGACGTGGCAGCTGCCTCTCAGGTTGAGTGTGAATCATGGTGAGATGCTCTGTGTCTCAGCGGTGGGACCTTCTGGCCACCCCACCTGACCCGTCTCCCCCCCCTCCAGGAGGCGGGGGTTGTGGCTAATGCCGAGTGTAAATAAATTATCTAAGTAAGTAATCCCAGGTTAGGAAGAGGGCTCTGTCAGTAAAGTGCTTGCCTTGCAAGTGTCAGGGCCTCAGTCTGGTCCCCCCGAATCTCCCTTAAAATGCAAGGCATGATGGATGGCACGAGCTGGGAAGGCAGAGAGAGCAGATCACTGGGTGTCTCTAACCAACCAGGCTAGCTTGCTTGGTGAGCTCCAGGCCAATGAGAGACACTGCCTCAAACAAAAGGTGGACCGGGCTTGAGGAATGACGGTTGAAGTTAACCTCTGGCCTCCACATGCACAGGCACACATGGGCACATACACACGTGTACCCACGTACATGAATGCCCCCCCCCCCGGATAAATAATCCACATGAGTGAATCCAAAGGGAAACTGTTTTAAATGGCTGTGAACCAACAGCTCACCGTTATAGGGAAATACCAGATCGCAACAGCAGCCCCTGCCTTAGAGCCCCAGATGTCTTAGAACAGTATTTCAGACTGGCCAGCAAGAAGGGGCTGCTCGTAATGCGTATTTTGCAGAAATCTCCAGGAAGTCTCTCTTCCTCCATGCTAATTCCTCATTGGTTTGTTGCCTTTGTGGGGAAGGACTCAGCAGCTTCCTGGCTAACTGGTGTCCAGGAAAACTCTGGCTCTAATCAAACACACACTTGAGAGTAAGTTAGTTTATCCAGGGCAGGTTCTTGGCTCATGCATGAAACACTGGTTTTGATTCCCACTACTTGGAAACCAAAGTGGTGGTGCATACCTGTGATCCCATTATTACTCTGAAGATGGAGGCAGGAGCATTAGAAGAAGCTCAAGGCCATTCTCAACTAACTAGCAAGTTTGAGGCCAGCCTGAGCTATAGAAAACCTTATCTGGAAAAAGAATTAGTTCCTCAGATATAGTGTGCAGAAAGAATGAACTAAAAGAAGAGAGATGTGCACATGCTTCTAAGATGGAACCAAGGCATGGAGGTAGGAAGGAGCTTGTGATCAGGCAGGGATGGTGGAGAATCTTGCTGGAGGAAGGTCATTCTCTTCTCCCTGAGAACATGACTGTATGTCAGCTCTCTATAGATGACTCAAGGGTCTCACTGTGAGCACGAATAGACCACCATACTGCAGGATTCTGATGTCTTCAGGTCTTTAAAGAAACACAGGCACAGAAGAAGTCTTTCTATTGAGCAATAAATAGACATCTTTGTTGGTCCCTTAAATGAAGTGTCTCTTGTTCAGGATAACCCTGTGAGGCCGGTCCATTCCACCTTAGACAGATAGACCCCTGATTTGTAGAAGGAAAGCAGGGCTCAGAGAGGGGAAGTAGCTTACCACCTACCCAGAATTTCAGAGCCAGGAGGCAGTTCTCCAACTGTGGGGTCCTCTCCCCGTGTGTGTTGTGGATTAACCTGGCTCCTGCTTAAAAGAGATGTGGGGTCACACACCTCTAATGCCAGCACTCGGGAGGCAGAGGAAGGTGGATCTCTGTGATTGGGCACCTAGTGTGGTTTTCACAGCAAGTTCAGCCACAGCTACCTAATGAGACCCTGCCTTTAAAAAAAAAAAAAAAAAAAAAAAGGTGAATCTGTGGGTGTGAAGCTGATGACAAAGGACACCTGCACATTTTAGGATGATTTTTGAGATCTATCTTGACCAGACCTTTAAGTTTTCAATGAATTATGCAACATCCTTTATTATTAAATATTCCGTATTTGTTTAGAATCCTTGTGTGTGCGTACCTGTGGTTGCAGGAACGAAGGGCATTTATGTGTAGATGTGTGTAGAGGCCAGAGGTCTCTGCGTCCTTTCTCAAGAGCCATTCTGCTTGGTTTTTTTTTTTTTTTGGGGGGGGGGTTTGTTTGTTTTCTTGTTTTTGTTTTTGAGACAGGGTCTCTCACTGGCCTGAGACTTGCCAATTTGACTAGGCTGGCCCGACACTGAGTCCGCCTGTCTCCATGTCCTGTTTCTGGAACTCCCCGGAGTCACAAACTCATGTACGTTCTCAAGATGGCATGCAGGTCCTTATCCTTGGGAAGCAACCAGTTTACCAACTGACTCATCTCCTCAGCCTTGTTTCCCTATAAATGCAGTAAACATATGTGTGCATACCCATGACATCTATGTATGTGTCTATGAGAGAAGAGAAGCAGGAAGGGAGAGGAGAGATTGGGAACTCAGTTCATTGCTCAGGGCTCACCTATTTAACTTGGTCAAGGAACAGTGGGCAAACCCTTTTGAACACTATTAAGCCCCTCTTAAAGCCAGATTTCCAGCTCCAAAGATGGGATAACCACCTTCCTCATTCTCAGGGCTTCCATGAGAGCTTTAGAAGCATGATGCCTAGCTCAGCTTCTTTGCTGGTGTGTGGGTGATTTTAAAGTCTTCAGTACATCACAGCAGGAGGTCAGCCTAGCTCTTAGGTTAAGCCTGGAACTTTCGTGGACACCTGTTTGTGCAGGCAGGTCCCTCTGCCCATCAGGGCCTCCGTGGCTTCACGTGGAGAAGGAAGACTAAGGCCAGATGGGGCTGACACCTGCTTCATGTGGAGGCTGCTCTGAGTCCCATATACACACTCCGGTCATAGTGAGACCGGAAGGTGTTTGGCCCTTTGTAAAGGATGCCAGTCCTTGGCTGTGCTGTAAGGAGTTGAGGTCTCCCCTGCAGAATGGGAGACGTCTAGCATAACTCATTCAGTGGTTGTGGGAAGCCTCTGTCACAGAAGAATCTGGGTCTTTCTCCCTTCTCCCTGGCACCTCACAGAGGTGGCTGAGACCCAGGTCCTCCCAGAGCTGTGTCTGCAGGTACTAACTCCAGAACTTTACAATGCCTGCTGAGTGCAGTTGAGTCACAGAGGAAATGGGAGGGAAAGGTTACATGACTGAAATGTCACAGAGCATCAGCCCACCCCACCCCCGGCAAGCTGGCAGAACTTGGTGGCCAACAAGCCTGGGGGTCTAGCCTGGCATGAGTTCCTCTCTGTGGCAGACCACCAGAAAGCTCTTTGAAGGTTCCAAGAGGTTCCCCCAAGGTGAAACACACTCACACAGAATAGCTAATAAACTGCTCTTGGTCCTGGGGGCTCTGGCTCCCTCTCTGCATGCTCTTCACTTGGCTGGGTGGATGCAGTGAACTTCTGCACTTGGTGAAGCGTGTTCTGATATGGTGTAGTAGCAGTCCATCAGTGCTGAAGACAACTAAGAAGCTAGCATCCAGCATCAGTGTCTCACACATGTGAAAGGCAGGCTGACAATAAGATAACAAAATCACCCCCATCTTGCCCTGCATTGAACTTTGCAAAGTGCAGGCATTGCCGTCTACCTCCCTGGATCATGTGTTCTATGGGAGTGTACTAAAGGTTATTTTCCAATGATGAGACACAAAAGGGTAGGGGGTGGGTCTAGGACACTTTTGAGATTCACTAGTTCTTGAGTGAGCTTTTGTGTTTGTCTGATATATAAGGATAAATTAAAACAATAATAAAAGATAAATGGAGACTATTTCTAACACACTGCTACTGTAGACTCACAGTAGGTAGGCCAGCAAGATGTCTTTAGTGGGTAAAAGTACTTGCAGCCAAGCCTGATGACATGAGTTCAATCCCCAGGACACACGTGGGAGAAAAGGTAAAGGCTTCTGCAAGTTGTCCTCTGACCTCCACACATACACACATGCCCACTTCCCAAAAAAAATGCCATAAAATATTTAAAATCATGATATGTTTGGACCAAAAGAACTTATGTTCAGTATATCTTTTCTATTTTATAAATGGAAAAACAGAAGCACAGAGATGTTAATTTTTTGTTCATGGTCATACAGCTAGGTAAGAAATCCAAGCTTCTTCCTTCCTTCCTTCCTTCCTTCCTTCCTTCCTTCCTTCCTTCCTTCCTTCCTTCCTTCCTTCCTTCTTTCCTTCCTTCCTTCCTTTCTCCTTTCTTTCTTTTTTCTTTCTTTTTTAAAATCTCTTTCTTCTCTTTTTATTATTCTAAGTTTAGGGTTTGCATCACAAAGGTAAGATGTCAGTTAGCCTAGGGTAAAATATGACTATGTTGTATAAAGTTACTACCCATTGGGGAAAAAAATTAATGACATCTAACTTTTTAAAAATAATCTTTGCAGCATTCCTTCATCCTCTCTGAAGATCTGAGCTACCACCCCATGTCATTGCCCTTCTGATGAATGCATTTTCTTCATCCTGTATCTTAGTATAGATCTCTTAGGGTGCACTCTAGCTACTTTTCTGTGGCTGCAGTCAAACATTCTGATCAAAAGCCGCTTGAGGAGGAAAGGGCTTATCTCATACTTTCAGGGCATGGTCCATCTTGAGGGAACAAGGAAGGAACTCAAAGCAGGAACCCGAAACACAAACCATGGGTCAACTCTGCTTGCTGGCTCATTCTCTGGCTCACTCAGTAGCTCTCAGCTAGTTTTCTTATACAGCTGAGACTCATATGCCTAGGGAATGATGCTGCCCACTGTGGCCTAGGCCCTCCCACATTAAACATCAATCAAAACAACCCCTTATAGACATGACCACAGGCCAACCTGATGGAGAAAATTATTCCACCTGAGGTTCTCTCTTCTCAGGTGACTCTAGGTTGTGCCAAACTGACAATAAAAACTAACCAAGACAATATAATATGAAAACAACTCTGCCTTTATTTTTGAAGACTGAAATCCTGAGTTGACAGTGTGTTATTTTTTGCTTATACTTTAGTGACTCCATCTCATCCTCTCCCAGCTTTTGTTGACAGTTGAGAGATGTCAACTCTTGATCTCATTGGTGTTTCCTTGTATTCAGCCTGTCTTCTCTGGTTTCTTCAAAGATTTTCTTTTTATCTTTAGATCTCAGAGAGCTTGAATATGGTGTGCCTACATGTAGTTTTCTTTGTATTTACCCAGCTTGAGATGTGTTGAGCATCTTGGGTCTGTAAGTTTATGTCTTTTACTACATTTGGAAAACAGCCATTCCTTCAACTATATTTTTAGTTCCCTTCTCTCACTTCTTAAAAGTTTACATATTGTTATTATGTGTATGGCACAGTATACATGTGGATGCCACAGAATACATGTGGATGCCACATGACAACTTTGTGGAGTCAGTTCTCTCCTTCCACCTTAATGTAGATAGGTTCTGGGGATCTAACTTTGGTCATCAGAGTTGTGCAACAAGACCATTTAATGACCTGGGATTTTCAGGACACTGTTTTTTTTTTTTTTAATTTTTTGTTTTCTTTTTTTTTACTTTAAACCTATTTCTCTCCCCTCCCCAAAGACTGAACACTTTGCATTCAAATCTATCGACTCACCTGTCATCTACATTATGCTGTTAAGAACATACAGTGATTTTTAGCATATTATTTTTTTAATGCCATAGGATGTCTGCATGGTTCATTTTTAAAATTTCTATTTCTCACAGAGGTCACGTCCTGCTCATTTATCATGTCTACATGTTCTTCAATTTCTAAAGCATATCTATAGCATCTCTTTAAACGTCTTCCTCAGTTAACTTCATTCTCAGAATATGGGGGGGGTGGTTTCTGCTGATTACCATTTGTCATGTTAATGGTTTGCACTTCCTTTCTTTGAGTGTCTAGTGACTTGCTTGGATACTAGGTAATACAAACGGTTGACAGAGGGACTCTAGATTCTATTGTGTTCCTCTGAAGACAGTGTCTGTTTTGGTAGCGTGTTAACTTGTGTGAACTCAGACACCACCCATGTTCCATGTGGCCAATGAGAACTAAATCTCTCCCTGTCGTCAGAGTCCTAACTTTCTTCATCCTTCACCAAACCTGGACTTTTCCTTCTGACATTCAAGTTAATGGGGACCAAAACCCAACAGGGGGATGTATCAGAGTCAGAGACCAGTTGATTGATTGGTTGATTAATTTTGCTAGGTGAGACACTGCTTCTCACTATTCGATGCTTGCAATTTGTTTGCTTTTGGTTGCATTTCAGTGTTTTCAACTAGTTTTAAATCCATTTTGTACTGATATCTTAACTACTAGTTTCAAGATGGTTAATAGAACATTAATGAAACTAATACCTCTCATATTTACCTCTCAATACTAATACCTATCTCAATACTAATACCTCTCAAAATTTCAAAACACTGACTCAGGATGTAGCTCAGTTGATAAAGAGTTTTCCTAGCATGCAAAAAACTGTGAGTTGAATCCCTGGACACAGGAGTTAGAGGCAGGAGAATCAGAAGCTGAAAGTCATTTTCAGTTATCTAGTAAGTTCTGAGATAGCCTAGGCTATATAAGACCCTATCTCAAAAATAAAATGGAAATGCTTTGCCTCTATCAGTTCTGAGAAAGCAGAACTAATATTAAAATTCTTTACTGCCATTGAGGAAAACGATGCCAGGACTTATCCAAACCCAGCAGGCCTGAACATAGAGCCCCTGACTTCAGCCTGGATGTAATTCCACGATGAGTTCCCTGAACTTTTGATTCTAAAGGCAGCATACTTTTTCAATACCAAAGCTCCAATTGCATTGACTTCCTGCTAAACACCATGAAACAAACAAAAAACAACCAAACAAAAGAAGATCCTGGCTTAAGGACTTCTGTTTAAACTTTTTTGCATGTATATGCAAGTATTTATATATGCTTGAATGAATGTAGTCACAAATGTGTGCTTGTGCACAAGTATATGTATGTGACTGCCTATGGAGGCCAGAGGCTGACCTCAGAGGTCTTTCTTCATCTCTCCACTTTATTTATTGTGGCAGGATCTCTCCCTAAACCTGGTGCTTGCCACTTTGGCTAGTCTAGCTGACCAGCTTGCACTTGGCCTCCTGAGCTCTGAGATTACGGGGGAGCCACCGTAGCCATCCAATATCTAAGTTGTTGCTAGAAATCTGAACTCAGGTCCTCACATTTACGCAGCATGAGCTTTGTCCACTAAACCCTCTCTCTCCCCAGCCTCCTAACTTTGAAACTTTTTCAGGCATTCCCAGGGGTATTGAAAGCAAAAGACCTCTGATAATTCTGGAACTAGCTGCATGCTCTGTCCTGCACTATTGTGAAACCGAACCAGCCCTGGAGTTTCTTTCAGTGGGAGCTATGTAAAGTGAGGACGAGAGAGCAGTATATTATACATCCAGGGGTTATCATTTGAAATCCTTAGTTTGGCCTGCATTAGCTGCTGAGGCTAGGGAAGGTGTTCAGCAGGAAGTATCTACCAGTCAAGATGTATGAGGACAAGGACTGTTCTCAACCTCACAATCCATTCTTCTTCCTCTATTTCCTGTTAACTCCAACAGGAGACTTCCCACAGCAGAGTCTCCCCTTGGACACAATGCTGCATCAAGTTCGAGTTGTAGTCTTGCTTCTGAAAGGAAATGCAGCTTTCTACCCACCCGCTGTGTGAGTTACTTTTGCCCTGCTGTGACCCTAACACCTATTGGGGTCAGAATGGCAAATGTCCCCCATAAGCCCAAGTGTTTGACCATTCGGTCCCCAGTTGACCGTGCTGTTTGGGATGGCTATAGACCCTTTAGGAGGCAGAGCCTTGCTGGAGGAAGAATGTCATTGGGCCGTATTGTCATGTGAGCATTGAGATCTTATAGCCTGGCCCATTGCCTGTATTCCTTCTCTGCTGCCAGTGCCTGGGTAAAATGTGACCAGCTGGCTTCGGGCTCCCACCGCCACCGCCATGATGTCACTGCCATGTTGGCCTCCATCCCTCTGGAACTGAAAGCCAAAATAAGCCTTCTCTTCTGAGTTGCTTTTGGTCCAGGTATTTTGTCACAGCAACAGAAAAGAAATTCATGCACTACCCGACAGACAACTTAAAAAGAGAAAGACTTATTTTTAGTTCCTACTGGGAGAAGTTTTTAGTCCATCATGATAGGGGAAGCATGGAAGAGAAGCTCGGTACATGGAGGTGGGAGCCTGTGACTGAAGCTGGTCACATCACAGTGGGCCAGCAAGCAGAGTGCAAGGGGCAGGAAACAGGGACAGGATGTAACCTTCAAAGCCCTACCCTGTGGCCCTACTCCCATTCTCTAGGCGCCACAGCTTCCCCCAATAGTGCCAGCTACAGAACTAACATCCAAACAGGAGCCTGAAGAGTGACATCTCCTAGTCAAACAACGCCCTTCTGACCATCTTCCACAGAAGTCCCCCGCTTCACACGGACACTGGTCTTTGAGCCAGTATCTCTCAGAGTGTGCTTATAGACAGTTTGCTGCAAGGTTGTGAATGGGAACTCCATCGATGGTCACAAGAGACCAGGACTTTGAATTTTCAAGTCAACAGGTCTGCCGCAAAGCCTAAGACTGCAACCTGGCCTCCATGGGCCACTGTCATTTGGCCTGGGGCCACCACAGCTTTGTTTCGTGGCTCCTAAGTTCTTAGGTGGAGAAGCTCAATTCTTAGAAATTCATTCCAGCTCCTGTTGTATCTGTGGTCCCTCCTGGGCTGGTGGGATGCCTACAGGGGACTCCCTGGCCAAAGTTCTTTGTTGTTCCCATCACAGTCTCCAGACCCAGAAGTGGCTCCTATTATACCATTCAATTTATGTTACATATACTTATCAAGTGCTTGTATATATAATTGCATGTGTGTGTGCACACTTATTGCTCAAAAGTCTGGAAGTGGACACACTTCAAGGCTGATAAACCTTAAATTTCAAGATCCTTCAATGAGAGTGTTTCTAGTAGCATGTTCTGGTAGTTATACTGTTCTGTGATATATGAAAATATTGGATGTTTTCCATTTGTTTTGTGACAAGGTCTCATGTAGTTCAGCTTGGTCTTAACTCCGTATCTGTCAGAGGATGACCTTGAACTTCTGATCCTCTGGAGATCCTCAGTCTGAGTGCTGGTATAACAGACATATACCACATCCAGTTTATGTGGAGCTGGAAATTAAACCCAGAGTTCTTGCATGCTAGACTAGCACCCTGTCTACTGACCTCCATCCCAGCCCCTCACGTCTTTTCTTCCTAAGGTAATTCCCTTCCACTTTCTAAAGCTTCTGCTATCCCAAATCTAAATTTGCTCCTGCCACAAGCTCACACCTCATGGAAGAAAGAAAGACACATGTGCATAGACTGTTGACGGGTGTGGGTGGTGGGCACAATATAGATCCAATACTTGGCATTCTGAGTCCACATTTTTGAGGAAGGCGAGTGATCAGGGAATGCCTCCTGGAAGAAATGACAGCTAAGGTTGCCGATGAACTGGGGAGGGGAGATGCCCTACTAGAGAACTAGTAAGAGTGAACTTACAGAAGTGAGATGCAGCATTGCTTTGTGGTGTGTACATGTACACCAGTGTGTGCATATGTATGTAGCCCTTTGCTATGGAGAGCGTTCTTCTACTTGGAAAGCAGATGATGTCAAGGTGTAGAGATGCCATTTCTAGATGCTTTTGGGGACTATGCTCCCAAGGATCCTCCCCAAGGGCCACAGACCCCAGCAAGCCCTTCTGCTCCACCTTTGGGGGACCTAGCAGTGACGACAATGAGAATTGTTCTTCAAGGGAAGCAGCTCCTCCGTGGCTTGCTTCTTCCTGCCATCCCTCCAACCCTCCTCTCCTGTCAGACTTACAAATCAATATTTCATTTTGAAGAGCCCTGTTTGATGCTGGTTCTGCTTATTTGCTCCGCAGCCACTGTGGGTAATACGCTTTGTAGGTCTGTCAGTATGTAAATTAAACCAAGCATAGATAGCTTTGTGTTGCTTAATGTTCAGCTGATAAAAATTAATGTGGTGTGAAATGAGCATTTTATCTGACTGCAGATACAGTGACGGAGTTAATTAGACAGGCAGAGGAAAAGTGCTATTAAGTGGGCCGGGGGCTTTCTCCTGGAAGGGGTGTTCTGCCCCCTCAGACGCCAGGTTCAGAAAGAAGGGGGAAGCCGGGGAAACTGGGCAAGAGCAGGCTCAGAGCACTGAGGCAGGGAAGGGAGCCTCCTTAAGCAATCATCCTCACGGTGCTGATGACTGGATCCTGCCTGGGGAAAATGAGGGAGCTACAGGCCCAGCCAGGCCCGGCAGGGCACTTCCAGCTCACTGCAAAATGCATGTGTCAGCATTTGCTGAGGCAGCTTCCTCTTGGTTGCAACCTCATAGCCATTGGTAGAGAAAGGATTTTCATTCTTGAGTAAGGAGGAGTCAGAGGAGAGGCTAGGCACCACCCTGAATGTCAGTCAGTCCAGAGAACCAAGCAGCCCCTAACCTCTGTCCAAACGCCTGGGGTGCTGTTGTCTTAGCCCCTGCACATTCCCCTCTTATAGGGAAGCACCCCTGCCCAGCCACGAATGAAACCCATCTCACTTCAGTTATCAGCACCCAGAGGCCAGTGTCTTCCACTTCATCGAGGGCCCCAGGGCTGACACTGTGCCAACACACACAGGCCTGCAGGAATGCCAGTGGAATGTCGAATGTGCTCAATGCTCCCTCACCTGGAAAGCCCTCGCTGTCCTCTGTCCTCGCTTCCAGCCCCCGGACCTCCCCCGCTGCTGAGCATCCTTCTGTCTCAGCTCCAGCGCCACACGCCACACACTGGCCCAGGCTGCTTCTGCCTTCCAGACCAGATCAGGTCCCCAGGTGGTCTCTCTTCAGACACCGTGTACTTTCCCTTTTTAGCACTTCCCAGATTTATGACCGACTCTGTGCGTGAACTCCTCCCGTTAGACTGTGAGTCTCCGGAGGGCGTGGCCTGGACTGTCCTGCCCTCCAGTGTAGCCCCAGTGCCTGGCAAGGGCAGCACGGTCCGTCCTTCATAGTATTTGTTGAAAGATAAGGAATGGACTGATGGGGCTGGCGAGGTTCCTCGGAGACTGAACTGTTGGGCTTACAAGCGTGAGGATTGAGATTGGTCCCCAAGAAACTCTATAGAAAGGAGGGAAGGAAAAGGAAGAGAGGAAGGGAAGAAAATAGGAAGGAGGGAGGGAGGGAGGGAAGGAGGGAAGGGAGGGAGGGAGGGGGGAGGGAGGGAGGGAGGAGGGAGGGAGGGAGGGAGGGAGGGAGGGAGGGAGGGAGGGAGGGAGGGAGGGAGGGAGGGAAACATGAGCTGGTGAGATGGCAGCCAGCAGAGGCTCTGGCTGTCAAGGCTGACAGCCTGAGACATACACAATAGAAAGAGAACTAATTTCCACGAGGTCTTCTGACCTCCACAGATGTCTCCTCCTACAGACAGACAGATGGACGGACGGAAGACGGATGGATGATAGATAAATGTAATTTTATTATTTTTAGTATTATTTATTTATTTAGGGTTTTTTTTTTTTTTTTTTTTTTTTTTTTTTGTTGGGGGAGCGGGACAGGTTCCTGTCTGTCCTGGAACTCTCTCTGTAGATCACGCTGTCCTCGAACTTAGAGATTTGACTGAAAAGAATGCTGGGATTAAAGACATGAGCCGCCATCACCCAGCTAATAAATGGAACTGTAAACCTTTTTTTAAAGAATCCAGATGTGGTGGCATGTACAGAGACCAGATTATCCCTGAGGCCCAGGACATCTGGGCCAAGGACAGACTTTTGTCTCAAACAAACGAAAAGAAAACCCACCAAAGTGGATAGCAGTTTAATAAAACATCAGTAGAGATTGTCCTCTGCCCTAATACACACACACACACACACACACACACACACACACACACACACACAGAGAGAGAGAGAGAGAGAGAGAGAGAGAGAGAGAGAGAGAGAGAGGTGCGCGCACACATACACACAGGTGCACACACACACTCACACTCACAGAGAGAGAGAGAGAGGCGCGCACACATATACACACAGGTGCACACACACATACACTCACACACACACACACTCACACACACACACACACACACACACACACACACACACACACACAGGTAAGATTGATAGCCTTTTTTGTATGCTGCATTGATAAGGTTGCCCAAGGACAGTTGTGCCTCTTAATCATTTAGCCAACAGCCCCTTGAGAGAGCCAAAGCACAAGGCACGTCCTATTTAAGTGCTTGACACACTCACTGTAGACTTAGTCGAGAGGTAGAAGGAGGCTTCCGTGAACTGGCATTTCTCTTAAAGAAACAACTGCTTGGCCACTAGTGTAGGCTCTGTGCCCTCCATAGCTAAGGGACACGCTAAAGACACAACTGGTTCTGACTGTCCTCAGCCTGCAATATTGGCGTTGAGAGACATGGAGACAGGGAGATCAGAAGTTCAAGGCCAGCCTGGGCTCCAGGAGTCTTTCACTTAAAACTAAAAAGCAAACAAACCGAATGGTACTGGCAAGGCTCTCCTAGCTCTCCAGTCAGTGGATCTGGAGTAGCTGGTTCCATCCTGGGAAAGGTGGCATCCTCACTCGGTGATCGTGTGCTTTTCAGGCTGCTGCCCCAATGGTTGCTGGGTGTTCAGCACAAGCTGAGACTTCAGGAGGATTTTCCTGACTTGCACAGCTAAGAAGCAGTGAAGTGAGATTTGGCCACTCTGTTCATTTAATGCCCGACGAGTAATTTCTCCGCCCATGCCGTGGGAGGGGCTGGGATAGGATATAAAGGATTTTATGGTCTTCTGGGGGAGGCAGAGTTCATCAAACAGTCACCAAAGAAATGTAAAATAACAACAGTGACTCACTGAATGATACATCTCCTGAAAATACACAGTCCTCAAAGTGGAAGGGGAGAATCATAGGGACGTGACTGGTACCAAGCTGGCTTCAAAGGCTCCGGGGCAAGATGAAGGGTTTTGTATTTGAGGAACTGGGTAGTCAGAGTCCAGAAACTCAGGAAAAAGTGCAGTGCGGAACAAGTTGAGAAGTTGAGACAGGCTTTTCCCAGAGGCCCCTGAGCCTAGGTGGGTAACAACTCTGACCTTCCTCTAGGCTTCAATGAGTTTGTTGACAGAATGTGTGGGGTCATCCAGGCAGTTACATCTCTCTTTAAAAGAAAAATACTTTATTTAATGTCAGTTGGTGTAAGGGTGTCAGACCCCCTGGAACTGGAGTTACAGACAATTGTGAGCTGCCATGTGGGTGCAGAGAACTGATCCCGGTTCCTCTGGAAGATCAGCCAGTGCTCTTAACCACTGAGCCATCTCTCCAGCCCCAGTTACAACTCTTTTCTTTCCTCTTTATGCTCCACTCAGGAGCAATGCAAAGGCAAACACCTTCTCTGTTTACCCCTGCAATTCTTTAAAATATTTCTCACGGCAAAGTGAAGCCCACCGTCCCTCCTCTGTCTGCCTCAGTGACTCCAAGAAGAAAGTATTTAAGCCTTCCTCTTCGAGTCTCCAGGAGACCATTCAGGCTGTGACTCGAGCCTGTTAGGACACTCTCAATGCTGTTAGCCTTCACATGCTTCATTCAGTCCAGGCACCGAAACTGTTCAGTCAGAGTTCCTACATTCGGGCAGACAAAGGGGAGTCATTTCAGAAGCTCAGTAATGAATGTACGTGTGGGTACAGGTTATCTTGTCAAACGCAATAATCACGAGGAGAAGGCAAGCAGATGCTGCTTGTGTTTGAGTCCGTCTTTAACTGAAGCATGCTGACAGCCGCCTCTGGCCCTCTGCTTCTTTGAATTGGGGCATCTGGCCTTTGCTTAGTGATCCCTTCTAGCCAGAACCGGGAAGTGTGGTGATGTCTCGGTCTGAGAAGCGTACAGTTGGGGGAAAAGATGGAGAACATTGAATTAAACCAGCATAAATGTGGACACTTCCAGAAGTGAAGGACACGGCCCAGAGGCTGGTGGGAGGCAGAGGAGGCATTTCTAACTTACAGAAGCCAAAATGGCTTTCTGCTTTATAGAAAGGGATTGCACTTTGGGGGATACAGCTCGGTTGGTAGGTCCTGGGGTTCCATCCTCAGCAGTACGTAAATTCGGCGTGGTGGTGACTGCCTGCAATCCAAGCATTCTGGGAGGGGGGAGAAAGAGACTCTAGAGTTCGAAGCTATCTTTGGCTACATAGAGTTAGAGGCTAACCTGGGCTATGAAAGTCCCTTCCATTACCGAGATTGGAAGAAGGATAGCAGAGAGGCAAGTGGTGACATCACACAGATGATGTCACATGACACAACAAGGATGTGTGTGCATCAGATACTCTCAGCTGTGTGGGATGGCCCAAGAGGAACGGCCGGAACCTCCACCTGCCTATGAGGCTGGGGTTCACAGTGAGTGTATTGAATGAAGCAGTGTGATCTTGGGATCATCGGGGACAGCTGAGGGCTCCTGGGTTTTGTCATGCGGTGATACAAATCAATAAACAACTCAATCTCTTTTTTTTACCAATCTTTTTCCAGAAGGATGGAATTCTAACACCAAGAAAATAGAAAGGATATTATTCTGGCTTTTGAACATATTTAGCCTGATCAAGCCAATTTGGTATCCTTCCTTCCTCCAGTAGGAAGTAATGCAATAAAAAACAAGTCGTGGACTTGCCCCTCTGTTCCCTGGACTGTGAGTCGAGGCTGCTGGGGTACAAAGGGGCAGCTTCGTTTGGTCTGACCATACATCATGAGCCAAACCAATCTGGGGATGGGTTTAGCATCACACGTAAAAACAGCCTTCATGATATTTTCGTGCATGTATGTATGTACTAGATTTTGATCAATTCACAGGCTCATTGCCACGTCTTTACAGAAAGATACTGTCTCAAGAAAAGAAAGACATCTCCTTCCTTTGTCCTCTTTTCCAGACAAATTGGGATTTCTGAGCTTCAAGATGGTAGCAGGCAGGTTGTCCATCTGGAAGGTTCTGGGGGTTTTTAATCGGGACCCGCTGGAAGCAGACAGGAGCTTGTATGGCTGGACTGCTAATGTGGGTCTAGGGCAGCACCTCTGGAAGTCATGCTGCTTAGAAAACAGAAGGTCGTTCCCCCAAAGCTGAGACTCTTGAGACACACAGGGGAGTCGTGGGCACAGGGACTGGGGCCCCTCCACCTTCCTGCACTATCTAGGTGATCCTCTCTGCATCTGCAAAGTTCTTGGAGGATGGCCCCTGGGTGTTGTAAGTGTTCTCACTATCAAAACTGAGGAGCCGGCTCAGCCGCTAAAGGCCTGCCATGCCAGCGTGAGGACCTGAGGCCGGGTCTCCAGAACCCTTGTTAAAACAAAACAACAGCAGGAAACTACACATCTGGGCATGGTGGCAGATGTTTGTAATCCAGCAAGCTGTACTGGGGAGGCAGAGGCCAAGGATTCCTGGGGCTTCCCCACCAGCCAGCCTAGTCTACCAGGTCAATGAATGATGAGTGACGGAGGGCATCTGAGGAACACCAAGATTATCCTCTGGTCTCCACAGACACACCCCCCCACACACACACACACCTGCACACACATATGCACACGTATATACACACATACATATGATGTGTGCCTATGTTAGTTTATCCATTCCACATTGGATATGTATTTCAAAGCATTGTATGCTCTAAAATAAACGTATAATTTTAAATTTCCCAATTAAAAATTGATTTTGGAATTAATAAGAAAACACAAGCTCCTTTGCCTGGATGATATGGAAGGGAACATAGTCATCCAAAGACCTCCTGGCACATTCTCTGTAACATAGTTTCTTTTATCTGTTAAAGCCCATCAAGAAAGACATTCTTTCACATAAATCCTATTGCCCTGGTGACATTAGTTTAAAATTTGCTCCCGGTATCTTTTGGACCTTAGTGGCGTGCATTCTCAATGCACCATGATTTGTTAAGCCATCCCCAGCTACTGAACACTGGGCTCCTTCTAGCAGTGTGTGTGTGTGTGTGTGTGTGTGTGTGTGTGTGTGTGTGTGTGTGTGTGTGTGTGTATGAGAGAGAGACAGACAGATGAGAAAGAGACGGAGAGGGACGGAGAAAGAGAGACAGACAAAGACACAGACACAGACAGACACAGAGACAGTGAGGCGGGGGAGGGAGATCAGAGTTGATCAGCAGTAATAGTGTTGCAGTTTGTATAGCTTTTTTGCTTGTCAGGTGGTTTCTTTAAATCCCCAAGAGAGGGATTACTGAGTCAGGGTGAGCGACTCTTCTGATTCCTGTTACAGAGCATGGTGTTTCTTTGGTGAAGCATCAGGCAGATTTACAGCCTAAGTCTCCCAGGTTCAGTGCAGCCTGACCAGCATCTGGGGCATTTTTTTTTTTTTTTTTTAAAGAACAAAGTAAAATGTCATCTCCCGAATATGGCGTTAATTTTCATCTTTTATTCCAAGCAGGAATGAGCATTTCCCCACAAGTTCCCTCATCTAGGGCTACTCATGCGCAATGTTTCAGGGCCACACTTGTGCAGACAAATACAGAAAGGCAAACATTTCTTCTCTTGGCTGGGAGGGTGGTGGCAGGTATGGAGGAGTCCCCAGAGTCTCTATTGTACAACTTACATTGATTTCTGTGATGAAATGTCCTTACGACCATCCTCCCGGTTAAAAACAAATACATGGCTGTCACTCTTATGGCCCAAAGAGACAGACGTGCAAAGTAAAGGACCCCAGGAGGGAACTTTGTTTTTCTCTCGTCCTTATTGAGAGGTTTGAAGGAGCGGGTGGGAGTCTCAGGCTCCGGTCTTTCCTGCTTTCAGTCATCCACAATGAGGCTCCCGAAGTGAAAGCTTGGCTGCAAAATGCATGATGGTGCCTGTCCTCATCCCTGCATCTGCTCATTCATGTCCATTGTCCTGTGTCCTTAACCATGGCTCTCCTGAAGACATGCAGAAGAGGGTGTTGTTGTTGTTTCCGTTTATTTTGTTTTGAGATAGGGCCTCCT
Organism: Peromyscus maniculatus bairdii; assembly: GCF_049852395.1. Taxonomy (NCBI): domain Eukaryota; kingdom Metazoa; phylum Chordata; class Mammalia; order Rodentia; family Cricetidae; genus Peromyscus; species Peromyscus maniculatus. The sequence continues at coordinate 66,611,036 of NC_134858.1, forward strand.
GTAGCCCAGGCTGGTCTCAGTAAAACCAGTAGTCAAGGATGGAGTCAAGGATGGCCTTAAACTTCTCATCCCCCTACCTCTGCTCTCCTGGCACCGCGACCACCCCTCTGCCTGATTTTCTGCAATGCTGGGTATGGAACCCCAGGCTGCCTGCCCGCCTGCTAGGCATACACACCGCCAACTGAACCATATTGCTAGAGAGGGCTCGCTCGCTTTAAGTCTTAATAAAGTAAGGGCCCCAACCCCCCCCCCCCCCCAGGCCTGTTCCCTCTGCTGGCTTCCCCTTGTGTGCAAGTGAGGGTTTGGAAATTGTGGGATGAAGATAGGGAGCACGGGGCTCCAGGCTCTCAAGACAGCAAGCTCTCTCTGTCTAGTTTCTTATCGGGATGCTAATAAGGCCTTTCCTGTTCCTCTCCCTCCCTTCTCCCTCCAGGGAGGCAGGCGGCCAGGGCTTATATAACTGACTTGACACCGCGGCCAAGTTGCTGGCTTGTTCAGCCCACTGAGCTGTGGAAAGCTGCTTTCATTCTCCTTTCCTGCACTTGCTTGGGAGGAGACAACTGACTTGAGTCACAAAATCCACTCCGCTGGGCTCCGTGGGCCTCTCCAAGCTGTAGAGACACCAGGGAACTAGCCAGGCGCAGTCCTGCCTCGGGGGCCGAAAGCCAATGAACAAATGGTTCCTCGGGTACCAGGTGAAGTCCTAGCATGCAAAACCCCAGCTGCTTGTGTTCCTCTTCCCCCTCGTGGGTGTGGTTGGCAAGACGCAAGCCAGACAAGCGGCCCAGGCTGCTGGGACATGCAAGTTCCAGGGAGTCCCCAGCCTCAAAGTTGACCGTGCCAAACATGCCATGGTCACACTCATCTGGAACAGGGTTGACCTGGGTGAATAAAAAGCTATTTTCGATTCCCCCAACTCCACTCCAGCACAGCCAGTTAGCCCGAGTACCCCACATCCAGAGCACCTCCCCCAAAAAACTTTCTACACACTTAAGCAGCAGAATATGATAGATTAAAAACTCGACCTGCTGAAATCCAAAAGACTCAGCTCTCCTCAGTACTGGTTTTGTGACGTGTTTGTGCCCAGTGTGTACATGTGTATCTATGTTTGCGTGGAGTGGGGGGGGGGGATGGAGTGTGGGGGGATGTGCGTGCAGGTGTGTATATGCATGGAGCCTAGAGGATGATGTCATCAGCCATCTCCCTCAGGCACTCTCTACATTATTTCCTAAAGCGGGTCTCTCACTGAACTTGGATTAGGCTAGTCTAGCTCTAAGGTCTTTTTGTTTTGTTTGGTTTGGTTTGGTTGGGTTTGGTTGGGTTTTTTCGAGACAGGGTTTCTCTGTGTAGCTTTGGAGCCTGTCCTGGAACTCACTCTGTAAACCAGGCTGGCCTCAAACTCACAGAGATCCGCCTGTCTCTGCCTCCTCCCAAGTGCTGGGATTAAAGGCGTGCGCCACCACTGCCCGGCCTAGCTGTAAGTTTTTATGGGGTGGGGAGACCACCCTGTCTCTGGCTCTCGAGCCCTGGGTTGACAGATGGTCCACCACTCCTGCTCAGCTTTGATTTGGGAGCTAGAGATCCAAACTCTTCTGGTCCTCTTGATTATGTAGTGAACACTTGACCCACTGAGCTTTCTCCCCGAATCCCTAATTGGGTAGCTTTTGCGAAGTGACTTAGGGCTCCTCAGACTGAGGCTCTTCATCTGTGAAATGGTCATGATGAGAAAACCCACTTAGTAAAACTCTGGAGATGGGACAGTAAGTTGTAAAACAGAACGCCTTTGCAGGCTTGAATGGCCTGTGAAGATGCAAATCAAAACTCTCCGGTGTTGTTGTTGTTTTCCCTTTCTTGTTTCTTGTCTCTTACCCCTTTTTAGCCTAGGCCAGGTGGCATGTCTCTTCAGAGACCACAACTGCACCATTGATTGCTGGCAGTTCCCTCAGCAAAGTCACTTCAGTGAATGGCCTATGTTCCCCGGATACAGACGACCCACAAAGCAGCCTGGTTTTGTTTGGTTGTATTTCAATATTTTTTTTTCCATTTTCAGTTGTTTTGAGGTCCATGATCTGTCTCATTTCTGCTCATCCACAGAACAAATTATTGAGTCCATTTCCATAAAAAACGATAAGGAAGGCACCCTTGTTTTAAAATAGTTTCTCACATGAAAACCACAAATAAAGTCAAATCCCAATTGAACAGGGATGCTTACTACAAGCAACCTCCCGGGGAAAAACAAACCTGATTCTTCCTGAGGGTCCATCTCTCTTCTTTACTCTGACCCACAGTGTATCTCACATATTTACTGTTCACCCTCGGCACTCTGCTCCCTAGACTGGTTCCAGGCTACCGTGCCTGAGCATCAAAGCTGCTCCCCGACCCCCGATTCTGGAGAAGGCAAATCCAGCGAGCACAGGTAGACATGAGGGTTTGCGATTACTAGTTCACCTTCTGTGTGCCGGGGAGGGTGCTGTTTGACTCCCAATTCTCCAAAGTGACGCTGATAAGCAGCTCGGGTTGAGGTCTGCCAGGCTAATGAACCTTTCTACTCCCTGTATGCAATAAAAACAGAAAGGCAAACTTCCTCTCTCTGTTTATCTCCAAATTCTTCTATATTCCTTATGTTCTCAGCTAAGACTCCTCCTCCTTCTGTCTTCGCACCTAACGTCATTTCAGGTGTGGTCTGCAAAGTGTGAGTGCTGTTCCTGGGATATATAAAGATTTGCTTGCAACCCCGATGCTTTTGGGAAAACACATTTCCAGATGTTACGGATGAGGAGAGGCTGAAATTCGAGTGCCACAGCACTTGAGCTGAGGCCACCCTCCCTGGGCAAGTGAGCCACAAAGATAAATCCACCCAGGTCTCAGTTGACCATGCCATGACGTTTCAACCCATGGATAGGATATCCAGGCTTATCAGGTTCAGGCAATTCCTAGGAAAAAAGTGGAACTGTGGCCAGATCATGGGAGGCTCCAAGGCTAGAATTATTTGTTTCTAAAACAAAACAAAAACTTTGTACATGTGGCTCTAATGTGATCAGCAGCTTGCCTTTTATAAAAGAGATATAGATTGCTAATATCAGTAAACTAATTTCATTTTTTAAAATTTCGGTCCTTGTGTAGATATGTAAGTGTGGTTTATATATGTGTGTGAGTGGTTGTGTACATGTGTATGCACATATACATGTGTACACACACATAAAAATCAGAGGTCAAAATCAAGTGTCCTTACTACGACTCTCCACCTTAATTTTTGAGACAGGCTCTCTCATTGAATCTGAAGTTTACTGATGTCTAGGACAGCTGGCTGTGGGGACCCATCTGCCTCTTCCCTTCAATACTGGAGTTATAGAAACATATCATCCACCACATTCAGCTTTGTATATGGGTACTCAGAATCCAAACTCAGGTCCTCATGATTAGACGGTGAGCACTCTACTGATTAAGTCATCTCCCCAGCTCCAAAAAACTCATTTACACAATGAAAATCTATACAACGGGTTGACCTGGTAGCCTCCTCCCACCACCATATGTGTGTGTGTGTGTGTGTGTGTGTGTGTGTGATTTGATTCTTGAAGCAAATAGCATTCATGCTTATACATTCCTGACCACCCATCCAGCTGCACAGTGAATGACTGCGTTTGCAGATGCCATCCCTGTTAGGCTGGTAAAAACCCAGGTAAAACTCAGGGACTAGTGTTAGTCAATTAGCAGGAATGTCTGGCCATTCAGATGGCCTATCTAGAGCCATTCCACTTGGTTACCTTGATAGAAGGCAATCCCCTGAGACCAGAAAACTGAGGCTAAAGGATAGAAATGGAGTCAAGCTTGGTGGGGGCATACTGACCATTGCAGGAAGACAAGGACGCTCACTTCCTGTTTCTATAATGCTGATGGGGCTTTCATTAGTTTTTCTGGACAAGGGAAGCCAGACAAGACATTAATGTGCACAGAAATCCAACTTCCTCATGTCTTTCCGGGTTATAATCCATGTGGTCTTGAAGCAAGCCACACAAGTTCCTTACCTAGCCATTCCCATCTATAAAATGGAACTAATTCATACCTCACACAGTGTTGGGAGGAGAAATTGATTAATTAATGTTTATAGCCCACTTTGAACTTGAAAAAGCTTCCCTAGAAGTTGTTATTAAGTCTATATCGTTTTCACTTTGAGTTTTGGGCAATGTCTGAACCTGAAACTCAAAGGGAACCTTCTAGATCGCCCTCCTCCTGAGGAAAGGGAAAATGTAGTAAGACTGATGCCAGAGCTCTGAACATGGCCACCCTTCCACCAGTACTCAGGATGTTCTTCAGAAGGCCCTGCATGAAGGACTAGGAAGCAAGAAGAATAAGGGAGGAGCCAGGGAAAGCACAAGTTATCCTCCAAAGTGAGAAGGGCTGCGGGTGGAGGACTCTGTTCTTGGCTAAAGACATCTATTGGTTCTCAAAAATTCAGCTCTTGTCCCCTTGGTCTTCATTAAGTTACCAGGAAAATCAGACCAGAGACTGTAAGGCAGAAAGGTTTGGGTACAGAGCATGAGAATGTTCAAGACTGGTGCAATGGCTCAGTTGGTAAAGTTTTTGTTGTGCAAGTGTGAGGACCTGAGTTTGATCCCCTGAATGTGTGTAAAACAGCCTGGCTTTGTGGTGCACACTAGTTCTGCAGTAGCACAGGCAGGCAGATTCTTGGGCCTAGCCAGTCCAAAGCAACGCACATGCTTCAGACTGATGAGAGATCATGTCTCAAAAATAAGGTGGGCATCACTTGAGGAAGACACCCGGGGTTGTCCTGGCTTCCACACCATAAACACACATGTACACAAGCACTGGCGTGCACACATGCACACACACACACACACACACACACACACACACACACACACTTTAAAAAGAATAGTCAATATAATTTCATTGGTAACTCTGCTAATTAAGCCCATTTTCTCTCAGTAGTAAGATAGCCAGTAATAGATAGTTGTCCTTAATCAGATCATCAGGCTGTGGTCTGGATTAAGTTTGATGGTAACACAAAGTTATTCGTGGCTGGGAGCCCCGTATGGGGAAAGTAACTCTTTAGAACTGGGCGAGTTTAGCCTTTCAGTTTAGATGAGGAAAGAAAAGTATAATGTCTTCAGTATGGGACGTGGGGGTTCACAATGACTACATTTCATTCGAGAACCACTGTAAATCAGAAAGATAACAAGCCTAGGTTCAGCTCTTCAATAAGCCAGATCAAAAACTTATTAGCCACTTTGATCTGGGAGCACTCCCTGACCAGCCCCACCCAACGAAGAAACCGCTAGCTGTGATGTGCATCTCCGAGGCCCACACAGTTGAGTTGAATTAGTCTCATGGGAGGTGGAGGCTTGAGTTTTAATTCAATGGAGTCTATACAACAGGAGTACATATTGACTATTGGATTAAACAGCTAGTCAATTTCCTTCCCTGGGTTCAATATTCAAGGATGCACGAGAGCCAACGGCCCCTCCAGATGTGCTTTTGTGAGGCTGTGGTAACCCACTTACGCTGTGGCAATGCTTCCTAAGCCATTTGAAGTAGCAGCCGCTCACCCTGGCTCAGCAGTTCAATATGCCCTCAGCTATTGATATCTTGCTCATTCCCCAAGCTCCTGAGATATCTGCTTGATCCTTGGGTCTCCAGCATGGTTATTAGAAGTATGCACCTGGCCTCTGCAGCCCATGGGGCTTCCATCACCCCACCTGAGTGTAAGTGCCCGATCTGCTGAATAAAGATATTTAAATGGAGGTGGCGCGCCCAGGGATTGTAGCCCTCTGAGACTAGAGAAGGGAGAGGCAGAAGTGGAGATTTTTAGTTAGTTAGTTAGTTAGATAGTTAGTTGTGTGTGTGTGTGTGTGTGTGTGTGTGAGAGAGAGAGAGAGAGAGAGAGAGAGAGAGAGAGAGAGAGAGAGAGAGAGAGAGAGAGAGCACAGAGACAGCACAAACTTGCAATGAGAGGACAGCTTGCAGGAGTCAGTTCTCACTCCATCTTGTGGGTCCCACAGTCCAGCTCCAGTCATCAGGGTTGGCAGGAGGGGCTTTTCTCTGGGGAGCCATCTTGCCATGCAATTTGAATTTGTCTCCTACTGAAGATCAAACGTTGGTAGTGGTCTATTTTAGCATCTTAATATCCAGCAGAGTGAGATGAGGTTTTGGCCACTTTTGAAATCGAAGTGGCGAAAGGAGAGGTCATTTGATACTTGAATGGAATCTCTTAACATAGATGGCGAACTGAGGCATGGGAAGGCACAGGGACGTGCCTGTGGTCACAAGCCACTTTAAACAAAGCTGAGGCTTCAACCAGGGTCTCCTGGTTACCTGGCCAGCGAATTTGGGGTGATATCACAGCACTCCCTCCTGACTCCATGCCCCCACTTTGGTTTTGTTTTAAGGCGCCCCCTTAACTTGCAGCATTGCGCACACGCACGCTGTTGCAGGGGACTGAGGCACTGGTTGTTTCCCTGTGTCTTCATGACGCTGTTGCGTCCTGTGTGCTGCTATCATGATGGACTCAGAGTCTTCAGAGGGTCAGGCCTGCTTGTGTGGATGAGCATCGTGCTCCTGTCCCTCTGGTTAGTGCATGGTCAGCACCTGATGCTAACTAAGCATTGCTCCAGGTCCCAGGGATTAATTCAGCAGGATGGACCAGTATCTGCTGGGAGGATTTCTGTTCCCTCTGAGAAAACTGACAGGCGGTAACAGAAAAACACGTCAAGCGTTGGCTGGATTAGAAGGGTAGCGGGAATGATGGGAATGGATAAAGGGACACAGGCTTACATTTAAACAGAGGGTTGGTGCAGGAATGCATACACAGAGCGGGTGCTCATGTTGTGACTGATCCAGCGACTAGGCAGTGGAGGAGAGCACAGCTAAAAACTCCTGTGTTCATGCAGTGGGGATCAGGGGCTGGGGATAGAATAGTCATATGCTTACCATCCAAGACTGAAGACCAGAGTTCAGATCCCCAGAACCTTATAAATGTCAGGTGGCCATGGAGGGCCTGCCTGTAATTCTAGCCTCAGGAAGTACAGACAGGATCTCAGAGCAGATTCATAGAGAAACCAACCATATGGGAGGGCTCAGGGTTTGATTGAGAGATCCTGCCTCAATGAATGAGGCAGAAGTGTGATCTGGGATGATTCTGGACATCAACCTTGGACCCCTTAAGCATATGTACCCAGTATGTATGAGTACACACACACACACACACACACACACACACACAAGAAAAAAAATTCATGGACCCACAATAACTCAATCCACTCAACCAGAACTAGCCCCCAGACTTCAAGCTGTGTCTCAGCTCGGTTGCATTCTGTCTTTGGGCTGAGGTCTGGGCTGGGCTGGGCTGGGCTGGGCTGGGCTGTGCCTCTCCAGGCTTGGTTTGCAGTAAGTTCATGCCCTCACATACAACCTGCTTTCCTAGGCTCGGATGTGCCTTCCTTTCTGTCTTCCCAGCACACAATACCCAGTGGTTAAGGTCATGGGCTTTCCAGGCTTTCATTCCCCCACCAGTCTTTCACATCTCCAAGAATGACTCTGTTCTAGTCCTTTTCTCCCTTGAAGAACCTGCTAGAAGATTGCTTCACCATGTGACTGACTAAGATGGAGAGATGTGGCCCATGAACTATAACATGTGTCTCCCGGACACATTGATCTCCACGACAACCACAATACTCATACATTCATACCTCCCAATTTGATATATGACAGACACCGTTTTTTAACATTTTATATTATTGACTCATTTAATATAGCAATCATATGAGAAAGACGCCAATATTCTCCTCAGTTTACAGGGAGTGGAACTGAGGCACACAATAAATTTAGCCGAAGTCACTATGTTTTTAAGAATTGGAGCTTCAAACCTTGGTTATCTGTGCTTACTCAATACCATATCCCAAGCATGTCCATAAAATTTAACTCACATTTAAACTCCATTTGATTGGTAGTGACTGCTTGAAGTTCTGTGGTGAAGGACTTGGGAGCTGTGCTTAGTATTAATTGCAAAGAGTTCTGTGATCGATTAGTAATGTCTGACTGGATTTGGGCCCATGGATTCGGGCCCATGGATTCGGGCAGGGAGCGTCTGGACTGGGGCATGGCTAGTGAAGGAGACATCTTGGGGTTGGTCCTTGTTAACTCACACCGAAATGTGGACTAGCTAAGTTCCCGGCTGAGTCTGACTCTGGGCTTCTCTCCTCTCTCCAGGACAGGATGGGGAGAAGTGGGGCCAGGAACACGGGTTTTGGTCTGAAGAACTAGTGAGAGCAGCAAGGGAGAAAGATGAAGGCAGAGAGACACTCCTGCAGGCAGGTCAGGAGCCCCGAACTCCAGCTCGTCAGTTGTCATGGTGTTCGGGTACGGTCCAAACTCACTTCTAACTGAGCCAGCAAAATAACTTCCCCTTCAACAAAGGTTCACGTTCCCATCGAATTAACGATAGGCTAAGCCACAGAGTTTACACTGAGCTAGTTCGCACGCAGACATTGCTGAAGTCTGCAGATCTGATGCTTCCTTGGGCACTTAGGGATAGAGAGATGGAATCGGAGGGCAGAAGGAGCTGAAACCCAAGATAGGCTCCTGTTCCCACGCCACATCATATTCCATAATGACCCAGCTGCGAAAGGACCTCGTGCTTCACGAGACAATTCTTCTAAGTCAGTAATTTGAAACCTAAAGAGGTTTGATGTCCCATAAGCATATTCATCTTGCTGTGTTTATTAAATTAAGCCCTCTACAAATCAGCAACAACATACTGTTCATTAATAGGAAGAGAGACCACTGTGTCCCCCAAGGGAATATGTTGGCTCAGATGTGGTCCAAGGTAGGCATAAATGAAGTGTGTGCCTGTGTGCATGCGTGTGTGTGTGTGTGTGTGTGTGTGTGTGTGTGTGTGTGTGTATGCGTGTGTCTGTGTGTGTGTGTGTGTTTGTATACTATGAGTCATGAATACTGCGGGAACAATATGAGCAAAATGAAAACGGATTTTAAAATGTCTTGAAGCCAATACCAGAAATATCCAAGAAGAATTTACCAATACTAAACCTAAGTACTGCTGGCAGCATGCCTAGCAGGATACTAGCTTTTATAAAGAGGAAAAAGAAAATGGTAATTGCATTTCTATAAGGAAAAAAAAAAAAGCAGATCTGCTCAAGAGAACACACACACACACATTTGAAACTGACTTACATATAGGAAAATGGGCCTCCCCCACACCCCTTCTAGCAACATTAACAAAGTCAAACAACTGAAGAGAGAATTCTATTAACGAAGTGAGCCCCCATCAAGTTAAAGCCTAGAAATACCGCTCTCGGGGCCCGGTGGGGAAGCTCATCATTTGCAGCTTGGACCAGAGTAATGTGGAAACCCCATCCATTTAGACTCGTGCTCATGCTAAGGCTGAAGGCAGCTATCCTGGGAGCCCATTACGAATGGAGAGAACTCACCAGAGAAGGGCTCAAAGAAGGAGGAGGAGCGGAAACTGTGCTGGGTGGTCATGTGATCCATAGCCGAGAAGCTTCATGGGTGTGGGGTGTCTCTGGTCCCATAGAGCGCTTCCTTCAGGAAAAACATCTTCAGAGGTTACAGTAATAGACTCCAGATACCAGTCACAAAGGAAGTTGAAGGAATGCTTTGGGTGATCATGAATTCATACTGTAATTTACCCTAAATTTTCAGGTTTCCACTTAAAGCCAGCAGTGTTTTGTAATAGAGTCTAAGAAACATGGCCATCATGTGGGTTTTTACTAAGAGAATGCTTTCATCCTCAATTCTTGTGTCAGCCTTAGGAAGAAAATAAGATCACCACAGGAGGGGCCAGATCGGAATGTTCTAGAAAGAGCCCACAAACGACTTCTGTCCATTCAGAGGTATTGCAACAAAGGAGGCACATCTCAGGTCTTTAGTGAAAAGGACGATGAAGACAGTGAGGCCTTTAAGTGACCTAGATATCGAGGCATCTCTGGCTACTTCCTAGATGCTGTGGAGACGGTGGTTTGGCGGGGCGGGGCAGGGAGGCACGTGAGCAGCCCCCCTCTGTGCTTGTAATGTTTCTCTCTACTAGAAGCAGTAATGCTCACAGCCACCTCACAAGGAGTCCTTAGGAACAAATGTCCCATAGGGTGCAGGAAGGATGCTAATGCCTCGGACGGAGACAGCAAAAAATGGGCCACCATATTTAATGGTGACCGTTATGACTGCCTTCGCTTTGATAGACTCCACACAGAGTCAGCTAACCCATATACCTTGGTGAAATCCAGAGCAACAGTGGGCTTGGGCTCCTTGGGGTACGAAGCAGAGGATTGCCTAGAAGTAGTATTGGAAATCTCTAGAAGTAGACTAGGGAGATACCTCATTTTGTAGAGTGCTCATCTTCCAAACATAAAGACCCGAATTCAGCCTCCAGAACCCACATTGAGAAAGACAGCACATGGTACATGTTTATAATCCCAGTGTTGGGGAGACAGGGGCAGGGGGATCCCTGGGACTTGCTGGCTCCACAGCCTAGCCCATTTAGTCAACCCCAGGTCAACGAGGAGACCCTGTCTCAAAAAAAACCTGAGGAACAACACTTCAGGTTGACTTTTGCCCTCCATATGCATGTGGGCATGTGTGTGCACATGAACACACACACACACAAATTTCCAGAAACTTTGCCTGTCAATGTTAGCCAGTTCTTGAACTCTGAATCAAAGTTCTTGAACTTGGATACATTTTGTTATCAAAGGACCTTCATCCTTGTCTCACCTTAGCGATTTCCATGGCATTTGTGTCTGCTCCGACTTTACACCCTGATTTTCACTCCCTGGATGGCCGTGCAGCACTTCATAAACAATTGGGATCTTAAATCTGGCAGAAGAGATGTGTTTGGCTGTCCTGTTGCTGCTGTATTATGAAGCCTTTTTAAGCCATTGTGGAGCTACCAAGCACGCTCCTCTCTGCCCCTCCATTTGGAATGTAAGTCTGTTGACTGTGTCCACAGTGGAAGCTGCCCTATCCTCCCACTGATCCATGAGTTTGGACTCTGGTGTCCCTGGTGACCCTCACTAAGTATGTCTCCTTCAGCCTCATATATGTAAGAAAGAGTTCTTTTACTATCCCATCCCTGTGGTAACCATACCTCCCTTTTATCGTGTGTGTGTGTGTGTGTGTGTGTGTGTGTGTGTGTGTGTGTGTGTGTGTGTACAGTTCCCAAGATCTACTTCTCTCCTTCCATCATGCAGGGCTCAGAAATTGAACTCAGGTTGTCAGGCAGGTCAGCAAGTACCTTTATCCACCAAACCATCTCACTAGCTCTGGAAATTAACCTTTGTTGCACACCTCAGGTGGTATTTACTGAAGTGATTTCAAAGGAAATCAGTATTAGTGGAGTAAATAAAGACAGTGTCCCAATATAAATTTAATATAAAAGAACAATATTACTCTTTAAAAGTGGGTGGTGGTGGCGCACACCTTTAATCCCAGCACTGGGGAGGCAGAGGCAGGCAGATCTCTGTGAGTTCGAGGCCAGCCTGGGCTACCAAGTGAGTCCAGGAAAGGCACAAAACTACACAGAGAAACCCTGTCTTGAAAAACGGAAAAAAAAAAAACTTGCAAGTAACACACACTCACACACACACACACACACACACACACACACACACACACACACACACACACAACTAACCAGACTTAAATCTATAGGCCATTCTGAAGCTGTGGAGCTTCACATTAGATAACACACTTCTCATTATTGGATATATTTTTATGCACTTATCCATTACCAATCATAAAAAAAAATCTATGACAGAGTTAGAACTAGAAAAACAGTTTTCTATCTTTTCATTATTCATTATTCTTTGGAAATTTACACTGGAGTATTTAGGTTCAAGGACCATGCTATGTATATCCAATTCTCAAATGGTTCAGTTAACAAATTATATATATATATATATATATATATATATATATATATATATAGAGAGAGAGAGAGAGAGAGAGAGAGAGAGAGAGAGAGAATCTGTAAGTAAACACTATGAACAATAAATAACCCATCACAGAATGTGTCGAGAATATCATTCTCCAAGCCAAAGTTCACCATAGATACAGCAAGCCAAGCATCTGCTGAAGCCTGTATTCCATACTTGTCAAGATGGATCAAAGCTTTATCCCCCTCAACCCCGACCTTCGGGTGCAAATGAGCTGTCTAGGGAGACTGTCGGAGAGCAATACAAAGTCTCTTTCTCAAAGGCCAGAGAATTGAGGGCCCTCCATGTTCATCAAAAGGAGCTAAGTGGCACTGGTAACCCCAAATATGTAATGATTCACCCCTCCTGGTAACAAAGCAGCTCCAGAGAATTCCCTGGAGGGATTACTCTTAATCGGCAATTAAGATAAAGTCTGGGCACATGCTAATCCAGGGCTTAATCGAGGACATTTTAATGTGCTGCTGTAGTGTGGATATAAAACTGGGATTCTACTAATTGAGTCTGGAATGTGGGTGTGGGAGGAGAGCGAACATGGCTGGACTGCAGACCCAGCAGTGATGGAGGTTTTGATGGGTGTGCTAGGCAATGCTGGGAGGTCAATCCAGATCCCAGATGTGCACACAGGTCAATGGACACCCCATCATCTTTGTGGCAGGGCAACTGGAGCAAAGGGGGAAACCAGGTTGCCAAGATGATGTGTAAATGGCAGGTTTTCCCATTCTGTTCTAATTTAATTTCTTTATTTTTAAGTTTATGTGTGTGAGTATTCTGTCTACATGTAAGTGCACCAGAAGCGTGTGGGTTTTGTGAAGGCCAAAAGAGGAAGTTGGATGCCTTGAAACTGGGTAGTGACAGATGGTTGTGAGCCACCATGTAGGTGATGGGTGTTGAATCCTGGTCCTCTTCTAGAGTAACAAGTGTTCTTAACTACTGGGCCTTCTATCTAGCACCTGCAACCTCATCTAAAAGTCCTAATTCACAAGGTGACTCCTCACAAAAGGTATCGGCATCCATCTGTGGAGCAGAAAACAAATTTAAACTTTTCAAAGAAAGATAATGCCTGTGCCATTTCCCTGTAGTTTTCTTCCTAGAAACTCATTTTCCACCCTCTTGGGATCCAGACCACCATGCAATATGGTTGGCAAATGGAAATTCCCAGTAGCTGTGGCATAGAACCCCGGGTAACTAGGGGGGTTCTGCCAGATGCTCAGCAACTGCCTTGCTCTCCAGCTGTCATTTTTAAGTCCCACCTTGTTCACTGTGATTGAAAGAGTTGATGCTGCTTTTAACCCCCAGAATTCTCATTAGGAAATTCAGCATCTAGTTTTAAATAGTACATACTTTAGAGAATTTTATTATGTATTCCTGCCTTCGTTGGGAATGCACTTTGGCCACAGCCTGCCTATGTTTTTGCAAGAGAATGTACGTAAAAGTCAGTCTTCATGATCCCTAAGAATAAGGAGGCACCAGGCTGTAGCATGAATCTTAAAAGTTCTTATTAATAAAATCAAACCCGAGGCCAGTTATTGGGGTCAATGCTGGTAGATCAGAGAGACAGAACAACCCACAGCTACCTCACCTCGCCAATCCTCAACTGGTCTTGTCTCCTCAGACTGGAGGCCTCTGAGTCCTCATCCAAAATGGGTCTCAGCTGAACTGCTCAAAAGCCTGAAGCTTAACTAAGCTAAAAGCTTAACCAGCCAAATGCTTCTAGTTTCTGGTCCTCACGCCTTATGTACCTTTCTGCTTTCTGCCACCACTCCCTGAGATTAAAGGCTTGCTTTCTGGGATTAAAGGCGTAATGAGTCACCATGCCTGGCTGGTATCCTTGAACACATGGATTTCTGCCTCTGGAATGCTAGGATTAAAGGCATGTGCTATCACTGCCTATCTTAAGTATCTAGTGGCTTTTCTGTTCTCTGACCCCAGATAAGTTTATTAAGGTACACAATCTTTTGAGGAACACAGTACCACCACACCAGTCCCTGTTCTTTGAGAGGCAAGTGGGCATTTTTGTTCTGTTTGTGAATCCGCAGAAACAATGAGTCTCACTCCCACACCCGTCATCAGATATCTGCGCCAATGTTTATGTGCGCCTCGCCTGCGCTCACATTGTGGAGGAAGCCCTGACCCACCTTCCTGCCTTGCAGGAGAAAACAAATACCTGGAGACAGGCTGTCATGTAACTCAGGCTGACCTCTAACTACTTAGCTGAGGATAACCTTGAACTTCTGATCTTCCTGCCTCTGCCTCCCTAATACTGGGATTCCAGGCATGTGCCTCATGCCTGGTTCTTGGGTGCTGGGATTCACATTTAGGGCATGATGCATGCTGTGCAAGAATTCTACCAAGGGAGCCATATCCCCAGCCCATGAGTTGCCTTTTCAACCACCAGAATCCTCAGGATTAGCACCCATATAAAAGGCCTAGTGCTGGACTCTGCAGAGCACCTAAGGGGCCGTCAGACAAGGTGACTGCTATCTAAGAGCGTGTGTCCTTCAGGGAGGCATGTGGGGTGCAGGTGGAATGACTAATGCAGCTCCTAGGAGGATCATGAATGGTACTGATGAATGACCCACGCGAGAGTTCCTGGGCTCTTTCTAGGAGCAAGCCATTGCTTTGGGCTTGGTATTCCAGAAGGCTTCTTAGAAGAGGCAGTCTTGAGTAATCCAGGGAGAGACTAAGCAGAGATGAGTGAGATGAAGAACAGACCATGCTTGGTGAGGGGACCAAGTTAGTCATCATTGTCATGTAGAAAATAAGGCCTGGAGACTACAGAACCCATCAGACCTGCCTCCTGTGTTGCAACCTGTGTCCTTCATACTATGCAAAAGGTCACCAGAATCACCACACAGAAATATGAGATGAGCTGTAAGCTCTGTATTCTGAAGACATAAAAATGTGGGTTTTTTTAAAAAATAACTGTCTCAGTGTACAGGACTTATACAAAATAATTGTTATTTCTTTGAAACTCAAGTGCAATGGGATCTCTCCTGTTTCATCTGTCAGTCCTGAGTCTGGAGCCCACGATGGTTTGTAGTCGGGGAGTCCTTCAAGCTAAATTGTCCCCAAAGCAGAGATCAGAACTGCGATCCCTCTTCTCTGCCTTGCATTCCTTTATGGGAAAGGTCCTGGGAACCTTGTGTCCCATTAAGGGGGTCCCTGCTTCTGAAGTGAATGAGTTCTCTGGTTCTAAGAGAGAAACTTAACATGAACCCTGTGTTCCCTAATGTACCAAATGAAGTAGGTGTCCCCAGAAAGGCTGATGACCGCAGATCTGAACTGGGCTTTGAAAACATCATTTCTTATAAGCCCCTGGCTTCTAGGCTTTTCATACCTGCCAACATTCTGATCAGTCAGGAGACACAAAGGGAGATGAACCGTCATAAGCATGACATAAAGAGCCTAAGAAGACATTTACAGGAACACTCTAATTTTCATTAAAACTTTTTTCTACAAGCAAATGTTTGAATATTTGTAGTGTTTAGAATTCAAATGGGCAGAGCATTCAGAAACAAAAAAGCCCTTTAACGAAGGTGTAAATTGTGCCTTTTGAAAATGACTTTCTTCCCTCGCCTGGTACCCACAGTAATGAACACTCCCACCCAATCAAAATATGAAAACAGAATTGGAGCTGTGTCAGCAACTTGGCGGCAAATAAAACTCAAAACAGGTCGTAGCACATGCTAGGAATACAAATAAGGTTAGGAGTGATGCTTCAGCTGCGAGTTCTTCAGGCTCTCGAAATAATAGAGCATAATTTAGTAGAAGAAGAATGAGGGAGTCAGCACACACAGGGGAAAAAATGAAAGAAGCCAGAAAAACCGCAAGGGACGGGAAGGGAGTGGAGAGACAATGGATTTCCGATCCTTAGAGAAGAAAGTCCCAGGCTGATCAGAGAAGCACCTGGAGCAGAGAGGGTGGTCTGATCGGTTTGATATAAACCGTTCCTCATAGCGAATTTTCAAGGTGATTGCGTGGACACCGAGCATCTGAAGCTAGCCCATGGCATAAGCATTTGTAACGTTAAGGTGTGATTTCCAACAAGACTAGAAAGCAGGATCCAGGGTGATCTCAGCGGTGGTTAGCTACCTAGTGACTAGGATGTTCAAGGACAGTTTATTAGTCTAAGATGATCCCCTAAACCCTAGCCAAACTTGCACAGAATCTCTGTAATTATCCTGGCTTATAGGTGCTGGCGTCGGCTTACAAGGTTCAGCCAAACGGGGGTCCTCTTCTTTTTTTGCAACTTCATCAAGATAGTTCTAAGTCCTGATGCTCTCTGTGAAAAAATGCCTCAGCCTGGTGAATAACAAGATAAAGTCAAAACCGTGGGCAGGTTTTCAGCCTGCTATTATATCTGCAAAGAACTTATCAAGACAGTTATCTCAAATACCAGTCGGCACATTTGCTTTCCCTCTAACTCAATTAAAGGGTGTTTTTCTTAAATATTTATCGTGGAAGTTAATTTCCCTTTGTACTTTACTTCCTGAGGCTAACAGTTAAGAATTTGAGATTAAGGGAAGGGGATGGGCTTTTTTTTTTTTTTTCCTACTGCTACATTCACACTGGGAAAAATAATTCAAAAATGTGATTTTGCTCATTCTCCCAACTTAAGCAGGACATCGTTGCCTGATTAGGATGAGTGACATTTCTCACACAATCCGTCTTCCCCGCTCACATGTTAGAAAGCCCCACACCTGCCGTGCGCACTCCGTGAAGATGTGATAGAAACGGGAAATGAACATGGACTGATTGACTTGCCCTCTCGATGTGTGTCCCTCAGCCTCCAGCTTCTTGTCTCTTGAAATAATCCCTTTAAGAGAAGCCATGAATTCATTGCCGAAGTCAGCTCCTCCCTCCCACCCGGTCAGTGCTTTCTCGTTTTCGGCGTGTGATGGGTTCATTAGAAAGAATAAAAATCTGTTTTATTGGGGTTGTCTTCGCCTCTGCCTGCCAGAGCACCTCGCTTAGTTTTGCAGTTAATCCGGACGGCCCCTGGTTCGCCTCATTCCGTACTCACAAGCTCTGTGCTTTTGTGTTTTAATGACGCACGCCTTCAGTGGCTAGCTGCAGAGACCAGGATTTTACGCTTTCCAAACTTGTGTGGGGGTGGAGAAGAAAAAGGGCAAGTCCAGCTGATGCCTGGCCAGTGGTTTACTGGTCATCAGCTCCTCTCACCCCCGGTGCACACCTGAGTCCATCCTTTCAGGCAGGTCCACCGGCTCTTGTGTGGTTACTCATGTCTTATTCATTTCACAGCCCCTTGCTGATCTTGCAGTTCACATATGGTCATTTCTCTGTACTAGCTCTGTGCCCGGCAAATGTCTTGTGTTGTTTTAATTTGGGGTTTTACTTGTTTTGTTGGGGTGGGGTGTGTGTGTGTGTGTGTGTGTGTGTGTGTGTGTGTGTGTGTGTTGTTGTTGTTGTTGTTGTTGTTGCTGTTGTTGTTGTTATTTGTTTGAGAAAGAGTCTCATGTAGCCTGGGTTGGGCTTGAACTCACTACGTAGCTGAGGATGACCTTCAACACCTACTAGCCCTACCTCTACCTCCAGTGTGCTGGAATTATGGGTGGAGGCCACTGTGCCTGACTGGTGCCTTTCAAATCTGAAGCTCCTTGAGGAACTTATGACGGTGCTGTCATCTGGTGAAAGAGGAGCGAGTGACAAAGTCTCCTTAACCAGAAAGCATGCTGGACAAGTGAGGGTGAAGTCTGGGTACAAGGAACCCAGCAGCAGCCCCGGTGGGATTCACTCTTCCAAGCCAAATTGCACCTCCCTAGGACATCTTCACAAGGGTGCAGTTCAGGTGCTCCCACGTAGCAGCCCACCTGGCAATGATGATTTCCTGCCTGTCAGGGCTAGGAGCAGGCTTGAGGAATATGTGAGACAGTCTGCCCTTAAGGCACTGGTGGTGGTGTGCTAGGGACTATAGATGGAACTTTTCCTATGAATGGGACACAGACATAGCTCTAGAAATGCTGAGGTCCGAATTACAGATTTGGGGGCACAGGAATCTTCACACGGAGGCTTACAAGTAAATGGAACCTTTCAAGATGCAGAGCTTTCAGGCCTGGGAGTGAAGGTGGGGAGAAATCCCAGGAGACAGAGGCACAGAATATGCAGACAAAAAACGGACTTAGAATGTCTGGGGCACAGGGAGTTAGTTATTCAGCATGGCCAGACTACAGTGAATTGAGCAAGAGAATGGACTGTGGGTTCTGAGGTGCCCCTGGTCTCCCTTCACATTTCTGACTGGGAAGAGCATAGGTGTCTCAGGCTTCGGTGCCTGACTTACCCACTCGTGAGCAGCAGGAATCGAGTAAGGCCCTTAAAATCCTACGTCTTCAGTTTCTCCACAGGCACACAGGGTGTTATAATCCTACCCTTGTGTTGTTCTGAAAGTCAATGGGACACATCAGCTGTGTCCCCCAAGTTCACCAGTTATTATATGCTTTTGTGTGTGTCCTTACCATAGGTCACAGGCCCAAAAGCCCAATAGCCCAGGTGGTAACACAGAGATATCAAGAGAGCCAAGTTGAAGGGACTCCTGGTGTGAAGGAGGAACCAGGTCTGGTTTGCACTAGGCTCCTTGAGGACAGGAAGCACCACATGATCACAGATTGCAGATTTCTGAGAAACTGGAACTGCAAATTTCTATCTGAAGTCTCCCCGACATTTGTGATCTGAAATTGAGAACATTGCAGAGTCCGGACAGTTCACTTCCGTGGGCCACACAGGACCCGTGGGCAGCCAGGTGGAGACCTTTGATCTCTTTTTCTACCGAGTGATGGGCCTGTCCAGGGCCAGGCTGTGGTTGTTCCTGGTTCTTAGCAAGGCTGGTTCCTGGCACATGCCTCATGGTTGGAGGGCACCAACTGGCGACATGCAGACATAAGCCCCAGGGGTGAGGAAAAGCCAGCCAACAAGTAAGGCATCCAACAGTGCCGAATTCAAAGAGTGACCCCATATCTTCGCACAAGCCCGGGAATGAAAACTTTTCAAAACTCAACCCCAGCGAGACTCTCTGGGGAGAGAAACAGATCCTTGAGGGGGGAAAAAACCTGCAGTCTGTGAGGGGCAAGGTTTGCCAAGCTATTAAACAGCAAGTTACAATAGACGAGTGCAGAGATCACAGACTCGGGGATAAATGTACACTCATCTATACGGGAAACTTTGATGCTTTCAAATGCTCCTCACCATCTAAGGAGCAGGCAGCAGGCATCGCCTACATATCTCACAGCAGTCTACCTGTCTGGGTGTTTGGGCTCAACTGCAGGAAGCTCTTTGAAACCAGGCTGAGGCATTTCAAACAATTCCGTTTGACTATCCCGCTTGTATATTCTGCTGATGCCCCTTTTTGTTGTTAAATTGGCTTTATTTTCTTTTTTTATTTATTTAATTTTTTACTAATTTTGGAATCTCCTGTAATGCTGGCAGTCTGCAAAGGAGATGACAGAGCTAAGGTGCCTTTTGACTATCTTAAGTGAATTCTCTCTCTCTCTCTCTCTCTCTCTCTCTCTCTCTCTCTCTCTCTCTCACACACACACACACACACACACACACACACACACACACACACACACACACACACGGGCTCAATGCTCACACACAACCCTCTGTAAAGAAGAAGGCGATAAATTAGACTCATAGATCAGAACTATGTCCAACACCAGCCCAGTTAAATGTGCCAAATGTTTGAACCATTTGACTCCTGCCCAGATTATTTCATAATAGCTTAGGGAGGGGTGTTTACAACTTTCTATGAGTAATAAATAAATAAATAAATTAGAAGCCATTCATTAAAGCTTTCTAAATTATAGACACTGCAGGCAAATTCCTCCTTTTAGGAAGCAAAGGGTGACCTGAAAACTGGTCCCCAGCTTCGGCCTGTGCTCTCTTTGATTCTCTTTTCCTTAGTTACCAAGGAAGGACAATCGCAATGTTGGGCATTTGGGTCCAGCCTGTGCGTTTGCAACCACAGTTGGGGTAAAAATGAGGTAGGGGCCAATGTGGGGCACACAGCTGTTATTCTAGCATTCTAAAAAACGATGTAAGAGAACCTGCGTGGGGGTCCCAGGCCAGCCTGAACTCTGCATATTGAAATCTTGTCTCAACCTCCCCTGCCCACCTCCTTCCCCCAAACGAAGCAGGGGGCACCTGGTCTGTTGAAATCATGGAGTGGCACCCCAGAGGTCTCCTGTTTATTCACATAGGCCTTGCTCATCCTTCCCCCATTTTGCTTTTGACAGTCGATACCAAGGTCCTGGCGGTGAGAAGGGGAAGGGAAGATTTGAGAAGGGGGCTTCTGTGAGTCAGGACTTCAAAGCTGTCTCATACAATGCAAACAAAATCGTCTCCTCTTGCTAATGGTGCAGGAGGTGTGGTAGCTTGGCTATCTCTTCTAACATGGATTGTGGG
Organism: Peromyscus maniculatus bairdii; assembly: GCF_049852395.1. Taxonomy (NCBI): domain Eukaryota; kingdom Metazoa; phylum Chordata; class Mammalia; order Rodentia; family Cricetidae; genus Peromyscus; species Peromyscus maniculatus. The sequence continues at coordinate 66,631,441 of NC_134858.1, forward strand.
GTGTGGGGATCTTACACAACACCTAACCAAGCCAGAGAGGATTAGCTCTCATTTTGTTCAGAACCTATAAGGAGGAGGAAAGGCTGTCCATGCCCGGAGGCAACGCTTAGAAACAGGTAGAAGGAGGTAGGATCCTGCTGCGGAGTGACAGACCACGATTCTGAGCTCATCCCTAGGGCTTCGGGGCCAGACTCTTAGGGTACATGCTGGACTTATTTTCAGATAGCTTAGCAGGAGATCTTGGGAGCAAGAGATGCTAGGCCTAAACTAGGTGAGAAGTGAGAACTTGTTGGTGTGACTGAAGTTCTCTTTCACAAGTAGCCTGCATGTGAGGGAAGAATGGAGAGAGATGTAGAGGGAGGGAGGGAGGGAGGGAGGGAGGGAGGGAGGGAGGGAGGGAGGGAGGGAGGGAGGGAGGGAGGGAGGGAGGGAGGAAGGACTGGAGAGGGGCAGGAGGGAGGGAAAGGTGCCATGGAAGGACTGGAAGGATGGGTCCATGGGTAAAGTGCTCGCTACACAAGCAAATGGACTTGGGTTTTGATTCCCAGCACTCCCATAAAAATCCAGGTGCAGTGGTGCACATCTGGAATCCCAGCAGGGGAGTGGTGGATGCAGCTTGCTCTCTGCGGCTGGCCAACCTAACTGAATTGGCAAGCTGTAGGTCTGTCTCAAAATGAATGAAAATAATTCAATAATAAGGCGAGGGACATAAAGACACCTGACATCGATCTCTGGCCTCTTCATGCATGTGCACACATGTGCATGCCTATGTCTGCCCCCCCCCCTCTGTGCACTAAAATCATACCATGTATTCTAGAATCTTTCCAATAGAAAACCACACAGACCCTTAAGTGTGGGCACTTCTGATTCTCAACTACTCTGTCACCCACAGGAAAACTTGTCACCACATTCAAGCTGAGGCCACCCCAACCCAACACAGGATGCTGTCTTTTGGGCATGATACACTCTAGAGCAGTGGTTCTCAACCTGTGGGTCAGAACCCTTTCCCGGGGGTCGCCTGAGACCATCGGAAAACACGGACAGTTACATTCCAGTCCCAAACAGTAGCAGAATTTCAGCTATGAAGTAACAACGAAAATAATTTTATGGTTGGGGTCACCACACCATGAGGGACTGTGTTCAAGGGTCGCAGAGTTAGGAAGGTTGAGAGCCGCTGCTCCAGACTGACATCTTTACTTTGAGGCATGCCACCACCCAAGGAGACAAGCTTCTGCTGCCACATACAGGAACCATCTCCAGCTAAATGGGGAACACAGGTTTAAGATTTTTTTTTTTTTTATAGCCTTCCAGCATAGCAGGGCATTTAAACCCAGTGTGATAAAGGGATCGTAAGGTGGGGGGGAGGGGGTGGCGGAGTGGAGAGGAAGGTGTTTTATGCAGGCAGGGGTGTCAGGGCATAGCTTTATCAATGGGTGGGACTTCCTGTAAGTAGGAAGATAAATGAATTAGTAACTTAGAGTAATTTTTAAAAAATACATATCCAGATGAAAGCCAGGATAAGTTTGATCCCTTTTAGCCAATGAGGTATGATCTCTAATTAGGTTTCCACGCAGACGGTGCGGGCCCAGAGTACATTTCTGAATCTAGTTGACCTTTTCAGCCGGGAAGCCAAATAATTTCCATTCCATGCTCTTTAATTCTGGAGGAATTTCTAATTTGTTGCCAGAGATAAAAACTCACTGCAAACAGGGGGGGGGGAGTTTGAAATAGTCCAGAGTTCCATTTATAGAAAGAATATTAAAATCTTAGATCTGAGAGAACCCTCAGGACCACTTCCTCAATCCTCTTAGTTTACTGATAATAAAACTGAGAACCAGACAAAAATCAAAGACTTGCCCAAGGTCATGGGAGGGCTTGGGACTCAGGACTGGACCCCCAGCTCCCTGCTTCTTACCCTGGCTCTTTCTACTTGGTGGGCTTCTCAATTTGCCTGCTTGGATTTTTCCTTCTTCTTCTTCTTCTTCTTCTTCTTCTTCTTTAATGTCGCCCATATGTTACTGAAGCAAACGTCCCTTGCTGAACTCCACCATCAGACCTGCTTGAGGGAAACTTCCACGGGCCAGCACCTACCCTCTTGCCTTTCTTAATTTCTTTTGGAAATTGTCTATTCTCTCACCTTATTAATGTTAAACAAAACGGGCTCTTTTATTGCCACAGGCAGAAGGGAAGTTAAATTCTTGATGGAGACAAGTGTCTTCCCTTGTGAGAGCAAGTAAATTAGTTCCGAGGTCCTCTCCCTCACCACAACTGTAATGAGAGAGACACCAGCCCTTCTTCATTAATGAGATGCCAATCACAAAGGGAGAAGCCGCACAGAGCCTTTGTGGAGGGGGTGGAGGTGGGAGTGCTGATTGGTGCTGTAGTTGAGAAGGTAGGAATCAGAAAATAAAAGCCCCCAGAGGTTGGAAAGCACATGTGGATGGTCTCAAACGGGGAGGGCGGGTCTGAGGCGAGCTCACTGTGCGCCCGAATGGGCAAACAATGTAGTTTATGGAAAACATCTTTGAAAGTGAGCAAGAGGGTTGGGGAATTACCCTCTGGCTGTGTTCCCAGCCACGTTTCCAGAGGCAAGCTTGTGTTCATACTGATCGGGTTCGTACGGACCCATCTGATCAGTTGACAGTTGGGGTTGACAGATGATCCGGTTTCTTTAGGAGGGCTGGTGGCAATGTTGCTTGTCTCTGCCCTGCCTTTGATTCTGTCAAAAGTTTACCCTGACTACCCCGCTGTGTGTAAACTCTTAAACTCGGGGAACTTTCTGAAAAAAACTTAAGGAGGATCTTGCAACTGAGAAAGTCTTGTTACACGAAATAATTTTTCTCACAGGAGACAATGGTCTTAAAGCTGGACCAGTTAACCCAAGGACCATGTTGCTCAGCAGTGAAGACATCTAAGCCATGTTGTTTAGCCCTTCCTTCCAAAAGTGACTTACAAGTAAGTCCCACCCCGGGCAAGATGGCGCTGGCCACCTTTCCCTCTCAGCTACGTACTGTTTGTTATCAAGGGATCGAGGGAAATTATCTGTGATTTTCCTAATGCAGTCGGTTTCTGGAATCAGCAGCCCATCTTTGTGTCTGTGGCTTGATAAAATGTGCACATTCTTAAAATGAATAGGACTTTCATTGGAAATCAAATGCCTCCCCCCCCCAGTTATCTCTTTTCTGCAAACATGTATTAATTAATTTATTTTTTATGAAAATGGGTCTATGTGAAGGTTAAGAGACTTTTGGCACTCAAAACGACTTAATAAAATGTCTGAGCACACAATTAAGCATGCTCATGTCCTTCAAGAATCAGGTAGCAGAAGTTCTAATTGGCAAAGCAGCATCTTGAATGTCATTTTCTAAACCCATTAGACCATGTCTAACAGAGAAAGAGCAGAAGCAGCCATAGTTTACAAAATACCCACAGCGTCCCTCCCAGAGACATGATTTCAGGGTAGCAGTTAGATGGTATTACACTTGTATCTGTAACAGGTCTGGAACTTGCCGGTTAGGCTAGGGATCTGCCTGTCTCCACATCCCCAGCACTGGACAGCAAGTGTGTGCCACCACAGGCAGGCTTTTCTTGTTTTGTTTTAAAGTTGGGTTCTAGAGGGTGGAACTCAAATGCTCAGTTTATCAACTGATCTGGTCGCCCCAGCCCATGATGCACCTCCTTAGTCACACAGAGCCACAGTGAGGGACACACAGGGACAGTGAGGTGTCCCGGTCCCTCTGCACAGTCAGTGACATTTACACTTAGACTGGGCAATGCCTAAGCCTACCAGCACATCAGTCTCCAGTAAGGTTTCGGTAGCACCGTCTCTATGCTTAGATGATGTATGTTTTCCAACATACAGACTTAAATTTAGAAACAATCTGAGATTTTTTTTTAAAGTAAATCCAGGTTGAGCTGAACGTTTCTGAAAACTCCACCTGCCTGGCACCCCCTCATTTAGGGTTAGCTCTGCTTTGGAAAACACGGATGAGACACAAACAGGAACCTGGTTCTTCACTGAAAGCCCAAAGAAAGATCACCAGAGAAAATGCAGCTTCAGACAGCCACTTGCCTGAGTTTCATTGGTTGTTGTGTTTACTTTGTTATTTTTTTGTCATGTAATATTTTTGTTTCTGCTAGACATTTATGTTTTGAATAGTAGTTACTATCCTCTTTATATTCTAGACACCTGAGTTCTTAATAAAAAATAATCTTACAGATAGATGCTTTGGATTAATTAATTTCTAAAAGTGCCCAAGAAAGGACTAGATTGCCCTCTCTGCCCCCTCCCCTCTCTGCCCACTCCTGTCCGTGTGTGTTGCTGTGGAACAAAGCCATACTTCAGCCGACTTTCTTTTTCTTTATTACTAACCTCCATGATCTACAAGAAGGGAGACACACAACTTAAGCTAGATTCCCTTAAATACAATGGACCACACCACTTCTCACTCTCAGAAACATTTGGTTCCGATTTCTAAAAAATAATTTCGTCGGCTTTGTCAGGCCTGACTTCTCAAGAGAGTGGTGTGAATGTATGGGTATATCTAAATAGCCAGGGAGGAAACTGAAGTCTCTACCAGAAATGGCTCATGGGAAGACAGGATTATAGCCAGACCTACTGGCATAGCTCTGTGCTGATAAAAGTATCGTTTTTGCAAAGAACAGAAGCAATATTTGGGGCTGAAAACAACAGCAACAAAAAAGGCTTGGGTGGAAGAGGATTACTTTTCAGTGTTATGAAAGAGGATGGTCCAGAACTTTCTCAACCAGGACTCATAATAAACAAGCTCTTCCACACACTCCCCATAAACTAATTGATGTTTGTGTCGCTGACCCTAAGGCAGGCCAGAAACCTAAAGCGCCTTCTGAATCATCAAAGGGTGACTCACTACGTTCTGGGTGGTTTTCTTGTGGAGAGTATTTTATTGTATACTAATCCTTTGAAAAGTGCTAACGCACCTGTGATTGGTGCCAGAGGTTTGGAATTAACCATGCACAACCATGGGGCTGAGGATGTGGCTCAGTTGGTAGAGTGCTTGCCTAGCATGCCTAAAGCCCTGGTAACATCCCCAGCACTGCATAAGAATAGTTGTGTTGGCATAGGTCTATAATCTCAACACTTGTTGGGGGTAGGATAATCAGAAGTTCACAGCCAGCCTGGGGTACATAAGACTGTGTGTGTGTGTGTGTGTGTGTGTGTGTGTGTGTGTGTGTGTGTGTGTTTGTTTGTGTTTATCTGCACACACATTGGTAAGTGGGGGGGGGTCCTTTGGTAAACACAACAATTTCTACCCTATATCCTCTATTCTACTACCCCAGAAGAATCACATTGCTGACCATGGAGACTGCAGATGTTGGTCTCGGGGAAGTTTTATTCCAGCTCCTCTCTCTCCTCCCTCCCATGCTCTTCTTTGTTCTGATTGGAGCCTGCAAATCACAATCGCAAATCTGAAACTACCTCATGTGCCTGAAAGGAGAAGGGCCACCGATAACTTGGAGCAGCCCAAGTCAACATAGAACCATATGACAATTCTGAATGTTTGACCACGTTTTAATCTACAAAACCAGCAGCTTCACAGACTAACCCCAGTGGTTACCAATACCACCAGGTCCCCGTGCATGTGGGTAATGTGCATAAGATCCAGTGACCCAGAATGTTTGATTAAGGGGAACGCCAACCAAAGTCCTAACTCCAGGGTCTGTAACCCCTGGCTTGACAGGCAGATGGCTTCTCTCTCTTTACTGTTCTGTAACTCTTACTGGGGACAGAACCTCTGTATTTTCACAGCATGGCTATGTATCAGGTGCAAATGGCCTTCCAGTTTCTTGGTACGCTCTGTTTATATTTTAATGCTGTTTACAGATGGAATATTCCATAAATATTCATGCAGTGTCTGTACAAAGGAAAGGCTTCGAAGAGCTCTTTATTAACAAGCTCCCTTATGGAAGGGTAATGGTGGTAAGGGGGCTTTAATCCATCTTCCCGAACTTCTCATACAAGGACCAAACCACTCTCTTTACATGGAAAGTCAGGGTGACCTGGGATTTGCCAGAGAAATTTACAACCCAAAGTATAGGCTAATGAATTATTCCAAGTCAATTAAAAGACCAAGGAAATCCTTTCTTAGTCCCATACCAAGGCTCCTTTCATGAACAAACACTCCTAATGCGGGTGATGATCAGCTGGGTACCCAAGGATGCTTAGCCCACACTGAACTCCCCCTCATTAGAAGAAGAAAAAAAGAATTAAATCTCAGAGAGCTTGTAACGAAGCAAATTGAACCCATGTTTTAAAAAGATTAAACTTTCAAATTTGGTTTTCACATTTGAAACTGTGAAACATATATCCACATTTAAACATTTCTAACTACTTAGTTATTGGGTTGAAGAGATAACTCCGGTGGTAAAGGTCTTGCTGCACAAGAATGGGTACCCAAGTTCAGTCCCCAGAATCCATGTAAAAAAGCCAGGCATGGTGATGTGTACTTGTAATCCCAGTGCTGAGGGGTGGAGTCAGGAGGACCCCAGGGGCTTGCTGGTCAACCATCCTCACTGAATTAGAGAGCTCTAGGCTCAGTGAAGAAACTGTCTTAAAAAGAAGGGGGATACTGCCTGAGGAAGACGCCTAAGGGTTAGCTCCAGCTCCACATGCACGCATGCATGCATGCTCATATAGACACACACACACACACACACACACACACACACACACACACACACGCTCACACGCTCACTCACTCACTCACTCACTCACTCATACTTATGCATTCACGTGAACACAAATATACAGGCAAGCAAATTTGGGCTGGTGAGCTATCGTAGTGGGTAAATGTGTCTGTTGTCAACCAAGTGGCCTGAGTTCAATGCCCAGGTCCCACTTGATGGAAGGAGAGAACAGACTCCCACAAATTGTCCTCTTGACTCCCACAAACAGGTCTTGCACACATGTGCACCCCACACACACACACACAAATACAAAAGCATAAAAATAAACCCCTAAGTTACTGCATGGTAATGGAATTGGAGTTAGCATTAAATAAATGAAATGTAACAAATTCTTTTCTATTTCCTTGATAGAGGAAATAGGTTAGCAAATAGTAGTTTCCCTAAATCTTTGCATCAGATGTGGTCAAATCCTCCGTCTCAGCAGATCGCCTCAACCAGCACTGACATTTGGGGAGAGAGGAGGTAGAGGAATGAGGTTGCCAGGCACTTCACTGAGGCCTCCCCAGAACTGGTTAATCAGAGAGCAGGAGGACGTCAGAGTGCATTGGAAGCAGATTGCTTTGTGTTGATGGGTGAATCGGAGACAGCCAGTGTTTCGGGTCTGGAGCTGTGGCTGCAAGCGAAATGTGACCCTCAAGAGCACTGGTGGGTCCCTCCTCTCAGCTGCCTGGCTTCCTCCTGAGAACTGTGGCTGCTGTGGGCTCAAGGCTACTCTTCTCTCCCCATTTGGTGAGGATTTCCTCACCAGAAGTGGCCCTGGTTTACCTCACCTATATTCCAAGTGAGGGTCCTACAGTAAGAATTCAGGGAGTCTCAAGAGGAAGCCCAGCAGGATCTCTTAAGCCTTGGAGAATAAGGGTGTGTGTGTGTGTGTGTATGTGTGTGTGTGTGTGTGTCATGTGGCATTGGCCTTCCCACAGAGTTCCTGCTGGCCTCTGTAGTGCTAGATTCTGTGGGTCCTCTCAGGCCTTCCTGGAGAAATATTTCTTAGCAGAGTGAATTTTTGTTACATGAAGTCGAAGTTGTACTAGCATGTGGCTGCTGAATCAAACCACAGGGACATTCTTTTCCAAAGTCCTAGTGAAAGTGCATGTAGCCTTTGTTTTGGTGAGGATAGATGCCTTCAGTCCACCGAAACCAAAGTACAGCAAGGAGCAAAGCCACTGGATTATGAGTGTAAGGACTATCTGCCATCTCAGCTCAGCTTTGAACTTGCAAAGTGCAGGTCAAATCTCTTGACCACTCTGCATTTCAGCTTCCCTGTCTGTCAAATGGTCCCTGTCTAGCCTGTACTACCAGCCTTTCAAGGGGTTTGATGAAGAATAAAGAAACTGGTGGGTATGAAATCTCATTAATCCATTTGTATTATCAGCTATAATTTTATTAACTTAATTAGCACAATGCTAGCACAGGCCACTTGAGAATGACTGTATCTAGCTTCTGGGGCCCTTGCATGTCTGACCTGTGACCCACTGTCTGCAAGTAACCCAGGATAGCTCTGAACACAGTCTAACACAAAATCACAAACTTAACTAAAACATGATTTCTTTTTAGTTTTTTTTTTATTTTCTGTAACTCAGTCATGTGGTTCTCACATGTAAACTTTGTAAGCAACCGTATTATGTTGCAGGATCATAAAGGCTGGACATACCCGTGTATCAATCAGAAAGCATTGTTTTAAATGTGCCAACCAACGGCAAGGATAAAATGGGGGGGGGGGGACAGATCAGCCGGACTCACTCATGACCACTCTAACAATGAGCCAAAGTCTTCGAGAGAATCATGGCCGATCCTTTGCACTCTCTGCTGCCATAGAGATGAAAAGGAAGGCTCCTCCCCTCCCCCTAATTGTTCTTGAAAACAGAGCCGTCTAAAGGCCTGGGGAACAAGTGGAGATGAATGGACAAGATGTCCTGGAATGACACTCGGGGTGTAAAATAATCACTGGGGCTGATGGCATCCGCCCAGCAGTTCCCAGGAACTCAAGGGTGAAATTGCGAAGCTGTTGACCAAAACACAGAATGCATTACAAACAGGTTACTGTGCTCACAACCTGGCAAATGGCCACTACAACCTTGAGAGAAGAGAGGCACAAATCAGGTGACTCTCGCTTTTGTACCTGGCAGGCGTGGGGAGACTCTGAGAGAGGGGCTGGTGCCACTGAATACCTAGCCTCTCCTTGCACAGAGCCTTTGTTGAGTACCCACTGCGTCCTGGGTCTGTGCTAGACGGTAGAGATACAAGTGGAAGCATCTGGAAGGTGTTTGAAAAAAGATGTCAGAAGACTCCAGTGCTGCGGATAAATTTGGGAAGTCACCGGAGCACGGTGCAGAGGAACAAAGTGCAGCCTGTGGAGTGACATCTCTGTCAACTTCCAGACCCTGCCTGAAGTGCTGTGCACACAAGGACCGGGTTACCTTGAAAAGAGCCAGAAGTGTCTATTGGCGTGGCACGAGATGGTCCCGCATTAGCCATCTCTGCAGAAATGGCTCAGGAGTTCCAAGAGCGGCAGTGATAACTGGGAATGGGGGAGGGGCTAGAAAAGGAGAAGGGGCAGAGCTAACAGTTCAGCTTTCATGCACAGGACACTCTCAGAGTGTCAGGCATCGTTTTATACTCTGGAGTCACCCCAGTTAACAGGCAATGCTCTCTCCTTTGGAGCACTAAGACGAAGTCTGGGGGTAAGAAATACATCCCAGGAAGGGAATGTGACAGAGAGGGATTGGAGGGACACTTGAGCAGGTTTGGTCAGCTCTAGAAGGAGCTGGGACCTGAGTGACAGGACTCAGCCAGCCACGCAGTTTTCTAGGCAGAAGCAGGTAGTATGAAGCCTCAAGGAAGGGAAAATAGCTAAAAAACTCATCTTTGCAGAAATGTCACTCTGTAAAATTACAGCTTAAGCAAAAAGATGGGCTAGGGCTGGAGAGATGCCTCAGTCAGCGAACTGCTTGCTTTTCAAGCGTGGTGGGCTGAGTTCAATCCCCAGAACCAGGGAAACACTGCCTGGCATGGAAGTGCTCCTTGATAATCCAGCACTGGGCCAGAGATAGGCAGATCCTCCAGACTCTCGTGCCAGGCAGCCTAGTGTCCTTGGTGAGATCCAGGCCACGGAGAGACGCTGCTTCAAAACGTAAGGTGGACAGCTCCTAAGAGTGACATGATGGGCAAGGTTGAGCTCTGGCCTCCATGCACACCTCCACGAACACACACACACACACACACACACACACACACACACACACACACACACACACACACACACACACACACAGCTAAGATGGAGATTTCTTCAGAGTGTTTAGGATTGACTAGTCCACTATGCAGAACTCAGAGCCCTGGGGAGATTGAAAGACAGGGGTCGGGGGGATGCAGAAGCAGAAACCTGGAGTCTCCAGCAGCCTTTCCCCACCATTTTTCAGTTTGTGAGCTCATCTTACACGAATTCTTTAGGGAAATTTTTAATCATCTGATTATTTTGCATTTACAAGGAAAGTGAAGTAATTTACTGTTTTTTAATATATGCCATTTAAGATAAGTATATATTAAAAATGTCATTACAGAATTAATTGAATACAATATTTACTAATATTCATGGATTATAATAATAAATTTTGAATGAGTTCCATCTAGCAAGTGATGCACATGATTTGATTGACTTTAATTATGTAAGTAATGGCAGTTTCTAAAACACACTTTCAAATGACATCCAATAGCATGCTTAGAGTTTGGAAACCAAACAGATATTAAACTCTGGACTGGTATTTAATTCTGTGGTGTAACAGAACCAGACTAATCTGCTAACACAACTGGGCAGGGAAACCTTGTGTTTTGGGTAAAATAAAAATGTGATTTTTTTCCTCACTTATTTTATTTCTTTTTTTGCTTTTTTGAGACAGGGTTTCTCTGTGTAGCTTTGTTCCTTTCCTGGAACTCACTCGGTAGCCCAGGCTGGCCTCAAACTCACAGAGATCGGCCTGGCTCTGCCTCCCGAGTGTTGGGATTAAAGGCGTGTGCCACCACTGCCCAGCTATTTTATTTCTAATAAAAACACAAGAACATCTAACTACTACTGGCCAAAACATCTGTGAAAATCACTAGAGGCCAAATGAGATATGAGCAACACCAAATTTTCTCATGTTCATTTTTTTATATATATATCAAAGAGATTGCAGTGGGTGAGAGGAGAGATGGGGAGAATTCTGAAACCTTGTGATAAAAGTCTTCAAATAAGTGGCCAGAAAGACAGCTCAGCAGGTAAATAGGACCAGAATTCCGACCCCTGGCACCCAGGTAAAGCCGTCTGTAATCACAACAATCAAGCAGTGAGGCTTGAGGCAGAGACAGAAGAATTCCGTGAACCTGGCAGGCCAACCAGCCTGGCTTATGTAGCAGTGAATGAGAGACCCTGCTTCCAACACAGTGGAAGGTGAGGCCTGACATGAGGATGTCCTCTGACTTCTCTGTGTGTACTGTGGCCCACGCATGCCCACGTCGTCATACATAAACACACCCATACACACGCACCATATTTTTTATAAAGTCTTCACACGCAGTTGTCCCTCCCTAAACCGATGTTTGTGCGCCCACAGATTCAACCAACCATGGATTGAAAATACTTGGGGGGGGGGGAGTCTGGAGAGATGACTTAGCAGCTAAGAGCACTCACTGCTCTTCCAGAGGACCCACGTGGCAGCTCACAACTCTCTTTAACTCCGGGATCCAACACCCTGACACAGTCATACCTACAGGCAAAATTCCAATTAAAAAAGGAAGGAAGAAAATATTTGGGGAAAAAGGGTTGCACATGTCCTGAACACACACCACCCTTTACTTCTTAGATGTGTTGATTACACAATATAGCGTCACAGCTGTTTAGACATCTGTGTTAGTGCTGGGTATTAGAAGTAGTCTAGAATGTCTTATATGAGAGGCTTAAGCATCTTTAGGGTTCTGGAGCCTCTCCTCACTAATCCCAGGATGCACTGCGGTCTGTAGAGTTACCATCATTTCAGAAATCTGCTGTTTGCCTTTGCCACAAGACTATTTATTGTCTTGGGGGGGGGCAGAATCAGAGAACTTGACCAGTGAAATAGTTAACTGACCTTACCATTTTAAGTGCCACAGTGGTTCAACTCTAGCCATGGCTGGTAACATTTAGCACATCTCTCCTAATAATGGAGAATGAGTACAGGGCCCTGAACAGCGAGTTTGAATTCTAGTATCATCATTTGCTAACATGAATTGACAGAGTTACATAACGGCTCTGGGCTTGGTTTCCTCATCTGTAAAGAAGGGGTGGTAGAGGCCTCTGCTTTTCAATGTGGTTGTGAGGTTGTGTGTGTGTGTGTGTGTGTGTGTGTGTGTGTGTGTGTGTGTGTGTGTGTGTAAGGGGCAGAGGACAACCTCAGATGTCATCCTTAGGCACACCATTCCCCTCCTTAAAGAGGAGGCCTCTCACTCCCCTTGAGCTCACCAGGTAGGCTAGACTGGCTGGCCCCAAAGCGCTGGGGGTCCTCTTTCCTCTGACACACAGAGCTTTTTATGTGGGTCCTGGGGATCTGAGCTCAGATGCTCGGATCTGCACAGCAAGCATTTTACCCAGAGAGCCTCTCTCCAGCCCCGGTTGTGAGACTTAATAGCAATAATGGATGAAGGATGGTGAGGTCAGGGCTTATGCGGAACCCTCCAGGCAAGGTAACTATTTTCATTTCTGCCCCCCACTGGGACCCAAGCACTTGGGGCTGAGACCACTTCAGCAGATATCCCCAGCTCCTGGAGATTAGTGTTCAATAAGTATTTGTAGGCTGGCTGGATGAGCAAAATGAAAGGGTGGGTTAAAAAAAAAAAAAAAAAAAAAAAAAAAAAAAAAAAAAAAAAAACGTTTAAGAGAAACGAAATAGGTAATGTAGTGTCTACCTTCCTGGATAAGAAAGCTCAGAAAATCAAAATGACTGTCTGAGGTTGGTGTCAGGCGAGAACTATGACCAGGATGCGCATGGGACCCTCCCCCGCTAACCCCCCCCCCCATCACCAGCACCCTCCGTTGTAAACCTCTGGCCTTTGGCAGACTCCCGGGTTGCATTTTTCTGAGCTGTTGTCACGTAGTTTAGAAAACCGGAAACAATATTTGCCTCTGTTTTTATGGCCAGGGCTAATAGAGTAAAAAAAAAAAAAAGGCAACTTTTAAAATGTCTCATTTAAAGGGGCCATTAAAAAAAAAAAAGCAAAGAAAAAAAACCATAAATCCAGATCTCAAACATCTCCAGTTGAGACCACCCTTGGTCTGCGGCGCATAGCTTCAGAAAGTAAGACAGAAGCTTCTCGAAGTTTCTTTCTCTGGACGCCGGAAGTGTAGCTGCTGCTGCGTTGGTGGTGACTCACCATGGTTCCAGGCCTGGAGACAGAGCCTTCCTTATTTATTGTGCTCCTCTTTCGTTTACAAGGTCAGACTGGATGCTTTGGTTGTTTTCCCAGCATCGCTCTACTGACCGACTTCACTCTAATCCCCAGATGTCACTCAGATCAACTGGAGGCGGGTGGGGGCGGGGGCCCATCCGAGAGCCCCAGTGATTGCCTACGCCGTTGTTCTCGGCGGCAAATTAATTTGATGCTGTTATGTAAGTGTGATCGTCCCCTCTAATCACATCACAGGACTGAGAGCTGCCAGAAATAACAGAAGGGAACGTTCGAGATATCAAAGGGGAGCCACTAAAATAGATTGTTTATTTAGGTACCGAATTGAAACGCTATTATTGGGAGATGCAAAAACAACCCTCGCCACACTTTCCTCTCACACGTCCCTGCCTTCACATGCTGTGCCTCCAAGAGATCTGAAATCAGTGCTTCCGATGGAGTAGGAAGTGAGGGGAGCTGGGGTGTCTGGGTAGCGCTGGGTTCGTGGGTGTCTGCAATTTCTTTCTGTGCCTACCTTTTCTTTGACGCTTCCCTCTTGGTCCAAAGTTCTCTCTTTGTACCCACCTCAGTCTCTGTCTGGCTGTCCTTGAACTATCCCATAGCCTCCCCTGCTTCTGCCTTACTCTTCCAGCACGTCCAGCTGAGCTGCTCCTCCATCTCAAGCTACGGGTCGAAGGGAGGCTCAAAATGTATGGCTTCTCCCGCTTCTAAGGCATGCTGTGTTTCTGTTTCTCTTCCCCAGATTCTTATCCTCTTCCCTCTCGGACATGGAGTCCCAGTTAGGTGAAATATGGTTCTGGTCTTACCTTGGAGTGTGTATCTCAGCATGATCTACAATGTGTTGTGTGTTGAGAGTGGCGACTGGGAGGTTATAGTATGTGTATGTGTTTGTATGTGTGCACGCATGTACATGTGTGTGTAAGCCCAGGGATGGGGGCTGGAGGGGGGGCGTATGCATGTGGAGGCCAGAAGTCAACATCGGCGACTGTATTGATTGTTTCTTCACCTTATTTTTAAGACATAGTGTTTCATTTAACCTAGAGTTCACTGATTCAACGGGATTGTCTAGCCAGTGAACCCCAGGGGTCCTCTTATCGCTATCATCCCAGCCTTGGAGCTTGTAGCCCAATGCCATGGTGCCTGGCTTTTGTGTGGGTTCTGGACATCTGAACTCGGGTCTTCATGCTAGCGTAACAAGCTCTTACCCACTATGCCATTTTCCCCAGCCCTGAAAACCACTGGGGAAGTAGGCAGAGCCATTTGAACCATAGGTAGGCTTCAGGGAGGTGTGTCTTTGCCACGGGCAAGGTGGGGCTCTCATCCAAGGATCTACGGTATTCCCTTTGTTTCTTCTCCGTGCTGACCACTGCCTGGCCAGAGACATGAGGTATAGAAACAGGGACCACATCCAGGAGAGAACATAGGAGGCTTGAGTCTTTGCTTGTCACACATGGGTGGCTTTGTTTATGGGCTTAGATGGCATTGCCCACAGGACATAGATGGCAAAAGGTGGGATCCATGCAATCCAGAGTGTCAGCAGAGCCCCCGCCCCCAAACAATGGCTGTGGTTCTCAATTCTTCTCTCCTTTGCCTTCCATGGACGAGATACAAAATGTCTTCAAATAAAATAAGGAAAATGATTTCTAAACTAATTTTCTGAATGCCAATTCCGATGAGATAGATAGCTACCCACAGGACTCTGGCACTCTTACCCCTCACCTCTTTCTGGTACATAGAGATAGTCTCTCTAAGTGACTGCTACCTCTGATGGGATGTGAACCTAGCTTTGGTCACCAGATCCCAGTAGGGCTGAGTAATTCCATGCAATCAGGTCAAACACTATGTTTGTAAGACTACATTGAAAATACTTAGAATATTTTTTTCTAAAGAAAATGATCTGGATAATTATTTTCCATGCACTGATCTTTCTGCACAGTCTTTTCAAGCTATGAATTCTGGCTAGCTTGTTGATTCCTGGTACAATAGAACTACTGGTCGAAGAGACTAGTGTCCATGTGTTTCATGAGCCCTTCTTTTCTCTGGGGTAGGCACAGCCCGGGATGCTCGGCTTTGGAGTCAGACTGTGTCCATCTTTAGCTGTGTGACAAGCTATTTAACCTTCTTTGAACTGTAAGTCTGTCATCTCTAAGTGGAGTTGACAATGGTATCTATCCGTAGGCATATTGTAGGGACATTTTGAACCAAGGAATATAAAATGTTTGGCAAATAGAAAAGGCTTGATTAGTGTTGCATATTGTCTTTGGTGATTGCTATTATTTAAGTCTTCAGACACCTAGAATCACAGAACAGAGTTTCATTATCAGATTGCCGGAGCACAGAAGAGTATCTATCTGTATCACCAAGTACTCTGACATATTTATCTGGGTAATTCTAGTCTACACCACCTGTATCCTGCAAACTTCCACCCATTATGGCAAAGGTTACATAAATTGGTTAGCCACTCTGATTTTCTTCTCTTAACTAGTACAAAAATAGCCTTTACATTAGCCTCTGAAAATAGCTGAGTTCAATATTTGGCTGTATTTCTTAACTCCTCCCCATCACAGAGTATTAGTTAGAAAAAAAAGCCAGCATTCACAGAAATCTCATTAGTTCACATTTCATTGCTGCTTATGGCAATTTGTGGCAATTTGATCTTGCCCAGGCTGTGTTAACGTTTACATCCATGTTTTATAGATATAATTTACAAGAAGAATTAATGGTGCAAACGAGATTGTAGGAAACACACTCAACGTTTTAAGGACAGCAAATATTTTCATGAAAGAAATGGTCTATGACATCGACTGTATGTGAAAATAAAGGTTATCATTCACTAGAGCTGTAGCTCTGTGAAGAAAGATCCTGAGGGATGTGGCTCCTGAAACTGTATCCAACTGAAAGAATCATGGGCAGAAAATTTCAGGAACCTGGAACTACATACACTCCACAGCTTCTAAGCCAGGGTTTCTTGGAGTTACCCATAGGGATGTGCGTTTTTACAAGCTCTTTGAGTAATTCTTATGTTTACTAAAGGTTAATAATTGTTTCCTTTTTTCCAGTGCTGGGAATCCAGCCTGGGACTTTCTACATACTAGATAAGTATTCTACCACTGACTAACTACCCCCAGCCCCTAAAGCTTAAAAATAGTCACTAACCAGGGTATGGTAATACATACTTGTAATTTGGCCACTCAAGAGCGTGAGGCAAGAAGATTGCTATGAGTTCAAGACCAGCCTGAGCTACATAGTGAGTACTAAGACTGCCAGGGCAACATAGTGAGACCATATATATAAAATATAGATCATATATATGATACATATAATATACATTACTCATTATTTCTAATATTTATATTATATAATATACATATTTTATATATTATATATTTCATATATATATATGTATATATGTATGTGTAATATATATATATATCAGAAAAACAGAGTATTGACAACGGCTTAGGGCTTGGTTAAAGTGACCCAGGAGTGTTTCAGCAGATAACCAGAATTCTCTTGTGATGGAAATTGCAAGTGACTCCTCTGCAAAATCAAAGGAATCCCCTTTCTAATCTTGCCCCACTGAAACCTGCCCCCCCCCCCACTTCCTCAACTGCTTCCTGGATTACAACCCCTCAGCACTCAGAAATCCTTACAGCCTAAAGTCATGATTGTGAAGCTGGGAACTAAAGGGTACTGAGCAAAGAAAGGAAGCAACCTGAGACCCTCAAAGGCCTGAGAACAGAACTGTTCCTGCTGACTTCATCTCTGGAGCAGGCTGGTCTAAGGGATGGGTCAGGAGCCCAATTATACTGTTTTAGTTTTATTTCCATGGCTGTGATAAAACAGTCTGGCAAAAAGCAACTTAGGGGGCAAAGAGGTTTGTTTCTGCTCACAGTCCTAGCCTGTCATTATAGAGAAGTCAAGGCAGAAACTTCAAACAGCCAGTCACATCGTACCCATGGTTAAGATCAGAGAATAATGAATGTACGCTTGCTCACTTGTTTGTGCTCAGATGAATTCCTTCATTCTCATACAGTTCCAAAACCCCTTCCTAGGGAATGGTGCCACTCATAACTGGTCTAAACATGCCCATAGGCCAACTCAGTGTAGACAATCCATTATTAGGACTGTCTTCCCATGTTATGTCAAGTTGCCAATTAAAGTTAAACATCACATATAGAAGCAAGGCTCAGGTCTTTGGACTCATTCCCTATGTCTGAAGATAATAACTTAAACATCCTTGTCTTCAAGACTTTTTAGGCTGAGCATCCTTTATCTGAAATACTTGGGACCATAAGTGTTTCAGCCTTCAAAGTTTTTAATATTTGAGGACAACTGTATGAACATCACCAATTGAATATCCCTAATCTGAAAAATCCAAACTCCAGAATACACTAAAATCTAGAAGCCTTTGAATGTCCTATAAATGCTCAGACAGTTTTAGGTGACCAAACCTTTCACATTTGGGGATTTCTGATCAGAGGTGCTCAAGATCTGCTAACTGTACGTGTTTTTAGGGGTTTCCCATCTATTTCCACATGCTCTATACTTGTGCAGACACCCCATTTCATCCCATCACTTGCATAGACACACTTCAAGCCAGGCTCTTCCTCAAAAGCAGATTCTCTGCCCTTCCTTTCTAATGGCAAGGCCTATGCATCGAGCACAATGCTGACCCAGAAGTTCACTGACGCTACTGTTTCCCAGAGATTAAGACTAGAGGTGAGCAAGTTTGCTTGTAACAAAAGCACAGACTCTTGGCTATTTGCAACGTTTTAAACTTTAACAAGTGGGCAATGCAATATAAATGATGCTTTAAAAATTTATGCGTTGGGCGGGAATCTATATTAATTATAAAACAAAAGGCCAAGTCCTGGAAACAAAGAAGATGATTTTTTTTTGTTGTTGTTGTTCTTGGGTTGCTTTACTGAGAATCAGGTCCCTAAAGAGGAGGTGTGAAACAATAAAGCCCGCTTGCTTGATTTGAGGCTTGCTGGGAGCTGGGACAGTTCTTCCAGGAGCTTGCCAGGACCCATTTGCAGATTCTACTCTGTGGCGCTTACCTATGTCCCTGAGAAGTCACTTGCTCTGTGTCTGAACAGAGCAACCTCTTCTTGTACACATAGTCATTCTTTTGGCTCAAATGCTGAGTGAAGCCCACCTGTTCCAAAGTCGTCAGGTGGAGGAGGCAACCTAAACCACAGGGAGTTTATAAAGTGTCTCTGGCAGGCGACTGGGACATCTTCAACATTTTTTTTTTCATATATTAAAATATTTGTAGTGATTGGGGGTGTAGCTCAGCAATAGAATCCTTCTTAGCAAGGATTCTTCTTAGTCAAGACTCTAGATAATACCCATAGTGGAGGGCCTGGGGGCGTGCATTTATGTACAGTCAAGACTCTAGATTATACCCATAGTGGAGGGTCTGGGGGTGTGCATTTCTGTACAGTCAAGACTCTAGATTATACCCATAGCAGTGGGGCTGGGGGTGTGCATTTCTATACTTACCAGGTCAAATAAAGTAAACAACACTTTTAAGAATATATATGGGCTGGTAAGATGACTTGGTGGATAAAAGTGCCTGCTGCCAAGCCTGATGACCTGAGCACAGTATCTGGGAGCCACAGGGTAGTAGAAGGGGAGGATCAGGCTCCTGCAAGTTATCCTCTGACCTCCACCTGTATGATGTGTGAATACACACATACACCACACCACACACACACATACACCACACCACACACACACACACACACACACACACACACACACACACACACACACACACTTTAAAATGTAGTAAACCTTCTCCTTTATCTTTGGTCTAGTTTCATTTGCTCAACCCTCCACCACAGAGAGAAACAGGCTATTTGTACACGCTATCTCTCAGGGACTTTTCCGATGCTTCTTTGAAGCTGATGGATAAGGAATGTTGAACATCTCATCTTCCAATTAAAAATATCTCCCTCACGAACTTGCCTTGAATCCAAGGATTCCAGCTTTTTATTTTTCACTCTCCTTTGGGGTTTAAAGCATTGCTGTTATCTGGAAGACAGGCCATAGTTAGCTCTTTTCTCCTTACAGAAATTACTTTATTGGTTTCTTAGGGATAAAAAGTCATTGGTAAGTTTTAGTTCAAGCTTGAGAATCTAGGGGCTGGAGAGATGGCTCAGGGGGTAAGCAGCACTTGCTCAGCATGCATGAGGACCCAAGTTCATATTCCAGCCTCCAGGTACAAAAAATAAAAATTAAAAATTAAATTTAAAAAATAAACAAACACTCAAGAGCCTATAACGTTAGCATTGAGCGCTGGAGACAGATGGATTTCAATAACTCTCTGGCCAAGCAGCCTGGCTGAAACTTAACTTCCTATTCTGTGGGAGCCCCTGTGGGAAGTGGTAGAGGAAGATATCTGACATCCTACTCTGATCTCTGCATGAGCACACACAGGTGGGTGTATCCACACACTCATAGGCATGCAGCACACACAATCACATACATGTTTAACATGTTTTGATTATCCCTTTTGTTTGAGATTATAATATAATGACATCATTTTCCCCTTCCTTTCAAACTTTCCCATATACCCTTCCTTGCTCTCCTTCAAATTCATGCCCTCTTTTTTCCATTCATTGTTGTTACATGCATATATATATATATATATATATATATATATATATATATATATATGTCGATACATATATATTCCTAAATATAACATACTAAGTCTTAAAATGTTTAAAAAAGAGAGAAACCTAGTAAGCCTGGGATGCTGCTGAGTTTTAATACTGAGTCCCTCTTCCTATTGAAGAGAGAAGGATGAAAATCAGTGAACAGTGGGCTCTGAGGACCCATGGGAGCCAGTTCACAGTATGTTCAAGGTTGATACTGTCAGGAATCTGTGAGTTGGTACTTACTGCTTCATTCAGAGTAATTCTAGTAATTCTGTATGGGATTCCAGCTCATCCTTAGTGGACCCTAGGTTCCCGAGTTCTAGGGTTTAACTAAAAAGTGGGCAATGTCAAGTATAAATTAAAAATCTAAATTATTAATGGAGAGTACTTAGCTCAGTCTAGGTAAAATGCTTGCCATGCCAGCTTGAGGACCCGGGTTCTGTCCCCAGAACTCGTGGGTTTTTGTCTTGTTTGTTTTTGTTTTTTAAAGCTGGACTTAGTGATACATACTGATATAATCTTAGCAATAGGGAGGCAGCAAAAGGAAGATGTCTGGAGCTTGCTGGCCAGCCACGTTGCTTAATTAGCAAGTTCCAGACCAGTGAGAGACCCTGTCTCAGAATGCAAGGCAGTAAGGATCAACACTGTGATTACCTTCTGGTAGCCACATACATGTGCCCACACATGCACCCACACATAGGAAGCCACACATGCATGAAAAAAATAATAAAATAAAAAAGATCTGCATTATTTTCCAGATCACCGAGAGTAAGATATTTTTATCACCCTATGTTTGAGGTGGTACTAAGTATCCAGTTAATCATTCCTCCTCTGTATCATCTTCGCTGCCAACTCTTGGCTTAGCAGGCATCCTTGCCCAGCAAATCCAAGGCCAGAGTTTTTTTCTTCAGAGAAGTCAGTGGACGCTTCTATCTCCTGGATTTTCTCTTTCAGGAAGTTTCTGTTTTGTCTCTGGCCAGGCAAGCAAGAGTCTGGATCTTCGATTGTGGGTACTTTCAGGTCAGAGCACTTTCTCTCTTGCTCTTTCCAATTTTTAACTGTGTTTACACAGGGAATTCTGAAGGCATCATGTATGGCTCTTGAGTCTCTTAAATCCACTCCACCCACAGCACAGTCAGAACCTGTGGCCATTGGCTTGGTCGCTTGGGCAGGGCACACCCAGTGTGTTCAGAATCTGACAGTCAGGAACTGGGCAGTGAGCTGGAAAATCAAGCTTCCATTCATTAAAGGAAAAAAAAGAAAGAAAGAAAAAAAAAAAAACATCCCACGTGGTCCACCACTCCTGACAGTTGCCAACCTATAGTTTTCCAGCTGGGTTTTGACTTAACACCTTTTGAGTTGCTGGCTTCCAAGGGGATGTATTTATATGCTTTTCAAATCTGACTTTTGGATTTTAAAAAAATGGAGCCCATGGGACTGTGTTGGACACATACTTATAAATCCATGAAGGCTTAGCCTACAGAAGCCACAGGAAATACTATGATATTTTGGAAAAGGTCAAGTTTCATAGATTCTGTGAGGCACTCAGCAGGTTGTAATTATTTCTTTTATTTAAAAGCCCTCCAGATATTCTATTTTTTTCCAGAGGGTCTGCAATTGAGGGTAATGCACATTTTTTTCATACTGTACATTCTTTTTGGCTGAGTGCTGGAAATACACAGGAAATCAAGTGGCTTCGGAGGACCCAGCAGAAGCCAGGCCAAGCCGTGAAGTCATTGGAGCAGAATGGGAAGTCTCCAGGTCTGCAGCAGCAGGTCTTGACCACCTCTGCCCGGGACTTATTTTTACAACGAGGGTAAAAAAATGAAGCAGGTGAACGAGCACACTGATCGGTTGTGTTTCAACAGAAACCAAATGTCACAGTGTCCGCAGGCGGGGCTCGGCAGCTGGAACTGCTCAGGAGGTTTAGACGCAGGCCGACAAGACAGATGTCCTGAGGCGGCCAGGAAAGTGGGAAGCAGTTGCCTGCATCTCCATTCAAGTTCCTGGTGCTGCGCTGGACTCAGCTTTTGCTGGCCTGGCACAGGGTGAGGGCAGAGCTGGCCATGCCAAGGCCAAAGAAAGCAGGCTGGTTCCCTTGTTTCCCAGACTCTGAGCTGTCTGTTAGGAAAGTCTGTGATGAAGACTCTTGCCTCAGACAGAAAGAGAGAGAGAGAGAGAGAGAGAGAGAGAGAGAGAGAGAGAGAGAGAGAGAGAGAGAGAATGCCAGAACAAAAGACTTTTAGTCTCAGCTACTTAAACCAAAAGGAAAGACTATATCCTGTACCAAGAAGCAGACAACTGCCCAACTTCCTTCTCATAGGTCCTGGAAAGGGCCGTGTCTACAGGAAGAGAACTCTGAAGACCCTCACATGTTCTCGGGTCTTCCCTTACCCTCACCTCTGTGAGGGAAGAAGGTTCTGGTGCTGGAAACTCCACAAATCTGAGTGTCCAGGCCCTGCACTCCTCACTCCCCGGTTCCGATTCTTCTGGGGCTGTCTCGGGCTCAGTAGGGTTAATGTTGGGCTACAGAGGAAAGGAGATCAGCCAGCGTGAATGAAGCACTCCTAGGAAGAGTCACAAGATGGCCTTTCACAAAGAACTGTCCAGTGAAATGAAAGCCAGCTAGTGAAGTCACCCCAGCACAGGGCGCGGTGGCTGGGCATTGGCCAGACTCTGGGGAACCGTGGCCTGCACCCATCACACTCTCCAGCATTTCCATGGAATCAGCTCTGGGTGACGTGAGGTGAGGAAGTTGTCGTGTTCCCAGTAGGCTTCCCGGGACTGAATTTATTTCTCCTCTGGCTCCCAACTCAGAGAACATGGCAGGAAGGACAGAGGAGAGACAGTGTTAGCCCCAGGCGGGATCAGTCTAGAGGCCTGCAAGCCACCAGTTAGAACAGTGGCCGTGAGCACCAGAATGTCGTGCAGCAGAGGAGGCCATAGAGGTCACAATGTGTGTGTGTGTGTGTGTTGGGGGGGGGGGGACGGCTCTGCATGGTTCCTCAAGCTCTTATGTCACCTGAGCCTCAGGGAGGTCCAAGGTTCAGGCAGATGTTGTCACTATTGTCTCCAGTTTACTCATGAGCACATGCTCTGAGCCGCACAGCAGGTAAGAGGGAGGGGGGGTCTCCAATTCAACAATTGAACTTCCTGATTCAGAGCTGTTTGATCTATGATAAGATAACTTCCTGAACATCGTTAAACGGGCTATGTAGACATGGGTCCCTAATTTCCAGAAACTGAGAGCCCACAGCAAGCACACAGGCGCTGGCATGTCCCCTGTATTAAATGGAGCTGTTAGGCTGCAACGATAACTCAGTTGGTAGAGAGCTAACTTGCCCAGCATACACAAAGGCTGCATCACACAAACCGGGTGCGGTGGTACGTGCTTGTGATCCCAGCACTGTTGGGAGATGGAGGCAGGAGGATCAGAAGTTCAAGGTCATCTTCAACTGCATAGCAGATTTAAAGCTAGTTTGGCTACATGAGACCCTGTCTCAACAATAAAAACAGCTGCTTTGTATCTCCAGAATTCACACAGTTGTCCCTTCCAAAGGAAAACACATTCAACTCCAGAAACACTGACAAGCAGTTTCTGTCTTTTGTCGGTCCTCAGAAAATGTCCACTGAAGAGTTCCATCTCCACCTTCCAGCAGGTTCTCTGAAAGATCTCTTTTTCGGTCTCTTGGGCAACCACCCAACATACTGCAGCCTTGATTATGCCCCACCTCTTTTCAGACCTAGTGCCCCCTAGATTTTCCTCACCTAGTCCTTATCTTCCAGATTTAGTATTTCGCCTCCTATGAATCTGGAATTTTCTTTTTTTTTTTTTTTTTTTTTTGGTTTTTCGAGACAGGGTTTTTCTGTGTAGCTTTGCGCCTTTCCTGGAACTCACTTTGGAGACCAGGCTGGCCTCGAACTCACATAGATCCGCCTGGCTCTGCCTCCCGAGTGCTGGGATTAAAGGCGTGCGCCACCACCGCCCGGCTGAATCTGGAATTTTCTATGTAAACCTATCAAGTGGGTTTGGTTTCTTCATTCTCCTCTATTCCCCCAATACTCTGCTCTGGTTGGGATTCTAAGGCCCAGGATCAGATAGAACTAATGCCATATTTGTCCCAGTGGGGAGGACACATAGAGAAGCTACTCATGGGTATATGACAGAAGGAACACACGTACACACACCCTGCCGCCCAGGTTCACAACAAAGCAGTAATACAGAAGTTACTCCTGGCAAACACTTATACCCAATCTGGGGCTGGACTTGAACCTGTGCCATGTGGACATAGGGAGGCAGATTGGCTTACCACACCTTTGCTACACATTTGTCATCCTCGACCACTGCCTCATGCTAATGGCCCAGCCTCTCTTGAGATCATTAGTGTCTACGGTGAATCGATAATGAACCTGGACTTCATTTCCCACTTCAAGTATAAAGGATATTTTCTTAGTCCAGCTTAAGGTTTCCCCTGCGTGGCAAACATGATCCTTCATGGGAGGGATGCAAGCTGCACCAGCAGGTGACAAGCTGCCCTCTCTTCTCCACAGGAGTGTGGTTCTGTTTCAATTTCCCCAGAATCGCACAGTCAACATCAGGCGAGAGTCCGTGCATTTACACAAGAAACTGTGCCACGCGTGACAACTCTGTTTCTGAACACCCATGTTCCTTCTGCAGTATGCATGTGTAACATGCACTAGCAAGAGCCTACGGGTCCGCCAGTGGTGGATGGACAGAGAAATGCCATGCATGCACAGAGGGAAATACGGTGTATATATATCCGATTACCCTAAACAGGGATTCCTGCCACTCGCAACAATGTGCGTGAACCTGGGAGACTGTTTTAAAGGAAATAAGAGGCGCAGAAAGACAGCTAGCCTGTGACCTCATATATATTTGGAACTTCAAAGAGTCATGCTCCTAGAAGCGAAGACAAACATGGCGTTCCCATAGGGGTTCAGGGTCTCCACCCTCAGGCAGGGCAGCCAGACTGCTATCGGAATTACGGGGCACTGTTGAGCCCTTATCCCAGTGTTCCCCATGTCACTGGAAGTTTCTGGCCTGGCGGGGAACCTGAGCTGCTGCTTTCTTGAGCTTTTGTGTCCCACGTGTGTGACTTGCCTGTGGTCAGTGTTGTGTCTGATGGGTCAGTGAAGACATTTGGAAAGGATTTTGAGGTCTTCCCGGGCTGTTCATTCTAAACCACCAGTTGCCCTATCCAAGCAAGAAACCCAGGACTTGTGGGGTTGTTTTTTTTTTTTTAATTGCTGGATACCATGTAGGAAGTGAGGGTGAGCTGGAGGTGCAGCCTAGACTGTCTGTCCTGCTGCTTTCTCACCTGCTGCACGATCGCTCGCTCTGTCACGTGGGTAGGTTCTGCAGGGAGCAGTCTGGTCACCAGGATCATGCTGACACCTTCCATCTGCTCACCAAACCACATCTCTGACATAGAAGCTCTTCTTAGGGTAGGATAGTTAAGGGTCTGGGAGATGCCCAGTCCATGAAGGGTCTGCAGACATGAGGACTGAGGTTTGGATCCCCAGCACTCACATGAAAACCTGGGTGTGGTGGCATGAATCTGTAAGCCTAGTGCACTGAGGAGGCAGAGACAGGAGGATCCTTGGAGCTCCCTGGCCAGCTAGTCTGGCCAAGTCATGAACTCCGGGTTGAGTGAGTCTCAAAACATAAAGTGGAGACTGATAGAAGAAGGCACTCAGCATCGCTCCCTAGCCTCCACGTGTATGCACACACAGCCACATGTATGCACACACACAGCCACATACTCAGGCATACACCACCAGCATCACTCCCAAGCAGATATTAAATTTGTTTGCAAGTACACAGTTTAATGCAATCCATCCCTTCAGCTTGCACATATACTTAGAAATGCCATTTGATTTTTCAGCTAACAGAAACCTAAGGCACAGGCGCCCAGTATATCACTGCTCTAACTTATTGTCATTAATGCTGAGAGAAGAACTCTTGCCCGGGTGGTTTCCACTGGCCCTCCGCAGGTACACCCTGGAAGCCAGGGCTTATTTACCCCTGCCTGCTCCCAGACAGCAGTCTCACGGACAATCAGCTTTCCCCACAGCTTGACTGCCATTGTGACTGCTGCCTTTAACATCTTAGCCTCGTGTTCACATGTAGGACTCTGAATGGCTTGGCCAGACCAGACGGTGTGTCTGCAAATGAACCAAAGTGCTTGCAATTTAAAAGGCCAGGCAATGTTCACAGACTGTCCTCACCTCTCACTCTGTGGGTTCCCTCGGGCTGTGGCACTTTTATTCAGCTGGTTTTTGTTTTTTTGTTTTGGCTTGGTTTTTTACTCATTTATTTGTTTTGTTTATATGAGGTGATCTTTTTGTTTGTTTGTTTGCTTTTTTTGCCTTCTGAACTTGGGTGCAGTGGGGGAAAACATTGTTTGGGTTTAGAGGCTCCTTTGGGAATGAAAGTATTGAGCCAGGGACTGAGATGGAATTCAGGGGCCTTTGTTGCACTGACTGATAGTACCTTGAAAAAAAAAATTAAAGCCAGAAAAAGGAGACTGGTAATCTCAGGTGTCTCTTTTGGTTTCTCCTGCTTTCTTTCTCTCTGGTCCAATAAAGGAGAGAGGAGTCAGGTGAGGTGAGAAGCGGCTGTTGGGAGACACGGACAGATTTCGATCCTCCCACTGTGTGTTTTATCATCACTAGGGGAAAGAAGGAGAGCTAGAGAGGGGAAGAAAAGTTAACACAGAGAAGAAAGTGGAAGAGATGGAGTAAAAGGGGGACGGACACCTTTTCCTTAGTTCCGGGGAGGGCTTGGGAGGAAGTGGAAGCAGATAATCAATCAGGATGGAATGTGTAGACAGAGTGGGACCTGGGACGGGTTTGCTCAGGGCCAGTGTTCTTTGTTTGTTGGTTTTTGTTTTTTTGAGACAGGGTTTCTCTGTGTAGCCCTGGCTGTCCTAGAACCCACTCTGTAGACCAGGCTGGCCTCAAACTCACGGAGATCTGCCTGCCTCTGCCTCCTGAGTGCTGGGATTAAAGGCATGTGCTAACACTGCCTGGCTCAGGACCAATGATCTTGTTGTTCCTGCTTAAAGTAGGGAAGTTAACTTTCCCCCGGGCTTGAATTGTCTGGTAGTAAATCTTCCATGAGGTGTGCGTGAATAGTCAAGCCTTTTCTGTAGCAAACACAAAAAGAAATAGATTTCCCTTTTCCCATCACCTCCCTGCCTTTACCTCATACCTCCTGCTCCTTAAGACACCAGACTTCCCTGCCACTTGCAGAATCCTAGAAGAGGCTTCACAGGGGCAAGCTATCCATTAGGCTCAGACCCGGGGTCCAGTTATGTCCCCCAATAGATATGCAAGCATTCTGATCCCCAATACCTCAGGATATGACTGTATTTAGAACAAGGTCACTTAGCACAAAGAGTTATGTAAAAATGAGGTTAGACCATAGTAAGGTGGGCCCTCATCACTAGAGAAAGGGGGTATCTCAGGACAGACATGCATGTAGGAAGAATGCAGCACCAAGTTTAGAGTTTAGAGTTCAGCTTCCACTGCTCAAGAACTCAAAAAACTTAGAACAGAAGCCTCCCAGATGCCTCCCAAGAGAGCATGGCTTCACCATGATGTCGCCTTGGACCTGCAGCCTAGATATGTGCAGAGGAGATACACTTTCGTTATTTAAGATGCCTGGCCTGAGGTACATTGTTACGGGGACCCTGAAAAATGCAGTACCTTTAAGGGGCCCACCGAACTGTTTGATTTGAAATCTGAAGGGAAAGTGGCTATGACAATAGAACTCAGCCTGAGTTCTGTTTGTATAGAAATTCACCGATAAAATGATGTGTGCATGTGTGTGTGCGTGTGTGTGCATGTGCGTGTGTGTGAGTGAAGACCAGAAGCCAAACTTGGGTAGCATTCCTCTAGTACTGTCTACCTTGTTTTTTTTGTGAGACAGGGTCTCTCGTGGACCTGGAGTTCAAGAAGTAGGGTAGGCTGGCTGGTCAGGGAACCCCAAGAACCTCTCTGTCTTCACCTCCCCAGTATTGGGACTCCCAGCATGCACCATAATGGCCAGCTATGTTCCATGGTTCAGGCCCTCCTGCTTGCATGGCAAGCATTGTGCCGGCTGAACCATCTCTACAATCCCTACAAACGCAGTCAGAAAATGTTTTTGTAATAAAGGAGTAAGAGGCTTGTGAATACAGAAGTGTCCTGGGCCCCCCAAATCTGTGATGCATCCCTGAAGCACTGAATTAATTTAGGAAAGGTGGAAGGTCTTAGAACCTGTGGTTAAGGAGGGAATCAGCCTAGGCATCTAAAGAATAGCAAAGAGACCATCCTCTGGCCAGGCTAATCCTCATCCTTCCTTTCTAAGAGTCGTTTTGAATTTGGTTTCTGAAAGGGGGGCAGTCCCAGAACATCTCCATCTGACCCTTATAAAGCCCTAAACTTTTTTTTTTGAGTTATGTTTTAAATTTTATTTTGTTGGGAGATTGACCCCAAGTAACACAGAGCATGTGTGGAGGTCAGAAGACAGCGTGCAGGAGTCAGCTCTCTCCTTCCACCCTGTGGGGCCGGGAGACTGAACTCAGGTCATCAGGCTCGGCAGCAACTGCCTTTACCCGCTGAGCCATCTCGCCAGCCCTGATACTCTGATCTTGCTGAAGCACAGAATCCATCATGGCCTCAGTTTTTCCCATGAGGAACTGTCTGCTCCCCTAAAATGAAAAGGTAGAGCTTGAAACTAGGTCTGTGTTCCCTCACCCATCTCCCAGGAGGTCTTCCTGCCCGGCTGTCATTCCCCCTTCACTTTCAAAGGATGCATGACTTATTGACGACCCAATCTGGTAGAAATAATATGTGCTGCACTTGCACTTGTAACCGTTATACTCGGTGAAAACCCATCAAAATGGACCTGCTGGAATCCTCATGGAAGGCAACAACTCTGGGCAGATTTACTAATTAGGACTTGACCTTGTGTAGTGCTAAATCAACTAGCCCAATCCCCAGGAGCCCCTTGTCCTGTCCAGTAGACAGAACAAGCTGACAAACTGCAATAAACAGAAGGTCAAGGTCAAATTCACAGTTGACTCTAAATCACTATCAAGAACGAGATCCAGTGGAGGGCTTGTTACAGAGCCAAACTTCCAGGTTCTGTAGATGGGGTGGGGGTAGGGGGTCCAGGTGCTGCTGGGCCCGGGTCTGCCCTCTGAGGACTCTTAGTCTGGATCTTGACTTTGAATTGGTCTTTGTTGCTGATGTTCTGCAATTTTAACAGTTGCTGAACAGGGGAATGGGCCCGGAAATTACGGAGCAGCAGAAGACACTGCCATCATCTCTGAAGGCCTCTTCAATCTGGTTACAAGAATATGCCCCAGTAAGGACAACAGGATTGAGCGTCCCATTGTTTTTATCACTCACCAAACACATTCCCCCTACAAACGGAGTTTGGCACAAAGCTCTGGATAAAGGCCCTGCAAGAGTTTAGGTTTCACAGTGCACTGATGTGGTGAGACATTTAGGAAAGGCTGCAGAAAATGGGGTCCAAAATGACCCCCAAAAGGAGGAGGAGAGATTAATAAAGGCATTTTACTAATGCAAGATTTCTGTAGCCTGCCTTGATGTCTCACTAGCGTACAGCTTCACACATGAATGCCTGCCCTGTGTAAGGTTTTGTGCTTGGCAAGGAGAAAGGATGCTGAGGTGGTTTACCTAGGAGAGCTCATCGCTGATGAGGGGTGGAAGTGAGTCACAAATCACTATATTACATGACAGACAGAGTCACAGAACCAAACTCACCTTAAAGTCCTTATTTACAATATCCTGTCCTTATGAGCGGTACAGCACCTCCCCCAGGCTCAGAGCCTCATGGGATCTGCCCCAGCCCTAGCTGCGTCCTTAAGTAAAGGACAAGCAAGATAATAAGGAGGAGTCAGCCATGCCAAGACAGGCACTGTTCTTTCGGGAAGCGTGTGGATACTTATGACCTCCCGAGTTTAGAACTGAGGATGGAGAGTGGACTTGAGATTGACGGCTGAGTCACTCTGTGTCTCTCTAATGGTGGATTGTTCTTCCTAAGTGAGACTTGGCTACTTCCCAGAACTTTATCCCCAAAACACTGCTGCTTGAACCCATGGTGTCCCTAGGAGTGTGTTTTCTACCAAAACCACCTCGTGACATTTTTACCCACTGGAGCCAAGCTCATTTCTTCTGTGGTTTCTTCTGCCACATTGGGCTACACATTACCCTCTCTAGACATAAGCATTTTGGTCCCAAAGCTCTGTTTATCATGTCTCTTCCGGCTGTGAGAGTATGAGTCTAAATCACTATTAAAAGTATTTGTGTTGTTTAGCTTTGTTTTTTTCCTCTCTCTCTCTCCCCTCACCTTAAGATGCTTAGCATCCTTCTAAAGATGGTGGGGCTCTCAGTAGTGGGACTGGTTTTATTTTAATTAAATAGCATTCATTTCCATCCCTAAGTAGCAAATTGGGTGAGGGGAGTGGGTATCGGTCTCACGTGCTTTCCCAGGGCACAGATTAGAAGGATGGCTGCCACAGATTTAATAACACCTGCTGGCCCTGCTCTTTTTAAAAGAGCTGCAAAAATAGTGTTTGACAATATTATATAAAATCAACCTTTTACAAAGTGAGCTATGTTTAGTGAGGGGTCAGAGGATGCTTTGTTCGGAATGTCTTGTCACAGATGTCTTTTATCACAAGCAACAAATCTTTCTGTGTTGGTGAACATCTCTGAGGCAGATGCCCTGTGACCCAGGGTGGAGGTTTATCCTTTGTTCTGTGATATATTTGCCTTCTCTCCAGTTGCAGGCTCAGTGACTCAGCGTCTTTCTTGCCTCTGAAGAGATGGCAAGGGCTGTTGTTTTTCTCTCTGATGCTTTCCACCTCAGAGCTCTGCTTTTGTAAACTGCCTTAGCCTTGCATGGATAAGGTGCCCACCTTAAATAACACCGTTAAATAACTCCCTTTTATACCCAACTGTGCTGCCTATGGTTGTCTGCATGCCAGGTCTGTGTGTTCACAGCAGAGACAATGAAACAATAACGGCAAAGTAGAAACAAACATCTGACTGATGTGTTAGCAAATGCAAGAATACATCTTAGTTAGCCATGGGCAGAAGTGTCACAGAGGTTTCTGGTCCTATCTGTCACCTCAAAGAGACTAGACAATTACCGGGACATTATAGGCAGTACTGAATGGTCTTTAGGAAGAGTGGACTGGACCTGCCTGTAGCATATTACTAAGGCATGGGGATATTTCTCAAATTGTGGACATCTACTTTTTTTTTTGAAGTGTTTGAAAATGGAGACAGCGATGTTCAGTGCAAGATGAAGTCAGGATCCAGTGAGCACCAGCCATGGGACCATCCTGTCTGTGCCTCTCCTGTGAGCACAGACCAGCACTCAGCCCCTCAGACTGAAAACCTTGCTTCTGCACTTCACAGAGGTGAGGACAGCCTCAAAACCCCCAAGGTGCCAACACTGATGTATAAAACCAGAACACTCCCGTGCTTGCTTAAGAAGAGAGTGCTTTCCAGCTGTTTCTTTAGGGGAATTCCAGATGTGGCAATTGGCTAGTGTCTAGGGAAGTAATTCTCAACCTTTATCAGAGGTCAGACTCACTTGAGAGAGCGAGTTCACAGACAAATTGCTGGGCCCCCACCCCTAGGTCTCTGATTAGGGACCCAAGTTTGAGTTTCTAGCAAATTTCCCAGGTAGCACTGAGACTGCAGGTTTGAAGATCACTCTTGGAGAACCTTGGTTTAGGGGCCATGGTTCACAGACTATAGCTGGAAGTCAACGCTAAGACTCAGGCTTAGCCGCAGTTATTCATCTCAGGGACGGGGACGCACTGAATGGCTAACAAGCCTGCTCCATGGCCATCCCATGCTCTTTCTTCTCATCATCTGCTTCTCCTTTGCTCTTTTCTTTCCTCCCTCACTCCCATCCATGTGCAGATAACTGAGTGTGCACAAACTAGTTAACTTCCTGGCCATTGGGAATAGTGGATTCGACCCCAGGCCTCCTAAATCTCTAGAGAGACTGCTCACGTGTGTCCCTGTGGGCCTCCTTTCCATCTGCCTTCATGGCCAGACTTCATTCACACACCCTTGATTTTTTTTTTAATGTATTTGTAAATTTAGGCAGATTCCAACTGAATTTTGCTTCTAGAAGATTCTGTAAGGTGTCTGCATAGATCGGCTTTTCAGATGTTCATCTTTTTTCCTGGTTACTACTCATTCTTTGGGGGTACCCTCAGTAAACCCCCAACACCAGCAACGTTGCTATTTTCATTTTAGTTAAAAATCTGAAGAGCTATGATCTGTGTTAGTTCCCTCAAGTTTCACAGCAGGACTACTTTCTTGCTTGTGTTTTAGTGGCCACATAGGCACCACCCTACTTGCCATGGGGACTTAGCTAGGACTGACAATTGTTCCCTCGCTTTCTTCTTTTTCTCTCAATACAGCCCCTGTTTATGGTTACCACCGTTGGCAATCTCAGGAATGCAAAGAAATCACCCCAAGAAGGCAAGGTGGGGGAGACTGAGGAAGAGGGGGTTGCAGGGGACTTTGACTAATGCATTTCCTTATTTAGCTCTATTTCCAAGTTTAGGGAGCTCATAAGAAGCATAATTGAGTCTACTGTTTATAAAAGTCCTGAGCCACAATTCCTCTAGAGGAGCCGGCTAATACCATCTAGGCAATAAAGAGGCCAGCAGAGGAGCAGGTGTGAGCTTATTTGCCACACAGTCCCCAGGGCCTAGTGTTTATGAGACTGTCCCTTTAGACAAAGGAGATTTCTATCAAATGCAGGCCGTTTTTGTTTAGGATAGTAAGAGTGCAGAGGGAGAGGGTCTGCTTCTTTGGGAATTGATAGTAAGGAAGTGTTGTGTGAGAGAGAGTGTACCTACTCATATGGACAGGATGCACATGTATGTACAGGTATGCATACATGCATGCCTGTAAATGTGGATGTGTATAAGTGTTCATGTATAAGGTGCATAAGAATGGGGAGGGGGTAAGTGATGGGAATATGTGGGTTTAAGGGGGGGAGAAAGATGGAACAGAAATGTACCCTCAGATTAGAGGTATTGGCTCACTCTCAGCCTTCTCCTGGAAGTTAAACCCACCTGACTAAATGAGATTAAGGCTGTGGTGGTGGTAGTGTGTATGTGTGTGTGGGGGGGTGTGTGTGTGTACGTGAGTGTTTTCATTTCCTTGATTTTTCTAAGGAATATACCTTTAACACTGAAACTCTTCTAAACTTTCTGAAACAAGCTGTTAAGTTCTCTAGTGAGTTGAGGGCCCAGGAGGCTGGCTGCTTGCTGAGAATTGCCACAGGGAGGAATAATCTTGAACCAGTTTCTATACTGCCCCATCCCTCTGCCACCTCTCGGGGACTTGGAAGATGCTGGCTCACCCTCACCTACCCTCTGCCCTGCCAGCATAGATAAATGAACATCTTAAAGCTCACATCCTTTTCCTGTTGGAATCTGTCTTCCTTGATATTTGCTGCACTTTATGTTGTAGGCTGAGAATGGGAGCTCATACGAATAATCCCAGCACTTAGGAAGCCAAGGATAGCCTGGGCCACATAGTGAGTAACAAAGGCCTGTCTTGGACACTGTATATAAGACCCTGCCAAACACATATGCACACACACACACACACACACACACACACACACAATCAAACCAACCAAACAAAAACTGCATATGATACTTTTTTCAACTCCTTTGGATGCTCCCTCACACTCTGGGGAAGCAAAGCCTTCATTTACCTCCTAAGAGCTTCTCATTGGGTGTGGAAGGATCCTAGTGCAATGGCTTAGAGGGACCGCCCTTTTTCCCTGGGTTGTGGCCTCCTCGGCTGACACTTGGCTGGAAAAGAACCCAGACAGCAAATTTAGGCTTATGCAATTCAAATTGACTTGTGAAATTCAAACTTATAGTTGGTAATAATGGTCTTGGTGACTCTGAAACCAAATGACAAGCTGGATCTCACCAACTATGGTCAATTGGTGGTGATTGCCTGGAGTGCTGAGTGTAGAAGAAATCAGAGGACAAGTCCTGGTTCAATGGGAAAGAGTAAGTGGTGTCTACCCTATCAGGGGTGGAGGAATGGCTGTGCCTGCGCTAATCTGCCTCCACTGGAGTCTAAGGAAAGAAACCATCTACCTTAGAAGAAAGGACAGAAAATAGGAAGAGTTAGACAGCACTCACGTGGTAGAGAGCTTGTCTAGCATATAACAAGCCCTGGGTTCAACTGTCTGCTCTGCAGACTGACCATGATGACACACATCCTGTAATCCCAGCATTCTGGAGGTAGAGACAGGAGGATCAGAAGTTCAAGGTTATCCTTGGCTACATAGGGAGCTGAGGGCAATCTGGGATACAAAACAAATATATATATTTTACTCATCTGAAGTTAGAATTTGCTCTTAGCCATTGGTACCATTTCCAGGCAGATGATTTTTCAGCAACCTGGAACCCCAACTTATTTTCTTCTGGGTTCTCCCCTCAGCATAGTTTCTCTGCGCCTGTCTGAGGCCTCTCCCAACAGGAACACTCACTATGCTCCCTTCAAATCATATTTTCTGGGAAAGGCAGCATCCACCAAAGTTGTTGCTTATTCCTAGAACATCTGTTTAAGGAGAATATCTAGGTGGTGGAATGGGCTTCTGCTGTTGAAACCGGAAGCCTGGAGCCTGCCTGGACCTTTTCTTGTCAGCTGCTCACGTGCCCACATTCCCCATTGCTTAGCAAGCCTGGCTTTCTCTACTTGCTGGAGCCTCAGTATATGTCACATTTTTAGCAAGACACATCTGGGCAGCCAACGGGCTGTGGCAGGAGGATCATGAACTCAATGCTAGTCTGGGCCACAGGGACTTCAAGACCAGTCTGGACAGGCAACTTAGGGGTTTTAGTGACATAACAATTCAGATTATAATATTCCTTTCTGTTTCTTCTATGTTCAGCAGTTAAAAAGTAGCATACAGAGATTGTATAGAATATTGTCAAAGAAAAACACAAGTGAATGCATGCACATATACATAATGAAGAAGATATTTGAAACTTTAAAAGTAGCCTAGAAGTTTGATTTAAAAGTTCACCTTGCAAGAGACAAGAGAAAGGAGATGTAGGAGAAATAAAAGATTTCTGGGGTTTGGTGTGTGTACTATGCACATCTTTTATTATTATTTTATTATTATTATTGACAGCTAGCACCTATTACATTTACATTTAAGGAGAGAATAGTTTGCATAAATTAAAAGATAACCACAAAATAGTTCAATCCTTGAAAGGTTAAGACCATTGAACCATATTAAGATATTTAGAGGCAAATGGCATTTTAAAATTTTATTGCATGTGTATAAGTCTTTGTCTACATGTATGTAAGTGCAACGCACGCATTCAGTGCCCCAGGAGATCAGAAGAGGATGTTGGATCTCCTGGAACTGGAGTTACAGGAGATTATGATTCACCATGTAGATGCTGGGAACTGAACCCTCATCCTCTGTAAGAGTAATAAGTGCTCTTAACCACTGAGCCATCTCCCCAGCCCTGGGAACAACATTTCTTATGGTCAGAGGATCCAGCTGCTAACAGACATCCCAGGAGTCCTGTAGGCACTTGGGTCATGCACCATCTTCTATTGCAGAGAAAGACCTTGCAGCAACTTCCACTTCAGGCCCCATTCCATGTCAACTCACATGAAACCAGTGGCATGAAAAGTGCTCCTTTCTGGTTTTATTTTTTCTAGTGGGATGAGAAATAAATAAAAATATAATATATATGATTTTATGTATTCATATATAACAATATATACCATATATAATCATACATTATATTTAATTATATACTGTATTATTATTATATATATGCATGATGTATATAATATATAACTAAGAAATTATGTGTATAATATATGAATAGATACAATATAAGCTAAATATAAACATATATATAATAAATATACATATAAAGGTCATACAGTGGCCACTCTGATTCAGTGTTGCTCATACTGCTGTTTCTTGATGTCACAAGAAGAGAGGAAATCTAGTCATTTTTATTTAAATGTTGAAACTAAATCTAGTGTTAACATCTGGTTTTAAAGAAAAGGGGTAAGGTGTTAGAAAATCCTGCCCCTCGGCCCACAGGATGGCTCAGTGGGTAAGGGTGCTTGCTACCAGGCCCAATGACCTGAATTTAATCCTTGGGACTCACATGATGGAAAGAACTAACTCCTGATAAATTGTGTCCTGACCTCCAGACACGCACAGCAGCATGTATACATATACACTTCCATGGGTGCCTGCACACACATGCACATAACCACACACAAACAACACATACACATAATTAAAATAATAAAATAAATATTAAAACTTTTAGCTTTGCCCAGCTCCTTAGAGCTTTGAACTGTGTATTACAGGCTCACAACACTGTCAGACGGCCACTGTTGAATTTTACCAAGAAGTTGTAGGCCCAATATCTAAATGAGCTTGCCCACCTTTACTGTAGGGAGTGACCAATGTGGGACTCCTACCCAGGACTCCTGACTCCAGCTTGTTTGGTTAAAGACTCATCCCCCAATAGACCCCACTGCAGTATATAGGAATGGAGGATAAAGTCTTTCCATGTAACAGCACACCTCCTCATGGCATTGACGGGCACTAGCTCCTTATGGCATCGACTGGCACTTCCTTGAAGTAGTGTTCTGATGGGACAGAAAAATCAAGAGTGAGCTAGAGTAGGGGGTGGAGAAATCTGAGAGGGAAGTAGAGTCAGAAGCTAGAATCTTCCAGACTCTTCTCTCTTTCAGTGTGTTGGCTTCCAACTCCTGCTGTGCTGACAACCCTTAGCCCAGAGGGAAAGCCCCAACCAAAGGGAGCTGTCTGTATCCCACACAGGCAGCTAGCAAGTGCTGGCTCTGTTCACACGGCATCGTTCAAGGAGAGACCTCAGGGAGCCACTTTCTCACTTTGTGAGTGGTTTTCAATCTACTCCTTGCTTACGGATTGCACTCTAATTACATACCATTGTCAGTCTGGAAGTTTCTTGAGGGCAAGGTCTGTGCCAGCCTCCTCTCCAGGGGTGAATGACAATAGTGTTTCACATATAGTTGCATTAATGGATGAATTAGAAGAGTTAGCACAGCTTTTTAACTTTCTCTTTAGCAAACTGTACTTCGTAAATGCATTGTGTGTCTCTACATGTCTTGGGTGAGGTGATTTATTTAGCAGTGGTATTTTAAATTGTGCAAATGAACCAACATCCTGTGTTTGTGAGTATTAATGAGATGTGACTTTCTGGTCAAGCAAATGAATCATTTAATAAGAACAATTAGTCCTTACAAAAACCAGGGCAGTAAAGGTCCTACTATGTATTGCCTAGTCCAAGTTGGGTGAGCACATTGCCAAGTCTTAACTCATGTGACTGAATGAGAGAGTATTTGTCTCTGGATTACAGATTCTGCTTTTTAAAGTAAGAAAGGAAGCATCTTTTTATCTTGCCACATTCTCCATAAAAAAATAATCACCCGATGGGACATAGAAATGAGGTCTGAGTTGCAATAGCATGCAAGCGAAAATGGAAAAATTCCTTTGGCATTTGCTCTTTTGATCCGGAGGAAAACCGCTGGCTGGGGTGCTCAGATAGCCTTGGCTCCCCTCACCCAAGTGAAGTGGGGGCTGTAGCCGCTGTGAATAGACTGTCCTTTCAAAGCTGTGACTTTGGAGGGAGGGGATAAGCCCAGGTCTAAGAGTGCAGGCTTGGGGGACAGATGCCCCCCGGGGCACACCCACCTTGAATGTCACCAGTGACCTGCACCTCTCCTAGAGTTTCACTTGGCAGGCAGGGCCACCATTGAGACTATCTCCCCGGGGATCTCGTGGGATCAGAGATGCAGCTCTTTCTCTTACAGGTGGGATAAGAGCGATGTCAGGTTCATGTGAGGACAGGGGTGGATTGTTTTCACTTTCAGGCCACTGAGGAAGAAAGAAAAAGTCACCAAAGTCTGTCCTGGGCCCTTCTCAGTACTCACTGGTCCCCATGGCTTTACTTTTATACTTTCTCCCCAGCAAAGCCCTAGACACCTGGATCCATTACTGTCTGCAGCCTCTGTTGGGTTGGTTGTGGGCCTGGCGTTTTCTAGTTGACAATTGGGGAAGCTTGGGTTCCGACAGGATCAGCTGTTCAAAGAGGAATGCGGGACTCTTATTTTGAATGGGTTTGAGTCTGGTTGTCTGCCTCAGGGAGCTTTGTTGGGGAGTGAGTGGGGTCTGCTACAAGGGCATATCCCAGCTCCTGGGGAAAGTCTCAAACTGCAGAAGGAAGTCATCACTAGGCAGGGAAGGGAGGCAGGAGGGTGGCAGGAGTTACATGCGACTCCTGCC
Organism: Peromyscus maniculatus bairdii; assembly: GCF_049852395.1. Lineage (NCBI taxonomy): Eukaryota > Metazoa > Chordata > Mammalia > Rodentia > Cricetidae > Peromyscus > Peromyscus maniculatus. The sequence continues at coordinate 66,669,664 of NC_134858.1, forward strand.
AAGGAAGCCATCAAGTGAAAGCAGGCAAGTGTTGGCGGAGCGGGCCTGTTTGTCTTTGTACCCACGGAGGGCAGGGTGATCTCCAGGCTGGCTGGAGAAGGAGCCCAGCCAACCTGTGAGAGCCGCTGTTTGTGAGTTTGCGATCAAAACGATTGCGAATATGGAAGTTATTACTGCTCAGAAAAAGCACTTTATATCAGGGTTAATTATAAGGAGGTTCTGTGGTATAATTAGTGTTCTTTCTATGGAGGATTAAGGGGCTCTCCTAAATGGCCTTTTTGATTGCCTTCTTCCCTTTTTTAATTTCCTCCTTGTCCTTTTTGATTATCTACCCCACGACCCTCAGGGCTCCTCAATGTAATACAATTAAAATAACATTTTTGTGTTAGAGGGTTTTATTTTATGAGCTATTAACCCCCTGCTTGCCCAAAGACCGTTTTCATCTCCCTGAACATCAGAAGCTTCTCTTACCCCCAGACACAGCAGGGCATCCACAGCCCCAAGGGAGCCACCTGCAGAGGAGGTTCCAGGCCGGGCCCTGGCCTAAGCAAGACTGAGGGCCTGTCTAGGCCTGGGCTTTGAAGAGACGATGACTTTCCAGAAGGCATGAAAGGATAAGCCAGCCACCCTTCCCTCAGCCAACTTTCCTCTCAGCGGAAGGCCCCGTATGAACTTGCCCCGTTCTGTTCTGAGTGAGACATGGCAGACTGTCCTGTAATGCAGTAGATACCCAAAAACTGGTCATTGGTGACCCTGCTGGGAACATTCACCCTGTTCTCTGTTACAGTCCCAAGAGAAGGAGAAATGTGAACAGTCCACCTCACCCTCCCCGGCTAATACACAAAAAGCTGCACCCTTTTGTGTATGAAGCCTTCCGGTCCCACTGCCCACTTTACCACCGTTTCTTCTGAGCCTGACATGGGGGTGGGGGTGGGGGTGGGGTTCTCCTGGCCAGTGCTTGCAGTCAAGACTGGGCATGAAGGGCTTCTGAGAATGGCTCCGAGGGAAGAGTACCTGCCGCACAAGCATGGGGATCTGAGTTCAAATCCCCAGCAACTGTGTGACAATCCTGTGTGGTCGCCTGTGCCTGTCAACTCAGAGCTGGGGAGGGTGGAGACAGGAGAATTCTGGGAGCTCGCTGACCAGCCCACCTAGACAGAAAGCACTGAGCTCCGGGTCCTATGAGAGACTCTGTCTGAGAGGAAGAAGGCCAAAAGTGATAGAACGAGACACTCAGGGACCTGGCCTGGCCATGCACCCATCACATGTAAACACCACATCCTCCCAGTTTGCAGACAGAGGACAGCAGTCAGAAGAATGGAGTGATTCTTGGAAGCCATATAGAGGAAGAAAGAAGATTTGAGGAGTCCCATTTCAGTCCACCGTCTGCTAGCTGTGGGAGCCTGGCTGGGTTACACACATTCCTGAAGCCTCATGATAGTTATGGGTCAAATAAAGAATAATTAAGTTAGTATTTGAGGGTTGTCATAATGATTAAATAAAATCAAGTGCATAAAACATTTAGCCTGGATTGTGATATTGGAACTACAACCCCTTCACACACACACACACACACACACACACACACACACACACACACACCATTCACTACCCACCAGCATTACCCTCACCCTCTCTACCATCATCCCCACCCCCTGACTTTCTGACTGTGTGGCCCTCTGTCTTTCCTATGTGACCAGGGCTTCTCCAGTTCCGCCTGGATTCTTGTCTACAGTGTCCTTCCATCTACCATATGAGTGACTCAGTATAAGACATTAGATTTCTCTGAGGGTGTGAGCTTTGACAATTCCCATCGCTTTCTGGCTCATCGTGGAACCAGTCCTTGAGTGGCAGACTTTAGGAAGGATCCCAAAAGGCACAAGCCACTATGATTTCCTGTTAAAAAATTTTCCCAGGAGGCAAAAGCATGGGACTGTGAATGGACGCTGTGAAAGTTAAGTAACTGTTGGACTCAAGGACACATGGGAGTAAGTCACACGGGAAATAAATACCCCCAACTAATAGGAGCATAGGAAACAAGAAGAAAAAGACCAGGTCAGTGCAGGTTAGGGAGGGCAGACTTTCAGTTTGGAATGTGGCTCCACTGAGTGAGATCCGCTAGACTGAACCCATGGGGTTTATGACTGATCAGAAAGCCCTTATTCTCAAGCAAGATGTGCTTCATTTCTGTTGGATAAAGCCTAACTGCATGGAGCTGTTTGGTTTTAGGGGTGTCATTTAAATAGGTAGAACTATCCAGATGGGCCAGCCAATGAAGCTACAGAGATGTCATGAAGTCAGTACTGGGGCTGGAGAGATGGCTCAGCGGTTAAGAGCACTTGGCTGCTCTTCCAGAGGACCCGAGTTCCATTTCCAGCATCCACATGGCACCTCATAACCACCTGTAGCTCCAGTTCCAAAATGTAAATGGCATATAGACATACATGCAGGCAACACACACACACACACACACACACACACACACACACACACACACACACTCATAAAAATAATTAAAAGAGCATAAATCTGCATGAGGAGCCGGAGCTGAAACCTCTGAGAAGGAACTAAGCACAGTGCTCATAAGAAAGTGATGTTCATTGAACCAAACCAGTTTTGATTAGCTCTCTTCCATGACTCATGTGTGTTTTAGCCACTGACACCTTGAGAGGGAGAAGGCCAGAGCCTTTGCTTCAGGTATCACCCTCCAGAGTCATATGCTAGCATAGGGGTGTCCTGTGGGGTCGGAGAGGGGCTGCAGAGAAGATGGGACTGGTATTGAAGCCCCAAAGATGAAGTAGGATGCATCAAAACAAGCAAACAAAACAAACAAACAAGAACCGTAAGTGAAACATCAAGGAAAGCCTTATAAGTAGGACTAGATAACAAGGGGTTCCATTCCCTCCACAGCCCCACAGCACTGCAGATCCTACAGGACTGTGCAGCACATTCCCACTCATTGTGTGGCTTCCAGATCTGGCCTTCTCAATTTCCTCACTCCTCCGAGCTTCCCTTTTCCTCAAGTTTGCTGGAGAGAAGAAGTATACTGATCTCAAAAAAAAAAAAAAAAAAAAAGTTTTGAGTCATAAATAAAAGGGTGCTTGCATGGTGCCTGGGACACCCACCTTTAGTGAATACCCCTCCCATGTAAAAAATGATGCCTGGGACACACATTTCAGTGAACCCCCATATGAAAACTGGTGCCTGGGACACACAACTTCAGTGAACGATCCCCCTATCTGAAAATAAAAGTTACCACTTTGGTTTCTTATGACTTATCTAGGTAACTGTATGCATCCTTTAAGAATTAAAGCTGGGGGCTGGAGAGATGGCTCAGAGGTTAAGGGCACTGACTGCTCTTCCAGAGGTCCTGAGTTCAATTCCCAGCAACCACATGGTGGCTCACAACCATCTGTAACGAGATCTGGCACCCTCTTCTGTATACATAATAAATAAATAAATCTAAAAAAAAAAAAAAAAGAAAGAATTAAAGCTGTTTACTCCCAAGTGAGAAATGGCATGGCTTCTAATAATGAGTCACAAGACTTAAAAGTCAATGAATGAATCAAGGTAGAAAGAAAATAAAGTCAGGTATAATAATAAAAAAAAAAAAAGGAGGGGAAGGAAATTGCATGCTGTCAGATTGAGCACATCTGCTGTGCCCCGAGAGAATGAACACCTTTAGACTTTGTTAACTAAGTGGTAAAGACAGCATCAAAAGCTCACGTCACTTGTAGCTAGTCTCTGATGTGGCTGAGGCTCCCCGACACCTGCGTTTACTCCAGACTTTCCCTCGTGGACCAATAGCTTACCGTAGTCCTTCTTGTCGCCTCTAAGCCCCAAGAGTGGGATCCTGCACACAGTAAATGCTGGATAAATGCGTCTGGATTTTTTTTTAAAAAAAAGAATGGACACGTACATACATGCAAGGCAGGGTGGATACTTGGTCTTGTAGATGGCCCTACATCCTGCTAACCTCTGTGAATTTGACCCATGGTTGTTTGGCTATACAAAGTTCCAGCAAGAATTATTTGCTAGCGATCTTCTACTTTATTTCTTTAATTTTATAAACTTACTTTAAAGACAACACTTGCAAATGAATAAAAACTGTGAACCAGAATTAACCAGACTCAAAGTCTGTGCAGCTTAATGAACTTCTTTCTATACAGTTAGCATAGACATTTGGAATAGAAGCTGCGAAGTTTCACGTAAAATTGTACACTTTCAGCATTGAATGTATTTTGTGTGTTTAGACACTATCAAAAACTAAAAAAATCCATGGCCGAGCAAGAACTAGAAAAACCATTAGCTTTATGTCTTCTTTCATAACTCATGTTCACCTTATTTAAGGAGGCTGGTTTATTTACAGATACATGAAAATGTGTCCAGCTAGTCTAACTTCCTTTCTTTCTTTTTTGCTTCACTTTTCCTCAACCCTCCACGCTGACCCAAGTGAGAAAATTTGGAAAGAAAATAGGATTTGTGCGTGAATTGTCAAGGAAAACGTCCACTGTGTGTGGATGTGCCTGTATGAGATGAATTGATAGAGTGATGCACTTATTAAATCGCAGTTTGATGGGAGCAAAGGAGCCGTACCTTTCGCTCTTTGCAGCTCGCCTTCCGACCTCTCTGTCCCTCTAAACCAGTGCTTCTCAACCTGTGGGTTGCACATCAGATATCCTTCATAGCACATGTTTACACTACAACTCATGACAGTGGCAAAATTACAGTTATGAAGTAGCGATGTAATAATTTTCTGGTTGGGGGTCACCACAACATGAGGAACTGTATTCAAGGGCCACAGCATTAGGAAGGTTGAGAGCCGCTGTTCTAAACTAAGCGAAGCTGCTATTGCTAAGACAAACTTCGTCTGTTAAATCATTGGTTCATGTCTAATTGCTAAGCTTTTTCATTACATCTAGTCTTGGTATCATCTGCTTTGGCTCCATTCCTATGGTAAGAGGCTTTGTGTCCTAAGAAGACATCAATGTATTATTATATCATCACTGAAATGATGAAATTCACGTATCTGCAGGCTGCTGCAGATCTTCACAGCCTGACGGGTAACCCAGATGGCTCAGAGCTTCTTAAAGGCACGCTAGTTTTGTTTCCTCTTTGCTGAGATTGGTGAGGTTAAACCCAATGGGAAACTCACATCTAGGGCTTTGGGCTACCTGCTCTACTGTCCCCCAGATCGCTTCACTGGGAATTAATATTGTTTGTGAGACAGAGAAAATTGAGAAAGAGGGCTGAGTGGAAATGGTCATCAGAGACAGAAGGCCACATGGGCTGAGGGTGTGGCCCTCGTTTCCAGCATTCTTTCTGGATGACCACAGGACAGGGCCAGCCAGCAATGACCAGAGTCCAGCCTTGCTTGAGGGATCTGGCATGCAGCACAGGCGCACAGAGAAGCTAGTCCAAGGCAGTGGGCAAAAGCAAGGAGCATCGGGGAGAGATAGAAATGGGCAGGACCTCCAGGCTAGGAAGTCAGGAGGTAACAGAGAGCGGCAAGAGGAACTTGTCCATGTTTCTGATGGCACATAGAATTCACCTGGAATTTTAGAACTCAACAATTGGTACCTAGCAAACTAAAAGGGAAGAGACTATGACCAAGATGGAGGTCAATAATAAGCAATGATACCTTGAGAGGGTGTTATGAATGTGATAGGTCTTCAGTAAGATGGAGGAACTGGGAATATTGAGATGCCAGCAGCTAGGCCAGTCTACAACAATGGCTGGGTAAGCCAGTGAATGCGGGTGAGTGTTGCAGTAAGCTGAATCACCAGTAAGCTGAATCACCAGCTCGGAGGAAGGGTCCTCCAGGAGGAAGAAAGCACATCTTGTAGAGACATTCCTTCAAAGAAATCAATTTTGTGCAGATTGAAAAAGGTTTGCCTGCTGGGTGGTGGTGGTGCACACCTTTAATCCCAGCACTCGTGAGGCAGAGCCAGGCGGATCTCTGTGAGTTCGAGGCCAGCCTGGGCTACCAAGTGAGTTCCAGGAAAGGCGCAAAGCTACACAGAGAAACCCTGTCTTGAAAAATCAAAAAACAACAACAAAAAAAAAAAAAAAGAAAGAAAAGAAAAAGGGTTGCCTTTTAATAAACACTTCTGTTCTCTGATTTCTCTGTTTTAGAAAACCTCATATATGTTTCTCGTATTTGGTTTATTTTAAATAACCCATATACAGAGAGTATAAGTATAATTTCTAGCAGTTATTTTTTCCTGCAAGTTTACTAGCACTTTAGAAATAGCTATTTAAGATTTTGGGGAGAGGACAGGGGATAAAGGGCTTGCTGTGGAAGCATGAAGATCTGAGTTTGGATCTCCTGAACCCAAGTAAAACATCTGGGGGTGGAAGCACATGGTTGTGGCCCATGGGAGAGAAGCGCAGAAGAACAGACCGCACCCTGGCTATCCAGACAGTAAGTCCCATGTTCAGTGAGAGACACTCTACTGAGTGATGAGGTAAAGAATGATGGTAGAAGACCCCAGGGTCAACCTCTGGCCTACACACTCTCATGCACAGGTGGACACATCCACACGTACAAACACACACGTGTAACACACACACACACACACACACACACACACACACACACACACACACACACACAGAGGAAATAGCTATCTACCAAGTTCTTTGAGAGTACAGTGCCTGCCTTTCCTGTGTCGTTTCATGCTGTAATTTCTACCTAATAGTACTCAGTGAACCTGTCCTGTACAAATATCTAAGTGTCTACCAAAAGGATGTGTTTGTTAGCTCATAAGCGAGAGCATGACTGCAGAAGCATAATCTCCCCCTTCAGAGAGGAGCCGGGCTATCGTGGTTGAATTTCCTCTTATCGGGTTGTGACTCAGAGCATACACTGGCACATGTGTTTATCCGGCTCTTAAGACCGTATATAAGATAGCGCAAAACTGTATTTTGATCCTTCCAAATTTCCAGTTAATTTGGCCTGTCTTCTCCCTCCCCTTGGGCAATTAGTTCAGCTTAATGAGGTCATTATTCTGGTGAGGCTGATTTCTCTTTGAGACCAGTCAAAGAACCCGTGGCATCTGCTTCTCCTTTGGCCTGACTCATTCTGTGACCTTCACAGCGAAGGCGCTTTTCCCTCGGAAAGGTGGCTGTATTGATTGCAGTCGGAGGTTTCTGGCTTTTCTGTTTGTTTGATGGATGGTGCGTGCTATAGGGAAAGCAGCCTCCAGGGAGACCCTCCATCCGGTGTGCAGGCGGGAGGAAGGAAGTTCGCGGGTGCCACAAAGTTGTCCCAGTTGAACTGAAAACTGGGGATTTTGGTTAAATTGTGTCTGAGAACACTTGCAAGCCCCCAGACGAGATATATAGCTGATTCAGACACAAAGACAGCCATCAAAGTCCTACCCACAAACTCTGGGAAATTACAGACATTGGTTATTAGTCATTCTTACAGGCAATCGAGAATATTGTTGAAAAAAATTCAAATTGGATGCGATGAGTAAAGACCTGTGCTTTCCTGGACCAGATTATAATATTACCAGGATCAATTTAAGGAATTAATAGGAGACCTTGCTCGGTGCAGCCAGCGAGCTTCATTTCCGTCAAGTTCAGTCTGGATGCAGGTGTTCTCAAGTTCATGGGATGCTGTGATAGAATACCATGACTCTCACTAACTTAGTCATCAATGTCGAGTCCCTAAGGGTGGAGGGGAGAGGGAGCAAGCAGATGAACTGAGGCAAGTACCCAGGGGGTTGTTAAATTTGCCATTGACAGAAGATGATGGGAGTGTGTGGCTTAGTTGGTAGAGTGTTTGCCTAGCACGCATGGAGTTCTGGGCTCAGTCCCCAACACTGTGCAAACCAGCCTATAATCTCTTGGGGCAGAAGGATAAGAAGTTCAAGGTCATCCTCAGCTCTATGAGTTCGAGGCCTGCCTGGCCTATATGAGACACTGTCTCAAAAACAAAGATGAGAAAACAAAGATGAGGAGATGATGGTCCCTCTTCTTTGCCAGCTTGACTGGACTTGGAATCACCCAGGAGACACAGCTATGGAAATGTCTGAGTATGTTTCCAGAGAGGTTTAAGAGAAGAGCTTTTGACCCACCCTGAAAATGGGTGGTGCCATCATCCTATGGGCTGTGATCCCAGGCTGAATAAAAAGGCAGAACAAACGAGAAAGAGTCACTCTTCTTCACGCGTTTCTTCGGGACACCCAACACAATATAACCAGCAATCACGCTCTCCTGCTGTTGTACCTGCCCAGCATGATGGATTGTGATGGACTGTGATGGGCTGCAATGGACCTGATAGACCATGATGAACCGTGGTGGACTGTGATGGGCTGCAATGGACCTGATGGACCATGATGAACTGTCTTGGACTGTGATGGGCCGCAATGGACCTGATGGACCACGATGAACCATGGTGGACTGTGATGGGCTGCAAGGGACCTGATGGACTGTGATGGACCCCCAAACCCTCCCTGCCTTAAGTTGCTTTTAACATATGTTTTATCGCAGCCACAAAACAAGTGACACCTGGAAGAGATGTGCAAGGAGCAATGAGGACCTTCCAGACCAGCTGTCCTGCTCCCAGCCCATGTGCTTGGGTGTCCTGGGTAGGAGGGATTCTAGAGAACCTTCTGTGGTGTGTGAAAGGTTGTTCTTCTGTCATAGAAGAAGCATCTGGGGTTTATAGTCATATGCAATGATAAGAAAGCTACATTTGAGGCCACTGGCTTCTCCCTCCCTCCCTCCCTCCCTCCCTCCCTCCCTCCCTCCCTCCCTCCCTCCCTCCCTCCCTCCCTCCCTCCCTCCCTCCCTCCCTCCCTCCCTCCTCTCTCTCTCTCTCTCTCTCTCTCTCTCTCTCTCTCTCTCTCTCTCTCGTGCATGCTTTCCCTCCCTAGAGCCTGGAATAGGGACAAGAAACTCCCAAGTGGGAAGATTGTGGAATATAAATGCCCCTCTAGTAACTTAGCACATTTTACATTTCTGAAAGCTATGACTGCAATGTAGCTGTGCCACAAACACCCAGAAATGGTCTCTCTAGAGCATACAACCCATGCCTTCTACCTGTGAACCACCCCACCACCCCCAAATCAAAACTGCCCAGACCCAAGCACCTCCACCAATCCTTGAAGTAGGAATTCTGCAAGGTGAATTTCCTAACAAGCTGGCTTTTCAAAGGCTTTTCAGCTCTCGAAAACATGAAAGCTGTGTTTAAAAATTTAAGGTCTGCTATGCACCGCTCTGTGGAGCAGCAGCAGGGCGTAGCTTTTTGCAGACCCACGATTCCCCAAACCCCAACTCTTTAAATTAAGATGTCTGCGGCGGCAGCTGCTGTGGTTAATGGCATGCACGCAGGATCGGCTATTAATTATTGCTCTGGCTTTTGCACCTCTCCCTCACATTCCACTACAGAAGTCAGAGCCATTGTGTCAACTATTTTTAGTGCTTTAAAAAAGAAACCTTGTTGGTTAGAAGTTAGATTGTTTTTTTTTTTTTTTTACTTGATTGTGTAATTTTCCAAAACACTCCAGGGTTGAGGGGGAAATGCAGTAATGCAGTCTTTCGGGGGGCCCCTCATTCTGCATCAGCTGCCACCCACATTTTCACCATTGTCCTCCATCCGCCCTCGATTCCTGCGTATGTGCATTTGTCAATTTTGCTAGAACATCCTAGTGGGAACCTCAGCTAGTCCGTCTCAGCCCTAGATGCTCGGAGGCAGATCCTTTCATAAGACTTTTAAATGACCACAGCACCATTATCACACTTAGAGTTAATAATTCCTTAGTACTGTGTAGTGCGGAGCTGATTTTCAACTTCACAGTTCATTTATCACACGAAGAACCAAACGAAGAAGAAAAGCATTGGATGCTAACGGGGCAGTGCTCGTGAGATCTTTCCACAGCTAGCCATCCCTCAGGAATATCTCACACTAGCACACACATACTTGTATACACATGCACACACACAAGTATACATACAGCACATGCACACAGACATTATACATATAAGCACATATGCATACATATGCAAATATACACATACATACCAATACATGCTTACACATATGTACACACGCTGCACATATGCTATACATACAATTTTTGAATTTTTGCATGCACATACACTACACATGCACACACATGCATATATACAAACACACACGTATGCACATAAAAGGATGTGCACCTACACATAAAAATACGCATATATACAAAATACCTGCATACACATTCACATATGCACATACAAATACATACACTACATACCTGCACATACACACATACATATGTACACACAAATATATACTGAACACATACAGGCACACATCTATGCACATACACACAGGTGCACATATATCACATACTCATAAGCATGTTTGCTCACATACACAGATACACTTGCACACACACAAATACACAGATACACATGCGTTCACACAGCTGGTTGTCTATTTGACAGTGTCGGCAGAGGTCTGTCTTTGACGGAGGAATACGGAGCAGTTCTGTGCTCACCAGAAGCCTGGCCTGGGTAATGACTCAGCACTGTACATCCAGTGTGGGGATTCTCCAGCTTTAGGACAGAAAGTAACATTTTCTTGCAGTAAATATTCCTCCCCTTCTTCTTGATTCTCCTCAGTGGAAGATACATTATCTCACACACCTCCCTCCACATCCTAACGAAATCCTCACTCTTCCTGCCAAGATCTGCTCATCCGGTTAGGAGAGCAGGATGCGAACCCTGCTACCCCAACTTTGTGGACCAAGTTCTCCCCAGTCTCCTCCCTCGGGTTCTGTTTAAAACCTCTGCTGTGTAGTAGCACATTTTACTGAGAGGTTGAACTTCGTAAGCAGCCAGTACTCAAATGTGATTAGAGCGAAGACAGGCACGGTTGGTTCACTTAGCTTGAGATCCTCTTTGGGGGGGTTGCTTCCCTCTTCAGCTTCTGAATCTAACTTCCTTTTATTTATGGAAGTCATTTTGGAAAAGTGTCCCCTCCATCTTCTCCTGGGTGAGACCTTTACTTCTCTGCTGTCCCCTCACCTTGAGTTCTACAGTACACATGCACACATGCACACATTCTCGGGAAATCCAAAGATAGAGTGCTTGATCAGAGATGAGATGAGAAACAAGCATCCTAGAAAAACCGCTAAGTGACCAGTGAACAAAAACCCCACCTAGCGACATCCAGGCTGCTGCTGAACAACACAGTTAGCCAGGTCTCCTTCTGTTGGCTCTGTCGTGGTGACATTCTGCTAAAGTGACAGGCCCGCTGAGAGAACATCAAACAGTGAAATAAAAATGCAACATTTTGATCAATTATCCAGTTTTTTTAAAAAAACCTAAAATTCAGCTAATCAGGTTGCTTTGAAGGCTTCCTTCACATGGCTGGTGTGTGTCTGTCATAGAGCTGAAGCTCAGGAAAAAGGAGCGAGTGCATTAATTAACGGGGCAGATGAGAGAGCACAGGAACCAGGAATTCTTCTGCTACTTACTACCAAAGGAGCAAGGTTACGGCTACCTTTCCAACCTGCCTGCTCTGTGTGTGTGTGTGTGTGTGTGTGTGTGTGTGTGTGTGTGTGTGTGTGTGTGTGTGTGCGTGTCTGAAATTCATGGTGCATGAGACAGTAGATAAGTAAAGAGGTTTTTTTGTGTGTGACTTAGAAATGAGAAGCCCTATGCCCTCCTTAAGTCTGTGCTGCACAGCCCATGCATGACCCATCAGTGTACTTGTTTTCCCTGTGTGTATATGTGTGGGCATGCATACATGCAGGCACCTACAAGCCATGATACGTGTGTGGAGGACAGAGGACTGCCTTGCCGATGATCCCCCCCTTCTAGCTTGTCTGAGACAGGGTCTCTCCTGTAGATCTCTGCTGCATACACCAGGCTAACCAGCCCACGAATATCCAGCAATTCCCCTGTCCCCACTGCTCATCTCACTTCAGGAGTTCTGTCTGGGCTTACAGATATGTGCGCCGCTGTGCCGGTATTGATAGGGGTTCTGGGCAGCCCGCTTGTGGAAAGTTTCTGAGTGGTCAGACCTTCACCACTGGCATTCTGTTTCCCTTCTTATTCTTTGCCTCTTTGTTGGGTCCTTGGACACCAGACTCCCGTGGCAAAGCCCTTTAACCATGGAGCCATCTCCGAAGCCCATCAAGTCCCAGTCTGTGCAAGGCAGCGGAGAGGAAGGCTTGTGGCTATTGGGCTGTGCTAGATTCTGTACAGTCTCTCATGTATCTCCACTAGCAAGCACATGGGTGGGTCCTTTGGTCCCACATTACAGATGTGGATCAGAAATTACACTCATGTTCTAGGAGTGGCATTGCTGGAATTCAAACCCGGGCATGCTTACAGAGCCAGTGCAAGAGGCTGCCCCCTGTAGGTTAATCAGTGCATGTACACCCAAAAAAGAGGGAAGGGGGCTGGTTCTGAGCATGGAATGGAAGCAAGAGAAGCTGCTGTGCTTACCATGTCTGTGGTCCACTTCCCGCCCTGTTGAGAATGATGTGAAATGTTCTTGGTCTAGAATCCTGCTGTTCAGAATTTAACCCACGGACTGGAAGTCTGGGCTTCATCAGGAACCTTAGAAGTGTAGTCTCAGCACCTGTTCCAGGCCTGAGTCGGAGTTCACAGTTTTAACAAGATCTTGGGATGAGTCATCTGAGCATCAGACTCTGAGAAGTACCGACCTAGAGGCTGATAGGAAATGGCAATCAAATCTGCTGACTGAGTAACTCAAGGACTCATAAGATCATTTCTGGATAATTCTGCATTAGCTTCAGAGGGAGAATCTTTATTTTTTTTTATCTTTAAAAAGTGTGTCAATTTTTTCCAACTGCAGATTTCATGACTAGTGACTTGAACTAGGAAATGGATTTTTTTTCCTTCCCAAACATTTTGGGTTGTTTTGTTGTTGTTGTTGTTGTTTCTGTCATCGTTATGAGGACAACAATTATGATGATGATGATGACGATGATGATGATGAGTGTGTGTGCCATGGCATGCCCGTGGAAGTCAGTGGACACCTTTGTGGAGTCAGTTCAGTCTTTCCACTTTTTTGCATGGGCTCCTTGGATTGAACTCTGGTCACTAGGCTCACGTGACAAACAGCTCTACCCCTTGAACCATCTCACTGGCCCTGGACTGTCTTATCTTTTAATTTAGAAAATGTGTCTGGGTATTTGGCCTATGTGTATGTCTGTGCACCATATATGTGCGGTGTCCACAGGGGCCCAGAGAAGATGTCAGATCCCCTGGAAACAGAGTTACAGACAGTTATGATGTAGATGTTGGGAATCAAACCCAGGCCCCTCTTACCAACTGAGCCATATCTCCAGCCCTCCTAGATTGATTTTTGGACCATGCATGGGTTTGTACCTAAGCACACAATTATGTGCTTAATGAAAACAAGCTAGCCTATGATTTTATTAGAAACCCCACTGTTTGGAATGCACCAGAACACCGGCCGACTCTTCATTATGTTTCTTTCTAAAAATACAGTTTTGTTTTGTTTTGTTTTTCAAAACGCAAAACAATGTTCACAATTGACTTGAACACAAACCTTAAGGAATGAATAGAGTCGGGCTTTGTGTTGAGCTCTTTGCTGAGGCCTCTTCTAGTCTCCTCACAAAGACTCCAAGGATGATCTTTCCAGGCCACCCCGTAACCCATATGGAGGTCTGAAGTGTTCTTCTTTGTGTTCCTGTGAGAATTTGTCACTTGTCTGTTCCTGGGAAGCTTTGCATGGCGGTACACAAGGTATGAAGGCTGCTACAGCCCACCCCACTGTATCACTTTGGGGAAAGAAGGTTCTGCTCTTCTGCTCTTCAGTGTTCAAACCTCTGCTGCTAAATCCCATCCCCTTCTTTGCCCCCCCCCCCCCCCCCCCCGTCCCTGTGCGCTGGATTCCTGCTCCTTGTAGGTCTTCCGGGCGGCCATGGTGCCATGTCAGGAGGCGTGGCCAAGGGCTTGCCTCTCCAAGTGTGAAACAGAAGCCCTAAGACGTTTTGTGTCTCCACAGAACTGTTCCTCTCTTGCTAGAAATAGCTGGGATCAGAAAGGGTGGCAAAGCCTGACGCTTGACATCCGAATAGGCAACCAAGCCAGCTGCCAGAGAGAGCTTGGTGAAACTGGGAACCACACTGAGGACAAGTCAGGAAGAAGTGAATTCTGATCTCACCCTGAGCTTTAACTGGGCAGAAGACATGGGCCAGATCCCTTCAGTTCACAAGGGCAGGGCTTCAAGCCTGTGGAGAGTCTCTCATATAGCCCCTGCTGACCTTCCAATGTGACAGCACCATTGTTCCATATACAGAAGGAAGCCACGTTTTGAATGCTGTGATGGCCTCCTTTCGCATCTGGCCCCATACCACACTGTAATTATTAAGTCACGTGAGGTGTTCGGATTGACGCATTCTACTTTGACAGTGCCGTTCAAGCTGACATTGTGCTTCAACCATCGTTGCCTTCTCCTTTGTCCCCTTCCTCTCCTCTCCCACCTGGTCCAGTTTCATTCTGTGACTCGGTCAAGCATTCTGACCAAAAGTAACTTAGAGGAGGAGAGAGTGGATTTCACTTTATACTTCTAGGTCCCAGCCTATAATTGAAGGAAATCAAGGCAGGAATCTGACGCAAAAACCGTGGAGGAATGCTGCTCTCTGGCTCACTCACACACCCATGCTTCGCTAGCCCTAGACTGCCTACACCTACTAACAATAGAGATAGTCCCACAGAGATGTACCCACAGGCTATTCTGACTTGGACAAATCTCCAGGGAGGTTTTCTTCAAACGACTCTAGGCTGTGTCCAGTTGACATTTAAAGCTCACTAAGACACCACCCCATTGTCCCCTTCCCCAACTCTCTTACTTTCATGTCCTTGTTCTCTCCGCCCCTCTTCGTCTTCCTCTCTGTTTCCACACATGAAGCGGAGCACATTAGAGCTGGTCCTGCTGAGACTAGCTTATGTCACTAAACGTAATGCTGTCTAGTTTCATCAGTTTTCCTGCAAACTTCATGACTTCTTCTTTATGATTGAATAATGTTTCATTGTATGTATGTGTGTGTACAGGTGTGTATAGGTGTGTACATGTAACATTCCCTTTATCCATCATCAGCAACCCATTTTAACCTAACAGAATCCCCTTGCCCGTGAACACACAAACTTGCTACACTAAGAAAAATAAGTTTTTAATCAGAATGGGAATTAAGAAGGGGCTCATTCTGTTGCTTTCCGATTCCCATGGGAAACTAGTCTTGTCCAGTGGGAGAAGCTCATTCAGTGACATGGCACTAGAACTTTACTTCAGCATCCTTTGGAATCTTAGCTTGAAATCCTGTACATCCTGTTGTAAAACTCTCGTCTTCCAAATCAAGGGCTTTCCCCAATACTAAAATGCCCATCACAGAGGGCTGAGATTTAGCTCTGTCAGCAAAGTGCTTGCTGCACAAGTGTGAGGACCTGAGTTCAAATCCTGGGCACTCACATAAAAAACGAAGCATGGTGTGCATGATTTGGGCCCCGCCAATAAGAGCCTGAGACAGGAGGATCCCTGGAGCTTGGGGATCAGCCAGCCTGACTGAATGATGAGTTTCAAATTCAGGTAGAAACTCTGTATTTTAAAAAAAAAAAAAAAATTGAGGAAGACATCTGAAATTGACCTCTAGCCTCCAAGTGAGCATACACCTATGTGGACACCTGTACACATACACAGACACAAAAATGTGTGTATATAAAAGATCATAGCAACTCTTACATATTGAGAGCCTGTGCTGTGTGGAAAGTTCCAGAATTGGGAACTGTGACTCAGCTCTCTTTCCTGGAGACAGCCTCGGTTCTGGTACTTATTCACATCTTCCCAGCTGCTTAGGAAGGACTGAGATGTGGACAGAGTCTGCCTGGGGGCATTGCATCAGCCTGGCTCCTGGGGGAATGCGCACTTCTGCAGAGCCTGGGATGGGGAGGAGTCAGATCGAGGACTTGGAATGGATGGGGGAGTGGATTTCAAAATGTTCCTTTCCTTTTGGATCTCTCCCTCCTTCTAGCTGCTGTTTAGTCTCAGTTTCAAAAACCTCTACAAATATCCATTCAGGGTTCCCTGAGAATGCCAACCGTAGGAACCAAGAATTTTAAGTACAGAATTAAACATCCCCTTTGTCTTTTTGCCAAACTGATAAAAAGGAGCCATTGGTTTTCTTAGTGGGTGAAGGGGAGAGAAGAGGGGCCAAGAAGCCATTTCCTCTTGTCAAGCAAGCTCTGGGTCTGGAATTGAGGTGAGGAAGGGCAGCCAGGTCCCCTGGGTCACAGGGCTCACCCTCCCAGAGGGCTCTGCAGCATGGAGGGCTGGCTTTATCAGCTCATTTTCTTGTGGAAGATGATATTAATGGCAGCCCTCTTCCTCCATCATTTAGAACAATTTAGTGTAATCTTTCATTGCCGGAGAGGTCCTGGCCATGGCCTGAAAAAATAATAAAAGGGGCAGGAAATGAAAATCTGTTTGCCTTACTGATAAACGTAACCTACACTGTTGGATTTTCCCTGTTTCCTCCAGGTTCCGAGTAGCCACCATGACTGCTGAGTAGGGAAAAGGCCTTGTAGCTGTAAGCAGAGAGCCCCCCACCCCAACCCCCCACTTCCCAACAAAGAGAGGAGAGTCTAACTTGAAGCTTATGCTCCCAGACTTATCCTAAGGGAGCAGCTTCAGGGCAAGCTGAGTTTTCACGGAGTGGTTAAGTCCTAATGCTGGCTGCCTGAGAAGCCACAGAGCTGAGGAAGGAAGGTACCAGCAATCAATCCTAAAAGGTTTCCTAGGACCTACACAGTCAGAGATGGTCCTGCTGTGAAACGGAGGTTAGACGGCCAGCCTTCTTCAGCCTTTTCAAAAACTGTCCTTAGTGCATGAGCTGGCTTTTTGGAACCTAGGGCCTATGCTGGGACACTTTGCTCAGCCTAGGAGAAGGGAGGAGGGGACTGGACCTGCCTCAGCTGAATCTGCCAGGCTGAGCTGAATCCCCAGGGGAGTCCTTGCCTTGGAGGAGGTGGGATTGGGGGGTGGATTGAGGGGAGGGGGAGGGGGGAGAGGGAGGACAGGGGAATCCATGGCTGATATGTAAAATTAAATTAATTAAAAAAAACAAACAAACAGGCAAACAGACAAGCAAAAAACAAAAAACAAAAACAAACAAACAAAAAAACTGCCTAAGCTAAAATTGGGTCTCATCCATCATGTGTGGTGCACTGTGGTCCTTAAATACAAATAACTGTGCCTTCACCTAGATAGGTACCTCAGTCTAGCTGGATGCATATTAAAAAGACAAGTCAAAAGAGCGCTAAGCGCCCCCCCCCACACACACACACCTGATGGTACATGGCAACTAACACATGACCTCACCTCTGCCTTGGTGTGGAGAGTGGTGTGCCTTGTGTGGACTGAAAAGTGTGTATGTGAAAGACGGTGTAACTCTGTTGGGTCAGCTCTATTCATGTGACGCAGGAACACCAGCCTTGCATGGCTATTCTGTCTGTATTCAAGAAAAGGTAGCTACAGGGCTGTCAAGACCACCCAGCAGGTAAAGGCACTTGCCGCCAAGCTTAAGGGTCTAAGATCGATCCCTGGGGCATGCATGGTAGAAGGAGTGAACTGATTCCCTCAAGCTTTCTTCTGACATACACACATGCTGTGTGTACACAACCAATCAATCAATCAATGTAAATATATAGACAGATACATCTTTTTAAAGGACACACCTGGGTGTTTAAATGCAATATGCTTCAGTTTAGTTTAGTTTACTTCAGTTTTATGACTGTATAGTCCAGGCTGAACTCACATTTAGGATCCTCCTGCCTCAGCTTCGGATATACTGAGATACTAGACAGGTCCCATCTCACCCAGCTGTATGTCATCTTAACTTAAAGACACTAGATAGCATGTCAGGTATAGTGGTGGGCACTTATGGTCCCAATGCTGGGGAGACAGACAAAGAGATCCCTGGACCTTACTGGCCAGACAATCTAGCCCAACAGGTGAATTTCATGCCAAAGAGAGACCTGCCTCAAGGCATGGACAGCTTTACTGAGAATGACACAAAAGTTGTCCTCTGGTCTCCAAGCATAAGTATACACACACAAATTCACACACACACACACACACACACACACACACACACACACACACATATGCACACATATCCATAAACATGTACACACATGCTTACACTCAAACACGCACACATTCACAGATACATGCACACACGTGTACACACACATACATGAATATATACACATTCCCACACAATGTACACACATAAGCACATACATGCACAGACACAAACACACACACACACACACATGAAAATAAAAGTGCTAGACAGTCATTTATAATGCAGACAGATCTTAGGGGAACCCTACAATCTCATCCCCTGGAATATATTGTTGTTGCTAAAGTCCACCATGTCCTGTTCAGGATCCGAGTTCCATGTGAAAATTACCAGACACTGTTTGTATGATAACAAACATCACTTCTCATACTTCTCAAAGTAGAAAAATATATCGTCACTGACGTTCCAATATGTTTCATTTCTAAGGAAACAATCAGTGTCTTAGACTGCACATCCCCAAAATAGGCTTGTTGTGCTGCTACAGAAAAAGAGAATTGAACCCACTCCATTGTGTTATAATTTACAGCGTCTTGAGAGCGAGCGTGGGAAGGCTAAGGAATTTGCTGTTTTATTATAATTTGTTTCAGGAAATGTGTTTTAAGTATTGGCTCTTTCTAGTACATCGTGGGTACAAAAGTGCATTGCTACAAACATTTGAAAAGCTTGGAGGGCTGAACGGTGGAGGCGTTCTCTGACCCAGAGGAAGTCATCTCCCTGTGGCCCTTGCGCTAGATGGTGTCAAGGCAAAGAAGAAAGGAGAGTAAGAAGAAAAAAGCAAGGAGCCAACAAGGGATGGATGGGACAAAACTAGCTAACATTAGGACATCCTCCCGAGCTAGGTGTTTCTCATTACAGCCCCCACCCCACCCCACACACTGTAGAATAGTTTGAGTTGCTGGCGTGTATACGTGGAAGACGGGACACCGCAACAGGCAGTAGGATTCACCTTAGGTTACCCTTTAACATGCGCTCGGCTTCTAAGCAACCGCTGCCCGAAGCTGTCCATCTTCTTGAGGACTGTCAGCAACTCTTTGACATGTGTTACTGCATATTCATTTCTTTAATAAATATATATCGATTGCCAGTGCTGTGTTTGGCAGCTGTTTGGGCTGAAAATGAAGTTGGCAGTTAAGGGAGAAAGATAAATAATCAGTATGCAGTTTCAAAGTGGGGGTGAGGAATGGGTGTCAGGGACTCTGTGTGAAATAAGAGATACCCATGGCCTAGAGGACGTGTAGACTGGGTTGGGAGCTGTCCAGAGGTGTGACGGAGAAAGTGACAGAGAAAGTCTCCTTTGGGCTGAATTTGTCCAAATTGGGCTGCAAGGGTTGAAATGGCTGGAAAATCCATTATATGATGCAGAGTAAAAGCAGCCTGGAATTCTGGTCTCTACACCCCACTTTCTAGCAGAAGGTGATGCTCAGCAGAGAGCCTCTTTACCTGGTGCCCTGGCTTCCCACCTCCAGTGATGGAGATGGAGGAATACTTGCTGAGAATCCTGTGTGCATCCTGCCTCTAGAGGAGTGGAACTTTCATAGGCTCTCACTTCTATAGTTGAGACCAGGACTATAGGAAGAGCCCTGCTTTTCCAAGGCACCCCAGGGGCCATCCAGGAGGCTTACCAGTCTTCCCACTGCTTGGCACAGATCTGGTATTCCATAGTGAACACGTGACTCAACATATTGTGTTAGTTATCTTTCTGTTGCTGTAATAAAATACAATGGCCAAGGCAACTTTACAGAAGGCACCATTATTTGGGCTGATGGTTCCAAAGGGATGAGTCCTATGGTAGGAAGGCATGGCAGCAGGCAGATATGGTGGGCAAAGCAGGAAGCTAAGAGCTCACATCCTCAACCACAAGCACAAAGCAAAGAAAAAGAACTGCAAGCGGAGTGAGCCTGTACCACTCTCAAAGCCCATCACCAATGACATGCTCTCTTCAGCGAGACTGCACCACCTGAACCTCCCCTAACAGTGCCACCAACTGGACCCCCAAGTATTTAAATACCAGACCCTATGGGGACGTTCTCATTCAAACCACTGCACACATGGTATGTATCCTATTTGCTCGTATAAACAGTTCTTAACATAAGGGTCTGTCTTCCCAAGGCCAAGTTGAAGGTAGGGTAGAGTTCTATGGTAGAACCTGGACCAGAATCCAGGGCCATTCTACTGCACAAACCTTGGAGTGCCAGGAGCCTGGAATCAAGACGAAACCACCAAATTAACAAAACTCTTGATATTTATGTCTTGTCTCTTCACCAAAACCCCACCTCCTCCATGTTGGCGCCACCTCCTCCACGTTGGCCCCACCTCCTCCACGTTGGCCCCACCTCCTCCACGTTGGCCCCACCTCCTCCACGTTGGCCCTACCTCCTCCAAGCAGCCTTGATCTCAATGCAGCCTGTTGAGGGTGGGCAACTCAAAGAACTCGAAGCTTCAGATACCGAATGAGCCTGGCTTTTCATACTCAGCCTGCTGCTTTTATGCCATGAGATTTCACTTCTTTGAGTTTTTTTTTTTTTAATGAAACAAGAATAATATAATTTCTTATGTTGTAGAATTAAATGAGAGCTACATGTAAAATATCTGGTACATAGTAAAAACTCAATGATTAAGAAGAGCTATTAATTACCGCTGCTAGAAAAAGAAATAACCTTAATGTAGGCAGTTCAAGGATGAGTTTATGTGGAGCTCATTGAGCTACTGGAGGACATGGGAAGGAGCATTATGTGGTGGTGTTCTGTGCTACCTACTTACAGGCCCTTGGCCAGCTGCCCTGGTGTGACATCAAGGCCTTGTCCCTACAAGGCCTGTGGTGTCCGAGAGCTGGAATATAGCTTTCTGGGGAGTATGGGTTTTACCTTATCATCGGGACTTGTTTTCAGCCTGACCCTTGGATGCCCTGTTAGCAGATAGAACTCCTGAATCACTTCCTTCTCAGAAATCTACCACATAAACAAGCTGGAGCTCCAAGATATAAATAATTCTAACTCTAATACCAAACAGACTTAGCCACACTTTGCTGCTATAGCCTAGGAGTGGGGAGGATGTACGTGTGGGGAATTGAAAGGCTTGGGAAGTGGGGGGGGGGGGCAGATGTCAGAATGTAACGGGGAGTCTGGGGAGTTGAGTGAAGGAATGCTGTGCAGATACAATGGAGCATTCCACCACAGCCATCTACAGTGGAAGCTATTACTGCGTGTCTCTCCCACCCACTGTGGGGCACACATAGACATGAATGATGAAGATGCTCAATGTGTAAAACTAACTCACAGTCCAGTGCCACTCAGATGAGACGCTGATGACATTTTGCTATTTAGCAGATGAGGGTACGGGGGAGAAAGTGGAGGAAGAAGGAAGGATGGAAGGGGAGGGAGAGAGGAAGGAGGGGGAGGACAGGAAGGAGGAAGGGATGGAGAGAGGGAGAGTGGGAGGGAAGACCCACAGACTCAAGCACCCAAGGACCATCCAACTGGCATAGCAAATCCTCACGTCAGATAAAATGCTGCCCTCCCCACCCCAGCATACACTGTACGGTTTTCTAAACAGGCAGTGACCTTAGCATCATCAATACAACAAACGACAACTTCACTTGAGTAACAAGAATCAGAAATGAGTTTTTACCACAACCGCTCAGAAGGTGTAGTTCACCCCCACACAAAATCAGTTTATTAATTGACTCAGTTTTCTCTTAGGGATTAGATCTTTTGAGGACGCGATTTTATCAAAGTTCTCATGTCCCAGCACAAGACTGTCAAATTCAGGAAGCATGACTTGGGCTTTATTTATTTATTTTGGGAAGCTTTCTCAGACTGCACAAACACCTCTTCCTGCTCATCAGTTATTGATCAAGACATTGCTATCCGCTCTGTCTCTGAGATGTGTTTGTAACCATGGGGCACGTATTTCAGGCCAATGGGATGTTTTCAAATGAATAGAAGCCGTGCTCCAGGCAGCAGGGCAGATCCTGCCAGCTTTAGATCTCTCTTGATACAAAGGATGTAGGCTTCTAGCCCATCTCCGGTTGCCTTGACAGGCAGAAGCTATGAAAATAGACTATCCAATCAAGGAGGACCCTTGCTTACTACACACAATATCCCCTTCCAAAAAAATACCTCACACAAAGCCACACTATTCAGCTAACCAAACTTAGGAGAAAACTATGGCCAAGGGCTGACGTGCTACTTGAAGGCAGTGGGTCAAGTGAGAAATGGAAAATCTGAGTTATCCATATCATTGCTGCTTCAGAGACTACCAAGCAGAGAGCCGGGAGCTGTGGGTTTCTTTGCTGGCATCCCCTAATCCCAAAACTTCACTTCGTGAGCCCAATGTGGGTGGGGGAGGGTGGAGAGGCAGAGAACACTCAGCCACAAATCCTGTCCCTTTGTTCATTCGGCAATGAACATCCAAGCTTACGGGCTCTTCAGTAAGATAGTCAAGTGCTTTGAGGCCACAAAGACCTACATCCCTACAGCAGACCCCTACATCCCTACAGCGGACCCCTACATCCCTACAGCGGACCCCTACATCCCTACAGCGGACCCCTACATCCCTACAGCGGACCCCTACATCCCTATAGCGGACCCCTTCACGATGCTTTCTATAGCTCCACCTCCTCACCCGAGACACCGTGAGACCTCTCACCTCTTTCCACCTGGGGACCTTAGGAAGATTAATTAGGTAGATCTGGAATATACTTGGCTCTCCTTGGAGAAAAATTCTACATAAATGCGAAGTATTATTATTTCTAAGCGGGGTGATGCTTATTAGGTCCTTGTAGGATCATTAAGCAAATAAATTATCATCCCTTTGGAGAAATTATCTCCTGACTTGCCTAATTCTTAAGTCTACAAAATAGAATATTCTCTCCTCTCTCTCTCTCTCTCTCTCTCTCTCTCTCTCTCTCTCTCTCTCTCTCTCTCTCTCTCTCTCTGTGTGTGTGTGTGTGTGTGTGTGTGTGTGTGTGTGTGTGTGTGTAAAGGGAGAGATGTACTCACTTCCACATGGGCATATGAGGCCAGGGGTGGTTGCTAGCCCTCCTCATTTATCACCTCTATCACTCTATCTTGATACAGGGTTTCATATTGAACCTGGAACTCACTAATTGGCTAGACTAAAGGGCCAGTGAGCTCTAAAAATGGCCTCTCTACATCCCCTCCCAGACTGACATGACCACGCCCAGCTTTATATGATGTGGGTGCTGGAGATCTGAACTCAGGTCCTCAAGCTTGTATAGCAAGTCCTTTACCCACTGAACCATCACCCTCCCACCCCACCCCCAACCCCCGCCCTTTTTTTTTTCAAAGAATTTTTAAAGGGCTGGATATGTCAGTATGCACTTTCAATCCCAGCACTCAAGAGGTAGAGGCAAGTGAATCTCTATGAATTTGAGGCCAGTCTGGTCTAAGCAGTGGATTCCAGGCCAGCCAGGGCTATGCAGCGGCTCCCCCTGAAAACAAAACAAAAACCATGTCTTTAAAGGGAGGAATTTGTGGATTAGTAAAAGCGAATAGAGGGAAGTTCTCATTTGAAGCCTAACTCTGGAAGCTTGTTCTATGAGGACTTAGTTACCAAAGAAAATAGCTCCTGCTGGATTGCCTGCTTTCTGATTTCAACCAATGCCCTTGACTCGCGTGCATAATAATTGCATGCTAAAGACAGCGCTGCCTGTCTGAGTCGGCTCCTTCCCTGGCCTTTTGCCCCTGTGGTTGTTGGAACCTTTGATTAAATCACACTGTAGTTAAGTAACTGTTCAGAAGTCACAGGGTCGTCCTTCCCAACATACTTGTGGCCATAGTTTTACAAATTGATAATGTAAGTTATGAGTGGAAAATTTTAAATCCAAACTCCAGTCCGCAGAAATTTCAGAAAAAACTCCAACCAGCATTCTGCTTACCCTTGCCTCATTTTCCACTTTGTGTCAAAATTCCTTATTTGGGGCTTGAAACAGCATTAGTCTTCAGATAAAACCAACTGGCATGTCCTGTGGATCATTTGATACAAGGGTATGAGTTGTCGCCACTGTGTAGACGGGGAACAATTTGTTCTTTCTCAATTCTCTTTCTTTAGGAAAGGGACACACAAATATTATCATAGAATGGGGGAAAGACCTGAGAACTTACACATTCTTTTATGTAGTGTGTGTGTACTTGTGTTGGGGAGCGAATACACACCACAGCCCACTTGTGGAGGTCAGAGGACAAATTGGGAGCATTGATTCTCTCCTGCCACCATGTAAGTTCCAGGCATTGAACCTAGCTCCCGGGGCTTGGAGGCAAGAGCCTTAACCCGCTAAGCCATCTTGCTGACCCTTTGAGAACTTAAAGTGAGTCATCCAGAACTTTAGGAAGAAAACTCGGCCGTGCCTCCGTGGGTTCACAATGAGTATGGCCAGCCTCCCAAAGTCACCCAGAGATGCTCAGGAATCATGACCCATTAAACTCACACGCAGGAAGATGTCATGTGGGTCAGTGTGAAAAGCAATGTGATGTCACACATGTACTCCTTCTGCATCACAGAGCCGTGTGAGTCCAGGATACTGATGGGCAAGGGGTCAAGCCACCATTGTGCTACAACCAAAGGGCAGCCACGGAGTAGAACTAATGGTTGGCCCAGAAGGCCTGCTGTTCTGGTCTCTGCTAGCCTTGGTTTAGGGCCCTTCTGACTAGATGATCGATTTGGAGCACAGGTGACCAGTCCTCATTCTCCCCATGCATTCTTAGTCATCTTTTTCAGGTTCTTGTCTTAAGGGAAGACTCTGCTTCTGAGACATTTAAGCAAAACCTCCCATGTCCGTGTATTTAGGACTAGGGAAAGGAAGCAGCAGAGGGAAAACCTGATGATTGTTTTGATTTTTTTTTTCTTTTGTATCTCAGCCTCTTGTCCCCACCCTATAAGAGTATGCCTCCAGCATCTTCAGGGAGCCACCTAGATGGTATGACAAGCGTGTTTGTGGGTAGTGATGGGTGTGATGGAAAGACAGGGCAGGAACATCCTCTTTCTCTGCAACCACACACAGCCAAGGCCCCTCCCACAACTCACCTGCAGGCTGAAACCTTGAGGGGACATCAGAGGGAAGGAAGCATGTAAACAGCTTCTAAAAACACCCAAATGTTACCCTTTGCCCCGATGATCGTGGACTCATGGTTTTCATCATACAGCTATGCTGCCTAGTGTCCAAAGTCAAACTCTTTGAGGGCAGGAAGGGCTTTTAACATACCTATTAGGACCGATGTTTCTCTAAAGGCAACTTCAGTTATTTTATTATAGACACTATACATGGAAAACTATACCAATTACTCTACAAATTAATATTTTTATGGACTTCATTCTGATCTTTCCACTTGTCTCTTTGCTTTCTTCTTTCCTTTACTTCTTCTTGGATCTCTTTAAGAGCTCATCTTTTTTTTTTTATATAAAACCAAGTATTAGTTTCTAGCACAAACGGGGTGTTTGGCAATGTGTTGTGTTAATCACAATGCAGGGATGGGGAGAGCATCCTGCCCCACAGACTTCTCCTGTACCTTCCCCACCATCACCAAAGATGACTAATGTGATAAGAGCTGCCAACTCCTTACTCAGGCCCTGGGATGACTGAAGGAAATGTTTGGGTGGCATCAGCCTAATCGTCAGTAAGCAGATTAAGCCTCCAAGATCCAGTGGTAAAACATGCTCACCACTGTCACCGACTCAGCCACGCTCCCTGCCCCACTGCCCCCACTGACTAATCCTGAATCCTGGTTCTCGGAGGCAAAGGGACAGACACATGCATCTCCTCGGTGCTTTGTCTGTTCTGTAGGCAGAGAAGAAAGTTGAGAATGTGGCCAGGATGCTCAGTTCTGTATCTGTCAGTGGGGTTAGGTCCTCCGAGGAACTTTCCAAGGTGAAAAGCTAACACCGCTTCCATGGGCATCGAGGGTCAAGTCCTTAACCCTGCAACTTAATGAGAGAAAAATTAAGGGCCTCTTTAAGCAGCTTAGATTTATCTTGTCAATATAAGTGATGGGAGGTTTCCTTGTGCACTTTAGAAAAGAGACTGTGTGTGTGTGTGTGTGTGTGTGTGTGTGTGTGTGTGTGTGTGTGTTAATCTAAAGCATCACTTTATTATGTCACCATCCACACTGTCCCTTTATGATAGACAGGGTTCATCTATTCCCCTGCTCTAAACTTAATTACTTTGCAATTAATTCTTTGTTGAAAATAGCAAGGCTCCTAAACTCGGAACATCTCTTTGTGAGGAAAGCTGTTTATGGATAGAGGTCAAGAGGACGTGTTGGAATATTCCACAGTACTGCCACAGATATTCTGAATGAGAGTGTTGAGGGAGGAAAGGGCTTGTTCCAAACAAGGTAGCCATGGAAGTAGAGGGCTTCTTTCCAAGCAGACTGAGTGAAGGTCAGCTTCCATGAATGAATCTGAGGCACTGGGCATGTGGCTCAGTGGGTAGAGCGCTTGGCTAGCATGCACGGGGTCCTGAGTTCCAGCTCCAGCATGCTATAAAAGGATGAGGGAGCTGGACATGGTGGCACATGCCTTTAATTCCAGCACTCAGAATGCAGAGGAAGATGGGTGTTTATGAGTTTGAGGCCAGTCTGGTCTACATAGATGAGACCCTGTCTCAAAAATAGAAGCAAAACAGACCAACAACACAAAGGGCATGGGGTTTGATGGCTATGTCCCGAGCACTTAGGAGGAGAAGGTCAAGCTCATTTTCTTAGTTTGCTTTCTGTTGCTTTTATAAACACTACGACCAAAAGCAGCTTGGAGGAGAAAGGGTTTATTGCAGCTTACCACTCTCTCAGCTCACACTCCATCACCGATGGAAGTCAGAGCAGGCACTCAAGGCAGGAACCTGGAGGCAGGAACTAAACAGGAAACCATGGATGGATGAGATGATATGTTTGGCTTGTTACCCATGGCTTCCTCAGCCTGCTTTCTTATATACCCCAAGACTACCTGCCCAGGGGTGGCACCACCCACAATGGGCTGGGCTCTTCCACACCAATCATCAATCAAGAAAATGCCCCACAGGCTCATTACCTACAGGCTAACTGATGGGATATTTTCTCAGTTGAGGTTCCTTCTTTCCAGATGACTCTAGCTTGTGTCAAGTTGACAAAACTAACCAGCACAGTTTGAGGCCAGTTGAGGACATGTAAGACACCCCATCTCAAAAGGAAAAGAACAAGGAATCTTAAATACAGCATCATAGAAAAGTTTCATTCTATCATCTAAGGAACTAACATGTTTCAGGACCTTAGTATGTGTGTAATAGTCACCTGGACATGAATTGCTATAGTTAATCTGGACAAATTCTTTTTTTTTTTTTTTTTTTTTTTTTTTTTTGGTTTTTCGAGACAGGGTTTCTCTGTGTAGCTTTGCGCCTTTCCTGGAGCTCACTTGGTAGACCAGGCTGGCCTCGAACTCACAGAGATCCGCCTGGCTCTGCCTCCCAAGTGCTGGGATTAAAGGCGTGCGCCACCACCGCCCGGCATAATCTGGACAAATTCTTGATAAAGACAGTTAACAGTAATGCTATCCTATACAAGATCTATTTTTTTTTTCTGAGCTTATGTACATATCCAGAAAGCAGTTCCCCCCACCCTGGTCCTTGTCGAGTGGCTTCTAAACATAAGATCACTGAATGAAGGTCACATCTCTATAAGAAGGGCACCCTCAGTATTACAGCTGCCTGAAGCTTTGAGACCAGAAGGACCTTGTCCAGTGACCCATAGCTGATGTTGCTTTAGCTGCATATTGGTTGTCTGTGATGGTCTAGGCTAGAACCCTGTCACGGTCCACAAGCCCTGTCCCTTACCCGGTCTTTTAAGATGCTCTTCTGCGGGAAGGTTGGCCTGCACAGGGTTTGGCCAGTTGGTGCTTCTCGGGAGTGATCTAGGAATCGCAGAAATGACCTTTCTGTGCAACTGGCATCATCCTAGAGAGTCCCTGGCCTTCAGAGTGCTAGAGACTGATGGAGCGTCGGTTGGTGACCTCGGAGCCCTTCCCAGGGCTGCCTCATCAGTCTTCTTGTCAGACTTGGAGGTCAGCACTGAGCACATCAGCCATACAGAAGGAGGGGACACCTTTCAAAAGTGGCCTGAGTGTACAAGGACAGGACCGAGGGGAAGCCGTGTGCAGAGCCAGGGATAAGCAACTGCTTGGAGTGTGTGCCAGAGAGGAGGGGCTGCCAGGGCTCTGTGTGCAGTGGGTTCTAAAGGCAGGGAGTGTGTAGAGGAGCAAGTGAATAAGTAAATGAATGGGTGTGCAAACTCTTTACCATCAAGGGATGGAGGGAAGCACGCCAGAAGGTTCTTAACATTTTACTGTCTTTCCCCAAACGTTTAAGAAACTGGACCCCGGGCAGAGGTTTCTCTGTGGGCCTCTGTGAGATATGGTCTCACTTAGTGAAACTTGTCCTGACTAATTCTTAGTCCCCACCAGTTCAAGTCACTTCTTGCCCAGGCCTCTGTATGTCAGAATGGCCATACAGAGTTTAGGCTTTAGTATGTCTGAGAAGACAGGAGGGTTCTTGCCGAGAGCTGCATCTTTATTGAAACCACTTTAATTTTTTTTAACTCTCCCCTTCCTCTGCGTGTGTGTGTGTGTGTGTGTGTGTGTGTGTGTGTGTGTGTGTTGTGTGTGCATGCGCACGCGCGTGCGCACACACGCGCGTGGGGCAAGGGTAGAGGGTCAAAATACAGTTTATGAAGTTGGTTCTGTCCTTTCACCTTCGTGTGGGTTCTGGGTTAGCAGGCTGTCTCAGCAAGCACCTGAATAACCGAGCTACCTCCCCAGCCTTAGAAAGCAATTTTGATTTATCCAACAAATATTCCAAGAGCCATTTTCTGATCCGTTACTATATGGCAGGTACTGGGGCTTAGGATCCAGAGATTTTTAAAAGATGTGGTCCCTGTACTTAGCTAGGAAGAGTGTCGTTCTATAACCTCTAAAACAGAAGATGGCAAGGGTTGGAGTGTGCCCAGCAGAAGGAGGGGTACACAGATAAAGGATGCGCAGTGGTTTAGAAAAGCCCTCCCTTCCTTATGGGTGGATGTGGGCCTGCACCTGGTCACGTGGACTAGGGAGTGAAACATGGTCCTACCCGTCTATTCACTGAGGCTCTTGGGCTGTGTCTAACCTACACAACAGAACACATCAAGTCAGTATGTGGGTGAACTTCAGATAAACAAATAACATGTCCTGAGTATAAAGGCACAGACAAAGACTTCACTGAATCTTGATGGATTCATGAGAATTAGCCCAGTCAAGAAAAAAAGAAAAACAGAACTGAAGAGAATTCTTGGCAGAAGAAACAGGAGACCACTAAAAAAATCAGAAGTCCCAACAGACGTAGAACATTTGGGGAAACTGTCCTGACTGAGGAGCCGGGTGCCTTTCTTCACTGAATGAGTTTCTTGGGGCTTCAGATACAGCCTCATAGTGAAGAGCACTTGCCGCGACACAGCAGTGAAAAGCCTGATGCTTTTCCTTCCTCTGTGGACTGAAAAGTCTCTTGCTGTCTCTCTCACACACTAGAACTGGATGTCAGTTACACTCAGTCCCCAAGACCTGGGGCAGTGAGTTGAACTCCCTGTTCTGTGAGGTAGAAAGGCAAGAGCTCCTTGAAACATCTTACCTCTGCCCTAAAGAGGCCAAGGATGGGGGTGTGGTTAGTCCGTCTCGGAGGCCACCTCCCTGCTCCTCTTCCCCTTTAAATAAGCACAGAACTGCTGAAAGGATGCTCTCTAAGAGCCCTCAGAGTGGCGGTGGTTGTGGCAAAGGGTCATAAGGATGAGTGGTTGGACTAAGGAGATGACGAGTAAGGGCTGGATATACCTACCCGTAGGTCAGTTCATGGCTTGAATGATTGCCTGCGTGCTGGGCAGTGGATCCCACATGCTCTCCCTTCCTGAAGGCTTGCTGGGCATTCGCATGCTCTGGGAAGAAATGGTGACTGATGCAGGGTGTAAGCATGGAGTATGCAGTAACCACTTGAAGGACCTAAGAGATGTCCCAGGGTTAACAGCACTTGCTGTTCTTACAGAGGACCAGAGTTCAGCTCCCAGGAACCGTATCAGATACTTTCTTCTGGCCTCCTCAGCTAACTGCATACATATGGTGTACACACACACACACACACACATACAAAAGAATTGTTTTTTAAAAAATCACTTGAACATGCTTTATGCCCATCTCACAATACAGGCTTCACGAATTGGTGATGTAGTAGCACTGGGCTCTTTGGGTGTTCCCCCTGCAGTGAAGTACCCCCACATCTTACTCTGTAGGCCTTTCTCCCCAAGTATGCGGTGCCCCCACGGGAATTTACTTGTCATTACTATACAGCCTCTTCACAAGTGGGAGCGCTGCCAGCTGATGGCAGGGTAAACTCCATGTTTCTCTCCTGGAGGAGCCGTGAATGAGATACCATGGAATATGAATGGAGTTTCCCCCAGGCACCCTATAAATTTATTATAAAGAGCTGGATTTTGAAATAACAAAAATAACTTAGAAAATTGGAGGAGAGTATAAAAAATTAGATGTGGATATCTCTCCAGGGTCATGCCCGTGCAGACTCTGCCGAGCAGTGGGCCTGATTTCAGGAACCCAGGAGCACCCCTGTTGTATCCAGATGGGAAAATGTGTTGCGAGTGGGTCACTTTCCCAGAAGGGAAAGGACAGATGGATCTGTAGGTTGAAGCAATCAGAACAGCAGGATTCATCACTGTGTGTGCTTGTGTGTATGTTCCTGTATGTGCACATATGTGTGCAAAAGCATTGTATACACATGCTTCTGGAGGTCAGAGGTGAGCCTCAAGTGTCTCACTCAATCGCTCTCCACCTCATGTTTTAAGGTAGGGTATGTCATGAATCCCGGAGTTCACTGATTCAGCCAGGCTGGCTGGCTGCTGAGCCTCCGGGGTCCTCCTGTCTCTGGCCGTCTAGTGCTGAGGTGACAGATGTGCACCACCATACTTGGCTTCTTTATGTCTGTGCTGGGGATCAAACTCAGTGCTTGAATGACCAGCACTTCACCAACTGAGACATCTCCACATCCCTGGGTTCACTCAATGTCCACTTTGTAAAGGATCCTTAGAACGGAGTATAGGCAGGGATGCTAGCATTTTTTTAACACCAGCACTGGGGAGGCAGAGGCAGGAGGATTGCCCTAAGTTCTGAGACAGTCTAGTCTGAATAGCATTTCCAGGACATCCAGGACAGCATAGCAAGATCTAGTCTCAATAAATCTAAAAGTATTTTGTAATAAGAAGGTCATGTTCAGGTCTTCCATGGTATGCACAAGATGGGAGGAGGGGAGGTCCCATCCATGCCGCTGTGTGGGCGGCATGGGAAGCTGGAAAGCAGGGACTTTGGGGTTTGAAACAATACATGGAGGGGTCTGTAGCTCTCACTGTCTGGGTTTCTAATTTGCTATAAAGGATGGTCATAAGCAGCAGTATAATTCCTGCTGCAGAACGCTCCGGAAAGTACCAGGCCAGCACACATCGCTGTTAATTCACTGGAGAGGAAGTCTTTCTCTTTTACAGCCTGGCAGCTGCTCCCAAGTGAGAGAAGATAGTAAGCCATGCCAAGAAACTGGGAGATCCCCACTTTTGTCCTGGTACGAATCCTTTAGAGCCCCAGGAACCCATTTGCCCGTTCCAGTTCCCCACCCCAGAAGCAGGTCATATTTACCTATGGTCTCAGATTAAAGAGAAAGTTGTCTCCTGTTACGTCGATTTGATTCGGAAGCCGCCGAGGTGTTCAGTCCCTGGGGAGTGACGTGGCCTCTCTGGCCTCTCCTCTGGCTCTCTCCATCTTAGGAAAGCCAGCTCTCACCTTTGCCCTCACTTCCCCTCAGCGTTTTCTCCTGCAGCAGAGGTACTGGGTTTTGTGGTCTTGGAACAACCGTTAGGTGCGTTAATGATTGCCAGGGCACCTTCTAGAGTCTGGGCTCTGGGAATGTTCTATGGCTTGAAATGAGCTTCACAGAAACTAATGTGCTTTGTGAAATCAGGCTACCACACAGTGTAAGCGGATGCACCTCGCAGCTCCACAAAAGCCCAGGAATAAGAGCCCATTGGACTGCTTAAGGCAGACGGTGCTGGGGCTGGGAGAAGGGCAGGAAAACTGAAGGGAATCAGGGCAGTGGGGCTGAGGATGGATGGCTCAGTCAGTAACGTACACGTGTGCGGGCTTGGGTTTGATTGCCAGCACTGACCCAAAGAAGCCAGATGTGGTGCCAGATGCTTGTTATCCCAGTGCTGGGGAGGCAGACACAGGAGGATCCCTAAGGCTCACTGGCCAGCTGTCTAGCTTCCTGGACTAACTCCCATCCTGTGGGAGGCTGTCCTTCAAAGCTAGGCAAGGCCAGTGAGGTGGCTTCATGAATCAGGACACTTGCCTGACAACCTGAGTTCGATCCTAGGGACCCGCATAGTGGAAAGAGGGAACTAACTCCTGCAAGCGATCCTCTCACTTACACACACACACACACACACACACACACACACGGTGGCGCTTGCATGTGTGAGTGCGCTCACACACTCATGCATACCCACAATAAATAAATATGTTTTAAAAGGCAGACATCGCCTAAGAGATGACGCTGGAGAGAAGCACGTGCACATTGGTGTACACACTGGAACATATACACACACGTGTGTACGCACAGAGGGAGGGAGAGAGAGAGGGAGAGGGGGGAAGAGAGAAAGGGAGGGAGAGAGGGAGAGATCTGAGAAAATGAGAAAATACTGGCTTCCCGTTCTTAGCTGCTGGAATTACAGAGTTGTTATGTAATTCAAGCCAGCAGCTTGTCGGGATTTGGCTAATAGTTAACTTAACTTCTCTGGAATGTCCTTTTTTTCCTAAGCAGAAAGAAAGTAGAACTCTGGTCAATGAATCAAGTGTTGGGAGGGCCAGCTGGGAGGACCTGTTCCCACTGGACCCACCCAGCGCATGATACTTCACTTTTAGTCTTCACTCTTTAGTTACGTGGAGTACGACTGGATGAGCTGTTCCCATCAGAAGAGGCCAGCTCCTTTAGGTGAAGGAGGCTTGTCCTGACAATGTCACCACTGTGAGGTGGTGCTCCACCAAAGCCGACAATCCCACCTGTACAGTGTCTTAGTGTCGTTATAAGACTCCGCATCGGATGTGATAACAGTATATAATAATAATCAGACCTTTATCGGTGTGAACGTGATGGAGCAATTCTTGGCGGCTCGGCGGCTCATCTCCAGCCCAGTGGTCACAGAAGCCATGCCGGGTGACACACCTGCTCTCTGAGGCCGGCTGGCTCTGTGATGGAGGCTTCTGGCCGTGTCTCACTTGCTCTAGTCAGTCACTTCTGCTTTTATTCCCAGAGATAAAATCCTGAAAGTTTGCCTGCTCCCTTCCTGTTGCTTTTAAAGCCGTATTTAAAGCACCCCTTTGAACATGACGGGACTGATGTAGGACTGTCAAGGGAAACATTCAAAGTGGGAAGGAAGCTGACTTAGCTGGAATGTTTCCGTGTGTCCGGGTTCGAAGCCTTCCAGCTTTGCCGGTTCTGGCCTCTGGGATGACTTGTTTTCTAGGTTGCCACCTCAGAAACTGAGGCACGGGTTTCATCTGTGTCAAGAGGGACAGAATCAGCGTCATCACTTCACAATTATCGGGAGTTCTTAGGTCATGTGTCTGCCGCTTTGGAACACGAGTAGGAAAATCAAGATGTTTGCAGGGGGCACTGTGGTCACACATCCCCAAGTGACAGGGACACATTCTGAAAATCGCGTTTCGGGGTTTTCTTCCCCTTCCTTGTGGTTTCATGCTTCTTTCACTGGGACATAACAAATTCCAGTACAAATCAAGCTGTGTTCCTAAAACCTTTCCTAGTCGACAAAGTCATGATTGGAAAGATGAAGACCTCATTGCAAACGAGAATTTAAAGGGGAAGGAAGGAAAAGAAGAAATACTTTTCATAAATAAAATTAAATGACCATTTCTTTAAAGAGTGTGAGTGTGTGTGTGTGGTGTGTGTGTGTGTGTGTGTGTGTGTGTGTGTGTGTGTGTGTGTGTAGTGTGTACATGTCATGGCACGTGTGCAGAGGTCAGAGGACAGCTAGCATTGGTTCCTTCCACCATGTACCTTGTGGGGATTGAACTCCACTTTTCAAGCTGAGCCGTCTCTTCTGCCCTTAAATAAATAGTGTATGCAGGGTGTATCTGTAGCTACTTCCCAAGGTATTAAAACCTGCTCTAGTAACACCTTCTTCAGTTGCATTCACAGCCCAGGCAGGAATCACTCACACTTCCTATGAGGGAGACTCAACTTCTCAGCTGTCTGGGCAGTCCTTTCTGGCTAGAATTATCTGTCTGTGATGAAATTTTCAGGGGCTAGGGATATAGCTGGATTGGCAGACTACTTTCCTTGCCAGCACAAAACTCTCAGGGTTTTGTTCAATCCTCGGGAGTGGTGGCCCACATCTGTAATTCCTGCATTTAGAAGGTGGGGACAGGAGGATCCCAAGTTCAAGGTCATTCTTGGCTAGATCATGAGTTTGAGACAAGGGAGGGCTAAATGAGACCCTGTTGAAAGGAGAGTCGTCAGCTGAGCCAGTACACTGTTTCCGCAAACCCAAGTCTGAGATTCCCAGAACCTGCATAGAAAAGAAGCCAGGTGGGATGCTACACGTTTATCATTCCAGGTCTGGGGAGGCATACACAGGAGGACGGGGGGAGGGGGGGGTGTGGAGGGGGGCGGGGGGGGGGGCCCCGGAATATAGCTCTCTAGCCAGTCTGGCCAATCAATAAACTCCAGATTCAGTGAGAGACCTTGTCTCAGAAAATAAGGTAGAGACCCAAAAAGGAGGATGTCTGGCATTATATAACCTTCCTACACACACACACACACACACACACACACACACACACACACACACATTTCAACAAGTCAACAGTAGGTGAACTATCATACACCAATATCCAATCAGTCTTTAGCAAGGTTTTGCTACACTGTGGCCTTTTCACCTGCTAAAGCAAATCCCAGTCACTGTATTATTTCATTCAGAATTTCCCAGTGCGTCCTGCCTCAAGGGAAAGCTGCCCTCTTTCTCCCTTGTTTCTTTTCAAGGCCACTCAGGAAGGCCTTGTGATTATCACCATGTTTTGCCTTCTGGATCTGCCACCTCCACACACTGGCTTTCCTATGCTATGTTTCTCTAGAGACCTTGGGTGGGTCTGGTGAGCTGAAGTGTTGCAGGTATGCCTGTGAATGTTAGGAGACTTCAATCTGGTAGATAAGGATGCTTCTTTTCCCAAGAGTCAAGAGCGATCTGACCTCAGTGTTTAGGTCTCTGCTACCTTCATTCCAGAGCACCGCATAAAACCTATTGAGTTAAGCAGGGCTCATTCTTTACATGTAAACTCTGGTTAGGATAACTATTAACCTGATTACATATCAATTTAGACTCCATAGTATAGAACCTCAAGAAAGTAGCTAGCTCTGTCATAGCCCTTTTTCTTCACAGCATATAGAGTTCCCTAGGAAAGGTCAAGAGTGCAATTAGCAGTTGCCATGGGAACTGGGTCTCACAAAGAGATACCTGCAATAATAAAAAAAATTTTTTTAAATAAGTATCCCCATTCATTATTTCATTTATCCTCCCAACAGTCCTTTGAGATAGATATTTCCATATTAACTTCCTTCTTATGGTTAAAATTTTATTTATATAGCTTTACTATAGAAATTTTAGAAAATATAGGCAAAGCAATGAAGAAGGGACCCATCATTTCCCTCCACCCAGAGATAATCACTCTCATTAATTCAGTGCATATATTTTCAATCTGTCTTTTTAATGTGCTTGGTTTTTTTAAACAAAGATTATTCTTCAGCATTTTCTGTTTCCCTTGCTTCATGCCAATAGAACATCTTTCTCTGATATTCATGTTCCATGATGGTGGAGTATCCCATGACATAGACCTACTGGACCAAAGTCATCCTCTTTGTTGACATCGGTGTGGCTACTGCCTGATGTATCATTAAAATAAACGATGGGATGATGAAAAGATCTGTGTATGTCATGAACCAAAGATTAATCAGTATGGTTTCATTTCTTTTGTGTTCATTTTATCTTGTCTTCTTTTTTTTTAAGAAGACCTCATTCTGTAGTTTAGACTAGCCTCCAACTTGTGGCAGTCTTTCTGTCCTCCTCCCTAGTGCTGAGATTCCAGGCCACCATGACTGGCTCAGTGGGGCTTTATTTTAGAATGAAAGAAAACAATCTGTTCCCTCTTCAATTAGGGATGAAGAAACTAAGGCACAGAGGAGTTAGATGTCTTACCCAAAATTACCCACCAAGTAATTGGCAAAGCTAGGAATTCCTGTTTCAGAATCCCATGGGGGGAAAGAGTTTACCCATCTAATCTGACAAATACAAATTCATGAAAAAAAAAATCAATACTTTGGTGCTGGAGAAATGACCCTGCTGTTATCTTAGTTATTTTTCTATTGCTGTGAAGAGATACCATGACACACATAACTTATAAAAGAAATCATTTAATTTGGGAGCTCATGGTTGCAGAAGGCTAAAGTCCATGGCTAACAAGGCAGGAAGTATGGTAGCAGGCAGGCAGGCATGGTGCTGGAGCAGTAGCTGAGCGTTTACATCTTGGTCAACAATGACAAGGCAGAGAGAGCTAACTAGAAATGGCGTGGACTTTGGAAACCTCAAAGCCTACCCCTAGTGACACATCTCCTCCAACAAGGCCACACCTCCTAGTCCTTCTCAAACAGTTCCACCAACTGGGAACCAAGCAACAAATGTATTAGCCTATGGCAGCCATTCTTATTCAAACCACCATAGCTGCTGAAAGAGCATGAGGTTCTGGCAGAGGACTAAAATCCGTTCCCAGCACTCACATTGGGCAGATCACAAATGCCTGTAATTGTAGCTCCTAGGGATCTGATATGCTATGCTGTCTTCCCTGAGCATCTGCATGCATGTGCACATGTACACACACACACACACACACACACACTTTTTTAAAAATTTTAATGTTAAGTAGCCTCCTTTTTTTCCTAAATTATTTCTCAGCAATGGTCAATCGAAACAGCTTGTCTAAAACCCTGTAATTAAACAAGGTGAATACTGCCAACTGTTCAGTTTATGATTGAATTCAATTTATAGTTGAATTATTGATGTTTTCATATGGTCTGTTTTTTCATCTTTCTTCTTCAAGATAGTAACCATGTTGACTTTCCTTATGTGTTTGGGAGTTGTGGGTTTGCTTGCACATTTTGTTTATTTGTTTGGTCTTTCTTGGTCCTCAGGCTAGCTAATGTTGGCATTTTTAAAAATTCTGTGTTCAATCCTTGGTTTTCAATATATTCTTGAATGCGGAAGTCCTCTTCTTTTCTGACTGTCAGTCACTCCGCTGGATCCCGACCTCTTCATTCTCATCTATTCTGAAGGTGGAGATCATTTCCTCCAAATTTAGGCCAGTTCACCATGTTTCCACCCTGTCAGGTTCTCGTCTGTTTTAGGTAATGTGGGGCACAGCCAGCTTGTCTCCAGTTCCTACTGTCATCAGCAGATGCTGGGATGGGGGTCACATGTCTTCCATCTTCCCCTGCCTTGCCATGGTATGCAGACCAGGAACCATGCCCCGTGAGCTGTAGTTTAGCTTGCTTGTCCATATAATATATTGATGTGTAGTATCTGACTTCCTCCATGATCTTTGGGTTATCCTTATCTAACCAGTTCTGATAGCTCTGTCTTTGGGGATAGAAACTCTAGCCTCCTGTTGACAGCGTCCTGGTGAGTCAGCCCCAAACAGTTCAAGTCTGTGCCTGCCCGTGAGTGTCAGGGAAAACTAGATTGAAGAGAGTCCAGAAGTCCCTAAACTAAAGCATTGCCTAAAAAAAAAAGTATCATAAACTCTACTGTTGACTTAAAACTTCTCAACTGTGGGAGGCAGGGAGATGACTCAGTCAAAACAGCAAGTGCCTGGCAAGTAAGAGGACCCAAGTTCGGATCCCCAGAGCCCAGAACCCAGAACCCATAGAGGAAGCCAAGTACAGAGCTGGCAGATAAGGTCATCAGGTAAACGCGCTTGCTCCCAAGCCTGACAACCAGAGTTCAGTCTTAAAGCCTGGTGAGAAGTGGTCCTAGAAATGGCAGGATGGGGGCTGGATCTATTGGAAGCTCATAGGCCGACTCATTGCCCCATATGGTGAAGGTGCAGGTCTGCCAGGGTCTCTCACTCAAACCTAAGATATAAAGCATCTGAGGATTAGATCCTAAGGTTGCTCTCTGACTCCCACATGTGTGCTGTGTGTGTGCATGTACACACACGCACACACGCACACACATGCACACGCACATGCACACACATGCACATACACACACACACACACACACACACACACACACACACACACACACACACACACACACTTCAATTCCAGAAGGTTACCTTGGAAGCATCAGTAGCCAGACTCAAAGCTCTGAGGTCAAATGTAAACCAATTGAGTAAAACCTTCTGGACAGGTCCATTTTTCATATACAAACTGGATGAGAGTAAGTCCTTCTTGAAGAATAAGGAGTCTAATTATTGTCACTGGTGCTAATCATGCATTTGGTGCAACCAGAAGAAAACCCTTCCCTCCAGTATGGACTTTTCATAATGAATAGTCATTTCTCAGAGGAATTTCTAAGATACACAGATTTTTTTTTTCCCCAGAGAGACTGGTGACCTGTGTACCCTGGAATGTGACCTGCTTTGTCCTTGGAACTCTTTTTTGTTAAAGATAAAGGCAAGACTTGAAAGAAGGAATATCTCTAGTGTGCCTGACCAAAATTAAAAAATGCTTCTGGGCATAAATCAGGAAAGATGACCTAAAAATTGATCTCTCTCTCTCCTCCTCTCTCAAACACATACACACACACACACACACAGACACAGACACACAGACACACAGACACACAGACACACACACACACACACACACACACACATTTAATTCAAAAAAAAGAGAGAAAAAAGAACTCCTCATTCCCACACCCATTTTTCACACTAAAGTACAATCGTTTTCATGACTAAGAAAACACCTCTGTTGGTCAAAGAGTTGAAATATTCTTACTGAAACAGCTTAACCTAGGCTCTATCCTAACATGAAAGGAACTTCACATTACAATATTATTAATGTTGATAATTAGTACTTCTAAATGATTTTAAGGGCTTTTTATGCAATTATAAAAAAATCTGGTTGTCGTAACATTGCTAAATGCTTTGGTGCCTTCTGCTTGCTGCCCTTGGTCCCAGCAACCCTGACATGTAATTTATTTCTCTTTTGAGTGAACTCGAAGCATTAATGTCCATTAAGAATTTCTGAAACAAAGTCTGGAGATTACGTGGAGCACTTTCAGTAAGATGTACTGATTATCATTAATAGTTCTTCTGTCCTAGACAAGGACAGCATTTTGTAACATCGTTTCTGTTTGGCCAGCCTCTTCCTGGGCTGTCTCCTGATTTTCCTCATTGTGCTTTTCTCCTTGACCATGTAGAACCCAGCAAGCTCCGTCTGCCAGCTCTAGGTGGAGTGGGAGGGTTGGAGGACGAGCATAAAGGAAGATCTTTTCCTTTGTGAAACAACTGTTGGCTATTCAAAGGGAGGTGGTGTCTTCGTTCTTAAAGAGTGTTCATTTGCTGCCTGTAAAATGTGGCTTTTGCGGCTGGCTTCCTCCTTTCCTGGATCAAGTCAGAGGAGGACTGAGGGGTTTGGGGTGCGGGTCTGCAGCCTCCGTGCTGTGTGGGTTGATAGCACACACGAAGCGAAGTGCTCTCAGCTTTGTTGGATGAAATTTGTCTAAGACCTCAGGCGTTGGCTACCCAGATTAGATACCTGCTTACCAGCAAGCAGTTCCCTGAACTGGGCAAGCCTGCATCTGCCCAAGCCTTCTGTTTAGTGCAGAATATATTCATATGTCCTGGGCGAACAATCTTCAGTCCTGCTGAGCCCCCAGCGTTTACCACCACCCTCTTTGGGGGTTCAGAGAATCAGAGCTGGAGCCTCACACATGCTCTGGCTGTTGAGTCACAGCCCCAACCCTGTCCTCTTTTTACTAAGGACCCAGGGGCTGAGAGAAGCTAAGTCATTTACCCAAGATGCCACATTTTGACAACAAGTATAGCATACCCCTCAGGTGTCGTGTAAGAAGCGGGACTCAAGCCTGTGAATACCGTTGGATCTGGGGCCACCGTTTTCTTGGAATTAAAACCTCCAGTGTGCAAAGTGAAACTAGTGCCGTGTTGTGGCATGGGCCAGTTAAATCCTGGGTTTTTCCTCTGCTTATCTCCTTTCTGCCACAGTCCCCTGAAAGGAAAGACTATGGGTACATTGGAGGGGTAAGACTGAAAGAAAAGAGAATCGCTTTACCACATGTTAGGTGTTGCTCACTCTGGTGTTTGCCTGTTTTGATAGTTAACACAGAAGGAGCCGCAGTTAGAAACTCGGGGTTGTTAAATCGTTGCACGAGAACCAGAGAAGTCACAAGGCTGAGTGTTGACAAGGTGACAGCGGAGTGTCCCCCTAAACAAGCCCTTGTCCAGAGCGCCAGGCCTCTGAAAATGCTCATTTAGGAATTTGCCATATGTGGTACTGGGGGGGGGGGGGGGGCGGATGCTACCTCTTATAGAGAAAATCCCTCTGTACCCAGACCACTGCCTCCTAGAGGCCCGTCGGGGAAGTTAATTGGCCCAAGATTGGGCAAGATTAGAAATATCAGATTACATTCCTGAAGCACTCTCCTCCAGGAGTTTAGAACTCTGAAATTTTTCTCCACTGATAAGCTTGACAGTGACAAATTCGTGGTATTTTCATGACATTTCCTTTGATTTACCTTGAAATGTGGTTGGCTAAATTGAGTCAGGCAAGCTTATGATACTGGAAGCCATATTTTGATTTTGGGGTATTGATGGTATTTTTTTTCCCCCTTTTTGTGTTAAGGATTTAAGTCCATAATTTAAAACTACTGCCATGGGCTTGGGAGAGTTTTCATACAATACAGAGTTTTTCTGGCAAGCATGAGAACTTGGGTTCTATCTCCCAGAATGTATACTTCAAACAAACAAACAAACAAACAAACAAACAAACAAACAAATCAAACCCACACAAGCAGGCTTGGGGACACTTGCTTGTAATCCCAGCACTGAGGGGACAGGTCAATGGCTCTCTGGAGCTCACTGGCCAGCCAGCCAAGCCACTAGGCATGAGTTCAAGGACAGTGAGAGATCCTGCCCAGGGAACAAAAAAGTGGAAGGTGCCTTGGGGTTAATCCAACTTAAACACACACACACACACACACATACACACACACACACACACACCTGGGGCACTTCCATGTAACAACTTAGAGGAGTTTACAATATGACAACAGTCCTATGCTTATTTTATGTGTTTATGTGTGTGCACATGTATTTATGTGTGTGCACATGTGTTTATGTGTGTGCACACATGAGTCTAGGAGAACTATAAGGAGCCTAGGACCTTCATAGGCAAGCTCTTTGCCAGCCCAGCTAACTTTAAAGATGCCCCGTGAGGAGAACTTCTCTCACTGATGAACCCTCCTGTGAGCGCTGCCTTCTTTCCTTTTTTGGTTTTTAAAGGAAAGAGGAAAATGTTTCAGGGGGTTGTCTTTGATTATGAGTGCCTCTGAATTTCTCGAAACAGGTCGGACAGGACAGCCTGCTGCTTAGAAGAGATGGTTTGGCATGGCAGTTTAGAGGCAGTCCAGGGAGCGGGTCATCCAAGAACAAGCTGGAGAATAAAGAAATCAGATAGTTCAACTACTGTACTTTATACATGACACACTGAGCAGATGACCCAGGCTGTCCATTGAGCCCACTCTGGATTCAGGGTTATGAAATTTTTGTGTTTGGAAGAGGATTCATGCCACCATTCCCTACCCCTCCATAAAGTTTCTCTTTCTTTGGAGACTTTTGCTTTACTCTGGGGCCTCTTTGTGAGACTCTGAGACATGACCTTGGCTTGATTTCAGTCATCTGCAAGTGAATAAAGCAGCCAGGCCCCTGGTCATCTTTTGGTGGTGGAGAGCAACACCCTTCACCTACCCCATCAGCCAGAAGTCAGTCACTTCCTTGAACTGAACAGAGAAGAGAATCAACGTGGCATCAGTTTCTACCAGAAAGTTCGCTTTGCTTCACGGCACTTGTTTGTCCATCTTATGCTTTCCTCCATTCACAAACAATGGAAGTCATGGACCCTGAGTCAGTGTCAACCCCAGGGATGACAAGAGGGCCAGTGTCATAGCCTCCAGGAGCTACAGCCTCCAGTCATAATTCCATTTTGTCAAAATAATACTGTGTGTAGAGCTGGACAAATGGCTCAGAGGTTAAGAGCATTGACTGCTCCTCCAGAGGACCCTGGTTCAATTCCCAGCACCCACATGGTAGGTCACAGCCATCTGTAACTCCAGGTCTAGGGGATCTAACATCCTTTCTTGGCCTCTACAGACACTGTATGCATGTGGTACACAGGCATGCATGCAGGAAAAGTATGTAAAATAAAGAGGTGTGGACTTTAAAGAATATGTGGTTATTCTTTACTAAAATGAATTAATATTTAGTACCAGACCCCACAGTTTATCAGAGCTCTGGTTTTGTTTGAATCGTCACAGCAGTCTTTTGAGTATTACAAAGATCATCTGTATTCTTGATGGAGAAATTCAGGTCCAGAGAGGTTTAACAGCTTGCCCAAGGTCTCTCAGCCCAAAGTCAGGAAGACAGGTAGGCTCAGATGCAGCTCTGTCAGAGCGGCTTTGAAGAAACTTACTCCTTTCTATTCTTGAGTAAAATACACATCTTTGCATTCTTATTACTAAATACGGCCTTCCTTTGGGAAATGGAATTCTTCCAATGATTCTTTCTTCTGATGCTGCCCACCCTAGATTTAGATGAGAACTCCCCCTTCCCTGAAGGTCTTTCCCCTTTCCCTAATGGAAAGGACAGCACTGGGTGACTGCTGTGTGTGGACTGAGGATGAGCTCTGTCCTGAGTGAGGAAGACAAGAAGTCGAAATCTTCGCGACCATAAGAAGACAAAGAAGACTTTCCTACCAGGGACTGAGCAGAGGGCAAGGATCCGGGGAAGCGGGGTGCACAGCTCGATGTCAGTGATACAAGGGGGATGGGAACAGATGGAGTCCCTGCAGAATGGTACCTTCTAGAATATTCTAGATTCAGTCTTCCAGTTGGTGAGACTGGAGTTTCTTTGTGTGTTTGACTCTCTTCCCCCAAACCTGAGCTGGGGCTTGGTTTAAATAAGCTGGAGACAGGGTTTAAATACTCTTCCCATAGGCTTAAATTATTTACACAGCTCACTTCTAAGAGGCATATTTGAGGGAGTAGACCTCCTCTTGACATGCTTTTTAAAGGTCCTATCTACACCAGGGTCTTAAAGACTTGCCTTGGGCACATTTCTCATCAAGCACTAACTTCCACAGAGAAACTTTAAAT
This sequence comes from Peromyscus maniculatus bairdii, assembly GCF_049852395.1. NCBI lineage: Eukaryota > Metazoa > Chordata > Mammalia > Rodentia > Cricetidae > Peromyscus > Peromyscus maniculatus. The sequence continues at coordinate 66,713,330 of NC_134858.1, forward strand.
ATGCTAATTACGTTTCCCTGGGCCTTGGTTTCTGTGAAATATAGAGATCATCTTCTTTTTCCTTTTTTATGTCTGTGGAGTCACAGACACAAAGTCTCAGAAGTCCCGTAGAGAAAGAAGGGGGACAAGTTCAAGCCATCTTTGGGGTCAAGATGATTCTTTTTTCAAGTGAGGAGGACAAGGAGAGTTTTATACATTTTCTAATTATTCCCTTCAATTTATCTTTCATGAGTTTGCACTGTGGCTTTTGCTTGCCTTTTCCAGGGAAACAGAATTCTGTCTTCAATATAGCTCCTCCATAAAAACAGCAACAATGTACTATACCCACTTAGAGTACCATAAATACGACTCGAGCCTTTAAAAACATACTGCTCTTGAGAGGAGAGGTGGCTTTATGCTCTTCTCAGTTTTATTGGTTAGTATATCTTCATTGTAAAGGATAATGTAATTTGGGATGATATTTATATAGATCGAAGTTGCCAGATAGAATACACACTGCTCAGTAAAATGTGAATGTAGAGAAACAAGTTCGTAGTAGAAGTTCAAGCACAACCTGGCATTCTGCATTTTATCTGCTGCCTTTAGCAACCTCAACATTGGCATGCCCACCGCTGGCCTATGTTGACTATTAATTGGCAGTATCACAAAACTACAAGACCAAGAGTTTGAGCCATTTTAAAGACTAAGACATGCTTTCTCTCAAAAGACAGAAGTTTCTGCTCTGTGCCTGCTAACGCGACCTCCTGGATCAGGCAGCTTTCCTGGAAAGAGATTCAAATCTATTATGAGTGTAATCATCATGAAAAAATTTGATGAGAACACGGCATCACGCCGAATAATAACTTTAAGTAGAAAAACCCAGCGCGGTGGGATTTTCATCAGGCCTTCGAATGTCAGGAGAAAAATAGTTCCACACTCAGCGAATATAGATAGGTCTGTTTGGGGTTGCGTTCAATCCAATTGTGTGTGGGGGGCTGAATAATCAGGAGTGACAGCCTAGGCACTTTCTCTTCAAAGTGATTTTACAGAAGGTGCCATTTCCTAAGGAAAGTATGCTCGCTTCTCCAGTAATGCTGAAAAGGCACTAATGTATCCATTTATTGGCACTGGTGTCATGAGCTGGAGTCACAAATCATCTTTGGGTTTTAAGAGCTACTCACTGCTGCTTTGGGGAAAAGGGGCTTTCCTAGGATAAATGAGGCTCCGGAAACTTCTGGAACACTTCTGCAGTTCCCTTGAAGAGTCTCTGAGGGTCTTCACAGAAGGATCTCGCTTCACTTTGCAAAGCCCAAGTCAACACAATGAAAAACAATAGTCTAGTTTTCCTCAATAAGGGGGTGGGGGGCAAATTTGAATTGGGCTCTGTAATTTCAGCTTCCTTAAATAAGGCCTTTGGAAAACTTTGGAGAAGCAAGTGTGTGATTTTGGTCTTGGCTCACAACTTTGAAACTTTTTCCCTTCGTGTCTACCAAGGGTTTTCATAACAGATCTCCGCCCCGAACGATGTGTTCCACAGTTAAGTAATAGGTCCGATGCTGCAGGATGCCAAAGCTTCCAGCTCCTTTTACTTTCCAAGGGAGGGTTAAATAGTTCTCTTAATAACTTGAAAGAAAAAAAACACAACTCAAGGCTTACCACAGCTCTTAGTCACAAGTTAAACGGTTTCAGCAGTTTGATGGTTTTGAGCTGATTTAGCCCTAAGAATGTCTCCCTAGAAGGCTGAAGCGTAAGAGACGCTCAGAGCTTAGCTTCTCTGAAGCAGAGCTGGGACAGCTTACAGGGGAGCTTGTGGCCATCTTCTCTGTCAGTGACACTTGCCAGCGACTGCTTAGTTCTCCATGTCACCTGTCACCCGTAAATCATCTTGGGGACATCCAAGGTGCTGACTCATGCATCCCTGTGCTCCCACCATTCATAGCGATGCTATTTGTAGAGCGTCAGCTATCAATTCCCCTGTGGACTTGAACAAATAGAGATGCATAAACTATAACATTGTGTGTGTGTGTGTGTGTGTGTATGTGTATGTGTGTGTGTATATGTGTGTGTGGTGTGTGTATGTGTATGTGTGTGTATGTGTGTGTATGTGTGTGTGCATGTGTGTGTATGCATGTGCGTATATATGTGTGTGTGTATGTGTGTATGTATGTGTATGTGTGTTGTGTGTGTATGTGTGTATGTGTGTGTGCAGTGTGAGTTTGTACGTGTATTTATGTGTATGTGTGTGTTGTGTGTGTATGTGTGTGTAGTGTGTGTTGTGTATGTGTGTGTTGTGTGTATATGTGTGTGTTTGTGTGTGTTATGTGTGTGTGTTGTGTGTGTGTTTGTGTGCATATATGTGTGTGTGTGTGTGTGTGTGTGTGTGTATGCGTGTACGCAGGGTTGTATTTTTCTTCACCATAAAAAGCTACGCTTTGAGTGAGCAGGAAGGACTATTTTCATTAAAAGGGAAACTCGAAATCAGTGGCTGTGCCAAGTTAACTGCTCAGCCCACTCTTGTCAGCGTGGGTCGGCTGCTCTCGTGTGCCTTCTCTTGGCCTATTCGCATGATGCCCTCCGTACTGATGATGAGGCAATGAGCTTCTTCTCATCTTTTTCTTCCTGTTTCACTATGGTCTGTGCTACTGCTTTGTGTGTGTGCATGCATGTGTGTGCATACATGAGAGGGGTGCACATGTGTGTGCAGGTCCATGTATGTGCATGTGTGTGTGGAGGACCACCCTAGGTAGAGTTCCGCAGTTGTCATCCACTTTTATTTTGAAGACAGTTTCTGATTGACCTGCAATTCACCAATTAAGCTAGGCTGGATGGGTAGCAAGCTCCAGGAATGTGGTGTGCCTCCTCAGCAAAGGGATTACAAGCATGTGCCAACATGAACAACTTTTTAACATGGATTCTGGGGGGTTGAACTCTTGTGTTTGCAAGGCACGCACTGGTGCACTGTGCTGACTGAGCGGTCAGCCGTGCAGTTAGTTGATAAGAGAGTGGATGAGCCCATGGTCCCTGTCCTTTACAGTTCAAGGCTTTGCAGTACGTCCCGTGGCCAATTCCAGCTTTGTCACTGGCTAAAGGTGACATGTTTCAAGCACACACTGCATGACTTATGACCACAGAGACCCTCACAGAACCTCTCTTGACCTTTGTCTCTTTCTCTTCTTTTCCAGGGATCTCAGTAACGAAGAAGACACACACATGTAAGTAATGCATTTTGTTTCTGTCCCAAGTTTTCTGAAGAGTTGGAATTCGCATATGTCTGGCTGCTGTGGCCCTTCGAGCATAAGCCAATGTTTCCATGGTCAATAGTGGTCATATTTTCAACCTGTAGTGGTCGGATTTGGTACATCTCCACCTGTTCGTACTGAGTGTGTGTTGATGAGCAAGGTCAGGCATAAGCTGGTGTATTCCGGTGTTCCAAAGCCACGAATCTTTAGAGACGCCACGAAACCTAGCCAGGAGGATCAGTTACTTACTGCTCACCTCTTATTCTGGATCCTTCTCAGAAGAGTTTCTAGAAAACCCAGATTTCTTTTCAGCTTCTCTCTCCTTCTCCTTCCCGCTAGCTCACAGATGAGGTTGTTTTGTTCTTATGTTTGTGGAGCAGAGATACTGAGGGGGATAGAGGCGTTGTTGCACAACCAGGACGTGATCCGTGGGGGCCCTGGTAACTGGCATCGATAGTTTGGTCTGGAACTGTGTGCTGGGTCTATGCTCTGTATTCATCCCACTTCTTAGGGTCAATCGCCTTCATCAACTGCCTCACTCAAATTCCACCATAAACTTACCAGCTCACGTCAGTGTAAGGTGCTGTGATCTGCAGTCGGAACAGTGATGTTTGACTGAGCCTTCCACTTCAGGATCAAACGCTGTGTTGCTGATGCAAGCAGTCAGCCTTCGTTGCTGTGGTTGACTAGCATATTATTTAGGCTTTGAACAAATGGAGTCTTTAGAATTTGATGAGTATTTCAAACCACAGATACGTGCTACCTATGAGATGTGTTTTGGGCATCTTTCTAAGGCCAGCCTTGGATCTATTTTTGGCACGACAGAGGAACGACAAGGATATATATATCCCCACATTTTTCTTCATTCAACTTTTTACATTTTTTTTTTAGTTCCACGTGACTCATTGGTTGGGGGGGAGCAACAGCTATGTAACATCAAAGTAGTTTCACTTGTGCCTCAGTTGATTCTCAAAATCTGCTCTTGGGTTTGTCTGTCTGTCTTTCTGTATCTGTAGAAAAGGGAAATATAAGAAATTACCATTTTTATTTTTTAAAGTAAAAAAAGTATCTGGCAATGAGAAGCTGCCTGACACTTAGGGCCCTGTCTTGCAGTTCCCCCGTGTGGCTCTCATGGGTCTTCATGAAATGCTTGTTTGAACTACCATGAGAGGTCCAGCCCAAGCTAGGTGGTGTACGGCCAGGGTGGCACCTCCACAGTCGCTGCTGTCCCCCCGCCCCCGAGTCAGGCTAGTCTGTGACCCTTAGTTTTTGGGGGTTGTCCTGTCGTTGTTCTTGTTCTTGCTGTTGTTGGTGCATAATTGAGCTCATGCTGACTGAGAGATTGACAGCGCAGGCCACTGAAGTCCTCTGTATATCCGCAGGGCAGGCATGGTACAGAGAGCTTCCCTGCACAGCCTTGCCCATGAGCTCGTCCCTGGCCTGGAGGGACCCACTCTAGAGGTGGTAAGTAATCCAGTCTTTCTGCTAGCTCCGTCCTGGGCCTCTCCCAAGCAGGGGCTGCTGATTGTGCCTACTGTTTATGGTGGTTTGGGGTGTGGACCTCTGGCCACCTAGCCATATACAGAAAGCTACAGACAGGCTGCAGTGTGGATTGGCTCTTAGAGTAAGCAGACCAAAGAACCCAGCCCAACTCCATTAGCTCTGAAGAGCATACCTCAAATGATGACGTCACGGAAGGCAGAGGCCCCAGCTGTTGTTGGTATTGTATAGACAGTCCATCTGTAAAGACATCCAAGGTATTGCCGCCACTGAAAATAACTTATGGGCCTGTGTAGACATTCATGGAGGGGTCTAGGGGACAGCAGAAGAGTGGTGACTGGTGAGGGAAAAAAATTATGCTTTAATAACAGACGATGTCACCAGGTAGGCCTTTCCGCAAAAGCTTAAAGAATTTCATCTCTGTCAACCTTAAAAGTTACAGCCAAAATAGTAGTTTCTTTCTAACCTCGAGAGTCAGTCTGGGGTGTCCAACCTTCCGACACCATTATACAACATTGTCGTCTACAAAGTTCACACCTGAAAACCTCACAATTCAATTGCGTTATTACCATAATATTGTAAGTAAGTTGTTGGTTTTGTATTGGGCCTCAGTTATAGCTCCCCTGGGCTTCACGAGGCCCGAGGGTTGCGGGTTGGACACCCTGGAAGACATTAAGCATGAAGTATGCTGTAGAAAAACCCAAAGTTCCTAAGTGTTCTTAACTGAAAGATTTAGGTCAGATGATGTCAGGACATTTGGGGATGGGTAAGATGATATTTAACTTTTCTGAGTGGGGGAGAGGCCCCAAAATAAAATATCTCCATGACAAGTTGCAAAGAATAGCACTCAGGCAGTGACAAAGGTCTGTGAGCGTCAGGAGAGATGTCACCCTTCGAGGTGCATGAGTGCGGAAGTCCTCTGTGCCATTGGAACATAGATTGTTTTTGTCACCCAGCTTGGCAGATAGTCCTTCATGATCCTGGTCTTAGCATCTCTGCAGGGCCCACAGTGTATGCAGAAAGAGAAAATCAATCAATTCTTTCTCTAATAGCCATCACCCAAATGATTTCTTCCTTAGAATCTGTCGGGATTTTCCTTGAAAACGGTCCTAACGTGCTTTGCGGGTTTTCTCTTTTTTTAAGACGTTAAATTTCAGCTGCTCTTAACTCCTCTTGACGTCTGTTCTTCAAGAAGTTTTCACTGCCAGTGAAGTATATGAAGTCATTTCTGTACTGACGCAAATTTTTCATTTTTAGCCAGGGTTCTGGAAACCTTGGTCAAGCCTTGACTGTATAATAGTTGACAACTCAAGTCACCCTGAATTAGTGATTTCAGTCTGAGCTTTCTAACTGCCCTCCAAAGGAGATTCTTCAACTTACAAATTAATATGTATAGTTGCCAAATATATTATCAGACCAGTGTGTCAAGTCACATGCGCGCCACTCAGAGGTGCAAGAACCGTAAAGTGAACCTGAATCATTGTGACACTCAGATGTGTGTGAGCATGCATCACACACACACATACACACACACACACACACACACATACACACATACACACACACACACGCACGCACGCACGCACGCACATACACATGCCACAGTTTGGGGCAAGTTGAGCCATAAATTCCATGAAAGGACATGAGCTCATTAGCCTCCAGGAAGTCCCTGAGCATAGTCTTTAGAGACTCAGGTTCTCCTCGAACATGTGAGATGCCTAAATGTTTGGCTGGTTGGCTCAGGGGAAAAAGCTAAGGCCTGGGGGTTTCTCATGTTAAGTCATCATGCCCAAAATGGTTAAGAAAGTCTTGCATCTGTAATGTTTTTCAGTTGTTGATAGGAAATGTTGCTATTAGGTTTTAGAATGTGAACATGAAAAAGCTTCTTCCCTTGTGGGCTAGGGACATTAGATCAATTTCACACTGTGGTGTGGAATTTCAATGCCATTTTCATGGTGATAATATAGCCCACGGAGCTGCTGGGACCCTCGCAAGAGTGCCTGCACTTTGTCCGTGAGGAGGAGTGTCCCGGTTTCTTTCCCTGATGAAATAATACTGGGTGGATAATAGCTTCTTGTGTTTCTTCTTGGAATCAACTGCTATTTTGGTTTTTTAATTGTCAAGGACAACTGGTCATTCATTCCTGACTTCCTAATCTAATTCTGCTTGGACAGTTCTGTATTTACATAAATGTTACACAAGGACAGATACGGAGCTGAAAACCTGCCATGGGAAGGGAAGGGGGAGAGATGGCTCATTGGGTAAGAGAACTGGCTGCTCTGCTCCTGCAGAGGACCCGATTTCGGTTCCCAGCATCCACACTGGGTGACTCACAACCACCTTTACCTCCAGCTCCAGGGGCATCCAGCGCCCTCTCCTGGACCCTGTAGACACCTGCATTCACATGGCAGATACACACACAGAGAGAAACCTGCCCATTCGCATACATGAACATTTAAAAGAAAAAGAAAACTTGCAGCAGACCATTCTATCCAGCATCACGGAATTGTCACCAAATGGACACCAAAAAAGCCACCACCAGGCTGGCCCAGAGGATATCATGAAGGCCCTGAGTTTGTGCCGATGATACCTGAGCACTGGCGTTTCTTCCTGTTGCTATCTTTAGTTGTATTTCTTATTCTTCAATCTAAGCCTGTCCTGCCACTTCCATTTACACACAGAGAAGTACAAATGTCCACAAAGTACAGGTGACTCAAGGGTAAACAGTCAAGAAGGTGTGACTTTTTAGTCTCAAGTTGGTTTGTTAGTTTCCCACACAACCTCCCCTCCCACACCAACAGAAATATTATATCCAAATATTCCAAAATATTTGAGTATTAACACAAATTGCTACTTGCAGATAAGTTAGTACATCTTTTGATGTAACCGACTAACACCTAAAGTAAATAATGAAAGCACTGTATTATTTATAAATAGATTCTGACTTTCAGCAGTCAAAATATTTTAGCACAGATATGAATACTCCTTTTAGGTGCTATCTTTTATGTCCCTTTAAAAAGTGTTTATTGCAATCATTTAAAATAGAATAAATTAATGTATTCACCTTTTTTCAATTTATCTATATTTTCTTATTTTATGTTTGAATGCTTTGCCTGCATATATATATGTACATATACATATACATATATATACTACATCGTGTGCCTTGTGCCCATGATGGTCAGAAGATGGCTTCGGATCTCCCAGTACTGGAGTTAACAGGTGGTTGTAAGCTGCCATGTGGGTGCTGGGCATCCACTACTGGGTGCCCTGAGTCCTCTCTGTAAGAGCAACAAATGCTCCTTATCAGTGATCCGACTCTCCAGCCCCGTATTCACTTTTTATCCTCAGAGATGTGGTTTTGAATTTGAGTTGAAGAAAATGAGTTTTGAGGCCTCAATCTTCTCTCCTTGGGTCTTTGTGAATCCCACAAAATAAACCCAACAATTTGTCACAATTGTTACGATCTACTCAGAAGAACCAAGAACCAGAAAAAGTCCATTGTCCGATTTGTTTTCCTTCCAGGGAAGCCACTCTTTGATTGTAGATTCTCAGCAACCTCAAACTTGAGGTTCACTCACAGCCCAGTAAAACGCAGGCACCCTTCTTGGCAAGACTACTGGAGGGTGCCTTGGTGATGGAGTCTGTAGGTTACCTTGACACCCATTTGACTCCCAGCAATTAGAAGTTCAAGCGCTGACAGGGTGTTTTGTTAGGACATCAAGACAGACACGAGCCTTCTTTAGTGAGCCTCTATTCTCATCACTTGGCTCACTGACAGCCAATCCAGAAAAACCTTAAGTTCATGCTCATAAAGTAACTGGAAGGTTCGTTGCTAGAGCTCTTAGTCATCCCATATATAAAGCTTGATGATGATGAGACATGACCAAAATGCAAATGCTCATGCCTCACAGGGCTGTCTGCTCTGTGCTGGCAGGTCCTTTACCCTCAAAGACTCCATAGGATGAGAGACAGGGCTGGGGTAAGACATGGAGAGCAGGGGCATACTCCCAGGAAACAACCTATGATGCAAATACCAGGTACACCCATTCCAGAAGATTCCGCTCATAACCAGAAAGCAAGTTTAGCTCAAGGGTAGGAGAGAAGAAAAGAATCAGAGGCCTTCTATACAGCGTTTGGATGCTGTGGTCCAAACACCTGGTAACAACCAAGTAAATTCAACGATTTCACCTGGGACCCTAGAAACGGCCCCTCTTGGTCATCTCCCTTTGTTCTCGGCCTGAACAATAGCTACCTACTCCCTTCAAGAGTGACTAGATGGAAGAAGCCAAGTGTCTGGCGTAGCCTGGAAATGACTTCATTGTTTAGAGTCAGTCTGTGTGGCTACAGCTACACCCTCCTAAGCTGTTCTGTGGCCCATCATATTAAAAATAAATGGACTATACTTGGCCCTGTGGGTTTGCCCAAGGCAGATAGTTTTCATAGTCTTAAAACCCAACTTTAGGGTGAGGACCTGTGAACTCCACAGAAACGCTGAAAGTTCAGCATTTCCATCAGCTGTCAAACGCTCTACACAGAGCTGTACCCGCTAAATGTTTCTGCCTAGGCCTCCTGGTGCTGGTTTTCCTTGGTTAGTCAACTCCAGATTCATGAACTGAATTTAGAATGAACATTTTTTGTGTTCCTTTCTGTCCAAGTTTGCTTTCTATTGCTTTGATAAACACCATGACCCAAACAACTTGGGGAAGAAAGGTATTTGCTTATGCATCCCAATCACAGTCATGAAGGATGTTAGGGAAGGATCCCAAGGCAGGAATCTGGAGGCAAGAATTGAAACAGAAACCATGGAGAAAGGCTGCTTACTGGGTTGCTCCCCATGGCTTGCTCGAGTTGCTTTTTTTGTACTCTCTAGGACCACCTGCCCCAGAATGGCACTGCCCATGGTGACCTGGTCCCTCCCACATCAATCACTAATCAACAGTATGTCCCACAGACCTACCGATAGGCCAATCCGTTAAAGGCATTTCATCAAATAAAGTTTCCCCTTCCAAGATGACCCTAATTTGTCTCAAATTGACAAAAACCTAACCAGGACACTCGCCGTCTCATATATAACATAGGTTCCAAGGGTATGTTGAGGTTGTAATTGACTCTTTAAAATTCTTGCAGAAAACAAAGTGATCTGACCTACAAGATACTGGTGTCTGATTGATAGATTTATTACATATTTAATAAACTCTTTCTCGTGATTGGGCTGAACTTTAAGAAAGAGCTGGGGTCTGTGTTGGAAGTTCTGTGGGTAAAGTCCTCACCATGAAAGCATAAGAACTAGATGCCCGGCACCCAGGTGTTAAAAAGGAAAACAAATAAACAAACAAAAAACCAGGTATGGCAATGTACAATTATAATCCTGATGGAGGAGAGGCAGAGGCAGGAGGATGCCTGAGGGTTTCCTGGGCAGCCAGTCTAACAAAATCGGAGACCTCCTGGTTCAATGACAAACGCTGTCTCAAACAGTAAGATGGGGAGAGGCCAAGGAAGGTACCTGAACTTGACCTTTGGCCTCTTCACATACGTGCACACGCATACCCACACAAATACACACACCAGATGTTTGTGTGAAAGAGACAATGGGACAGGAGAGAAAGAGAGAGGATCGTTATCTATTATAGAAGTCTCTGTTGCCTTTGACTCAACCATGAAAACAGCACAGTACTGAGAGCAGATGTGCCCGTGTTTGTAGCCAACAGTGGTGTGTACCACTGACAAGGCACTTCTCGGCCTCCATACCTTGTGTTTAAAGCTGACTGCTATTATCTCCTTTCATCTTCTCATGAGCTCCATTGGCTTCTACCCTTGCAACAAGTTTCAGATAAGAAAATGTATCCGAAGAATGAATCACTTAGCTTAAAGGAGTCAGAAAACTTGTTTACTTACCCAACTGGTCATGGGCAGAGCCCAGACTTGGAACCAGGTGAGACTGTCTGTTTCTGTGTATGGGAGAACCACACTGGCATCTTTAGTCTGGGCAGTGGCTCATCCTTTGAGCCATTTGGTGAGAGACCTTTTTTAGAGCACTTCACAAATTCTCATGTGTTTCATCATGGGCACTGCTTTGTGATGTAGACATTGTACCATTCCCATTCCAAAGTTGGAACTAGACTAAGACATGAACACTAGTGTGCTCCAACTGCCTTCATTAGAGTGGCTCTCCCACTCTGCAGCAGAGAGGAAAGCCAAGCACAACATAACTATTGATACAACAGTCTGAGGATTTATTTTATGTTTTAGTCATTTTCTATTTTAGTTTTTCGTTGTTATTATGTGTGTGCATGCATGTGATGTCTGTGTGCAAGCATGTATGCCCTGGCATACATGTAGACATTGGAGGACAACTTTGTACAATCATTTCTCTCCATCCACCTCTGAAGATCTGGGGATTGAACTCAAGTTGTTAGGCTGTGCAGCAATCTCCTATACCTACTGAGCCATCTTGTAGGCCCCTGATGTTGGTTTCATTGTTGTTGCCGGTTTGGTTTGGTTTTGTATCTTATAACTCTTTCATGTATAGATAGGCTTTTCCACTTGAAGGATTAACTTATTTCCAGACGGGAGAATGTTATTCCTGCCATATGGGAAAATTCATCTAACCAAGATGGTCTGCTGGCAACTAGCCAGCCTTCCCATGCTCAAAGGATCATTGTTTCATCTGTTGAACATCCTAACCTGATCCTTCAAAGATGCTGAACAGTCAGTATCACTGTTGATACAATTCAGCTGATCCCATGATAGGAAAAGCTCTTCTGAGGCTCCTGTCCCTCCGGGAGATCTAAAGCCCCGGACACTAGCCATGTGCAGGTCTGATGGCATGCACCGATCTTCTGAGGCAGCAAAGCCCTTCTGTTGTCGCCGGTGCCATGCAGAGTGCGCATTCTTTTGGCTCAACCTGATGGTTGATGCTTAACCTTCAGTGGCCATATAGGCAGTGTGATTCAGCACACTGTGGTTTCCTTGAAGCCTAACCCAACCAAGCCAACAAGATTGCAAGGTAGAGTACTTGGGGAGTGGAATATATCTGAAAGATAAGCAGCTACAAGCCTGGGGAGATGGCTCACTGATTAAGAGTACTTGCTGCTCTTGCAGAGGATTGGGGTTTGGTTCCCCAAACCCATATTGGGCAACTCATATCTGCCTGTAACTCCAGCTCCAGGTGATCAGATAGCCCCTCCTGGCCTCTGCGGGCACCAGCACACACACGCACAGACACACAGACACCAAAGTAAACGTAGGGTAAATCTTCTTTTAAAAGATAGCAGCTAGGTTTTGCTGATGCTTAATCCTACCTGAATTTAGGATTTGGTCTGGATTGTAATATCTGCAGCCAAGGAATGACAGTGCATGAGAAGGAGAGATGCACATGTGTCTGAGATGTGAAGAAAGCCATCCCTCTACAGTAACTGAAGCAACTACACGAAAACTTGCCACTGACTTTTGATTATAATTGCTGCCCATATCTGCACATTGTTGAAACTAAGTTTTTTTTTTTATTTCCAAGCAAATTCCCCTCTTGTCTTTGACAGCCCAAGGTACCTCCTAATAGAAGGTTCTCTACTCGCTCTATTTCCATCTTTGGGCAAATGTTTCTCCAATATTGCAAAGATGGCTACTTCCATCTTTTATTGTGTTAACCACCTAAGCGTTAATTCTAGCTTCCAATGTCTTGGTCAACAGCCAAGTGTAATTACTAAAGAGAAAATTGAACCAGGCATGGTGACACATACTTGTGCTCCTAGAACTTAGACAGCTGAGGGAAGGAGGTAGACTGTTGTTAAAGTTTGAAGCAAGCCTGGATGAGGTTATGAGTTCTAGGCCAGGCCAGGGTGCCTAGTGAGACCCTGTCTCAAACAAACGAACAACTGGTAGATAAATCAGTAAATTGTCGAAAAGAAAGTTCTAGAATGGGGTAGATTGTGGTTTAAATTCAGTAAAGGAAGGTAATAGACACACCTTTCATTTTCAGTTTTTACCTTGGGGGTGGAAAGATTTTATAACAGAAAAATCCTGAAATTTAATACCAGAACCTAGGGAGGGAAGGCAGGCAGGCAGGCTGCCGAGCAGACAACAGCCGATGCCTGTAGGAAGGCAGGGGGAGGAAGCAGGCAGCTTTGCTAGCAGAGGCGCACATAATTCCTAATCTGTGCTTACAACTGTGTGAGGCCCCATGTAGAGAGTTCACCTCACCCCCCCTCCCCCCCTCCCCCATCTCTAATAGCTTACTCTACAGGAGAAAAACCACTTCCCTTTGAAGATTGTGTGTGTGCATGTGTACAACAGTGGGTAACCTTGGTCCTGCTTCCTTAAGCACCACTCACCTTGAGTTTTGAGACTCTCTCATTAGCCTGGAACTTGCCAAGGAGGCAAGACTGACTTGTCAGCGAGCTCCAGGCATCCGTCTGTCTGTGTACTGGGAGCATGTGCCGCCATGGCTGTCTTTTTTATGAGACTTCTGAGGATTGGACTCAGGTCCTCATGTTGGCAGGGCCAGTACTTTATTGGCTATCTCCCTGGCACCCCTTGCTTCCCCCGTGATCTGAGAGACTCTTTATAAAGTATTGCAAGAAAATGCAGGGCTGAATTTGCATTTCTGTATTGTACTTTAACACCTGGGGGCTCAGCTCACCGCTGATGACCCAAGCTCTGTCTAAAACCATGGCCACAGCACGATCGCTAGGTCAGTCAATGGCTCTGAGGACAGTGGTGTGGGCCCGTGTGACTGGAGTCAACTGTCACCGAGGAAGAGATGGGCAATGGAAAGACACGGACGTTTCCCTTCTCTCATGGCCGATGGGGGGGGGGGCACAGAATGCATGGGGACATTCTGTGACCTGGACACATTGTTTTCCTGCCTTGTCACTTAGCATCATCTGGGTCAGATGTTTCCTGCCTCAGCCCCTTCTCTGAACCCAGATAAAGCCTCAAGCCTTAGCTAGAAGCTGCTTTTCTGCCCGTTCCTGTGATGGGCTATATGAAGAGAATACTTAGTGGGTGGGAGAGATTTCAGCCAAAACAGACGGGGCTCTCCTGACAGTAGAAAAAGTCAGTCTCTCCTGCTCTGTCCCCCAGCTATAAGGTCCGATTGTAAGACCAGTCCTTGCAGCGCCATTAAAATCAGAGGCATGGAATGAGCCCTGAAGCTTAAGAAATGCATATGCACTTTGAATTCCATGGCTAATGGTTCTCCTTGCTTGCTTTCATCCCAGGGCTAATTGGCCAGGGCTCCTGTGATACGCTGGGAACCTGTGTCTCTCCAGCCCTTTTAACTCAGCTACAAATCACTTGATAAAAATTTGAACCCCAAATTCCAAATCTTGCTCACATCTTAGGTAGATGAAGGGAAATGCACTAGGTTATGCCCTTTTCATCACAAAGAATCTTTCCCTCAAAGGACTGGAAAAATGGGGGGCAAACTACCATCTTTCCTCACAGTAAGTGTTTCTTCCTTTGCCTAAAATGGATTTCTGTGGTTCTTCTTAAAGAATAGGGAAGGTCTCAGCCAGGTCTGGCCACCGTGTGACCTTCCTTTAGCCATCGCCAAGACCGTTAAGTTCATTTATCTGTCTCCCTTGCCCCTTGTCTTTTTGTGTTGACAAAACTGAAACTCCATTTCCCATCCCCACCAAGTTGGGGCATTGTCATAACCGATTGTCGCCACTTTGTGCCTTGCTTAGACTGGATCACACCAGCGCCCCTAGAGATGAGGTGAAGACTCAACTCTGTCCCCCGAGGCCAGTGAAATAGCTGTTTGGTCCCTTGTGTGAAACTTCCTAATAACTTAAGTGGGCAGCCTGTGGGTCCCTGGAGGGCTTCTCCACAAGAGCGTTCCCTCTCTTTGTTAAGATTGCTTATTAAAAATGATTTTATAATGAAGTTGCCTCAAATAGCAGTTCTTTTCCTGGTTGTCCTTGAAGCGGTAGCGAAGAACCTAGAGACAACTGTCTAGGGTTTTCCTCCTTGTTAAAACTCCTCCGTTACCACGGGTGCTCTTGATTTTTAAGGAGACAAAGTCTAACTGACATGAGTCCCTATCCACTTGATTACGTCCCTTAACACACCGTGCAAGGTATTATTGGTGCCTTAGCTTGTCGGGCAGGAGCGGGGCTCGAATTGATCTCTGTCGATTGAGGACATGCTAGTCTGCGGTGGAAACCAGACTGTCAGGAGTCCCCGGGAGAGCAGAGTGGCTAAGAGATGCTGCTGTCGATCCAGCCCTGTCTCAACCAAAACAGGAACCTCTGCTCATCTTGTCTCTGTGGTCTCTGATTTCTCCTATTAACTAACCACTTTCCTGCTATAAGGGATGGTCATAAAGAGGAATCAAATAATAATAAAGGTGAGGTGGGGCTGGTACAGGTTTAGAATCCCAGCACTGGGGAGAAGGAAACGGGGGACCCCTGGGGCTCACTGGCTAGCCAGCCTATCCTACTTAATGGGTTTCGAGAAGTAACGAACAGTGCCTAAGGTTGACCTCTGGCTTCTACATATATGAATACACATGCACCTGCAGACCCAGGAATATGCACACATACGTACGTAAACATGCACATAAAAATTGTGTCATACTCTGTGTTAGTTACACTGTGTACATTCATAACTCTGTACACGTGGCAATTAGGAGATACACAGGGTTTGGAGCGTTTTCATTGTCTCTCAGCCTGTCTTTTGTCTGTACTCTTGATTTATTTAACATAAAGAATGATAAAGCAGTTGTCTGCAGGGTTCACCACTGGGCACATCTGCCCTTGACATGGCATCCCAGTGGCCAGGCATTCTTAACAAGCAGCCCAGGAAAGAAAAAGCCCTATAAAGTTGTTGGTGACAGTCTCAGCCTGAAACATTCTCCTCACGGTAGGCTTGTCAGGCAGTAAAACTATAGGGTGTTGAGATGATGTGGCTTGCAGTGTGCATGATGGAGAGCACCAGATGTGGCTTGCAGTGTGCATGCTGGAGAGCTCCAGATGTGGCTTGCAGTGTGCATGCTGGAGAGCTCCAGATGTGGCTTGCAGTGTGCATGCTGGAGAGCACCAGATGTGGCTTGCAGTGTGCATGCTGGAGAGCTCCAGATGTGGCTTGCAGTGTGCATGCTGGAGAGCTCCAGATGTGGCTTGCAGTGTGCAGGCTGGAGAGCTCCAGATGTGGCTTGCAGTGTGCAGGCTGGAGAGCACCAGATGTGGCTTGCAGTGTGCATGCTGGAGAGCACCAGATGTGGCTTGCAGTGTGCATGCTGGAGACCAAAGCGAGAGGCACCAATGTGTATCGTCCAGCTGCAGAGATCAGTCCTGTCTGGTTAAGCTCAGAATGACTGCATACAGAGACTGCGCCTCAAGGAACAGCTTCAGTGGAGTAAACATTTTACTCTCTAAGAACATCAGAATGCCATATTAAGAATCTCAGATACACACAATACCACTAATTTTACAAGAGAGAAAGAAACACACACAAACTGGCTTCATTCTCTTCTCTGAGACCAGATGCTTTTAAAACATCCTTACATTTAGCAATTGCTGCTTCTGTCTCTCCAGTAAAGATAAGCAAGGAGGAAGGACAAAAATTGCTCTGGCTAGGCATGCTGGCACACTTCTTTCATCTTACATTTGAGAGTCAGAGACTGGTGAATTTCTGTAAGTTTAAGGCCAGCATGATCTACATACTGAGCTTTAGGCCATACAAGACTATATAGTGATACCATTGCCACAAAACAAACACAAAGATATGCAACAATGTCTCTACAAGTACCCTGTGGCATAGTCATGTGCATATGTACAAGAAAGGAAGGTAGGGAAGGAGGGAGGGAGAGAGGGAGGGAGGGAGGGAGGGAGGGAGGGAGGGAGGGAGGGAGGGAACAAAGGAAGATTAGAATATATGTAGATTTTCTAGTGTGTTTGTGTGTGTATCTCTACACACACAATCAACTTTATGACCAGACCCTCTTCCTACACATTTAAAGCAAATAGTAATAGCCTTGTCACATATGGGAAGTAGTGGGTGTATTACTTGAAGTGGGCTTATCAGACTTACATTTTCATACTTTAGAAACAAATGCTACCCCCAAAGACTCAGTCCTAGTGTCCATTGCTTCTAAGTGCCCTGTCTCAACATAGTGAAGTCACAGTCTCATCCTGAGGTCCCAAAGCATCTAAAAATCCTTCTAAAGATGAACTGTGCTGTTACTATTATTATCTGAGGGGAGGGGAGTGACCTCTTAAACATGTTTGTTTTCATTATTGGTGAGAGATTTCTAGTAACAACGAGATCAGATTTGCAAGATAAAGCAACATTCTCAGTTCCCATCAGTACCTGTGGAACTGTGAAGGAGGAAGCTTCCTATTAGAGAGTTGGCTGCCCTTTCCAAGAATGGGAGGTAGAGTAGTCTGTCAAGGGAAATTGTCTATCTTTGTCTGGTCTGCAGAGGAAAAAGCGATCCAAAAATGTTAAGCCATTTCTGAAGTAGATGTTCTGATAACCCCCAGATTACTTAATTGAATTTCAGGGTAAATTCTAGAAAGAATTTTACTGTTCAAGGTCAGAGCATGTAGCTAGCATCCGACTGTCTCTCTGGTGTAGCTTGTATGCATGCTGTCTTGATTTAGCAGACACTGGTGGTTTTGAGGCTGTTGTTAAGGCTGGAGAAATGACTTAGTAGGGGAGACCGTGGCTCCTGAGTGCAAGCAAAAGCCCCTGAGTTCAGATCCCAGCCCCCAAGTGAAGAATCCAGGCAGGACTACGTGTGTAACCCCAATGTTGTGGGGGGTGAGGACAGGAGGGTCCCTGGGGCTAGGGTGATAGAGCGGGGCAATTGATATCTACCTCCGGACTCTGTATATGTGCAGAGCTGTGTGCACCCAAACACAACATGTACACATGCCACACATGCTCAAATGTACACACACATACACACACACACACACACACACACACACACCAAACAGAAGAAAACAAATTGTCCACCTCACGAGTGGCCTAATACAACCACAGTTCCTGCGGATCCTTCCTTGAAATTCATTTTTTTAAATATTCTTTAAGCACCTTGCTCAGCTTTCCTCCTTACTTCTGTTTATAACTTTTTCTTGAACCACGAAAACAAGAGGAACCAAATTATCCCCTGCAGGATGAATTCCTTGAGTGGAAACCTTGCTTATAAATGAGAGAATGAGACATGACCCAATAAAAGAATCTATTTTAATTTTAATTTATTTCCTGGTGGCCTTTATGCCTCCTTAGGCAATGACCTAACCAATTCTTTCTTAACACTGATTTTTTTTTTCTTTCCAAGGTCAAAAAGCACTTTGCAGTTACTGTAAGAGGAGAATAAATGGGTTTTTTGCCTGTCACATGAAGTCGGTCTCGTCATAGAAGATGTAAATTCAGGTTTTTGCAGCTTTTTAGCAATTCCTCTCTCATTAGACAACTATTAGCAGGAAAAATGAGCAAGACAGAGCAAGTTGATCTCTGGGGCTTCCAACACTGAATTTTGGGTAGTCACTGTCTGGGGTACCCTCTTTCTTCCCTCCCTCTGCTCTCTGGGATGGAGTCTGATCCACAGCGAGAGGAATGGTTTCCAAGTCATTCCCACGGTCTGCTTCAGTTTCACAGGGCAACACACAAGCAAGGAAGGTAAGGACTGTTCTAGAAGCCAGCCCAACCTGGGGCTCTCAAGGCTGGATAGGAAACGCTTGTTCTCAATCACACTCTTGTGAGCGTGTGCGCGCACACACGCACACACGCGCACACACACACACACAAAAACCACCACCACAGCCCCCACCCCTCAAAGCACCTCCCCACCACCACCCCCCAAAGCCAACTCCTGATGGGTAGACACTAAAAGCCTTTGCTGTGGCCTGATTGTAGGAGTTAGTTACCTAATCCTGCCTATAACTGGGGTGATTTGAAAGACGGGAAGATGTTCTCGTTTTCATTATGGGAGTCACTTGGGGACAGTATCACTTAGAAGAATATGTTTTTATTGCCCTAAATTACTTTACCTGAGAGTCTGTTGATGTGTTTCTCTTAGGTTAGATTTCTCATGAACAAAATGGCCCATGTGGGTCCCATTTGCACTGTTTCTCCCAGGACTGGAACTACTCTAGTGGTCAGTGAGTTGGCAGTCACTCTGTCCCGGAGTCACAGTTATAAGAGAAAGTTCTAGAAGGGAGTGAGCATGCAATGAAACACAAATAGGGTCAGCGGAGCTTTGCGTTGTGTGTGATAGCCATACATGGAGCCTACAGCATAGTTCCAGGCTTGGAAAATGTCTAAAAGCAACTCCGCTGACATCAGGGTTGAGCTGGATCTGCTTTAGCCGGAACCAAGGAGGTCCTATCACAATCACATTTAAATGGCATCACAGTTCCCAACATCTTTAAATAAATGGGTGTGTCCTCCGTCGAATTCCCTGGAGAGGAGATGCTGAGACTCTGGAATTGGAGGGCGTGCTCTTAGGAACAATGCCTGTGAGGAGCGGAGGAAGTGAGGTGGGAGGAGCCAGCGGCCATGCTGGGACAACCCAGATTCAGGAGCTGCCGAGGAAGATCAGATGTGGTTCCAGATGGACGCAAGATGGATGCACCCTTCACGGTGTACCAGCCATGCGTCAATGCCAGCTGTACACAGGGAGGCACAAAACCTTGGGCAGGGCAGGCAGCTCTCTTCAACCAAAGGTAAAGCCCCCTGGGGGCGGGCAACTCAACCCTGCCCCCTTAGCCATGAACATTCTGGTTGCTGGGAGAAGGAGGACTTGGATGGCCTACTGTGCACTCACTACAGAGGGCAGAAATGGCCCTGCAAACTGTATTTCCTTTAGTTAAGATGACACAGATTTCATTGCTTAGCTAAGGCTTACGTGAACACAGCATGTGCATAGCCTCAGAATAACAGCATACCCCAGTCAAAAAAATGCTGAATTTAAAAAGAATTTTTTTTTTCTGTTGAATAAGTGGTTTTCATTAGGATCTCTGGTGCTGGATGTATGCATTATAAATCATATATGTACAAGCCCATAAAATGTTTTCTTCCTCTACACATGGACATTCCAGCGTGTTAACACATTTTTCTCAATTATAAAAAAATAAATAACACATGTCCGACAATTGGGGCTCGTGTAAAACAGATTCACACAGGAACAAAGAACGACTTGAAGAACTAGCCACACACACTGCAAGTTCTGTCTGTCTGTCTGTCTGTCTATTGCTGTCCTGTAATTCAGATAAACCACCAAAAGCGTTCTTTACAGATCCCACATGTGGACATAGCCTCTCTGTTTAGTGGTTTGTGAAGGTCCAGCTCCTTTGTTTGGTGGCTTCTTATAAATAAAGCCAGAACTGAGTATGAAAGCAGCCTTGACTGTCAGGGCGCCATTGAGAGCTACAGATCGTGTCCCTCGCTTGTCTTGTGAGTTGCAGTGAGTCTTAGTTTTATTTGACGAAATTCTGACATAGCCTGTAATATAGTGGCATTTGACTTCGGAGAATGGGGACCCCACAACAAGAAAATAAACCCACACTATCTTCATAAAGTATTATCTAATGGAGTGGTTCTCTTTCCATATGATTCAAAGACATTTCCTCAACATTCCTTTTACAACTTTAAAATTATATTTATTGTATTTGAGGGATACCTTTCAGGAGTCAGTTCTCTCCTTCCATGGTGGGTTTTGGGGATCAAACACAGGTCCTCTGCCTTTTGTAGCAAGCAATTTTTACCATCTCACCAGCACCACAAATACAACATTAGGAAGCCAGAGCTTGTTTGTTTTGTTTTGTTTTATTTTTTCAGGTATCCCTGCAAAGTTCCATAGTCCCAAATATGTCTATTTCCCCAGGGACCAGAGCCCCAGATGCCATCCGGGTCAGGGACAAAGGATTCCAGTTTCACGGGTGCTGAAATTTCAATGTCTGAACCTCTAGGGTTCAGATGGAATCGGGGCTGATCTAAATGGAATGAACCTTCTGTGAGTTTCTAGTGTTGCGTTTCCATGCCTCAGCCTTGCAAAGAGAGAGACATTCTCAGGGTGATAGCAGTGTCCATTCAGGTGGTCCTTCCCTTTATTCAAAGAGAATTCATGGATTGTAGAACACTTTGCCTGGGCTGAAAGCATCGTCGTTCCAACAGCTGCTCCCTGGGAAAAATCCCCTGGCCATTCTTTTTGGAGCTCCCTGTGTCTGAGACCCTGGGAAAAGGATTCCCAAGCTGTTCTGGATGGTACTGGCAGCTGGATCAGTCTGCCCTGGGTATTACCATCACAAGGGCCCAGAACACAGCAGCTTTTCAAGGGGGCAAACTCCCTGAGTCTCACTCAGGGAAGAGGAATCCCACACATCCAATATCAAGCGAGCCATCTAATCTACCATCGCACAGAGTATGCTCAACCCCACCCATCCGATCGCACATCGCAGCCATTGTGCAAGGGAGCCTCTGCATTACCGCTCTTGCTGAGAGTGCAATCTACAGGAATGCTTTTATACATGCATATAAGGGAAGCTAATGGGCCAAAATAGAAAGCAATTGCTATTTTTCAATGAACAGGAAGAATTGGCTCCTTAACTTTTGGGGAGGAGTGGGCAGCTTGGGGGGAAAAAAGCACATATAAACTTCCTTTTTTGCGTGTGTATGCCAGGATTTCTGTGAGTGATTCACATGCCTGTCAATTACACGCCCTTATGGATTCCAGCCATTAGGCAGGTGTCCAAGAAAACACAAGTCTGAAAATGCTTCTGTTTTCATGAAATGTGTGACTTTGGAAAGCCTCCCGTTCTTCCCAAGGAATGGGACGGGGCCTCTGTTCCTGTCCTTGGAGCCAGGAGCCTCTCTGACTTCCCGAGATCTTGATCCCAAGGACCCAGAAGCAAAGCCTGGGTTTGGTTTCTGAATAGTGTATATGTATGTGTATGTACGTATTTATTTGTTTGTTTGTTTGTTTGTTTGTTTATTTATTTATTTATTTATTTATTTATTTATTTATTTATTTATTTATTTCCTTCTGGTGTGTGTTACAAAACATAGCCTGGTGTTATAAAACAGGATTTCGAGAGATGAGTCACAGTGCTTGCCTGATGTAGTAATGAGGAGTCCTGGTGGAGCAGAGAACGACTTCCTCTCCCCAAAACATCAAAGTCAAAGCCAGTGTAGAGCTTGTAGCTGATGCCTACACAGTAAACTGACATAGACCATGTTGCTCCCCCCCCCCCCCCGCCCCATCCAGGTAAAGCTAGAACTCAGAACGCTGGTTTTTGTCCTTGATCTCTCAATACTCTAGGAAAGGCAGCTTTTATCCGCTGGTAATATCAAGGCTGTTAAGAGTTCATCAGACAGATTTTTCCACAAGATAATGCTAAGTTGAACAGGTTTTTGGTTTTTTTTAGGGTGCTCGATTCAGGTTTTGAGAATCACTGGTGTGTTTTGGAAACAGCTCTAAGTGCTGCTTGGTAGTTCTTCCAGTTCTGTGCCTTTGGCTCCATCCATATCCGATCTATAGAGGTAAATCATCTCAAGTCATCGAATATTTAGTGTTAACAAAGCTGGCTTCATCTGGACCTAAGTAATATTAGCACCTGGAAGAAATAGTTAAAAGATGGTGAGAACTGGGTACAATCCCTCTTATCCCTACCTTGCTTAGATCCTGACTTAAGCCAATAACTGAAAGGGTGAAATAAAATTAGATGATGAATGGGATCTGAATGCAGGCTAGTGTCATATGTGATTGTAATAATCACTCCTTAACAGTGATAGGTTTGTAATGACAGCCATGTGGTTGGTCTCAAAAACAATTTATTAATTACAGTTAAAGACTCCGGGAATTAGGGGAGAAACAACACAGTCTGGGAGACTGCCTCTAGACTCCTCCAGAATACAGAGTGTGTTGGGAAGGGTCTGGGAATGAATGAAACTAGAGTTGTGTGGTGATAGATTGTGTCCCCCAATATACTATGTCCCCCAATAAAATTTATCTGAGGATCAGAGGAAAAAGCCAGCCACTATAAGTAAACATAGAAGTCAGGCAATGGTAGCACACACCTTTAATCCTGCCACTTGGGAGGCAAGGATCTGTCTGGATCTCTGTGACTTCAAGGCCACTTTAATACCAGCACTAACCATAGAAGTCTGGGGGTCTGTACAGACAGACAGGAAGTGACAGAGCTGGGCAGGAAGAGGAAGTGATGTATCTGGGCTGAGAGAGCAAATGAGGGAACAGAACAGAAAGGCATCTAGGTATGGATATACAGCTGTCTTTGGAGACTGAGGTGTTGGTAGGTGAGGTTAACTTGTGGCTTTTCCTATTTCCCTGATCTCTTTTTCACCCTTCTATCTGGCTCCGTGTTTTTTTATTTAATAAGACCATTTAGCGATTCATCTACAGAGTTGCAGTGTATTGTGTTATCTGGGGAGTGGAAGAAAGTTGGGGAGTGATGCAGCCCAGTCTGTTATGAGCTTGAAATTTGGGGGTAAGTTTGTTTCCTCTGTACCTCCTTGATTCTTGTGATTTATAAGATGGTGAAATTTTACCACTGAGGCTTGAGCACTTTAAGTAATTCAAATCTCTTTAGTGAGAAAAAGTTGGAAAGAATGAATTCAAGACATTAACAATGAGTGTGGTGTGATGTGGTGATGCGGACTTTAATCTCAATACTCAGGAGACAGGGGCAGGTGGATTTCTGTGAGTTTGAGGCCAGCCTGGTCTATATAGTGAGTTCCAGGACAGCCAGAGCTACATAGTAAGACCCTGTCTCAAAAATAAAAAGACATTGCAATGACCTCTTAAATCCCCACAATCCACACATCAATTTACAAAGCATTAGCATACAAGCAAGAAAAATTACTTTTTAATTTTTTAATTGTATTTTATTTTAGTTTAGGTAGTTTCTCACTCGATAGTTCAAGCTGGGCTGAAACTTAATGATCCTCCTGCCCCAGCCTCCTAAGGGTTGGGATTATATGCATGTATGCCCAGTTCTGACCCTCCTTTCTAGCAGCAGAAGGAGATAAGCCTTCATGTAGTCTTGTTTTGGACTCTTCTGAACATGTTTTTACGTGTGTGTGTGTGTGTGTGTGTGTGTGTGTGTGTGTGTGTGTGTGTGAATCCGGGCAAGGGTGTGTGTGCCAAGGCACACATGTCGCAGTCAGAGGATCAGAGGGAAATTTTTGGGAGTTTGCCCTTGCCTGCCACCTTGCTGAGGCAAAGGCTCTGGCCTCGTTTCTGTCACTGCGCTGTGTTCCCTGGGTTAACTGTCCCGTGAGTTTCTGGGAGACTCTTCTCTCTTCACCTCCCGTCTATCTGTAGGCGTGCTGGGGTTACAGATGTGCAATTGTTGAATCTGGCTTTTTTTAAAGTTCCATAGATGAAACTCGAGCGGTCAGAGTCGCACAGGGCCACCTCCTCTGCCTTTGTTTTGGAGCTTTTTCAGTGTTCATACGGTCGTAAAAGCTGACATTTGAGTGTTAAGTGGACAGTGTTAATCTGGTAGCCCTCACATGCCTTGTGTGACTGAGGACATTTTTTTCAGGGAGGTGTACTGTCCTCTTCTGAGTCAGTTCCATTTGCTTCCAGAACCCTCCAAACTTGGGTCCTTTCCCACTCCCTCAGGCTACCTGCAGCTTGTCCTTTAAAACACTCATTAACAGCCTCCCCTCTGGGGAACAACTCAGTTTTCTAAATCCAGACCAGTGACTGCACGTCGGGTGTTCATTCTGGGCCGCGTGGCCCCAAATCAACTTTTTCTTTATCGAACGCTATTCCCAAGTAGTGTGAGAAGTCCCAGAGTGAGGCCTCTAATTCTGTTCTTGCTACCGCCATGCATCAGGGTCCCAGCATGGCTCCCCTCTGGCTTAGGTGGCTGGTCTGTCAGTAGACTCAAAGGGCAATTAAGGCTCAAACGGGTGAGCACGGCCGAGGGCTTGGGTAGGGACCATCAGGCACCTCTTTAATATCTCCCCAAGAGCCCTGTTGTCTCTTGATGTTGAAATGGCAAACACCACAGTGAAAATATGGACAGTTTCCTTCAAATGGATAGATGAATCCTGCTTAGCCTTGTAACCAAAACCGTTTAAGCATGAAGTGAGCCAAAATGTTGCCTCTTACATGTACCAGCCACTCACAGAGCAGGCAGAGGACTAGGCTGACATTTACACTAATGTTTTACAACTGGGTGGGGGGGCACTTTTTAAAGAGTTTTACAAAGACCACCCCTCTGCTTAAAATAAAATAAAATGTACAAACAGGTGGAGAAATAAAAAACCTACCAAAGGATTTTATCCTGTTAGTGGAGTCTGTAGGGTGACCAGACCCCCACCCCCCAAAAAATGAGTCCTCTTTCTCCTGCCTGCCATTCAAAACTAGCTTTTAATTCAGGAATCCCTCTGGTCCTAGGGACTTACTGATGTCCATTTAGGATGTATTATAAATCAAAACACACACACACACACACACACACACACACACACACACACACTTTTGTTTGCTTTCTTTCTTTCTTTCTTTCTTTCTTCCTTCCTTCCTTCCTTCCTTCCTTTCTTTCTTTCTTTCTTTCTTTCTTTCTTTCTTTCTTTCTTTCTTTCTTTCTTTCTTTCTTCATCCCCCCTCTCCCTTCTCCTCTTCTTCCTCCTCCATCCCCCCAAGGCAAGCCAGAAAGGTAGATAAGTGCTGAGGGGTGCAATATGAGCACACTACTTCCCCACACACCACTGTGAGCTCCTGGAGATGGCTATGGATGGAGATCGGCTCGGGATGTCTCAAGCACCAGAAAATGCAGAGGAAGAGTAGAGAGGCATCCATGCTGCGGTTCACGGACGTGCAGTGTCTGTTGCACCCTGAGCACTCCGCCTCACTCCCTGTGTCCCTTTAATGCCTGTCCCCACGTGTGCTACTTGCCTGCTACTGCCCATGAAGTCAGAGGACAACCTCAGATGTCTGTCTTCACCTTTCACCTGTTTGAGGCAGCGGCAGCGTCTCTTTCTTTTTTCACTGACACAGGCAGTGGGCTAGCTGACCTGTGAGCCTCCCAGAATCCTCCCGTTTCCACTTCCCATCTTGCCATGGGAACACTGAGATTCCAGCTGTGCGCTCCCACGCCTGGGTTTACTTGAGTGCTGCAGATTCGAACTCTGGTCCTTGGACTTGGACTTGGGCAGCCAGTGCCCTCTCCTCTGCAACTTCCTATATTCTTAACACATATTCCTAATAGTTCACTTACAAGCCATAACAGTGCTGTAATAGGGCAGATGAATACAGAGAAGGACATATGCTCCCCTTCCGGCTCCCATGGAGAGGGCCCCACTCTGGTTCTGCTTCTCTAGAACTGCGTTTTTGGACCCTCAAATGTAGCCAAACCTGACCGGAGGATGATTATCCTCTAGTTCCCCAGGGACAGAAGAATCTGCTTCCCTGGTTTTCTTTAGGAGATTATGTTCTGTGCCATCGTCCAGAGCTGTTCTTGGATTCCTGCCTGGCAGTTGTCACAGAGAGGGCTATTTCTGAGGAGTGTTGGGAGAAACGTTGTTAGACACACTAAGGTGCTCCATCCAAAAAAGAACCGGGGGGGGGGGGGGGGACGGTCAGAAGGAGGAGATGAATTCGCGGGCAGCTCTGCCGCTCACCCAGGCCCTTCTTTCATGCGCCAACCTCCGACCTGGCGATCTGAAGGCACGGCCTTTGACTTTGTTCAGGAAACCCTAGGGGTTTGTGGTTTCGAATGTCCGCGGCGCTGTGTCCCAACTCACACAGCCCATCCTGCGAACAACCGGCACTGCAGACGCGGGACCCGTATTGCTCACAAATCCCACTATTCAATGGCCTTTTTCTTCTTCTAATTATACCAAGAAGACAGTCTCTGGTGGGCAATAACCCCTCTGCGAAGACTTTGTAGTTGAGCCCCAAACCGAGGGCTTTTCTCTATCCCAGCTTGAGTGTGGTATTTTAATAAACGGTCTCTCAGCCTCCCGGGGTGCTGGCCTATGGCTTTATCTTTTACTGTTCCTTCCCTTTTGACTCTGCGGCTGCGGCACCTCATTTGGTTTGGCTCGCCTGGGCAGATGGTGACATACCTGCCCAGCGGATCTCATCCAAATTGCATTGTGTGTGGTCAGGCTGCGTTGTTTATCTTTTCCAACTGGATACTCGGATGGGGTGTGTTGCGCAATCCAAACTCAGTGATCTTCCAAGGACCGAGTTTCAAGAAATTCTGCAAAAAGGAGGAAATTTCCTGTTTCACGGATTTGATTACAGATGTTAAAAAACAGTGAAAAGGCAATCTCAAGGTGGGGTGATTTTAAGACTCCTTTCTTTATACCTCTTGTAGTGTGTTATCCATTCACTACTCTCTTCATTTTCAGGTGAATCTCCTAGCTACCTTGCTCCCTCATAGACTGCAAACTTTGAAGGTGACATGTGTGTCTATTTATTTTTGTGTGCCTACAAGCTCTTTGGGCCATCACCTAATGAAATAAAACAAGCTGAGCGTTGGAATGTGCCTGTACTTCCAGCCCCCAGAGGCTGAGGTATAAAGGAGATGGGTTGGCTATGTAGTTCAATGGAAGACGTCTTGCTTAGCGTGCTCAAGGACTTGGGTTGTGTCCTTAGCACATAAAAGAATGAGGGGAACAAAAGAGGGTTGAGCGAGATGGTTCAGCGGGTAAAGGTGCCATGCTTGACAAACTGAGTGTGACCCCTGGGACTCAGGTGGTAGGAAGAAGGAACTGACTCCCACAAGTAGCTGTCCTCTGACCTCCAACACATGCCATGGCATGTGTGCCTAACCCTCCATATACATACATACATACATACATACACACATACACACATACACACACACACACACACACACACACACACACACACACACACACACACAGAAAGTTCTAGGGAAATGGCTCAGTGGAGTTCAGATCCCTCTAGCCCACATAAATGCTGAGTGGGTGTAGCAGGCTACCTGCAGTTCCAGCCCATGAAGGCAAAGACGGAACCCCAAGAGCAAGCTGAGACTCACCATGTCATTGAGTCCTTGGTTGGACTGAGAGAGGCTGCCTCATTGAGTCAGGGGAAGAGCGCCAGAAGACAACGACTCTGCATATCAGCCTTGCCTACCCGTGCACACATGTGCAGACACACACATGCACACCACACACATGTACATCACACACATGTACATCATACACATGCACACCACACACACACATGCACACCACACACATGTACATCATACACATGCACACCACACACACATATGCATGCCACACACATATATACCATACACACACACATGCATGCCACACACATGTATAACACACATACATACACACACAAGCAATGGAAAAGAAAATGTAAAGGAGACATCTAATTAAAGAAAACAAAAAGCAAGACAAGTGGACACACCCAGTGGACTGGGGTCTCAGCAGTCCTGAGTCCTGGTCCTTTATCACCTGTCTCCTGGCTTTATGATTTGGGGAATCTCCATCCAGCCCTGTTTGCCTGGACCTATGAAGGAAAGATTTCCCAAGCCTCTTCTCTCCTAAATTTTGACTCTGACACTCCCATTCCCAGGTCTTAACTTCAGAGAGCTATTCTCTCTCTCTCTCTCTCTCTCTCTCTCTCTCTCTCTCTCTCTCTCTCTTCGCCTGTTCCTATGTTTCAAAACTGGATCATCCAATTTCTCCAGTTTGGTAGACGATATTGATTTTTTTAAGCCTCCCATTATACATCTGAAAGAATCCTGAATGAAGAGTGACTGTAAATCACTAATACAACCATTAAGTATTAAGTTCCTTAGGGGCCCTCCTCTTCAATCAACCAGAATGGTTTAATCTATTTTGTTTTCAATTAAAAGGCCTGAACAAGTTCACAAATCGAGAAAGCGAGAGTTGCGAGAAGCATGGTGCGCACCTCTCTTGGGCGGGAAGGCCTACACCAAGGCCTACACCAAAAGCGTGCGTGCGCGAGTCTAAAGGTTGCTGTGTCTGCGCCTGAGGCAAGGGGTGTGTTTCCTTGCTGGGAGTAAAATCTGATCAAAATGAGCATCCAGGGAGGCAGAGAGGTTAGAGATGCTGGGGAAACTGATGTGTTGTGGGAAACTCTGGGTGGGGTGGGTTCGTCTTTCTGCATGTCGGTTCTGAGTGCCATTCATTCCATGATTGCTTCTGTTTGTTTACACTCCTGGGCATAACCAACCCCAGAGTTGTGCCCATGCCGCGCAGGCTCTCTACCTCTGAGTTGTGTGTAGATGTGGGGGTGGGGGGTGGGGGGGAGGGGGGTTGCATACATCCCAGTCCGAGGGGTTACTTGTTGAGTGCCTACAGCACACAAGGCAATCTCCAGGTGCTAGCATTGTCTCTCTGTCTTTCCTGTCCCCTGGATCTTTGAGTCCTGGGTAGTGCAGCATGGCTGCTCTTGAAGCAGCCCTGTGAGCTTCTTCTGCTTCCGGAAAGAGCTCGCTGTACCGGAAGAGCTCATGCAAAGCTTCCTAGACACCGGGACTGTGCCATAGACAACTTGGGATCTGTTCCCTTCTAACCCTTAAGATCTGTTCTTCAAGACCTGGAAAAGAGAACAATGTTTACACTTAAAAAAAAAAATACTGACAGGAAACTGAGAGACTCCATCCATTCTCATGATTTTATTCCTTTACATTTTCAAGGTATTCAAAAAGTACCATTTAAGAGTCCTCATTCTGTGCCCAGTGCTATGCTAACTGCAAAAGAAGAAATGTGTGTAAACAAAGGCATTAATTCTCTACTATGTCTACTCCAAATTATCACAAGCGTGGACTTAAGGAATAGCTGTTCTCTTTTTCTGCGTGTCTGGTGGGGGAGGGGTTGCACACGTGCAGGTGCATGGGCACAAGTGTGTGTGAAGGCTGGAGGGCCACCTCAGGTGTTGTCTCTCAGGATTCTCTGCCTGTTTCCTGAGACATGGTCTCTCACCGGGACCTGTGGCCTGCCAGTCAGCCTAGGCTAGTGGGCACGCCCAATGCCAGCCACTACGCCTCACTCTTCCGGTGGGTTCTGAGACCCTAACTCAGCTCTTTGCTAAGTCCCAATTTCACTGGGTTGACACCAAATTGACTAGGAGATAAATTCCTTTCACAGGGTCAAGCAACCTCTTTTCTCTTCCCATTTCGGAGACCACGGTGCTTGCCTCGTGGCCCCTTCCTCCGTCTGCAGAGCAGGTACCATGGCTTGAACAGTGTATTTTTCAGCCTCTGGCTTATCTCTTATAAGCACCTCAGTAATCTAGAATAATCTGTCTCAAGATATTTAATCATAATCCCCAAGGTCCCTTTGCATCAGATAACGTATTCACAAGTTGCAGAAGTTAAGATGCAGGTGCGGTGGGCCAGGGCACCCCACGGCATCATGGTCAGCCCCCTGCAACAAAGGCCTGTGCATTTCTGGTTTCAAGCAGCCTATTTTCACAGCAAAGAATGAATGGGGTAGGGTTCCATTTGTTTGCTTGCCTGTTTGCCTCTGGTCCTTTATTCTAACTCATCCCGTTTCAGACGGAATGAACGTCACGTGTACAGTAAAACTCTGGTGAGGGCTGCTGTTACATTCAGATTGTGTCAGGGCTAAAAATAAATCTTTCCCTTCTACAATGCTACCTCTCAAACAGAACGTTAACTGTGCCACCAAACATTTCATGCCATAAGCCCAAACCATTGCATTATCTATAGTTCAGCACAAAAAGATTCCATTTTTGCAAAAAAAAAAAAGAAAAAGAAAAAAAATCAGGCCTCGCCATCCTTGGCCTGTAAATGATACTTGTCAGTGAATCTGTATGCCTCAGTGTCATGGGATTAAGGTGACAGGCATCTTAAATCACAATCCCCCAAAGCTACAGCTTGCAGAGAGAGGAGAAGCCACCACGTCTTTATGGGAAATTTGGCTTCACAGGCTGGGGTCACTTGGCAGGGCTCTTCTTCTTGTTCAGGGTTTGACTGCCTGTAAGCATCTTAAAAGTTTGGGATTTCAAAATTGAGACACAATGCTCTTTGGGTACCTAGGACATAAATTATAACGTTGGGTAAATAAGAAAGCCAAGGCAGAAGGAAAGGAATCTGCTGCACAGCAAGAAATAAATTAGAGGCCAAAACTGAGACGCGGTAGCTCAGTGGAGACCAAGATGCAGGTGTGGTGAGACTAAAAACCGAGAAGCCCATGGTAAAAGGACCGTGTCTTGAAAAACCCAGAAGCTTTGGGGAAACCATCACACATTCCTCCTCTGCTTCTACCACCTACAAGTAATGAGGTCTTTCTGAGCACCCTCTGTGATAAGTGGATGGTAAAGACTGGAGGATACATTAGCATGGACATGCAGTGGCTGGTAGTGTAAGTCGCTTTGTGATGAGTGTCTCATGCAGATGGGCATCTTGCCTGAGTGGATGGCAGTGCCCATAGAGGCCAGAAGAGAGAGTCAGATCCCCTGGAACTGGAATTACAGACGGTTGTGAGTTGCTGCATGAGTGCTGAGAACCAGACTTGGGTCCTCTGCAAGAACAGCCAATGGCTCCTAACGACTGAGCCATCTCTCCAGTCCCAAAGGCCTCCCCAGTTTTACCCTTCCCTTTTTGTTAGGCCTCTTCATAGTCTGTGGCCTATAAAAATCCAGGACCCCTATAAAAATCCAGGCCTGTGGCATATGCTTGTAATCCCAGTGCTGGAGCTAAGGAAATAGAGACAGGCAGATCTCTGGAGCTTGCTGGCCAGCCAGTCTATGCAAACTGTGAGTTCCAGGCCAATGAGAAACTCTGTCTCAAAAAAAAAAGATGAAGGACTGGAGAAATGGCTCATTGCTTAAGAGCACTTACTATTCTTCCAGAGGACCCAGATTCAATTCCCAGCATCCACATGGTAACTTACAACCATCTGTAACTCTAGTTCCAGGGGATCCAATGCTCACTTTTGGCCTCTGTGGGTTCCAGGTCTGCATGTAGTACATAGACATCCAGGCAGGCAAAACACCCATACACATAAAAATAAATAAATCTTAAATATTTTAGTTAATTAATTAAAATCAAGATGGACAGTCTACTGAGGAACAACACTCAAGATTGACCTCTGTCCTACACACATACACATATGCACACATGTGCATCTGTACATATGAATACGTAAGTACATACACGCAGAGAAAATATCGCTTTGTTTGATATCATATATAAGTTTAAATACACACACACACATACATACGCAATAACACACACACACACACACACACACACACACACACACACACATACACACAGGCATAAACTGCCTCAAAGCGTGACCCTGTATCTATAGTTCATGCATGGCACAGTTTTCCCAAGCTAACCCACGCTGGATCAAGAGTTAGGCTCTGCCAATCAGTTGCGATTTGTCTGCAAGCTCATAGGTCATTTCCCCTGGCATGCTAGAAAATTCCCTTTCAAAGTAGTTCAGAACCTACAGAAATGAAAGCCCGCCATGTAACACTGCAGGGGCAGAACCCAGGGTCACCCAGATCAGGCTTCCTGGCTGAACTCTGGTGATTATGAAGTGAGCCCTGTTGTTGGAAACCTGGATGAGCATCAAAGCCTGCCATCGTTTTGATTGGCAGGTGCCAGAGGCTCGGGCAGCACAGGGCAGGATGGGACGGTACCACTGAGCAGGTCAAACAGAGAAACAATGGAAGGGAGGGGAGGCAGGAGGAAGCGTGGATCTTTTTTTTTTTTGCTTTTTGCTAAAAAATGGACCTATTTGTGTTGTGGGAAGTAATTAAAACTGTGGCCATGTGGTTTGTATTAAATGTTAAGTGTTTCAAAATAGTTAATATGTTCTCTGCACTCGATAGAAATGTGCCTCTCTACCACCTAATTACGGAGGAGAAAACCCATGGATGGCATTGATTTTCTAGGAGGGAAATGAATGTGAGAGGGAAAAAAAAATGTGTCATTTTGAGGGGATTTTGAGAGGACTTATCCTGGCTTTTCTGAAAGGGGATACATGTAAATTGCAGAAGCACCAAGACTAGCAGGGAAGGTTTCCAGTGGGTGTTAGACACCCCCATCTATTCCCAAGACCCACCAGCCTGCACCCAGTTAACTCATAAAGCCTGTGGTCTTCCTTTACCAAGTCATCCCAGTCTATGTGTGAAGCAGTCTGGCTTTTGTAAAGTTATTCTGTCTGCTCATTTGAAAATCCAGCCTCTTACACTCTTATCCTTGGTGTCGTATGTCCGCGCCCCCTCCCCATTGCCTTGTGCCTTTCTTAGACTATTAATTAGCCTTAATAATTTTACAGCTGGACAAACTGAAGCTAAGATAGACTGAGTGACTTACATATTATTTCATAGCTATGGGACGGCATAGCTGTGATTTAAATCTAGGTCTGGTTTGCTGCGGATCTCCTAGTCCTTCCACGCGTCGCCAACCTTTCACACTCGGGGACAGGAGGGCTGAAGGCCGCTGGCTGTCTGGCCAGAGGGAGAAACTGGAAGAAATGGAGGAAATGTCTGTTCTGTTCGGAAAAGGGAGGGGGAAACTGGTGTATGAATGATGGAGTGAGTTAAAAAGACACCCCTCTCAGTCAGGGCCGGGCTTTCCTAAGCCAGGCTGACTATGGTTATCTCTATGTAACTCACATCCAGCTATTGACAGCTTTCCACCTGGTGACATGCCTAATGGCCCGTGAAATTCTAGCCCTCGGGGCTCAAGCCTGATATTTATGGTTCGCACATAAACCTAAAGTGGACTGTAAATTTATCTCTCTCCGATTTAGGTGACTAAAATGGCTATTCAAGTCTCTGAAAGGAATAGTTGACTTTATAGATCTGTTATATCAACTTTAACAAAAGATTGGTGTGGGAGGAGGGTGCGGGGGGAGCTGGTACCGATCGTGGGGATGCTTTCAGAAGCCTCCGGGAATGGAGGTCTTCTATGTGTGAGGATATCAATGTGATAAGGAAAAGGATTTGCATTGGTGGGGGATGCAGATGGGTTTTATATCATAGGAAGCCGTTCCCTATTTTGGGTAACCCAAATCTATTACATCATAGCGGAAAAGACGGGAGAATCTGCCAGGCAGCTATAAGCAGAAGTAGTTCAGCAGCAAGCAGGAGCCTTTCTGAGCTCAGGGGGTCGGCCAAGGGGGTACTGATCTGGCGAGGCACACATGCAGATGGGCATCTAAACAGGAGTGGGCTTTTGGAATTGTCCTTGCTGGAGTTGGGTTGGTCTCCAGCAGACTTTCCTCACAGGCAAAGCAATGGTGTCCGTGTTTGGCTGGCCTTGCTGTTGGTTCTTCAGACTGGACACTTCCGGAGAGAGCAGCTTTCTCATTGCTTGGTTCTCTGAGGTGAACTTGCCCCGTATGCAGGGTGTGACTTCAGCTTCACCAGCAAGTCCCAACACATACGTTTCAGAGAAAACTCTTGTTTATTTCCATGGAAAGATAGGGCCCTGGTAACAGCCGGTGCCTCCTGTTCCCTCCCCAACTGCAGGCCTCCAGTCTTCCCTTCCACAAGTTTCTCTCTTTCCCTACTGATGACGAACGAGAGCAGTGGTTAAAAGGTTGCAGTCTTCGGCTACTCTGGCAGGTCGGAGAAAGCACAGCCATTGCAGCGGAGACACCCAGGTTGGAGTCATAGCTCCTGCTGGTCTCTGTTCTGTAACTTGGAGACTGTGCTGTCACCACCAAGTCTCGATTTTCTAATCTATCAAATGGGGATAAAAATACCATCCGAAACCTTGTAACGAGCGTAAGTGATCACTTCTTAAGGATTGGAACATACATTGATTTCTAAAACTAGAATACTTTTTTTTTTTTTTAAGCAAGGGGTTGGCAAACGTCCTCCTTTATTTGGGAAGATAGTTTGCATAAAAATCCAACCAGCACCATATTCTCCTCCCTAAGGGCCTGAGAGAAAAATAGCAAACTCCTCTCTAGGGTCCTACAAATCAGCTGGCTCCTGGTTTCAACTCACAGGAAGAGACAGTCTCTTCCTCTTCCTCCTCCTCCTCCTCCTCCTCCTCCTCCTCCTCCTCCTCCTTCTTTTCCTCCTCCAAGGGCCAGTAACACACACACACACACACACACACACACACACACACACACACACACACACGGAGAAAGCCTTCTCTCTCACTGTGGAATTTCCTTGCATACCCCCACCCCCACCCCAGCCCCTATTTCCGAGTTACACTCCTCCAAGTTAGTGCAGCAATCTGAACTTGAACCTTGCCTGGAAACAACTTCAGACAGAAGTGCTTCGATCCATCGTGTATGTTCTGCCCTGCCCCCATCCCCAGCTTGGGATGGCAGTTCTTGGTCCTCCTTCTCTGAGGCCACTTTGGAAGCAAACTGAAGTTGGAATGCCCTCCTGAGGTGGATGTAGAAAAGTCAGCGGCGGCCTACAAGGCAGACATGTTCCTGAGCAACTGCAATAGAGAAAAGCTTCTTTGATCTTCTGGAAGCTTCCTGAAGC
This sequence comes from Peromyscus maniculatus bairdii, assembly GCF_049852395.1. Classification (NCBI taxonomy): domain Eukaryota; kingdom Metazoa; phylum Chordata; class Mammalia; order Rodentia; family Cricetidae; genus Peromyscus; species Peromyscus maniculatus. Next base: position 66,748,490 of record NC_134858.1, read on the forward strand.
CTGTGCTGAGTATTTGTTTGTTTTGTGGCAACTCAACTTTTTTTTTTTTTTTTTTTGAGACTCTTTAGTGCATGGTGGTCTGTTTCTCTGTTTAAAAGGAAAATGTGTTTTCTCAGTAACGATGCTCGCTCTCTGAACCCCAGCACCCACTTCTAAAGACGATTTCATCATCAAGATAAAGTCTCTGCTAACTCCTGGGACCCAGAAGATAAAGGATGTGGCTGGTGCCGGTGACTCGAGCTCACCTCATGGCGTCTGTCAAGGATGCATGCATGCCTCAAAATGTACGAGCAGAAATTTCTAGGTTTAGTTTACGCACTGGAGAGTCAGTCTCAGATGGAGGAGGGAGTGCATAAAGTAAAAAAAAAAAAAAAAAAAAAAAACACTCAAAAATGTAAAAAGAAGAAGAAGAGGAGAAAGAAGAGGAGGAGGAAGAGAAGGAAAAGAAAGGAAAGAAGGAAGGAAGGGAGGAAGGAAGGAAGGAAGGAAGGAAGAAGAGAGAGAGAGAGAGAGAGAGAGAAAGAAAGAAAGAAAGAAAGAAAGAAAGAAAGAAAGAAAGAAAGAAAGAAAGAAAGAAAGAAAGAAAGAAAGAAAAACAGAAAAAAGGCCTTCAGTTGCCCAAGATACAGAGGCTGCCTGTGTCAAGCTGGTTCAAACAGCCAGTCCAGAGCAGGGGGAGATGCCTAGGGACAAGGTGGGGGCTGGGTCAAGAGCGATCAGAGATCTTCTGTAGAAGGTAGAGATGAAGTATTTTCCTTTTGGCCTCCTTTCTGGTAGATGTATATCAACACCATAAAGCCAGCACGCGGTGGCAGGCTGATTGACAGCAAGTAAAACAGAATGTTCTGAAGTTGGCAGAATCACACGTGGCATGTCAGGGCTAAGGTGCTCGGCAGAGTTTTCAGGTACACAGAAAGTGGTTTGGTTTGGTTATGTTGTGTCCTTCCCCAGCACACACACACACACACACACACACACACACACACACACACACACACACTCCATACTGTGTGAGTCCCTGATGTCCCTAGCTTTCTGTTGTGTCAGACCCCACTCGCCCCCCCCCACGAAGTGAAGACACTGAATTCAAAGCCAAGATCTCTCCCCATCTGTCTCTCTCTCCCACCCCCACCCATAGCCTGTGAACATAGGAGGAAAGTGTCATGTGTTAGGTGCAAGAATTTTGTATGCCGTGATCTTTTTTTTTTTTTTTTTTTCCTGGAAGCAACTGGAAACCAACTTAGTGACACTTAAGTCCTCCACCTGCTCCACAGCCGTCGCCAGTGTGTGTGAGTCAGAATGGTACCAATGGAGCCCTTGGCTGAACAGCCACGAGAGAGCTGCAGGCCCTGACTTGGAGTGGGAAACCGTGTACCATGTTCCGAGTCATGGCAACTTGAACTTGGCAGTCCCATTGGCTCCTGAGATTACAAGTGTTTCCTGGCCAAAAGCACGTGTGATGTCATTGACCTCAGAGTGGGATGCGGGTTGAGAAAGCATGCTCCAGCAGTTGGCAGCAGGCTTGCACCCTGGACCCAGCAAGGCTGAGCAGTAAGTGTGTGTTAGAGTTACACTTTGCTCAGCTTCTCCACGGCCTTGTCCTCAGCACAGCTGCACCAGGGATTGCTGAGAGCGCCTTCCCTTTGCCACCCAAAGGGTCAGGATGCCTACAGAGTGTAAAGGATGCCTGCTGGGTCTCTTATTTTCGTCATCAGAGCAGGCCAGTGTTATTTAAAAATAAGAGCCCTTTCCAAGGTAAAAGGGGATAGATTCTCTTCCTGGAAAGGCCGGTTTTCAGGGGATGGAAATGGCCATATTTCATGACGAACATACTTCAACATATCTGCCCTTCTTAGAACACGCTGTGTTTGTCCCCCTGTGGGCTCAAACTACCTGCTTTCTGTGTTTACTCTATAAGGAGATTTTTTTTTTTTCTGCATCAGTCCTTCTACAAAAAGTTTACCCTGGGCACACCAAAGACCAGTTACCATGCTTTCCCATAATTAAAAAAATATGAATTTAAGCCCAATATTTTGCTAGTCAGAATTTGCAAAGAAAATGATCTATATACACCAAAGGCTCAATTTCCCTGCCAAGCCTGATGACCTGCATTGGATTCCCCAAGACCCACATACTAGAAGGATCTCTTGCATGGTGTCCTCTGATGTCCATAAAAATGCCTATTGTGTTGTATACACACACACACACACACACACACACACACACACACACACACACACACAATTAATCTCAAAAAAGAAGTAATACATCATAAGAACAAAATGAAGTTCAGAAATGATACAGACTAGCATCCCTAACCCCTCCAACCCAAAACTTTTTGGAGCACAGGATGCCACATCTAGAACATTCCACACCTGACCTCATTGAGATAAAAAAGCAGGCACACTAAAAATGGTGTATAGGATTACCTTTTTATATGCATATGCAAATATGCCTAAAGTATCTGAAATCCTGCATACTCCTTATCTCCTGCATTCCAGATAAAGCTTCCCCAGCCCAGGCCCGTAACACCTCTGATACCAACAAAGTAAGTGTCCACAGCATGTGCTACTAAGGCCAGGAAATGTGGATGTTTTTCCATGTTTAAATGTGGGGATCTGGGGAGGCAAAGACAGGACGGTCTTCAGAGCATGCTGGCCAACTAGTCTGGCTGAATCAGTGAGCTTCGAGATCAGTGAGAGACCCTGCCTCAAATATATGATGGAGAGTGACCGAGGAAAATACCCAGTGTCGGCTTCTGGGCTCTACGTGCATGCTCACCCATGTACATGTGCACTCATTGCTGTCACACACAAAAGTTACGTATAATACAGCTCAGTATACATGAAAGTTTTAATTGACCCAGCTTCCTTCGGGGCTGTATTCGGAGAACACCTACATCCTCACCTGTGCACAAATGAAACCGCAACCTCTTGTGCTCGCCTCTCCCTGCCTCTGCCTCCTGTAAAGTCATCCCCTTTGACCTCTGCTCTCCATCCTCGTTCTATAAGCCTTGGTGACCACACACCTCTCTCCACAGCCACCTGCCCTGGCAACCTGCAACATCCGCCTCCCTCTTCCTCCTCCTCCTCACCTGATCCCCGAGACCAACCCACCTGCCTCTAGAGTATGAGCCCACAGGTCCTGAGGACAACTGTGGCAGGCTTGAGAATGATTCCTCGGTCCTGTCCAGTGAGGGTGGCATGACCACAAATAAGCTCTATTTAAATAATGGTTGGCTGTACCAGTGGACTTCTCTTTCGAAAACACACGTGATGCTTTCAAGTGCCTTTTGGGCCTAATGCATGATGGTGTTTCTCCTTCTGAAAAGTGTTGGTCTTTGGAAATGCCTCTCTGATCCAAACCCAGAACGCACCATAGTACTGATGAGGATTTGAAGGTGGTAGCTCAACCCACTCTTCTCACTTGGTTTCCTTTGCTTTCTTGCCTTCACGCTCCTACCTCAGGACCACTGACTTTTCTCTCAGTTTAGGCAGCACACAGTTAGCAACGAACCTGCTAAGTGATCATGCCCAAGTCTCCCAGAAGAGGGGCGGGATCCACGAATCCACACAGCTTTGAGGGCTTTACAAGGTTCTGTCTCTCCTGGCTCAGTGCAACTCCCCATGGCTTTGCCTCCAAGCTTGTATATGGCATCTACTGATTCTGAATCTGAACATGGTTTGGGAGCGCAGAAAGGGGGCGGGGAAGAAGCTTGAGCCTTCCCAGTGTGTCTAAGCGTGAAGGAACCATACAGGAAGTCCTAGTAACCTGAGACACAGAGCCTGGAGTTAGTACACCATACATAGAGAGTTAGCAGCCATGGCCGTGGAATGTACGGGAACAAAAGACACAACCCCATGGTCCAATTTCAAGTCCATACCATGCGAATCATTTCTTACATGAAAATAGCTCATTACACTTGGCTAGACTCTTGTTCCAGCATAAATATTTCCTACCACAAGTTACCTGGTTCTAAAGCACCCGCGGAAGGAAGGGCCTGCTTGCCCGGACGCTCTGATTTCTAGTCTCTCTCCTTCTCAGTCCTTAATTAAGTGCTGCAGCCACCCTGAGAAGCCAGTCATTACCACTGGGTGAGGAAACGGAGTCCCAGCGGGAGTTATGTGACTTACCCAAGCATACGAGCCAGACAGGCCAGGCAGGGTGAGGCTTTCCAGTTTCTGACACCCACACCCCATGTGCAATCCAGCCTCGTCACTGGGACCTTGGCGTAGCGAGTAAAGAAACAAACAAGCGACTCTTACATGGCTTTTTGTTTTTGAGGAGCAGTGGATTCTTCCCATTCGATCCCTGGTCACAGGAAGAAACGTATTGTCACACAGTTATTGGAAGAGAGAGGGAGGTTTGGGCTTGGCAAGTACTCTTCCTGAAACAGCACATCCACTCTTTAATGTCTCCTTTGCAACACTCACGCTCAGTTTTTATTCAACAAAATTGTCGTCTGTCTCTCTGGGCACTGGGGATTCAAAGGTGACACCATAAACACTCCCGTGTGTTAAGGATCAAGAAAACATATGACATGAACTATAATAGAAATGTCCATACCTCAAGAAATAGGAAAGCTCAGAAGAGGAAGAATTTCCCTTCCTGAGGAGTCAAAGGAAGCTCCGTGTATAAACTGACCTCTTTGGTGGTGGTTGTTTTGGTTCCATAAGACTACTATGCAACCCAGGCTGGCCTAGGATTTATAGCAATCCTGCCTCTGCCTCTTGAGGACTGAGATTATAGTGGTGTGCCGGCATACACAGCTATGGTGACTTTGAAACTGAAGTTTCCTCGCTGGGAACAATGGAAAAGATCATTTGTTGAGTTACAATCCCAGCATCTCTATCCCTGTCATCTGATGTCACATCCTCCAGAATCTACAGCATGCAACCCTTACCACAGCCCTCAGTACCCACCCTAGTGGTCACTGAGTTCAGGTCCTTGAAGAAGCTGCCTTTGTGATTAGAACACAGAAAATGTCATAGCAACAGCCTTTGAGGTGTCCATCCCTGTAGTTTCTCAGGTCACACAGAGAGCCAAGGCCTTGACAAGGTCTTGGAGAATTCCTAGATTTGAAAGTATAAGAGAGAGGTGCTGCCCAGGACCAAAAGCTCCTGGGGGAGGAAATATTGCACCTTACATCTTGTAATCCATCATCCAGGGAAGTCTAGCAGGAACTCAGGGCAGGAACCTGGAGGCAGGAACCAAAGCAGACGCCGTGGAGGAACACTGCTTACTGTGTCCTGCTCTTCATGACTCACTCAGCTTACATTTTTATACAACCCAGGACCACCTGCTTTCCCAGGAATGGAACAGCCCACAGTGGACTGAGCCCTCTCCCATCAATCACTAATCAAGAAAATGCCTTACAGACTTGCCTACAGGCCAATCTGATGGAGACATTTTCACAAGCAAGGTTCCCTCTTCCCAGATAACTCTTTCCTGTGTCAAGTTGCCAGACAGACAGACAACCAGCATCCATGCTGTAGTCTTGAAGTCATCACTAACAATGCATTTCTGCTTTTTCACTGATTTGTTTCAGAACATTGGATACCTCTTATTTATATATGTATGTGTATTATGCATGTATGTGTATGTGCATATATGTCCAAACACATACTTAAGAATCCAGCCCTTTGTTTAAAAAAAAAAATGAAGTAAAATAAAACCTCTTTTCCTTTGTGGCATCATCTTGTAATTCCCAGTGCTGACTGAGACAGATAAAAATGATTCTGAACACTGTGCTGGGTGGAGACACGAGGCTGATGTGATAGGCTATACTGATAGTCAACTTGACAGGGCCTAGAATCAACTAAGAGACATGTCTGTGAGGGGCTTCCTAGACTGTGTTTCCAAAAGTAGGGAGACTCACCTGCAGTGTGAGTGCGGGTGGTGACTCCCCGTCACCAGGCCGTGGTCTGGGATCCCAGACGGTATGAACAGGAAGAAGTAAGCTGAGCCCCAACTTTCGTCTGTCTCTGTTCCCCGACTGTAGATGCCATGGGGCCGTCTCATTGTCGTGCCTCTCCTGCCCTGATCGACTGTGCTGCCATGACGGACTGACTGTACCTTCAAACTCTGAGCCAAAGTACAGCCTGGCTGCTTCGGTGCTATGTTTGATCCCAGTGGGAAGAAAAGCCGCAGATGCGGATGACTAGGAAACAAGTCTTGCTTTCAAGGGCAGGCAGCTTGCTGCAGACGGCTTTGCAGAGGTCTTGCTGTTAGGGGGCCCTGGTGGTCAAAGCACCAGAGATGTTTCCCTACAGCCCTCTGTTGCAAGATCTCTGTCCCCTCCCTTTTCTGTCCCCTCTGTCTTGTGTCTTTGGTTTTCTTCTCTTGTCCTCTCCTTTCACCTCTGTCACCCATAGTCATCCTCAGCTCAGCTGTCTCTGGATGCCTGTGACCCATAACCCCAGGGAATTTCCCTAAGCAAAGCAGGTTGCTCATTTCCCAAGAAAACGGTGAGGTTGTACTGGTTTCTGTCTGTCCGTCCACCCTGCATATAGGATCAGCCCTGGCCGTCAGTGGGAGATCAACATTGTATGCTCTATGAGACATGAGTATGAACTGTGCTCTTGAAAGGGTCTCCACTACCCTGCTAGTTTTTGATGCTGCAGTTCTGACCTTGAGTGCCAGGAAAAGAGGCTTAGCTGACTCTGTCATAATCGGACAGGCCTCTGGTCGCTCACTTCCAGACAAGGCATCGGACTTGGAGTCGGAGTGACTGAAGTCAGACTCCTAACTACTCCAGAGGCCATGTTCATTAATCCAAGTGGCTGTGTAGTCACAACTGTACAAAGGCCACAGTGGAAGGACACACAACTGCTGCCCAACATGGCCCACTTTAAGCAAAGGAAGACAGAAGAGGAAAATAGGAAGGGCGCCACAATGGCATTGATTTCTTCCCAAAAGAGTTCAAGTAGATTGGGCCACTTGTAAATAACTAAGAAATCTTGTGGCTAAAGATGTATATTTTCCAAGCCTCTGGTATTTTGTTCTTCTGTGTATTTGTGAGTGAGTGAGTAAGTATATATGTGTAGGGGTGTGTGTGTGTGTGTGTGTGTGTGTGTGTGTGTGTGTGTGTATTGAGGTAGGGTCATATGTAGCCCAAGGTGATCTCAAACTCACAATGCAGCTAAGGATGACCTTGAACTTCTGATTCTCCCGCCCCCACCTCCAGAGTGCTGGGGTCACAAGTGTGCACCACCATATCCAGTCCTGTGTAAAGCTGGGGACTAAACCCAGAGCTATGTGTGTGTTAATCACATGCTCTCCCAGCTGGGCTACATACTCAACTTCTGATTTTTTTAAAAGTATATTATGTATTTTATTATATATAATATACTTAAAATATTTTATATTATATAATGCATTATTTAAAGATTGTATAATTTCATAAAAGAAAAAGCCCATACCCCTGATGTCCATTGAAAGTGAAGTTTTTTAAGGCTGGAGGGATGGCTCAGTGTTTAAGAATGCTTCTGCTCAAGCATGAGGACCCGAGTTTGGGTCCCATCACCCACATACAAATCCAGACGTGGCTATGCATGTACCTGTAACCCAGTGCTGTGGGGACTGGAGACAGAAAGATGGATGGAGCTCGCTAGCCACCAGCCCAGCTCTGCCTGTCTCAGGGAATAAGGCAGAAAGTGATGGAGAAAGGACATTGATAGCCTCCTCTGTCCCCTGCTTGTGTGCCCACAGGTGCGCACACCCTCACACAGCCATGTGCGCATGCCCCATACACACATACAAAATAAACACAAAAAAATAATTTGCAAAAATTAAAAGGAACTTCACTGCTCCAGAAGACATTTCAAAAATATGCTCGTCAGGCCCTCAGGTGCCTTCCCCAAAAGGAAGTGCCACCCCATGAACACCATACACCTAAGGTGAGTACCTCAGATTTCACAAGGTCTTTGATGCTTAGGCCTGTGCCTCAAGGCTGTACTGCGCGCTCCTGAGGTGTTCAGACCCCTGAAGAGCTGTGTTTAAGATGCATACCTACCTGTAGAAGTACTTGCTGGCTGTGCTGGGGTTTTCAGAGCTTAGTAAAAATGTCCTGTTTCCTTCCATACCTTTCCTGTATGGGAAGTTATTAGGGGCTTTAAGGCATCCTCTCAAACTAGTCCCTTCCTGAAGTTTTTTGTTGTTTTTTTGTTTTGTTTTGTTTTAAGGAAACATGGGGGAAAAAATCTGGGTAGCTTCCATGGTGTTCTAGTAATTTCCAGGGAAGGCGAGAAAAATGCAGACATTCCCAACACTATTCTGGCTACTTAAGAAGTCTCTGAGAAACCCCGGTCACAAGGTAGCCTCCAAGTTGCCACACACTGTCCTGAACCTTCCTGCTCAGCTGTTCTTCCCTCCTGTTCTAGAACAGCCAGCAAATGATTTCACACCTTATTGTTTAGCCGCTAAAAGCAACCCAGTGAGTCTCCTCCAGGCTGCCTTTTTGTGGTCCAAAAATAAAGTGGGCTCATTTTCATGCTAAGCATCCAAAGGCTCCTGGGAATTCTAATGAGAGGCAGAGGAAGGAGCAGGAGAGAAGAATGGTCAGCCTGGAGTGTCCTGAGGAGGCTCAGCTTCTGCTTGGAGTTTCTAGGCAGCCCTGCTGGAGAATAGGGCGAAGCTGCAGACGGCAGGGCCGCCCGATGGAGTCTTCAGCTCCACTCAACTTTCCTTCTCCCTGCATCCAGGGCTGCCCTTGTGTTCCGGCTGCCTTCTTCCAGTAACTTGCTTTTTCCGGGTCAGAATGTAAAACTACAGGTCCTGGAGATTCAAGGCCATCTTTTGAAATTCAAAACTCAAATCTTATCAGTAACAGACTGGTCAATTCCACGGATGGTATATTACAAAGAATGCTGTATGAGACAATTCACATAATGCTGGAGCTCATGAGCTATCCTAGAAGGTATGAAGAGACTTCAGTAAGATTTTCCAGAAATATTTGTATTACCCACCTATCAGATTGGAAATCGTCGTAGAAAGAGCATTGCTGACTTGAAATTCTCTGCACCAAAGTTAAATGTTAGAGACAACATCTGCACATTATACTATTTGCAAGCGTGGCTTTATTGGGGACCAAGGACAGACTCCTCAACCCCCCCCCCACACACACACACACACAACTGAGCCAAAAATCCACCCTTCGTTTATATTCATTGGCTCTAGGTTTGTTCCAGGGGTCATCAAGGAATCTGTGGTTTCAAAATATAATCACCTGAGGTGAGTTCAATAGCATTTGCTAAAAGAGAAGGAATTTATTGACAACCCTCAAGACTTCACAGCCTCCTTCCCTGAAAGTTTTCTTCTGTTCTTTCTATTCATGACTCCTAATTTCTTCCCTGAGGTATGACCCAGTTTGCACAGTGATCTTATTCCAGCCCAGTCCCGAAGTGTTACCAGCACTGAGATGTGCTGAGTGAAGACGTCCTGAGCTGACGACACTCTTAAGAGAGGCAACACTTACCGCACCACTTACCAGCACCATTTCTTACAGAGCTGTGCTATACTGGTGGGTTACTTTCCTTCCTAAGATCTGTGAAGACCCAGGACTCCAAGCAAACTGTAAACAGAATTGCTCACAGACTCTAGCTGCTGCTTACCAAAATAAAACATTTAAATGACTGAGGGACCCATATACATACAATCCTTGATATACACAGAAGACATCACTAGCTTTTTTATTCAAGCGGCTGGATAGTGGAACCATGTCCACTTGGCACAGGTATGGTGAATTCCTGCACACCGAGAATTTGAGACTTACCTAAGGTCGTTGCTTTAAACTTGTCCCAGGGTTATCTTTCCCTTCAAGACTCTTTAAGCATCGGAAAGGCACAGATTTTCAAAACCGGTCACCAGCCTTCAGAAAGATATCATCATCCCATTTTCCATATTTACTCAGAATCTGGTCACCAAATATGTTCCCATTGCTAGTGCTGCCATGGGTCTTGTTCCAAGTGTATTCATACACAAGCAGAGCCTCCTTCTTAGAGTTCACCGAAAAGAAGCCAGGGTCTGACACCAAGGGGCTGGGTCAGGGAAGATACATTTTATGAGACAGCTGAACTTGACCTATGTGCTGAAGAGCTTTCAGCTCTAGGAGAATCTGGAAGAAGCTTGAGCTAAGGCAAGGAAACAGCAGGTGAGAAGGACCCAAGGCTGGGCAGAAATATGGTTGCAAAACAGCAATGGGAAAAGGCTACAGCCTTTAGAAAAAGTAGCAATGTAGGGATGTGGCCAGAGAGACGACAGTGAGCAAGGGGTTTGAGGCCCATGGAGTTTTAGAGGATACCGTGAGGCATTGTGATTGTGTGGTAAGTTTAGCAAGGAAGGACAGGTGGCCCAGGGCACAGGGTACTTGGTTCAAACCATGACATTTAAAAGCTGCCAGAGGGTTGTAGGCTGAGAAGGAGGCACAATGTGAATTACAATCTTTTTGTGTAGTGTGTGTGTGTGTGTGTGTGTGTGTGTGTGTGTGTGTGTGTGGTGTGTCTTCAAAGGACCACTTGTGGAAGTCAGTTCTCTCCTTCCACCATGTGAACTGTGGGGATCGAACTTAGTTTGTCAGGCTTGGCAGCAAGCTCCTCAACCCACAGAGTACTCTTGCCTGCCCCTACATTTACAGTTTTAAAGAACATCCCCTCTGCTATGCTGAGGTGGAATGTAGAGGAAAGATAGAAATGGGGTGGGAAGGGGTAGCAATGGCCTAGCTGAGGAATGGTGGTGGCTTTGATTGGCAGCAACAGGAATGGAACGAATTTGGTAGATTCCAGACAACTCCTTCAGCCGGAACCGTTAGAACTTGCCAAGGGGGAAGCACTCCAAGTCAGAGGGCTAAAATGATTTACCTAAAAGGAGAGGCTCTGGAATTGACCCCCAACAAATGCTGGGTGTTTAGCAGTGTCATGAACTTGGATCTTAAAATTCTTCCTAAGAAGGCCTTGAGAAAGAATATTCCTTTACCTATGTTTTATATGCAAGGATCCCCAGGCTCTGAGAAGTACTTAAGTAATTCACTCCAAATCAAACTTGGGGTAGCAAACAGAGCATTACATAGAGCATTCGGGAAGCTGAAACCGGAGAGTTGGGAAGTCCAGACCAGCCTAGGCTGTATTACAAGACCCTGTCTCACTAGATTGAAAAAAAATTAGTAGTGAGGGTGGAAAGGTTAGGACAAAAATATTAAACGTTGTATCATCCAGCCCATTTCTACTGTATCACGATGTTTCCCAAAGCAGCAGAGAGAGAGCCTTGAGCACAGATTCCTGGGGAGGAGTGTCCGCCTCTTCCTCTAACCCACTAATGTCCAATAGGCTCATAGCAGATGCGGTCATCAGCTGCAGATCCCTCCCAGCCGGTCATCACAAACCAATCCTAAGTTAATGTCATTCTTACCCTTAAGACCCCCCCAACACATTCCTCACAACACTGAGTCAGGAGCAGTTCAGTCCCATGTCCGTCTGTCCATCCGTCTGTCCGTTAACTGGCAGGGACATGAGGCCCCGAACCCACCTCCCTTCCCTAGTTGCTGTAGCAGGAAATTGCTTGTACAACCCCATGACAACTTTTCTATATTTAGCCCAAGTAGCAGTGGTGAAGATCTGTCCAGCTCAATTTTTTTTTCCAGTTTCAATGTTGAAAAATCTCACCATCTACTGAAAGGCACATTGGCCTTGACAGTCTCTGAGCAGAAGGCAGCTTCCCCCTTGCACAGAGGTATCTACCGGAAGCCATGCTCCAAAAGTACATAGACCACCTTTGTAGAGCAGAAATACTTCCCGAGTTAAATGCTCCCTCTCCTCCCAGCTCCCACACATACAGAGTGAAGAGCCTAGCTGGTCCTGTAGGTGCCTTGATGACTTTTTTCTTTCCTAAGAGCATGAAAGATTGAAGGGGAAATTGTCTATTACTTGCTTATGTGTTAAGTGGCAGGCATGCACTTGGGTTTTATTTCTTTGGAGTGTGGTATGAGAAAGAAATATAAAGGGTGGCCTAGGGTTTAAAACCATAGATGACCATGTGTGCTGGACCGAGTGCAGCAGATATTACCAAGCAGTTAGCAGTAGATATTACCAAATGCTTACAATGCCAAAATCGTCAACATGGAGGGTGCCCATCACACTTATCCTTAGCGTGCCTTTCGGGAAGAGGTGCAGTTTAGCTTTGCTCAAGCCAGACAAAACCAGATATAGTATACTGCCTGAGACTGACCCACATCACGGTCAATCAGCCAGAGAGAATGAGCAGCTAATGAAAAATGAACAATTAAAGACGAGTGAGGAGAGGTGGGGGAAACCATTAAAGGGAAATGGGAATCGCCAAGAGGGTAAAGCAACATGCAGCCTCCATGAAGCCTCTCTCTCTCTCTCTCTCTCTCTCTCTCTCTCTCTCTCTCTCTCTCTCTCTCTCTCGCACGGCAGGGGGGATTTGCAAGAAGTAAAGTTGATGATTTGCACTGGAAATGGATTTCCAGCCCTCTGCTTTCTGACATGGAAGCGAGATCAGTCTCTGTCGTGGGGGAAGAGGGTGAGGACGAGGGTTTCCTGATCGTTTCAAACGCAGAGATTTGAAGAGGCGGGGGTTTGGGGTTGTTACCACTGGCCTTGTTTTAGTTTTCACGTGCCTTCCAGTCCCCACCCTCATTCTGGATTAAACCTTATGTAGAGAAAAGGCCCTTGGTTTAAAAATGTATGGTCTGGTTTGTTGTTGTTGTTTTTTACAAAAATCTCTTCTAATAAGAGGAGTTTTGTGCCACGAAGGTAAGACATAAAGAAAGAGAAAAAATCTACATTTTGTTGCAAGGTTTTAAATAATGTATTTCATAAGTTAGACAGAAACAACCCAAAATGTGGTTAAAACAAGGCAAAGGTTCCCATGGCCCCATCACTAAGATGTCGACTGGCTGTGTCTCTGGAGACAGATGGGGTGCGTTTGACCATGCTCGGCACAGCTCACACTGGGATGCTGGGGTGCAGGCTTCCGCTCAGTCTCTATGTCGTGACAGCTTCTGGCTATTGTCTACAGATACCTGGGCCGATGCCTTCCAGGTGTCCAGGACCATAAAGTAGCAACGATCTTTTAACATTAAGTGTCTACCTCCTCGCTATTCTCAAGATGAGCTGAGAGATTGCTAATTCTCCTTTATATTACTGTTCCTACAAATACCAAGAAAGCCCCTTCTCATTTTCCGTGTCATAGCAGGAACGCCACCCCGTCACGACACAAGAGCTCACACTGGATCATTTCCACCCAAGACCTAAAACTTTGAAAGCAAAGCTTCCCTTTCTCTGGCCGTTTTAGACACTCTTCTAGTCTGTTATCTTGGCCACCTTTTAAGTTGAAAGAAGCCAGGACAAGAATAGCTGAAGGGGAAAAAAAAAAGAAAGAAAGAAAAGAAAAGGATTAGAATTGGGGAGACAAAAAAATAAAAGAATCAGCAAAGAAATCAGGAAAATATTAAAAGGAAGCCCCGCCCCCCCATAATATTGATATGTAAATAGAGTCAAGGGGGAAAAATAAGATTTTCTTATAACAAACTACATCCTGATCACACTGAAAAAATACTTTTAAACAAATAAATAGAATATATTTCTGCATACGCATCTAGATGGGCACAGATTGCTGGTGCCTTAGGAAATAAAAGAAACCACAGACAGTTAGTAGGTTGAACCACAGTTAGTAGGTTGAAAGATAGAAACCACAGTTAGTAGGTTGAAAGATAGAAAAATATACATTTTCTATGTGTAAAATGTGATTACTAAAGTCAGAAACTAGAGGCCTACAAGAGGGCCCAATAGATAAAGGTACTTGCCACTAAGCCTGATGAGTTCAATCCCCAGAACCCACATGATGGAAGCTGAGAACCTGTTCCTGAAGTTCCTGAAATTTGCCCTCTGACACAGACCGTGGGACCTGTATTCCCACACTTTCGCACCCATAAACTACACACATACCACACGCACACATACCACACACACTCCTCACACAAGCTGCTACTACTGCTAATAGATCATTTTTAAGGAGTAAGAGAATCAGGGCTAAGAATTCAAATAGCTGAATGATAGAATATTTAACTTCCATGCATGAGTTCCCAACTTTAACTTCTACCACGGCAAAGAGAGAAAGAGAGAGAGAGAGAGAAAGAGAGAGAGAGAGAGAGAGAGAGAGAGAGAGAGAGAGAGAGAGAGAGAGAAATCAGAAGATGTGTGTTTTAAAACAAAAGGTACAAAGCACATGATGTTTATATTTAAAATATTTCTATAAAATAATAAAAAATGGACAAAACTAACAACGCATTAAAGAGAAAATACAAGTAATTAGTCAGTTTACAAATGCCACTCGGCTCCACAGGAACCACAGAGTTAAGTATCCAGGAGCCAACAAGATATTGAAGCTGTTTAAACATCCATCAAGTCAGCAGGGGCTTCAGGAAGTCATTCTAATACCGTGTCAAAAATGAACAATGCAACTTCCCTGGTGATCTATGCGTGTGTGTGTGCGCGCGCATATGTGTGTGTGTGTGTGTGTGTGTGTGTGTGTGTGTGTGGTGATCTGCCATAGATCCTGAGGACCTGTGGCACTCTTTGATCTGGGGACTCTTCTTCCAGTAAGCTATTTAAGGAGACCATTAGAAATGGTCACATGCATGCGTAGAAAAACATGTTTACATAGGAGCTACTTATAAACAGCTAAAGTAGTGAGCACTCTAAGTGACAGATCCTAGAAAAAGTATCCAAATATGTCCTAGGAAGGAAAACTACTCTTCCATTAAAATGATATTTAAACTGAGGTCTAGCCCTAGCACTTCAAAAAGTAATAATAAACTGTGGGGTGATCTGGCGCCAACAGCTGTCACCACATTGATCACCAGGGTCACCTGGTTGATTGCCAGGGTAGATCCAGCTGATCTGGTTTGCTACCTCTGTGAATGTCCCCTTTCCTCCCTCACACCTCTGAGGATGACCTTCTCTTTTAGAGGAGGACAAGGGTACCCCAATAACTATTCTACCCGTCTAGGACCTCCAAACAAGTTCTCTCAAAAGATAATACATTTACTGTATTGCCATACCACTCAACAGACACAGGATCTCCTCAAAAAGTAATAAATACGTTTAAAGAATTTTCAAATGCACGAGAAAATGCTTTGAGCAAACAGCAGTGTGTGAAGTCCTATGTACACAGCTATCTCGGATGTTTGCTGATAAGAATAAAACGCAGGGCCTGGAGAGGGGTTAAGAGCACCTGCTCTTCTTGCACGGGAACCAAGTTTGGGTCCTAACATCCACATCTAGCGGTTCACAACTGCCTTTAACTCCAGCTCCAGGGGATCCAATGCCCTCTTCTGGCCTCCATGGACATGTGTACTCACATGGAACACATAAACTCAAACATGAATACATACATACACATAAACAAGAATCATAACTCAAAAAAATAAATAAATAAAAAGCATACAGGAAAAAGTGCTGCAAAGAACCTGCCCTAGGTATTAAAAGCAAAGGCATTTGGCTAAGAGACTACAGTTCAGTGATATTTTTTTATGTCCCTTGGCTTCTTTCTAAATTCTACAGTTTCAATCATGTCCATGTGTGCTTTTAGTGCCTTTTTTAAAAAAAGAAAATAGGGCTGGAGAGATGGCTCAGAGGTTAAGAACACTGGCTGTTCTTCCAGAGGTCCTGAGTTCAATTCCCAGCACCTACATGGTGTCTCACAACATTACACATAACACATGGTTATGTGTAATGAGATCTGGTACCCTCTTCTGGCCTGCAGGGATACATGCAAACAGAACACTGTATACATAATAAATAGATCATTTTAAAAAAAAAGGAAATAATGCTAGTACAGTTTTTAAAACAAAGAACCAATGGCAGCATTCTTCCTGGCGATCTTTGGATGAGTCCTCCTGGACAGCAGGAGGCTTCTAAGCTCAGAGAAGAAGTGGGAGCCATCATAGGTCCATCTATTACTGAAGGTAGATTGTACACTCTTTCTTCTCCTCCTTTTCCCCTAATTGTAATGTGTGTGTGTGTGTGTGTGTGTGTGCGTGTGCGTGTGCGTGTGCGTGCGCGTGCGCGTGCGCGCACGCGCACACTGCTACAGCACATGTGCGGACATCAGAGGACAATTCCATGGAGTCAACTTTCTCCTTCCACCATGTGGGTCTTGAGGTCCTCAGGCTTGGCGACCAGCACCTTTAATCTCTGAGCCATCTCACTGGCCTCCTTCTCTTCTTTTCTCTTAACTCTAACTGAATTTAAGGCAAGATCATCTGAATATCAGTTTCTCCAGAGTGATGACATGGGATCGAGTTCCCCTTTTAGCCTGAAGAAAAGAACACACATCTCAGATAGAGCCAGGCTCTCTATGTTGAAATATGCACATACCAGTTCATTCTGGCTGCATGAAACAGTTCACTCAGTAGACACAGATACAATGAAAATCTAAGTCTATGGAGATCTGGGATGCTTGTATACTTGAGGACCTGAGTTAGAGCCCCAGAACCCACAGAGACATTCTGGGTCTGATAGCTCAGTCTTGTGATCGCAGTGCTCCTGAACTGGGGACAGGGGGATGGCTGGCCAGTCTAGCCAAGTTAGAAAGCTCCAGGTCAGTGACAGAGACTGTTCCAAAATGAAAGATGAACAGTGCCTGAGGAATGACACCCAGCGCTGCTCTCTGGCCTCCATGCATTTGTAAACACAAATGCTCACACATATATACATACATACATACATACATACATACATACACACACACAGTGAGAAAAAAAACAAGTAGATGGATTTATAATATGCCTGGCAAGAAATACTTTTAAAAAAATATTCTGCAGACTATATAAACTTAGGGAGTTCATTTAAGAGATGACAGATGTTAGAAAATGATAACTCCAAAGAGACAGACTTACTAACCCTTAGCACCACAACAGCCTTGGGGACAGGCAGGTCTGCAGCTGACCGACCTACAGTTCACTCAGTCAGGCTAGGTGTTGACTGGGGCTGAGCATGGCTATTGTTCAGCCAAGCTCGGAGAGCAGTGTTTCCTTTTCACTGAAATAGAAACAGAGCATAGAGTGTACTCTGCCCAGTTTGTCCACCCTAACCACCTCAGCTTGTTTCTGTTTCTAAGGAAATGAAAGGCCCTAGGCTCTGATTCATTTCCGTCAGGCCTTGAAGCGTCCTTGGATGAAAGCCGTTCTGTCCAAGGAGCCCTAACTGCTTCTAGAAAAGCCTCCCAACATGCTCTTCCCCTTTATAGTACGTACCATCATTTGGTTTGCACAAAATGCATTTTCACTCAAAAGACACAAATGTGAGTAAAATCAGAGCTGGGGAGATAGCTCAGTCAGTAGGGTGCTTAGTATGTGAATCTAAGGACCTGAGTTCAAGCCCCAGAGCCCACCTGAAAGAAAGGAAGGGAAGGGAGGGAGAGGGAGGGAGGGAGGGAGGGAGGGAGGGAGGGAGGAAGAAAAGGAGAGAGAGAGAGAGAGAGAGAGAGAGAGAGAGAGAGAAGAAAGCAGGCATCCACTTGTAATCTCATGACTAGGGAGGCCCCTGGGGCTCACTAGCCCGTCCGCCTAGCCTACTCGACAGGTTCCAAGCCAGTGAGAGACCTTGCCTTACGAAACAAGGTAGGCAGCACCAGAGGAATGACCTCTGGCCTCCACATAGACGCACACAGATGCACCTGCACATAAATATGCAAACACACACTCAAAACCAAGAAATGCTTTGTTCCCCCCCCCAAAAAAAACCCATAATATCTATAGTCTAATAATTGTATTATTAAATATGGCTATTCTTTTTTTTACTACCCAGGAACCTAGGAGCTAGGATAATCTAGGTTTTTAAATTTAACAATTGAAGAAAACTTTTGTCTTCAATGCTCATCTTTCCTCTCTTCTTTCCACCAAAAAGTTTAACTTATTCTAGTCAGACTAAAACACATAGTTCAGCAATATGCTACCATCACCCTAAAGTTTAATGTTCTTTCCGCTAAAAATATAAGTAAAAATAGCACATGACCCTCTACTTTGGTGGCTAGGGAGAAAACTCTATGGGAAGAGCATACCCTAACAGCCATCCTGAAATTGCACCTGGAGGGCCGGGGTCATCTTCCTGCCCCTGCTTGCCCGAGGCAGCACATGGAAGTTGCGGGGTCATGGGGGCAGCAGCTGGGCCCAGGTGACTGGAGCTAACGTTAAAAGCAGACGGAAGGCCAGGTTTCATTAGCTGACTTGTTGTGTGGGAGGGAAACAGTGTCTGAAGGACTCTGGATTTGCTAGCCAAAATGTTAATCACTCCGAGAAACAACGAGAAATTAGTGAGTGAGATGTTTATCAACTCTCCAACACAGGAGTTGACTTTGTATAAAACACAGTTCTGGCATCAAAGCCAAAGGCTGTCTCCTGTTCAACTGAGCCTGGGGCGGGGGGGGGGGGGGGGGGGGTGCACAGGGCAGGAATCCTGTCAGAAGTAGGAAAGCAAACAGAGAGAAAGAGAAAGGAAAACGAGTGGAGAATAACTAGGAATGGAGGGGAGGGCAAATACCTGAGTTTCAGTCATTCTCCGAGCTGGCTTCTTGAGAGGCTACAAGAATTTGTAACTCAACCTGTCCCAGAAGACAGGTGTCTGGAGTCTCCAACTAATACTTGGTTACTGAGAGCAGACCCAGCCAGGAGAGGCCTGTTGGCACTAGGGGACATTAAATGGCCTCCATAAAATCCAATGGGAAGTGATCCATTGCTGTTTTGTTGTGTTGCATTGTGTTTTGATTGGGTAAGACAGTCTCTATGTAGCCTGGACTGGCCTTCCACTTGCAATCCTCCTGCCTCAGCCTCCCAAGTACTAGGATTGCAGGCATGTACTCACCATTCCTGACTTGAGGATAGTGTTTTTAATGAGTGCATATATGTTTTGTGCCTTTCCTTTTAATTTGTTCCAAAAGTCATAAAATACTAAAATTATATCTAAACTCCGTCATTGCAGAAAAAGAATGGTAAGGTGAAAAGGCTCCCACCCCATGCCCTAACCCAGAGATTGTTTTTCTAAAAGGTTGGTACTGTTACTCATGGTCTTAAAACATAGATTGACACACACACACACCTCCAAGTGTGTATGTGGACATGGCTGACAGTTCTTTGTTCCAAAGGACCCTTGAAAATGGTGTGCTCTGTCCAGTGGTACAGCCCTGGGGACTAAGAGAAAGGATTAAGAAATTGCTGGTAAACAGTATTTGCATTTCCTCTGTACCATATAAAACCAAATTTCCATCCAAGTTTTGATGGTAAAATTGCATTTCTCTGTGTTCCTCCAGTTGGAAGAGAGCTGAAAGACTACTAGAAGCCTTGGATTGGGCAACTGATTTTAACCAAGGTTTCTGTAAACTGAGTGGCTATTTTAGGCAATTCTCTGCCTTCACACTGACACTTTCCCTTATGGAAAATGGGAAGAGTGAGAGAGAATCTGAACTTTGAGGACTCTGTTCTCAAAGCATGGCTACCAAGAACACCCCCCTTTTGGCAAATACCTAACTCCTCTCAGCTGGGGTCACACACCCTGCCAGCTCTAATCACCTGTGCTTTGAAGGACCTCGGCACTCTCCTAGGAAGGGGGGCACCGAAGCCCTTTTCACATTATCTGGGTCTCAAAGCACTCGTTGCCCACAGGTCTGGATGAGGAATTCAGACAGAGAATTCTACGTTCTAAGGAAGCTGAGAAGAGTTTTCTCTTAAGGAAAGACTTTGTGCTTGGTGAGAAGATGCCCTCCACATCCATACGAATAACAAGTGTCTCAAGCATAAAGTATTGAAGGAGCTGGAGAGGTGGCTTAGTGCCTAAGAGCACAAACTGCACTCGCAGGGAACCCAAGTTCCATCCCCACTTGTAACTCCAGCTCCAGGGGCATCCAATGCCGCCTTCTGGCCTCCAGCCACCTACACTCAGCACATACAGGTGCACACATAATTCACAAAAAGACTTTTTAAAAAATAAAATAATTAAGTTGATTGTTCATGGAAGGTCATCGAAATTCAAAGCTCTTCATGTATAGACTCTCTTTCTTTTATGGAAAGATGTGCTACAGTTTTCTCCTCAAATATATACAATGGGGGTTAGAGCCGTAGCTCAGTTGATACTATGCCTGCCTAGCATGCACAAAGCCCTGATTTTGATTCCCCAGGACTGCATAAAACCGAGTGTTGTGACATACCCAGTATCGTAGAGGTAGAACCAGGAGGATCAGAAGTTCAAGGCCGTTTTTTGACTATTTAGCCAGCTGACTGCAATCTGGGTTACAAGAGACCCTGTCTCAAAAAGGATTGTATAATGGCGCAATCTTGCTATTGTCACTGGACAGGTGCAACAGGAGTCCTGCCTGTCTGAGTGATCTCACCCCTGGGGCCAGCACCAGATTGCCTAGATGTTTATACACAAATGAAGGCAGCCCACTGGAAGGCTGCCAACTTGATATCAGAAACATTATCCTTTATTGTAAGAATGTGTCCTCCATACACTGAGACTATTTAAATGTTGCTTTCATTATGAATGAGTGGTAATGAATATGGTTACTGGTTTTCTATTTCATTTTGCTTTTTAAAATATCTCTTATTAAATCAAATTTAACCTTGGCGTCTGAATATTGGCCATCCCACAATTACATTTTCTTTTCCTTTAACATTTTACTGGTCTGCAAAATCAAAACTCTGGACCCTGCTGCTAATTCTGACTAAATGCCAGGAGGTGGGGGATGCAGATAATCATCATCCTGTTTAGTCCGAAGTATCAGATCCCTCCCCCACCAAAACTTGTTCTCCAGCTAATGATAAATGGGACGCCCGACGCTCTTCAGTCATCTCTACCCTCTAATGAGGTTCTTAGAATTAAGCCCCTTAAAGGTCAAAGAAAGAAGGAAACAAAGGGGGAAAAAAAGAACCTGCATTATCACTGAGGACTGAACAGCTTCCTTGCCAGATAACAAGGAATAAAAATGTGCCCTGTCTCATATTTACATCGTGTTCATACTAAAAACAAATCATATACTGTTTATCTGAAACTCAAATGTAACTGGGATTCTGTGTTTTATACCCAGGACTGTCTGACCCTTTGGAAACTACCTGGATAGTAAAATCTGAATTGAACGAGCCCTTGTGGACCCATGGCTAATGACAGCATTTCGGCCATCTTTGAATTGTCTAGTTTTCTTATCCAAATGTGAAATATTTAGGTTCTTGGGTTCCGATAAAAGTGTAACAGAGCCTTCTATTGAACCCAGCGAGGAGGCGAGCAGGCTAACTTTTCCCCCGTTGGCCTTCCTTGAGAGGGTGTCAATGACCAGTGTGCCTGGCCACGTCCGCTGCCCAATTCCAAACCGGTGTCCAGGTGCTCCCCAGCGATTCGGCTCAACCCACACCAAACGTCAGGACTTGAAAGTCTGTGGGTTGGAAGCAGGGAGGAAAGCTAGGATCCTGCGTGGTGCCCTTAGCGACACTCGGCACATGGCCAACACACTGCTTTGCTTTGTTTTTCTGATGTTAAAACCAATACAAAGTTAAAAGTCCTGTCTCTTTCCCGTCTGTTTAACCATATTCTACCTGGCAGGGGCAAGGTTTGCTACCTCGGCACAAAACAAAAGTCATAATGAAACTGTTGAATGGGGCCTGTGATTGCTGTGGAAATATCTGCAGGAAAATGACTTAGCACTTACAAAATGGATACCTATTTGTCTGTTAGGGAAATGGGCAGAGATAAACAGGACATTGGCAGGGAAGTAAAAGCCTGGGTCAGACACCCATAGTGCGTTTCATATATGTCTGGAGATGTGAATTTGAAATTGTTTATGGGTATGTATGTGGTGTGCATGAATGTTCACATGTGTGTGGGTGCGGGTATAGGTGCACATGTGTGCATATGGAGGCCTGAAGTTGATATCAGGTGACTTCCTTAATAACTGCCCATTTTATTTATGGAGGCAGGGTCTCTCACTGAACCCAGAGCTCACTGACTGTGACTGGTTTAAGGAGCCAGCTTGCTCCAAGGATGCCCAGTCTCTGCCTCCTGAGTGCTTGGGTTGCAGACAGCCCCATGCCTGGCCAGCTTTTGGGGGTTCTAGAGATCTGAATTCTGCTCTTTCCACATGTGCGGCAAATACTTTATCCACCGAGCCATGGCCCCAGCCTATTTGTTTTGTTTCATCTGTCTGTCTATCTATCTGTCTATCTATCTGTCCGTCCGTCCATCTATCTATCTATCTATCTATCTATTCATCATCTATCTATCTATTATTATCTATCTGTCATCTAACTATCTGTTTATTTTCCCCTAATCACCTCCAGATTGTTACAAAAGTCTTGTCTGGGTCAGAGGAGTAAGCAGTGTTTATTTATTGAAATAAATGAGAGTAAAAATCAAAGTGAGGCACTAAAGCCCATCTTTTGTAGACAGTCAACTAGTCAACTAACGATATCCTGAGATATTTGGGACTGAGAGAAGAAGAAAGCTGGGTGGGGAAGTTCCACCCTGACTCAAATGTCATCTCTCACAGTGACATTGGGGAGCTCATATTGCTGTCAGGGCACCAGCCTCTCCCTTCTACACACGAAGGAACTGGGCTCTAAGGCCTGCAGAACCACGTCTCTAAGGAAGTAGAGAAGAACAATTCCTGAACTACACACAGGACTCCTCCACCCCCAGGGGCTCCAAGATTGTGGATTAGAAATAACAGCCTCATACTCCTTGGCCTCTAGCTCTGGCCCCCAGGTGCCTAAATGCAGCCATTCTTCATGCCTTCCTGTGCCCCACCCCTACCTGTCCATGGAAGGTCAGTTGGACCACATGCTTGGCCTTTTCCAGGGGCCTAGTGAGCCATCCCAGAGGGTACCCCCCACCTCGACTTCCATACATACAAGTCATTGTTTCCTTTCATTTTCAAAGCTGCTCTTCGGGGTTGGATGAAAAATTGGAAGCATTCAGCCACCCTAACCATTTACATGGCTATACAAAGCTGGTCTTGCTTCCTTCCCTGAGATGCTTCTTTTTCTGTTCGCCAAGCTTTTCCCCAGTGGGCACTTCCTGTTAGAGTCTACAGCAATCGTTGCCTTTTGAAACTGCGGGTGGGTGGGAAAATATGTTCACAAACTGATTCTGCCCTTTGTAACTAGTTAGAGTATGGTGAAAAGATCAGACTCTCTCTCTCTCTCTCTCTCTCTCTCTCTCTCTCTCTCTCTCTCTCTCTCTGTGTGTGTGTGTGTGTGTGTGTGTGTGTGTGTGTGTGTGTGTGTGTGTAGGTCAAAGAACAACCTTGGGTGTCAGCCCTCACATCCCATTCCACCTCACCTGACACAGGATCCCTTCCCGTTCAGTGCTTCAGACACCAGGCTATCTGGCCTGCAAGCTTCTGAGGATTGTCCCATCTCTGCCTCCCGCCTCCCAGGAGAAGCTCTGAGGTCACAGGTGCTCACTACTGCGCCCATGTTTGTGTGTGTGTTCTGGGGATCCATGCAGTTCCTCACGCTTGTGCAGCAAGCACGTGCTCAGTACCGCAAGCAAGTACTGCGTCACCTCACCAGCCTAAGGTGTGCTGTTTCTAAGGGGACCTCTACATCCCGAGTTCTGGGGCCACCCCTTGCGTTATTCTGGGTCTCCCTGGACAGTGGCTTTCCTTTTCTAATACTGAATCATCTAGCAAACCCACAGGCCCTCCTTTTCTCCTTGCTGATTCAGAATCACCCAGTAACATTACTTTCTCTTCTCGGGTCCGTGGCAACATCAGGGAAGTTGAACTCGGAACCAGACTTGCCTTCAGGACCTTTTGTCTTACTGTGCTCGTGGGCCTGGGTGTGAACATAGACCGACCCCCCTATAACTCCTGCCACCTCCTTGACCCCTGTTGTCCCTAACCTCTTGGTCTTTGTTTGGGGAAGCCATCTCAAGATGGAAAATTACTGGATGACCTGTACCTCGGAGAGGCCTACACCTAGGACATTGCTGGCCTTTGCCCAAATTATGCCACCCCATTTGGGATGACCTGACACTCTTGTGATTCCTCTGGTGACCTGGCTGGGTCCCAGCTGCCTACCCGTTCCTGCTTGCTCCATTTCAGTATGGCTTACATCAGTGGCTCTCATCTCTTCCTGTCTCTCTCTCTTGTATCTTCTCAGTCTTAGTATCCACTGTAATCATATCAACAAGATAACTTAGGGTCTAGTGTATGGTCTACAGGTGCGTCAGAAGCGCAGCACCCGCCCTGAAGGATCTTAGACACTCGCTGGGGAGACACACAGGAAAGAAACAAGTCAGCCATCATCACAGAAGCTGTGAAGGACAGGAACTGGCTGCTGTGAGCAGTGATGGTCATTGGTACTTTAGATAAGGTGGGGCTGGGGGGCCACAATTAAGTCAAGATGTCGAGACTGAGACACGGAAGCTCAGGAGCTGGAGAGACGGCTCCGTCATTAAATTCACTCAACTGCTCCTGCAGAGAGCCTGGAGTCAGTTCTCAGCACCCAGATGTGACTCACCACCATCTGTAACTCCAGCTCCAGAGCTGATGCCCCTTTCTGACCTCCAAGGACACTGCACGCATGTGGTGCCTGCAAGTACATGTAGCCAAAACACCCATACACATTAAACAAAAAATGAGAAAGCAGCCATAAGAAAAGAGGAAGGGCCATGCTTTTCAGACCGTGGACACAGCCTGAGAACGGGAGAACTCAGTGGGTTTGAGGTAAACAAGTCTTCTCTCAGCCTCCCTATCTTCCAGACTCTCCGGTCACCTAGGTGTCAGACACTTGCTGGTCACCTGCTCACACTGATGAACACGCCCCCGCTGCCATGAGCTCTCTGGGTTCCCCTCTTCAGACACACAGTTGCCTATTGTCTTTTATGGTCCAGCTGTGTGGAAGATCTTCCTGGGACTTGAACTTCACACTTCACCTTGGGAAGGGCATCCGCCTAGGTCCTCCTTCCAGAGGTGCTGAAGAAATGCGTTCTCCACAGTTGCCGGCACATCCATGGTTGTCTGTCCTGTGGCGGGCAGTACATGCAGTGCCGGCTAGGATGACGGTCAGCGTCGCTGCTTCGGAACGAACAAGCAGCAGACAGACAAACTCCAACTGAGGACCACTCGACGGTTCACCCACCCAGCATGCCTCAGCACTGCCGAGGTCCTCAGAACTAAAACAAACCGAAGAAACTGCCCCAGCGCAGAGAAGGCTGAGGAGACAAGATGGCAGATGTCATGTGATGTCCTAGAACAGTAAAATGGCAGGAGGTTAAAATGTAGTGAAGGCTAAGTAAATGGTGAGGTGTACTAGGTAGTGGGTGCCCCCGTGCTGGTGACTCAGTTGTGGCAGTGGTACTACAGCAGAGGAAGGTGACGACACCATAGTGAAGCCATGAAGGAGGGCTGTGCTAGTTCTGCAACTTCTCTGTAAATCCCAACTACCCTAAGACATGTTTTGTTGGTTTGTTTCTTCCTGACAGGGTCTGACTGGATAGCCCGGTTGGTCTACAATTTATTACATGCATGAGGCTAGCCTGGAACTCACAGAGAGATCTGCCTGCCTCAGCCTCATGAGCACTGGGGTGTGCCACCACCCCCAGCCTTAAGATACTTTTTAAAAGATTGTTTATTGGCATGTATGAGTTATATATGCCGGTATCTATTAATTGCCTTCATTATGGCATTTCCACACATATATATATAATGTTGCTTGATCGTGTTCATGCCTCATAACCTTCTCTTGTCTCCTGCTGACTGTCTTAGCCTCTCCTCAACTAGCCACCTACTACTTTGATGTCATTCATTCAATTCTGGTTACCCAATAAGTTTCATTAGTGTTACTTACAGGAGCATGGGTAAGAGGTCATATACAGGAGCATGGGAATTATACCAGTGTCTGCTGCACTACTTGAATAAAAGTCTCTCCACACCCCCTCCTCCAGCAACCCCTGACTACCTCCAGAGACTCGGGGAGCAGTGGGGCCTCATGAGCCTCTTGCTTTAGCAACTGTTATCAGCAATTAAAGACACTTGATTAAGACTAAATGTAAATAAAACATATTCATAAGGCATGGTCCTTGCCCTTTATAAAGCTTATGTTTTAGGAGAGACTACACAATCAAAGTAAATATAATACAGCCTGATAAAGGCAATAACAAGACTGTATAAGTAAGTATAAAAGCAGCCCAAGGGAAGGGCATGATTGCCTCAGATATAGAGAAGGAGTCACTGGGGAGGGCAATGCCTAGGCTGGGTTTCAAAGGATTAATAAGAGCTTGAAGAATGTAGCGGGTAAGCCTAGAAAAGACTAACTCAGACTTAGGACATGACAGTTGAAAAGTCATGAAAATGTCTTATGCAATTCAGTATTCAAAGAAAGGAAGAAAGAAAAGAGAAGAGTCCTGGGAACTGAACTCAGGCCCTCAGGTTTGGTGGCAAATACCCTCTCGCCGGCCCCTCTCCTATATACTTTAAATCCTCTCTAGGTTGCTTCTAATACCAAATATAGTGAGAGAAACGATTTTCATGCTGTGTAGAGAACCATGACAAGGAAAACCCTTGTGTATACATATATACACACACGTATGTATGTCTGATACATGTGTAGTTGTTTTCAAATGTTTGAATCCAATTAGTTGGATCCTCAAATTCAGACTAACATCGCAGAAGGCTGGCTGTGTTTAGGCTAGGATCCTAGTGTCCTGTAAGCTAATGTGCAAGCCCTCTGATCAGAGCCCACCAAGACTCTCTCCCTCCATTATCCACCATCTGTTGGGGCTGTTTGATCACCTTAGACTTCAAAAGACACAGATTCTAGAGATATAGAGACCCAGGAAAAATCATGGGCTTCAGTTACTAGAATAAAGTAACATGAGGGCTGAGGCAAAAGATCCACAGTCAGCCATGACTCACTTGTCTCTTGGCTGAACAGGCCAGAATGTCTGCCTGACTCAAGGTTGCAGGTGATTGAAATTGCTGGAAGGTAGATACCCCTAAGAGAAAGCACTGGGTTCTGTTGATTTCTGTGTCCCAGTATCCCAGAACATCCTCAAGGAAGGAGGAAAAAGACCAGCCCGAATGCTCTTCAGCCTTGAGTGAACACAGAAAAACAGGAGCCCCGGGGCGCGACAGTCGACCCGCAGGTGGGGAGTTGACTAGACATATGGCTGGCATCCAACACAAAGGTGGTCTCTCCGGTTCTCTCAGGGGTGTTTGAACAGGTCTAAGAAGAAGAGGTAGTTAGGATGTAGCTGAAGCAGAGAGACAAGATGGAGCTGGAAGCTCCATTGTGGAGCACCATGCAGCAGCTGGTGCCATCAGGACACAGATTCCATGAGTGACCCTCAGGATAACGAACAAGCCATTCAGTGCCTGGATGGACCAAGAAGCAGATACAGGGAGCGCAGCAGGCACCCGAAGATAAGAATTCCTTGAGAAGCCACTGGCAGGGGCTGGAGAGGTGATGCCTCTAAACTAAGAGCTCTTGCTGCTCTTGCAGAGCTGTGAGTTCCATTTCCAGCATCCATATCAGGCAGCTCACAACCACCAATAACTCGAGTTCCAAGGCATCGATTGCCTTATTTTGGCCTCCAAAGGCACTCCACACACCTGGTGCACATACAGACAAATAGGCACAGACAGACAGACACACAGACACACAGACACACACACACACACACACACACACACATGAAAAATCAATAAATTCATTTTTAAAAGAAACAGATAATAGCCTGGATCCCCTGTTTCATGAGGTCAGTGACTCATCTAAGCCCAGCTATCTTGTGAAATGTGGGTAATCACCATGACAGCCTCATGGGATGGGGTGGATAAAGGAAGAACATCTAAACAAAGCCCTGAGCACTGTCATGGATGAGCACCATCATGGATGAGCACCAAGGTGCTCCATCAACTTTATTCCTAAGAATATTGTTTTCCTGTGCTTACTAAATTCCCATGAGAACTGTACAAGGCTCCCCCATGTGTATCCTTGCAGTAACCTTCTAGCTTGGTGGGTCTAGCTTCCTCACACAAAAGACAAAAGGGAAGTGGAGCAGAAGGATGGTTAAGAGTACATGCAGCTCTTGCAGAGGACCCATGTTTGGTTCCCAGCAGCCACATCAGGCAGCTTACAACCACCTGAAATTCCAGCTCTAGGGGATTCAATGCTTTATGCTTTCTTCTGTCCTTCATACACACACACACACACACACACACACACACACACACACACACACACACCATAATTAAAAATGAGAAGTCCTTTTCAAAAACAAAGAAGGATGAAAGAGAGGAGGAGAGGAAAGGAAAAAGGAAGGAGCCTGTAATCCCCAGACTTGACCCTGATCAGATGGGGACCAACTGTGTTCAGCGCAGTCTAATGAGGACCTTGAGCCCCTGGGACTTTTTCCCCTTATTTCCCTATCAGTACATCATGGAAAGTCCCTGCATCCTAAATTTGTGTGGCAGTGTCTGCCACAGCTCAAGGGATCTCTGATTTGGTGAGGATTAGTTCCAAATAAGCCTACTCACCTGGATTAAGTTGTGGGCCACTGGAGAAATGCTTGGGACAGAGATGGGATGGCCCAGGCAGGGAATATGTAGTGTCATCTCTATCTCCAAGGCAGTGTGGGCTCTGAAGAGCCAGGCTTTGGTGAGCAGGAAGGAACATGGGAGGGCTCTGGAGATATATCTGATCCACCCTTATTTCCCGCCCCCAGCCCTAATGGTTGCAGAGTTCATCTTCCCACTGTGATGCATGAGCGTCATTACACTCATTTCCAGTAGGGTATAGCTGCAGGATACAGTGTTCTTTCTTTTTCTTTTCTTTTTATTAGTGCGTATATATCTCTGGGTGTTCCTGTGTGCACATGTACAGGTGGAGGCTAGAGGTCCAAGTTGACATCCTTCCCTATCACTCTCCACTTTATTTTTTGAGTCAAGGTGTCTCACTGTGCCAGGAGCTCCCCGGTTCAGCTAGAATGGCTAGCCAGTGAGCCCTATAGCTCCTCCTGTCTTGGCCTCCCTAGTGCTGGGATTCCAGGGGCACATACACTATCATGCCTAGATTTTTACGTGGCTGCTAGGGAACTCAAGAAGGCTGAACTCAAGTCTCCCTGCTTGCGTGGCAAGCACTTCATCCACGGAGCCATCTTTTTTCCTTTCTTTTTTAATAGCATGAATTAATGGTATAAGATTATGAGTTTCTTCTTGGCATTATCATATATGTATATACTTTGATCATTTTCACTCCCATCACAGTTACTAATCTCTATGCAGCTTTCCAGAAATTGATTCTATGACTCTATAGCTGGATGAATTTGAATATATATTGAGGTATGTATGTGGGTTAATACACAGTGTTTTGTTTCTTGATTTCTTTCCATTAATACATTGTTAGCAGTCACTCCATCAGAGCCCATGTAGAAATAGCTTGCTTTTGCTAACACTTGTATGATATTCCAATTTATGGCTACATTGGCAGCTATTCGGTCTTCTGCTAATCCACTTTTAAGTTGCCCCCAGGCTGTGAAAGTTCACACAGACTGTCCTTGAACACGTACCATTTTGTACATATGCAAATAGATACAGAGGATAATTTCCTAAATGTGAGTGATTGCAGCGAAGTATGCGTATGTCTCTTTCTATGTAGGTTCATGCACCCACACACAGTTGTTGCCTGCCCAGTCTGCTGGAGTTTGGTTTTTAAACATAATTTCTTTAATTATTTCTTTCCCATGGTGCATCTGGTTTTGGCCTTTGGTGTTTTCAGTTGGAAAAACAAACAAATGATAGAAAGCCATCCTTGGGCATGCGCTTGCACTAAACCCTGCGTCTACTGGAGCAGAGCGTTTCTTCATCTTTCCCGAAGCAGTTGCTGCTGTCGTCATGCTGGGACCCATGGCTTGGTTACTTTTTCCAGAGCTCTGATGACGCTAAGGGGAATGGCCCCAACCCTGAATGAGTTGACAACTCTGAGTATTTACAAAGCCGCCTTGCCCGAGATGTCGAAGCACTGGACGACATTGCTTCACTGTCCTCTTGGTGTCCCCCCAAAGTACCGTCGAACATAGCCAGGCGGTGCACAAAAATGAGAGCTCAGCCTCCATCCAGATGGTCTCAAAGGTAAAGGGGAAAGCAGCACCCAGCCAGTCCAGGGCTCACACTGATGCCATCCTTCGGTTCCGCCAAGCGTTTCCCTTCCGATGGCCACATTTCCAGTGAACGGTCATCTGTGCGTATGTAAGCAGCAAACAGAAAAGATGTTGGTCTGTGGATGTGCCAGGCAGATCAGATGGTGGAGAGGACAATGCCCCTGAGTGTACAAGGATTTGTCCTCGAGCCTCTGGGCCAGTGGATTCTCTCCAGTTGGAGTCTTGCTAGTTTTGACTATCAGAGAAAATGGATTAATCTGGCAAAAGAGTCCCAGTGACCCATTTAAAAGGGGAAGGAAGAAGGAGAGGAGGAACAGAAAGGTAGGGGAAAGACATTAAAAGGAAAGAAAAATTAAAAAAAAAACAACACTTAATTCAGACTTCATGTAGCCTTCTAGTGTCAAACAAAACCTTATGGACAGAAAACTCAGCCTTAAGTACAATGTTTGATTCTACCTTAAAGGATGTTGTTTTAGTACCTCCTCT
Organism: Peromyscus maniculatus bairdii; assembly: GCF_049852395.1. Lineage (NCBI taxonomy): Eukaryota > Metazoa > Chordata > Mammalia > Rodentia > Cricetidae > Peromyscus > Peromyscus maniculatus. The sequence goes on from NC_134858.1 coordinate 66,779,137, forward strand.
CTCTGTCTGTCTCTCTGTCTCTGTCTCCCCTGAGCCTGTGTGTGTGTGTGTGTGTGTGTGTGTGTGTGTGTGTGTGTGTGTGTGTGTGTATTTGCATGTGCCCATAAATGTGCATGAGCAGCCCAGAGGGGGGACATTAGGTTTCCCCCACTAAGGTTCCCCACATTATTGCCTTGAGACAGAGTCTCTCACCGTGCAAGAAGCCAAATGATGCTGACCGGTCAGTGAGCTCCTGAGATCACTTTATCCCTGTCCCCCATTGCTGGACCTATTGGCAGGTGCAACCACGCTTAGCTTTTTACATGGGGGTTCAAGCTCAGCCCCTCATGCTTATACAGGGGGCGTTCTTACCCACTGAGCCATCTTCCTGGCCCTTGGTACTCATCCTACCTTATTTCTTCCCACTGTTTCCAGTGGCCCAGAAATTATACCCTAGTATCCAACACCAACCACACATGGAAGAATTTCAGCCTTGGGGCGAGGATGTCAGTGGCAACAATGTTAGCCAACATAATCTCATATTTCAGATATAGAATCCAAGGCACAGCAAAGCTATATTTATTGGATGACAAAGACTCCACGTTAGGCACACATATCTCAGGCTGTTTCTGGGAGACCAGGAAGGACCAGCCAACAGTTGAGCTTTCTGGTAAATTGTTAGACAAATAACACTGACCATCAGAAGACAAACATCCCTGGAGTTCTGCCACTCCATCTAATGTTTGTCCATATGCACATCAAATCCTAACCAGGGCCCAGGCTCTGGAGTGAGACTACTGGGGATAACTCTACCACTGGCCATATGTAACCTCATTCTCTCATCTGGAATATGGGAATATGAATAGTATCTATGGCATGGAGATGTTGAGGTAAATCAGTTTGATTTCAATATTAAATAGCAATGCCTAGCAAGCACTAGAAAACTCCAAGCAGCAGCTGTTAGAATTTTTCATTTTAACTTCCGATATTTTAGAGATTCATTTTATTTCTAATTATACATTTACATGGGAGGAGTGGATATATATACACATGTGAGTATAGGTACCTACCTATACAGTCTAGAAGATGGTATCCAGTCTCCTGGAGCTGGAGTTACAGGCTGTTGTGAACTACCCAATGGAGGTTCTGGAAACTGAACCCAGGTCCTCTCTAAGAGCAATACAAACTCTTAACTGCTGAGCCAGCTCTCTCTCCAGCCCTGATTTCTGGTTTTTATAATACATCCTAATCAAGGACTGAAGAACTGTCTGCTAGGTCCCATCTTTCCTGAGCTGACTACCCACCCTGTGTGGAACTGCTTCTTCTGGGGATGTCTCTACTGTGAGAATACAAGCCGCATCCTTTGGTCCCTCCCTCTCTCGAACCCTTGCAGGCCAGCCTCTTTTGTTGCAGTCTTGACCCTTTCAGACTACCAATCTCAAGCTTTGGGAATAGAGGGAAGAGGGGTACGCAAGAGACAGGTGGGGTGCTTGAGACTAAGGTATTGCTGCCTAAGTATTGCTATTTCTCAGAGTACTGGCAAGAGAATGCTTTGTGTCTTAAAAGCTGATGATGGAAAGCCAGGCGGTGGTGGCGCATGCCTTTAATCCCAACACTCGGGAGGCAGAGCCAGGCGGATCTCTGTGAGTTCGAGGCCAGCCTGGGCTACCAAGTGAGTTCCAGGAAAGGCACAAAGCTACACAGAGAAACCCTGTCTCAGGAAAAAAAAAAAAAAAAAAAGCTGATGATGGAGTGTTCTTTGTACTTTAAATGTGTATGCACACACACACATGCACATATGTGTAAATGCAGGTACACATGTTCATAGGAGCCAGAGGTCAACCTCAGGTAACTTCCTCGAACCACCCTCTACCTTGGTGGTTTTTGAGACAGGGTCTCCACCTGAATCTGAGGCTCATCCGTTTGACTTGACTGACTGGCCAGTGAGCGTCTTGGTTCCACCTGCCTCCACCCTCCAGCACTAGAGTTACAGATGTGAGCCTCCGTGCCTGGTTTTTACTGGCTTTTCATGGGAATCCAAACTCAGGTACCCGGGCATGCACAGCCGACACAGTGCCGCCCTACTCACACTTCAAACATGTTTGTTAGTTTTCCACAGTGCTGATCTCTAGCGTAGTGAATGTTTGTGTTAGCTTAACATCAAACTTACTGAAAATTTGCAAACGTAGTACAAACAATTCCCATGGATTCTTTAAACATAGTCACCGGATTTTTGCTATTTCTACCCATTTTCTTTTTCCTACTCATCCAGCATGTAGATACACTGTAACATTAGTATTTCATAGACATGGCGCATGCTTGCATACACTAGTGTGAATGTATGTACACACACGCACGCACACACACACACTGTGGATCATTCCCCTTTGCCATCTTTTCTGTGTAGATTTTCTAGAAATATGGTATTTCTCCCCCCCCACCCCCACCCCCCACGGTACAATGATCATATTCAGGGAAGGTGGCATTGATACAATACTGTTCTTTAGCCCACTGCCTGCTTCTGTATTTTTAAAGCCTTCCTTGAAAAAGCAGGTGTGGGACAGATAATAAATGTGCTCCACAGCCTAATTAGGCCACTTGTTCACCTGTGACCCCCTTACTGGAGTCATTCTTCAAAGCCCTGCTCTAACAAGACCCCCCTGCAAGCCTGTGCAGTCTGCTGTCCCCGCCTGGCAGAAATAATTCTCGCCCTGCAGCTCACTGCATGTACTGATCTTGTAGCCCTTCATGTCTTCTAGATGCCATTCACTCTGTCTGTACATGGCACCATGAGTTTCTGGGGCCTTCGGGGCCTTGCTGGGCAGACGGCAGATAATTGGTGTTTAGAAGCTGTTTCCGAGAAATGAGTCGGGGGCTGAGCACACAGCTCAGGTGGCAGAATGCTTGCCTAGCATTTCTGAAAGCTCGGGTTCCACACCCAGCACCAAGGAAAATGGGTCGGTCTGCAATTTCTGCTCTCAGGAGGCGGAGGCAGGAGGATCGAAAAGTCAAGGTCATCCTCAGCTACGGAGCAAACTCAGGGCCGGCTCAGGCTACATGAGACCTTGCCTCAAAAATGAATGAACGAACGAACGAATGAACGAATGAATGAATGGAAAACAAGTCAACAAATAAACAAATAGAAGCCTCTGGCGAGCTGAACTTTAGAGAATTTTTTTCCAAGTCCATCAGATGAAAGTACCTGAGCTCATCCGGTGGGGAGAGCAGGGGGAAAGGTGGCGCGTTTGTTTTAGGGACATCCTAGGGCAAAGATGCTCCTTCCTTAAGGCCCCTCATTCAAATGTTTTTGTCCTCCTTTCACCCCAAAATCTTGTAGCTGCGGAGAGAATACAGTTACGCGCAGGGGATGTTGGAGACTAGACTGAGCCCTGGGCCTTGCCTGGGATCCCAGCAAGCGCAGCAACCCTTGGCAGCCCGGGGCTCCTGCCACGTTTGCAGGCAGTAACTTTCCGTGAGGCTCTGGGCAGCCAGGCAGGGGGCGGGGCTCAGGGCTGTCCCCTCATCCCCCGCTGCAGCCACCCGAGGCCTGGCGCCAGCATGCCCAGCAACTGTTCCTCCCTGGGCTAACCCGAGAAGCCACAGCCTAGCCCTGAGAGCTCCCCAGTGGAATCCAGCTCTTGGTAGGACCTGCTAACTCCCAGACCAGATTGGAGGAGTGCTGTTTCCAAATGTGTCTCCTCCTCTGCCAGCCAGTCCCTAGGTCCCAGAGACTTCTCTGTCCTTGGCCCATGCTGGTGTAAGAGTCCCGAAACCCCCGGCACAGTCTAGACCAACTCTGCGCTGGTTGGGTAGCCCTGTGGGCCTTACCCTGCTATTTAATTCTTGTTTTCTTTTGAAATTGCTTACGTAGTATTTGCAGGCTCCTTAGCACTTTGCTAACTCCTTCACAAATGTGAACTCTTTAATCCTCCTCCTAAACAGCCTAAGGAGTAGGTGGTATTGTTATTTCAACGTTTGGGAATGGGGAAACTGAAACACATAGAGTCAAAGTCACTTAAGTCGTGAGACAAGATCCTGGCCCCGCATGAGTTGATGCTGTGTTTTCTGTTCCTTCCTGTGCATGGTTTCTTTTCTTTTCCTATTTCTACATTGCTTATGTTTCATTTGACTCTAACTAGTCAGCATTTGAGTCTATAAAGAGGCCTTAACAGTTTCTGTGTGCTAGGTAATGCAGGGACTCCAGAGGCGTGGAGGGAACATCACCTGCTCTGAAAACAATAGAATTTGGTTAAGGGATGCAGCATGTACAGGAAGGAGATAGTGAGAGATACCGACCCTGGCATGTTTGGGTATTAGAAGAGAAAGGAGCAGAGGGGTTTAAGGGTGAGGAATGGTTAGGGAAGGCTACTGAAGGTAGACGGAGCTCTCTTTGGATAAGTGAAGAAAGAGGACCCGCCTATGCTGGCCGCTTCAGTTCCGCTGAGGCAAACACAGGCAAGAGCGAGGCCCCACCTCCTGGAAGTCCCTGAAGGAATGCCTGTGGTTCTAAGCCTTCCTCCTGTCGCCCTACCTACCTTGTAGGATATTTTGTTGTTGCTCTGCTAGCTCCTGAATCACAATGAGGAGGTCAAAACGCGTCATTCTTGTGCTATAGTCCCTGAGGGTTCTCTGGGGTAAAGTCATGATCCAGAAAAACATGGGCAGATATCTGTGAACATGCCATGGTGAATGAACCCCGTTGTATTGTATGATAATTTTAAAAAAAGTATCAAAAAAAGAAAGGCACGAATGTAAGGAGGCAGGCAGAAACCCAGCCTGTTTGCACACGTTTCAATGCTGTGAGACACAGTTAGGGAAAGGTGGTTATTGTGATTGTTTGATTGATTGATTGATTGATTGATTGATTGATGTCCTGGGATTACTAGTTTCTTGGGTGCCTGCAATCCTATCACATTCTCTCTCTCTCTCTCTCTCTCTCTCTCTCTCTCTCTCTCTCTCTCTCTCTCTCTCTCATATGTGTATGTGATGTTTGGTCTATGTGTACCTATGTGCGCAGTTACACATATATACATATGCCCATATGCATATATACATGGCTCTGGGACCAGGAGAAGGCGTCAGGTGCCATGTTTTTCTATATGACCCTCTACCTTACAGTGAAGGTAAAGCTTACTGTTCAGGCTAGGTGGAGTGGCCAGCAAGCTCCTCAGATCCACCTCCTATCTCCCCTCCCAACGCTGACATCACTGGCGTGGGCTGCCGTAACCAGCTTTGACATGGCTCCGGGAATTTGAAGTAGGTCCTCTGGCACAGCAAGCAGCTGTGACTGGCTGAGCCATCGCCTCAGCCCCTTATCACAGTCTCCTGAAAAAGAATTAAAAGTTTTAACAAAACAAAACTCGGTTCTGCTGATCACAGAGTCCAAACTGAGCTTCTATGCTACTACATTATCTGTGAATATAGGTGACTGTATTTGTAGCTTCAAGAGATTTTATTTCCATATTGATAAAAGGACGCCATGAGGGTTGGTAACATTAAACTCAACCCTCAGTGGGAGGAAGTCAGAACTTGGTCTTCAGAGAAAGATGCCTATGGAAGAACTCCTGTCGGTTTTTGTCATTATTTTATTGCCACAATCCTGCCTTAAATCAAAGAAGCCATTACTGGTCATTGAATTCTGGAGTGCACTTTTCATTAGGAGACTTACGGTAAGCAGCTTTGGTTGGACATGATTGCAGTTGGGGCTTAGTGAACCACCGCGAGGAGAGGCTGTCTGTGTAGGAAGCATTAGCGGAACCATGCTTGCCAGGAACAAGGGTTAACCTTTGGTACAGCAGTTGGGGTAAAGAAGGCCCCAGGGTCTCCTGCAAGGAGGCCTGTCGGGTTTTCTTTGGAGCTGGAAACACCTAGTCTTGAAGACCATTCCCTCTTTAAGCTGAGCACCTTTCACGTGTGGCCAACAGGGGATGTTGGCACAGGTGGGGGGGGGGGATACTGCAGGGGCTTCCAACACAGGAGAGCAGCAAGATTTGGGGGAAAGAATGCTGAGCAGAAAAAATTCCAAAGAAGTGATCCATTTCCATACTGCAGCAGTGTTCAGAAATGACATTTGGAGAATGACATGGGTGAGTGAGGAGGGAGTTCTTTTTAACGGTAAAACTTAGCAGAGATGACTTCCTGCTATCTTGAAATGAGAAAATAAACTTTGTTTGACGTTTTGTTTGTTGACACAGGGTCTCACTGTGTAGCCTTAGCTGTCCTGGAACTCTCTAGGTAGGCCAGGCTGGCCTTGAACTCACAGACATCGACCTGCCTCTACCTTCCTAGTGCTGAAAGGCATGTGTCACCACACCCAGCTATCCCAAAAAGAGAGAGGACATATTACTTAAGTATACAGAATATCATGAAGAAAATGAATACATAAGAAGCTGTGTCCACATAGTTTAGAAAGAACTGAAGTTTGAGAAGGGCAAATGCAGCATGGAGCAGGCACTTGGCCTCCTGAGGTTTTCATCTAGCGCTTCAGTGTCTTGAGTATCTGTTGAGCATCACTGCATGTCACATGTCCAGGTACCACTTTAGACATAAGAGACAGGATTAATACAGGATTAGTGTGTGTGTGTGTGTGTGTGTGTGTGTGTGTGTGTGTGTGTGTGTGTGTGTGTGTGTTTGCATGTGTATAGGCACACAAATAAGTGTGGTTAACCATGCATGCCTGTGCATGTTCACATAGAGGCCTGAGGCTGATGTCTTCCTCAGTTACTCTCCACCTTATCCACTGAGGCTGGGTCTTTCGCTGAACCTAGAATTTACGGCTATAGCTAGTCTGGGTAGCCACCTTCCTTCAGGGTTCCCTTGTCTGCATCTTCTGAGCTCTAGAATCACAGGTGGGCTGCCACACCCAGGCAGCCTCTGGCACGGATCCAAATCTCAGCCTTTTGCTTGCTCAGCAAGCACCTTAACTATGGAGCCATCTCCCTGGCCTTGTTGTGGGCTTTTTCCTTGGTTCTTGGAAGCGATTTTGGATTGTGAAAGTCTTGGCCAAAGTGCATTGTCTGCAGACCAGAGCTAATGGTGATGTACTGTTGCTACGAGATTTTTGCCAATGTGTAGATTACAGCTGCTTTGCCACAGGGGTGAAAGAACAGTAACTGAGGTGACGAGTGTGTCCATTTTCCCCACAGCAACAATTTTACCCCATGTGGGGGGTGTATATCTTGTCCTGCTGTGTGGCGTGCCTTAAATATACAGAGTAAAATAGCCTTTTACAAAAGCATTTTATGTAAAGCTTGTCTGTTACAGTAAAAGGCATGCCCATCAAGTCTTCAAGTTAATTTCCATGAAAACCCACCGAGTTACTTAGAGAGGTGCACATGGTGCTGGCCTGTGAGTGGGGGTGGGGGTGTGGGGGGGTGTTCTGCAGCTGTACCAAGGACTCTGTAGGCCTCTGGATTATCAGGGTAGAACTTTGGTTGGAGGTTCCCCAGCCAGAGGATGGGGGCATGGCATGGTCATTCATGTTTGCACAAAAGGCAAACTTCTCACGGGAAAATTAATTTAATATGGCCTGATAGGCCCTGTTTCCCATGTTCTTCCTCTGAAGTGTACCTCTGACATGTATGAGATCCATTTTGGATTCAAGCTCAAATCTCTTAAACCCTGTTCCCTCTGAAATGCCTCCTGATCCCCACTCCCAACACCCCTTTGCTTCTTCTCCAAACTCGTCATGTGTCACTGAACCTTTACCTGGACGACGGGGACATTTTCTAACTTCCTATTTACAAAAGATACTAGTCAAACAATAAACAGGACCAAGGAGACGGCTCCATTGGTAAAGTGCCTGCTACGTAAGCACGTAAGCATGGAGCCCTCAGTTTGGATTCCCAGCGTCCACATGAAAAGCTAAGCATGAAGGCATACATGCCACCCAGCACTGAGAGAGGCAAGCAGATCAGTCAATCTCACTGGCCAGCTAGCCTAGCCAGTCAGTCAGCTCCAGATTGGGAGAGGGGTCCTATTTCGAAAAATAAAGTGGAGAATAAAAGAAGATACCTCACACCAACCTCTGGCCTGCCCACGTGCAACACACACAAACACACACACACACACACACACACACACACACACACACACACACACAATTGGAGTTTCTTAATCCTTACCGACACCAGTGGGCCTCATACAAATGAAAGGATGCCTGAAAAGTCTAACAGGCAAATTGTCCCTAAAAGGCAAGGTGGGTGAGATGAGTGCAAGATGGCCTCACGCGCACTAAGGTGGCTTCACAGCCCCACCCTGGAGAAGTACCCACGGTGTGTGCACAGTGCTGTCAAGACCCAGACCACAATTAATTTGTGCATACCGGTGTTCGTGCGTATGTTAAACCAGATTAAGTGTCTTTCTAAAGTTTTGTGTATTTTCTAGCTCTCCTCATACCGAGTTCTCGAAGAGTCATTTTGGCCTCTCCCTGGAGTGATAGCACACTGGGGAGGGACTAAACATAAATGACATGGGGCCGTAGGTTCTGGGCTGCCCACACGCGAAGGCAGCAGGCACCCGGGGCGGGGACAGATGGGGAAAGGGAAGGCAGCCATTCTACTCCAGGCAGCTAAGGGTTTCCAGGGCTGGTCTGAGTCGTCTCTTGCTCATTAACAGAAGGGTTTGTCATCTAGAGAACTGGTTGCCATGTGTTGTTAGGAGTTCAGGACAAACAGGTTTCAGCAACACTCAGAGCTTTTGGCAAGCCGAAAACATAAACAGTTTCCTTATGAGCCTGGTTGGCGGGAGCAGTGTCCCTGGGCCTTGGCTGTCTTGAGCACACATTCTTCCTTCATGTACCAGAGATTGTTTCTCAGAGGTCTTGCTGGGTGAAGGCAAATCCCATTTTGGCCTTCCCCTCCCTGCTGCTACTGGAACCCTTAGGGCAGGGTCACCTGCCTTTCGAGATCCGATAAGCCCTGAGCCCCATCCCCTGGCACTGTCAGGAAGAGCCTTTTCTTTCTTGCTTTACAAGGTGAGGGCTAGAGATACAAGCCGGGGTCGGGGGTGTATTATCCCTTACTATTTCTGGCTCCCACATAAGATAGGCAAGCCTTCGGAACTTAGAAATAGTCGGTCTCAGCGCTCGCTCAGCAGAGAATAGAAGCCACATGTGCCCCTTTATCTGGATCTCCTGACCCCAAATGTTGTAAGCATGAAGTATTGCTGTATTCAAAACACAAGGACCAGAGCCACAGGCTCAGCTGCTGGCTTCCACGTGACTGTGAAGGGGACTGAAAGGACTGGATACGAGGAGCTGATCCACAGCCATGTGCTGGGACACAAGTGGCCAGAGGACCATGGTGCTGTTTTTACCACACCTTTGATGCTCTCGGCTCCCTGGGGAGGCTGCTCTCTTCCTTCCAGGACAGAGTCACAGTCTGTACCCTTAGTCATTCTTATCTTAGGATGAGAGTTCCTATCTGTCTGCTCCCTGCAAAACCATGAGATACGCTCTGTTTGAGCGGCGTACTAGATTCAAGGCGTTTTAGGAGTATGTAAGCATGCGTGGGTGTTGCTGTGTGTATAATGTCACTTAGCCTCCTGATAACTATCAGTATCAAAGATCCTGCTTCCATTGAGAAAGCTGAGTTTCAGATATTAAGCAACTTGTACAGCTCACGTGACCAGAGTGGCAGCGATGAGCTTGAACCTTAATCCGTCCAGTCTGGATAGACACTGTTCTTTCTGCCGAGCAGAATGACCAAGGAAACTGCTGGGGAGATCCACGTGCCCATTTACTGACGAATCTACCAAAAAGATTCTAGTTTTCCTTTCCTGTCCCATATACGCGTCACTTTTATGTCTTTGCAATTATAGCATAGGTTCGGGGCTGCGTTGGTTTCTGGTGCAGTCCTGCGTGGCAGACATCGCCTGCTGCCTGTCCCATGGTAGCTTCCCATGAAGGCTCTCACTCTGCCTGGGATTTTTCTGAGGGAGTGTCCCAGAACTAAACAGCGAGATCAAGGGAGAGATTTGTTTTCTTTGACATTTTTTTCACATGTCCTTGTAACCTTGATCTTGACCCCTAATCCAGACAACACATTTGAACCCTGTGGTCATTCTCTTCTCTTTCATTTCAGGAACTTCTGAATTTGTTTTTAAAAAGAAATCCAGAAGAGACAGCCTGTTAAGCTTGGGACACTGGTGGGCATTTTACAGAGCGATGTCTGTGGGGGGAGGTGCACGTAGCTGTGTGGGGAAGGTACAGTAAGCCTCCTTTACAAAGGGGGAAACTGAGGCTTGGAAAGTTTCAAACTCACCTGACAGTAACAAAGGAGATTCCAACTTGGACCTGAACCCCAAAGCTTTGGCAGTTGACCCCCCCCCAACTTTCTGTCTTCGAAATTCTTTGCTACATAAAAAGACATGTCATTTCCAAGGTGCTCCGCAGACACGTGTGACAAAGAAAAGGGATTTGAGAGGGTTTTTTGTGGTCCCTGACACACAAAAAACAAACGTAAATGCATTCAAATACTGAGAGAGGCCATCAACAGGGGACTTATTACTCATAATTGATTTTACTAGTACTTTAGCATCTGACCCGTTTCTCTTAATTGAATTGGAGTGACTTACGCAACACATTTGTTTTACTGACTTTGAAAAGATTTATAATCACCTTCACTTACACATATATTTTTTAAAGTAGGATTTCAAAGATAATAGTGTCTGAGCTGTGGTCTTAAAGCTAAGTGACACACAATTAGGGTTTTCTTCCCTAGGAAATGCCTTTTGTAAAGTATGATTGTGTTGTGTTAGGAAGAAAAAATAAAATAAAGGTTATTTTACACAATAATCAGAGAGGTCACCCTGAACCAAAATAAAATAATGTCTATTAAACCCTTCTGAAAGGCTGCAAATTGAGCCTCTAGAGAGAATGCTCAAGGATTATTCTGCCCTCTGCTTGAAATTTATAATTCCAGAGCCCTTAAAATATAAACTAATTTCATGTTTCCAGAAAGTACTGTCCCACTGGGAAGAAAAAAGACACTTATAGGCATAGGGGTGTCTCCCGTCTTCCAAAAAGGTAGCTCCCGGTGCCAGACTGCCCAGAATATCAAGGTGCTGGACTGGACTTGATAATGCTCAGCCCAGCCATCTATAAATGGTCATAATTCAGGACCGTTCCAGGGGATTTGTTCTCCAAAGGAATTTCAAGTCATGACCCTCACATAGACTTCCACTGGGCATACTCACAACAGTTTCTGCCAGGGGTTAGTGGAGGCTGGAAGGAGTGTGCAAAGACCAGGAGACATTATTTTGGATTTTCCAGTTACCGGGTCTTGTATTGGAAGAGGAAGACCACAGCACACTGGCCTTTGATGGATTAGAAGTTGATGGAGTGTTGGGTGGGGACAGTGGGGTGGGGAGATGCCAAAGGAAATTCTTCATTTTGAGAACCTGCAAGGCATGGGTCTCACTGGCCCACAGCGGCCCTCCATTGGCATCTGTTGTCTGCTCCTGTCTAACGCATCTGCTCTCAGAGCCGTCAGGGATGGCATCCAAGGGAAAAATGAGAAAGGGACTGAGAAGGAACATTTCTCTGGGTTCCTTCTCCTGTGCCCAACAGGGGAAGCCCCCCGACAGAAGTCCTGCCTAGTCTAACTTGAGGCCACCCATGGGCTGATGAGACTAGGATGAAACGTGAGCACTTTTAATGTGGGGTTGAAAAAACGGAATGCCAGGAAGTTAAAAGGACTTAGGGGGAAATGTCCTTTGGCCTTCCTCTGCATGACAGGATTCTGAAGTGGCAGCTAGTGAGCAGAGTAGACTCAGTTAGTCCAGTCAGAGGAAAAAAGAGTGAAACCAGAGGACCAACATCAGTGATATCTTTGAGGACAGTGATGAAAGAATGGGATGGCTCTGCCAGAAAGGCGGGTCTCTTCATCATGCTTCCCAAAGCAGCTTGTGTCCCAGGCTCCGGCCAGCTCTGACAGCAAGTGCACCCTGCCCCGTTGGGTCATGTTTCTTGAGCACCTACTATGTGTCCGGGACACTCCAGACCCTTCATGCTAAGAAGATTCCATCCATTTTTTTTTCCCTTCTCAAACTAAAGATTTTTTGAAGTAAAGACAGATTAGATGGTGGTTTTGTTTTCTACCCACACGGAGCAAGGAAAATGCAGAATGGAATTATGGGGTGGGAGGGAATACCTAGGCATAGGAACCCTGAGAGACAGAAGTCTCTCAGGGAAGTTTACACAGTGGGGCGTGAGTCTCTCTTTCCTCCTCTGGTCCCCTATTCTGGTACTGGCTGGAAACATAGAAAGATCTGGAATGCCTAGCCAATGTTTAGAGACAGAAGAAATTGAAACCAAGCTTCAGTCTCTCCCAAACGGGGACTCTGTTTGGACATCTTTCGAGGTCTGAGAGGTTGAACCCATCCAAGATGAAGGAATTTTCCGTTCCCAGCTGTCTGCCTCAGCAAAGTGAAGACAATGGTGTAGGGAGAGGCATTCTATTTACCTCAGAACGTGAATTCCCTTTGACGCGGCCTCCTCAGAAATATTCCATGTCAGGACTGCTTTGCATGGTCTGCTAACTTCTGATAGTCTTCTAAGTTTATCCACATGATCTGAACTCTCAAACTCGAGAGATTATCGACAGTAATTCACATTAAGACAGAATATTTCTTGAAATCTCGGCGAGGCATTTCTTTGAGTGAAATTTAAAGCTTTTATTCAGATGGCTGACCCAGATTGGACCCAGTTCTTAAAAATGAAAACTCTCCAGTTTAATCTCCCTCCTTCCCTTTCCTCTCCTTCTCCTCCCCTCCCATCTTTCTCTCTCTCCCTCTCTCCCTCTGCCCCCCTCTTGTGTATGCATGTGTGTGTGTGTGTGTATGTGTGTGTGTGTGTATGTGTGTGTGTGTGTGTGTAGGTGTGTGTCTGTCTGTCTGTCTGTCACGAGTGTACACTTGTGTACACAGATGTGCTATTGCTCAACTGTGCCCACTCTGTTATCACCTACTTGGTAATCATGGTGGGAAATGAGGCCTGAAACTGATAATCCATCAGATTTTATTTTTTGTTCTGATGGTCATTTATTCCGTCTAACTCACTGTCGATCACACCGGCGTGCTTTGCCTTCTTGCTGCAATTTTCTTTGTACTCTCGGTTCCCAGCCATGGCCCTGCTTCCTGCTGAATTAAACCGCAACCCAGACAAAACCGAAGAACACATCTCTCCCAAAGGTCATGTAGGAGGTCACCCCTGGTGAGATGGACATTGCAGATGTGGTAGGAAGATTAGAGGTGGCTTTGATGAACCCTTCGTCTGTTCTTTGCCCCTGCTCCTCAGAGTGGAAGATCCAATAGCTTCTCATTGCCTGGAATTATTGAAGACTTTTGACGGGCACCTCCGGCAAAATGCCCCACAGATCCTCAAGTGTGTGTGTGTGTGTGTGTGTGTGTGTGTGTGTGTGTGTGTGTGTGTGTGCATTTTACACAACACTTCAGAATGATTGAGGTGTTCAAAAGGACTTTGCCAGGTGAGCTCTTTGCAGGGCTTGGATTCCCATAGGTTGCCCTTCCTTAAGGTCCCTCAGTGGCCCTTATATTCTGTTTGATGACAATTTCTGTTCATTCCAGATTGTATTACTTCTCTTTAGCAGCTTCAAACAGCTCCCTGGAGCTGCAGTTTTAGCATGTGGGTGCTGATCACATCAGTCCCTGGACTTTTGTTACTTTTCACCCCTTTGAAGGTTTCCCTCCGTTCTTCTGTTTTCGGTGGCTTCTGCTTTCATCTCTGCTGCCTTTTCTGCCATGGTGTTATCTATTCATTTGAGAGAGTCTGGCCATTCAGGCATCTGAAGATGAGGCCATTCCCTCCCTTCTGGGTCCTGACTGCCTCCGTGGGTAGCCCTCGATTGGGGCTTTTCATCAGGCAACAGTGGGGACCCCTCTTCGGGCTGCTGCTTTGGTGCTGTGATAAGAATCAGTGTACCACAATTTCGTTTTTATCAGCCTCTTCTGTGTCTTCCTATTTGGGGTTGAGATGCAGGAGTTTCTGGCATGGCTGGTACTTTTAGAAATGGTTTCATCTCTGATCATGGTAGATAATGAAAGGGAGGCCACCTCATCTCCATCTCAGGCACTTTCCACAAATGACTTTTTACTGTCTCTTTCCTCATTGTGACCAAATGACCAGAATGCTGAGCAGGCATCAGATTTGGGGTGTTTTAGTCCTGAGGCCGCCTGGTTTCCTACCTGAGACTTTATCTAAGTCCTTCCACACTATTCTCCTCTAAAATTCCTGCCAGGAAGAGTACATGTTATTCTGCCTAATTGAATAGTTCGCATGTTTTATTTCAAGAGCTCTTGTGCTAAATAATATAATTATATAAATATATCATTTGAAGATAATATAACCTGTTACTATTCTCTTGACTGTATGTGTTCGTCGGGGGGGGGGGGGGTTCACACATAAAGGGCTGCTCATATATGTGGGTGTACCTGTATATGTAGAGATAGGGCAATAGAAGATGTGTTCCTTGTTGCTTTCCACATTTTTGTTTTGTTTTTAGTCAGAATCTCTCACTGAACCTGGAGATCACTAATTGGACAGACTGGCCAGCCCATGAGCCCCAGGGACCCTCCTGTCTGCCTCTCCCAGGGCTGACATTTGCGTGTGCTATCACTCTCTGATTTTTATCTGGGGGCTGAAGGTCCCAACTCAGATCCTCATGCTTACACTGCTGGCATTTTACTGACTGGGCTATCTCCCTGGCTCCCTAGCATAAGAATTTTCTCAATTCAGTGTTTCACACCAAGGAGAAAGTGTTAAAAGAGTAGAAGTGGGGAACCAAGAGGCCAGGTGAGCATCCTTTCGATGTGGGCAGAGATTTGCTTTAGACTTAATGCCAGGAAGCCCCCCTTTATAGTGTTGGCAAATTCATGTGATACAGCCTGCCTGGACCTCCCTTTCATCTCTCCCTAGCTGTCCTGGAACTCACTCTGTAGACCAGGCTGGCCTTGAACTTGGAAAGATCCAACTGCCTCTGCCTCCTGAGTGCTGGGATTAAAGGTGTGCGCCACCATACCCAGCGAGGATAAACTATTAAAAGGTGTTTTTATGTTTAAAGTAGATTAATTGGAAATATATTCTTACTTTCTGGGGCCACTGTTATGGAGTTACCTTTGTCCCCGTATCTCTGTGACCTGAAAGATTGAAAGACCATCAAGTGACCATCAAGTATCCAGGCCTGGTTTGTAGAGCAGATCACATGAGCTGCTTTCTGGAGACTATTAGGAGGCTCAATGAATTAAAACCTAATTGCCAATATATTAGAGGCATGCTGTTAAAGGGCCATGTAAATTATCTCTATGGCAGGCATGAACAGATGACATAAAAATGTATACACGGAAAGGGAGATAGATTACCAACAAGAGCATCTTCAGAAGAACAGGAAGTCAACTTCATGCGTCACTTTCAAAAAAACTCCTGCAGGAAGTAACTTTCCTTGGCCTGCCCACCTGAGTGCCTCACAGTGCCATTGCTTCAAACAACCCGAAGTCCCCTGTCAATGCTCCGCTGGAGGCGACGTGTTAGAGCACTCTAGTGGGAGTCAGAAACTCAGGTTCGAATCCCAGTTTTTCCATTGGTGTATGACCCTGGCTGAGCCAAAAGCCTTTGTGTGTGTGTGTGTGTGTGTGTGTGTGATGTGTTCCATCTCCCCCTGCCCCCTCCTGAGCATCTATGTTCCCATCTAGCTTTTTCTTACATTCTTCCTAGGAAGAGCCTTGTGAAAACATCAATAATAATAATAATAATAATAATAATAATAATAATAATAATAATAAAATTCTATGGGAACTTAGGGGTGACCATGGAGATTTCACTACAAAGAGCATCATTATTCTAGAGCCTGGGCCCTATATGGAGTCCAAGAGACAGATGCCCAAGGTACCTGAACACTAGTCTAAGACATTTGCCGACCACTGTGGAGTCTGCACAAAGTGGCTGTCATCTGGCGGGTGGGGGCGGGAGTGGCAGTTTCCATTGCCTCCCCCAAATTAACTGGTTTTCATGGATGTGTGCCAGCTCTTCTGGCAACAGGCTAGCAGGGTTTTTTGGTTTGTTTGGGGGGGGGGGGCTGTTGTTTTACTTTAATGAATCACCGAAGCTACTACTAAAGAAGGCACCAGTTAGCGTGCACATATGTATATAAAGCGTCCTTTGACAAACCTGCCACCTCACTTGCTTCTGTTTCCTGCTGAATTTCCCCTCGCCGCTAACCTTTTCTTCTCCAGAAGGCTGGCAGGTTCAACATTATGCAGACTTAGAATAGCAGCGGCAAAAAATCTTACTAGAAAGAGAACTGTGTTTAAACCCTAGCTCTGAATTAGCTGAGGAAACATTTGAAACACAGCTCTAAATAAAGGTGGAGGGGTGTTTGGATCATTTCATTATTTTGTCGACATTTGGTGAATGTTAGAATTGACCAAAAACTCTGTGTGTCACAAAGGTGTCCTACTAAGTAAAACTCTTCCTTCTGCCAGTAGACCTTGAGGCATTGCTTAATGAACCTTAAACAGCCAAACCCCTGGTTGTGAGGTTGTAACAAGGGTTATTATTATAGGCACATACAACAATTCTGCATGTGCAGACAATTGAGAAGAATTGAGATATTCCCTTGTAAATTAATTTTCCGGAGCATGTCTCTATAAATGCTTAAACAACTTCACTTTTATTTTGCAGGGGGAGGGTTTTCAAAATACATTATTATGTAAGTCCCTGTCCTTGTGTGCTGTCATTCTTAATGATTCAAAGCTATTATAAACATTAATTATTATGGCCTTCGCAGTATGCCGCAACACAAGATGTCCTCAAGATACCCAAGGTGTGGCTGGTGGCTGGCCCCTACACTAAATGAGCCTGTCCTGCCATAGTTTTTAATTCCTTATGCCTCACTTTTTGTCTTTTCATGAAATCTCTTCTGTTAATAATTTATCCCATATTTTTTTTCTCTGCCCTTAATTGCAAAGGTCTCAGCTGTTCCTTTCAAGGCTCTTTCTCGAACATCTTTTGTATGTTCAACCTCCAGACAGCATGGCTCTCAGGTCTCTCTTCCAGGCAGGCAATCCTGGACCGCCGGAAGCTTGCTTTTGAAGCACATGGCTTGAGCTCGGTCTCTCGGATTTTAGTGGGCGTCTTTGTAACATTCTCCGTATTTGTGGAAAGGCTTTCATGTGAGATGTCTCTAATTATGGAAGGCTTTATCACAATTATTTGTACTTCTCTGGCCACAGTTGTAATTTGTTTAACCTTCTAATTTACCTGTGAACACTCTGAAAATGGGATGCCTCTCTGAATGTGATGACAGTGTTTAGCGCAGAAGAACCAGATTCTTTTCACTTCCCTTTCCAAACCTCTCCTACAGCATCTCACCCAATGCTGCTCCCAGAAATATCTCTGAAGGAAATTTAAAATTATCATCACACACACGCTGTATACCAATGTAGCTTTCGAAGAACTATAATTGTCTTTCGTGTTCTGGAAAACACCTCTATGTTTTTCACACCTTGGTTTAAATTTTTAAAAAAAAATCAAGAAAGTCCACACTGAGCATGAAAGAGATGAAAATAGAATTATTCACAGACACAAATTCCGAATGCAGTTCAACTTTCCTATGGGAATCTTTGGCTGATGTAAGAATCCGTAGGTCATTATTAGACATACTTTCATTCATTCATTCATCTCTCCCAACCATAGCATTTATTTAACACCCGCTGGGCCCCATCAGGGATACACAAACCATATCAAACTCAATCTCAGGAAATACTCACTTTGGCCCAAATTCCAAGGTTTTGTGAGTCACAGCCCAGCTGCCGAGTGTTTGACTCGCTCACTCACTCGCTCGCTCCCTTAGCTCAGACTGAAAGCTTCAAAGGGAAAAACAACTTGTTTTTCTTTTTCTTTTTCTTAAAAAGAAATCCTGGATTCTATTAGAATGATCCCAAATATTTTGTAATCTGGGAAGGAATTTGAAGAAGGGATGGCATAACGTTTTCTTGCTCGCTGACAAGTAATTCAGTAGCCCCATCCAGGAGCATTTAAAATAGCTATGAAATAATGGGAAGCAATTGTACCTCTGAGGAATGTACTAGGAGCGTGCCTGCCAGCAGGTGATGTTTTAAATGCCAAGTTTGATTCAGACCTGTCTTTTGCTTCCTGATGAGAGTTTGTGAGTTCGGGGGAGGGAGGGTGTTGTCTCTGGAAAAATTAATGTAAATGGAAGTTAGGGAGCAATGGGAGTTGTGTAGACAGCCGCCCTTCCGGATCTCTTGTGCTGTGTGATCATATGCGCGCAGTCAGCACCTTTCTCTCTCTCTCTCTCTCTCTCTCTCTCTCTCTCTCTCTCTCTCTCTCTCTCTCTCTCTCTCCCTCTCTCTCTCTCCCTGCCATTCCTTTTTTCTGCCAGTGACTCATCTTGTTTTGAATCTTCTAAAGACCTGTGATCTTAAAGAGTGTCACTTAATCATAGCTGATCCTCGTGATTTTGTAAGGCAATCATTGGTATAAATTTTGAGTGACGTAACCACTGAGTGATGGATGCCGTTTCTTACCACCACGGTGTATTCTGTAGACCCAATGTCATTTCATTAGCTTAGGAACACACAGGCAGAGTGAGGCCATTCCACAGAAATCATTCATGTTTTATTGCCTTGACGTCTTTTTTAAAGAGCATTTTTAAAAATTTTTATGTATTCATGTATTTTGTGTGTATGAGTACTTTGTCTGCATTGTACATCTGCACACTAGAAGGCATCAGACATTTGGGCTGCCATGTGGGTGCTGGGAATTGAACTCAGGACCTTCGGAAGAGCAGCAAGTGCTCCTAACCACTGATCAATCTCTCCCAACTCCATTGCCTTGAAATCTTAAGGATCACATCAGAAACCATTTCAGATAGAATCATGATATGTTCATTAATTAAATATGTATTTTAGGAATTCTTGAAAGAGAAAAAAAAAAGACATCGTATTTCCAGAGAGGACAAACTTCTGTTTGAGGCATCACTTTTAAACATTTAACAAATGTTTTTGAAGTAGAATAAATTACCACCTTATTTTAAGTTGGACCATCTTGGTGCTACATTGTTAGAAAATAGTGCCAATACTGAATTTGGAAGGCTAACAGAGCCCGGAGTCTTCAATATTCATTCTCACAATGGCAGGGTCTAATATCCTGATCATGCAGCACACAGCAAGTGTCTGAGAACCAAAGCACCTACTTTTCAATGGAAACTTCCTCTGAGTCCTTTGAATTCCCTGGCTCTGCTACAGCAGTGAATGCTGGAACCCAGATGCCCACTTCAGTTCGCTGTTCAAACTCCTGGTTGAAATATTTTGCATTGTTTGCTTTGGTACGAACTTCCAACGCTGGCTTATAAACTATCCTGATGCAATGATGTTCAGAAACCAACAGTGTGCCAGATTCTAGAAGTCTGTGGTCATTCACTGAATTTTCAGGTCTTTCCCAAAACCCTTATTAGAGATGGGCTATTATTTCTTTCAGTTTTATAGGTGAGGAGACTAAAGCTTACAGTCACACAACCAGTCGGGTTAAGACCAGGATGGGAAACCAGATTTTCCAATCCCAGCTCCAGCACTCTTTCTATCATGTGTTCCAGTTTCAGCAAGACATTCGCTTAGTCGACAAATATTTACCCAGCAACTGGATGTGCCAGACACTATGGTAAACCTTGGCATAATGGGTGATACAAAGAGACTAAGACAGGTGGTGTTCTCCCTGACTCTGGAGATGAGCACACAAATGATTACCAAAAAAGAAGGTGAATGAGGACAATGAGATGACCGAGCAGGTAGACACCCGCCATCAAGCCTGAAGACCTGAGTTCAGTTCCAGAGACCGGCATGGTGAAAAGACAGGACTACTCTAGCATGTTGTCCTCTGATGGGACATGCACACACACACACACACATGATTGCACATGTGTACACACACAGAGATTAATTTTTGAAGAGGAAAAGACATTAGGGAAAGAAGAAGGTACAATTAAAAACAAACAAAAATAAACAATGAAGGTGAAGAATCAGGTTTACAAGGAGAGCAGGCTGCAAATGGGGGCCTAGAACTTTTCTGGTGGAGGTTGGGGGTTTCTCCATCCTCCAAAGACAATGGCCTTTCAACTGAGAGCACCAAGTGACAAAAATGGATGGAAGAGTGGCATCATCTATTCTCATTGTTGATGAGTTTTATATTTATGAATTTTTACAAGCATCAACATTTATTTGTTGCCCCCCCCCCCTCCACGCATCAGTGCTGGTTTTGTGGGCACAGGCAGGACATCCAACTGTGAAGTTCACATTTCCACCTGAGGCAACACTCTCTCGCCTTGTTTCGTCTCTCGTATTGTAAACAAAGGGGCTTCTTCCAAAGTCTGCTTAACGCCACATTTGTCTAATCTTTGTGCTTTTTGTTGATGACCTCACTGTTGGAAATGACTGGCAGTGTGGTGCTCGCCAAAGAGCCGTCTGGGGCTCCTAAATGTAGGAAGGCCAGTGATGTGCTTGTAGAGTAAACTCCGTGTACTCTCAAAGCTCCCTTCCACCACCAATCCAGGACTCGTGATGCTGCTGGCTTTGAGCTCAATGTAAGGAATCAACAGAGTATATTAAATATGGTGGCTTTAAACAGAACCATGATTAAAAACAAGGTTATGTCTTCACCAGTTGGCAAAAATGCTTTGAGCACCTCTGGCAGAGGGATAACCACACATTTTCTCTGGGTAAGATGATTCCATAGTTAGCGTTTTTGCTGACTTCATTAAACATAGCTATTGCAAATAACCAGAGAGACGATGCATGGATACGCAGCAGAGAGCTGCAAGTGTTGGTGTGCATGCAGAGCAATTGGAGTGCACGCATCACTGGTTGGAATGTAAAACAGCACAGCCACTCTGGCAAGCACCAGGCATCGCCTCTATGAAATGGATGCAACCCTCCCTATGACCCACCATTGCTAGACATTCACCCACATGGAGTAAAAATGCACATTCCCGCACCAGTGTGAGTGTTTACGACAGATTTAACTGTGGTTCCGAAAATGGTGGAAAATGCTGGGGAAGGAGTAATCAACTTCATTCAGTAATAAGGCGCAGGGTGGGGGTGGTTATTGATATAGTAAGCATTGTGGGATAAATCTCAACTGTGTGATGACCAGAGTCAAAAGACCTCAGACTAATCCACCGTTTGTGAATGTGTGTTTGTGCATCTGCCTATCGGTGTGAGCCTAGAGGCTCTTGCAGCTTATGCAGCTCTATGTAAAAGCCAGAGAATGCCCTCACTACCGCTCCTCAAGCACCATGGACGTATCCAATTAGACCAGACTGGCTGACCAGTGAGCCTCGGGGATTCTCCTGTCTCTGCCTCTGCCTCCCTTAGACTGCGGTTATAAGCATGCGCCACTATGCCTGGCTTTTAAAATGTGGATTCTAGGGATCAAACCGAGACCCTTGTGTGTGTGAAGCAAGAGCCGTCCTGGTTGAGCTATATCTCCCTCTTTAGAAGCAAAAAATATACAGAAGAAAGAGGAGCTCCAGTTTCCAGAAGCTCTGTATACCTCCAGAGAGGTATACAGGAATACTGAGAGGAGGAGATCTCGACTGTATTGGTGCTATGTCCTTAAATGCCTTTCTCAAAACTCTGTCTGAAGGGTGAATCATAATGCAGCGTTTCTTATTTGCCACAGTAACTCACAAAAGCAAGGGGGGCACTCCAGGCCTTCCCCTGTCATCCTAGCTGATAAAATACCGTGAGTGCGAAACAAACGCTGCCTACTGTTTGACGCTACATGGTGAGTTGAGTGTTTCCTCTGAACACACAAAGACATGTTCTTTCCTCTTGTTTTGCAATGCCCAGGTCTCACGTGGTGGCAAGGAATACTTATAGGCTCTTCAACAGACATTGAAATCTGCGCACTTGACTGTGCTTCCAAAAAAGAAAAAAAAAAGTACATTATTTATTAGAGGATAGAACTCTTTCATGACTGGAACTGCCCAGTTAAATGGCAGTTTGACCTTGAGATCATAGAAAAACTAAGACATCAGAGAAAATATGATGCCACCACGGCTTATCTTCCTTGTGTGTGTGGTTATTTCACCAGGGGCAACCGTCAGACATGGACGGTTTAGCGGCCCATGTCCTTGGAAGCCAGAGAGACCCACCACATCATCTAAGAGTTACTGTTGTTTTTAGTCTTCCTTGTTTATGACGGCTTCGCTCCATTGACTCAGTTATATTTCAAGGAGTAAGGATGTCGTCAATGAACTCACCACCACAATCTCGTTATGAAACTCAGTTTCACCATACAAGGTGTACCTAACCTTTGGAATAATGGGCAAGCTTGGCTCTCTGAGACAAGCCTTTGCAGCAAATTCAATAATGTATACCAGTCATTTCTCCGTAATGTGTACTGCGGATGCACCAACAGGTCCTTCCTGTAGCACCGCATTTTAACAATTACTTTACATTTTCCTTTGTGATGTCAGAAGGCCTTAACTCTCTATGTGTGGTTTTGTTTTGTACGAATGACACGTGTGGTGAACACACATACTAACTACAGCCACTTAATAAAGGTAGGCAAGAATTTTACTCAAAGCACTCGGAAAGCTCAGAGCCCTGCCTAACCATGTGTTAGAGTAGGTGGACGAGATAAGATCTTATGCCACATGTTGCAGAGGGCACTTACAGAAAGAACTGGGATGTTTCTATTTGCCAAAGCAAAAGCCAGCAAATCCCTTTATCTTATATGATTTCTGTAGAATAGCATAAACCATAAAATTACTGTTTTCTACATTTATAACACATTTGTTGTGTTTGGAAGCTTTAGAAATGCTACTATTGGTGCTTATAATTTTAAATTTCCTTAGCATTACATGTAACATCCAGTTATTTAGAGCTGTATATTCCAAAATGGAAAAACAAACAAACAAAAAAACTCCCCTCAAGAGTTAATTTGTAGTAAGTGTTCCTTAAATATACAAATGGTAACATTGTTTCCAAACAAGGTAATTACAACTGTGTACAGAATGTTTCTTCATTAGTAGTAATTAAATAATTTACTAAATTGTGCAATAATTCATGATGACACATGCTAGCCCTGCTCGGTTACACGAGCTGGTGATAGAAGAATTCCTTGCACCCGTGCCTAATGGAATTGGAGTGGCAATTTTTGATTCCTGGAGAAGTCAGCTTGCTCTTTTAAAATTACTAAGTAGTGCTGAACGCAAGGAAAACAAATGATAAATTATTTGAGTACTGTGGCCTAGTGAGTGAACACCTTAGAATCCATATGTGCAGGAATTGCTTCAATACTGATTCTGTAGTCTAGGACTTGTCACTTGATCTCTTTGCTCCCTACTTCCCTTGTCTGTGAAAGGAGCACAGGAAAATGAAAACCCAGAATGTAATTTGGTGAAAAGAATTTTGAAAGAAAAATGCACGTCTGCCACACAGGAAATCCCAGGAAATGGTCGGCCAGCAGGAGAGGAAATAAAAGCAAAAGTAGTGGCATTGGATCTTCATCCAAAGTCATTTGGAAGGTCTGGGGAGATGGTTCAGTCCTCAGTTATAATCCCAGCTCCAGGGAGAGAGTTGGAGACAGGATGATCCCCGGGGCTCACTGGCCAGACTGGATAACCGAAGGTGAGCTCCAAGTTCAGTGAAAGACCCCCCCCCCCCCGCGCGCCCCCCCGTTCAAAAACCAAGGTGACAAGCAATAGAGAAAGACACCTAACATCATCAGCCTCTAGCCTGCCTGTACACACACATATATGCATGTGTACCTACACACACACACACACACACACACACACACAGAGAGAGAGAGAGAGAGAGAGAGAGAGAGAGAGAGAGAGAGAGAGAGAGAGAGAGAGATGCGTGGAGCAGACATGCAAGATTGTATCCACACACTGGATACTAAAACTCAGATGTGAATAGATTGCTTAATTTAGTCATCCTCATCTTCCAGTACGTAGGGATGGTTTTTCAATTCAAGAGGAGTGTGGTGATTATCTTTTAATACAAATTAAACATAGTTGGAAGGCTTTAATGTTTTTATTAAGACAAAAATACCCACTCGAGTTTGCCCTGGTTCTAGTGCTCAGGGCACACTTGCATTGCGCTGGACTTAGGCGTAAATAATAGATGGGCTTCTGGGAGGGAGAAGAGGCTGCAGTGGAACACTGTCAGCCCGGATGAGTTCCATGCTATAAGCTGGGGCTTAGATAGGAGCATCCAAACTGCTATTGACATGCGGCACAATTGTCTGAAATGTCAATAGATATAAAATGAGGATCTCATAATGCAGAATAATTGATTACTCCGCTTGACTGAACAGGAACATATTTTGTTTGTGAAAGCAAAATAATGACAGCATTTACTCCTGCAAAGTTTCTCACTTCAGAACTTGAATTTCCCAGCAAAGCCCACGTGACTCTGTGGGCTTGATCACACGTGAAAAAAAAAATAGGGGAAACTGTCTGTAATTGCTTATCTTTTCTCCATTATTTTGTATTTATATATGATCAGGGCTTTTTAAAAATAAGATACAGTCTTTCCAGGAAGTGTCTATATTAATAGGAGTGTCTATTATAATTTTCAGAGCTGAAATGGATGAGATACAAAAATCAAGTGACGTTCAATTTATCTTGTTCATCCTCAAATGCTCTACTGAGCTTTGGGGAAATCATACCACTTTCTATTTTATTTTTCCTCCATGCACTCATAGGCTCTGTGTGTTTTACTAAGTATAATTTAACTTGATGACTACCAAACCAACTGTAAATCCATGCAATAAGACTACAGAACAAGCAAGGTAAAAAGATACCCATTTTCTTAAGCACGGTTTCTTTCTTATGCCCTGACCCACCCCGCTACACACACATTCCAAACACATTCCATGATTAGATAGAGTTTGATTTTTAAGTCTTGTTTGTCTTGGTTTTTCTAGGGCCTCCTTTTTCCCAGGTTGGTCTTGAACTCATACTCTAGCCAAGGGTAGCCTCGAATTTCTGATCCCCCTCCTTCTCCCTCCTGAGTTCTGGGATTATCGTGTGTGCCTCCATGTCCAGCTGAATGTCTACAGTTTGAAGCGCTCAGTGTGAGGCATGTGAAGGGGAAGCAGGAGATGCAGCTATGGGTCCACATTTAGGCTTTTCCTCCTCTCTGTCTATGTGTAGTATATGCACTGTTGCCCCTTTGCCTACCTGGAATCCTTGTGTTCCTATTTCTATCAAGATTTGAGCCAGACTTCAAGGTCTAGCCTAGATGATACCTCCCTTCTCAAAAAAATATAGCTCTCAACACATTAATCTTTCTTGTTCTTTTTAAAATTTATTTTATTCTATTTATTTTTATTTTATGTGTAGGTGTGTGTGTGTGTGTGTGTGTGTGTGTGTGTGTGTGTGTGTGTGTGTCTGCTTCACTGTATGTGTCTCACATGCATGCACTTCCCTCAGAGGCCAGAAGAGGGCATTGGATCCCCTATAACTGGAGGAACAGGCCTTTGTAAACTACCCACCCACTGTATAGGAGCTGGGAAACCAGAGAACTCTGCAAGACCGCCAAGTACTCTTAACCACTCAGCCATCTCCCCAGATCCCACCTCTCCCATTCTCAACTAACATAGCCCTTGATTTCCAGAACACTTAGAGTTAGCATCACACATTCTGTCTTACATTATAGCATCACAATCATTCTCATTTGATCTCCTGCTGGATCAGGAGCTCCTTAAAGGACATCATAAAGTTCTGCTCTTTCTCCTTTTCTATGTCCTAGCATAGCCATGCATAGAGATTTTTTTTATTCATTATGTGAGAGCTTGCTCTCTTACAGAAAAAGAAATGTAAGAAAATTGCCTGACCAAAGTCCTCTTAGGCCAAGCAGTAGCTAATTTTTGTATTTCCTACTACCTACATAGCAGTTGCTGAATAAACAATGTTTCCATGTGTATGTATGTGTGTGCATGTTTGTGTGCACAGGTGCACGTGTACATGTGGGTGTGTGCTTGTGAGGCCCAGAAGTTGACACAGTGTGTCTTCCTTGGTCACTCCCCACCTTGTTTTTCTGAAGTCAAGTCTCTCACTGACCCTGGAGCTTGCCAATTCAGCTAAACTGCCTAGCCTATAAGCTCCAGGGCCCCGCCTGTCTCCAACTCTCACAGTGCTAGAACTACATGCTGCTGCACTCAGCTTTATGTGTGGATGCTGGGGATCTGAACTCAGGTCCCTGAGCTTGCATGGCAAGCACTGTCCTCAGAAGCACCAATAATACTTACTTTACATCAAGCACACAGCTTCAGCCTTTGTAGAGACCAGAAGTGCGTGGTGATCTCCTTCCAACAAATCTTTACTAAGGATCAGTGTTTTGAGTTGGTATAGGTTCTATGTTTGCTAAAATATAGGAATTAGCTCTTTTCCGTGGCACCTCCCAGGCATTTGGCTCCATCAAGATGAAGCTAAGTAACTCCTTCCCAGCCACCAGCTGTCAGAAACTCAATGAAGTAGATGATGAACTTGGACTTGGTATTTGCTATGCACCATGCATGGCCCACAGACATAGCTGCTGGTGCTCTGGGTGAAGAGTAGAAAGAGTGTGTGGTCTGATCAGTGCGGGGACAACAAACAAGGTTTGCCCAGGAAGCAAGGTGTCTTGATCAACGGCAGAGTGTGCCTGCTGTTCAGTAAGGGGCATTCTTGCTATAGAGGGAGGAGAACTGGAGAAATGAAGAACAGGTCTGTTCAAGATGCATTGTGAATGACAATGTGAGTGTTCTCGTCTTGGTTATTCTCAAAAACAGAGGGAGAGAGAGAGGGAGAGAGAGGGGGAAGAAAGAAAGGAAGGAAGGAAGGAAGGAAGGAAGGAAGGAAGGAAGGAAGGAAGGAAGGAAGGAAGGAAGAAAGAAAGAAAGAAAGAAAGAAAGAAAGAAAGAAAGAAAGAAAGAAAGAAAGAAAGAAAGAAAGAAAGAAAGAAGGAGGAGATGTATGTTCTGGAACTGATAGATACTACTGTGCCTTGTTGGTTGGAGCTCAAAAGAGCTAGCAGAATCTGAAAACTTTTCAGTCTCTCTACAGAAGATGATGTCCACCAATGTTGTCAGGAAGCCATTAAACAGAAGAGGTAAGAAGCCCAGGACCAACAGAGCCAAGATTCAGTGTCTTGTTCCTCCATGTGTCCTGCAACACGAACCCCAATGCTTTGCTCTGAAGAAACAGTGCACTAAGAAAAGTAAGGAGGATCTAGAATATGCTAGATTTTTAGCCAAGAGAATGAAGGGAGCCAAAGAAAATGCCAGGAACAGATTTCCAAGGGCTGCCCTCACTGAGAGCTTCTACTTCTGAGACTCCAGTCAAAAATAAGTCTTTAAGAGGGACAAATAAGTGATCAGACCTTGAAAACATACAGGAATTAGTAGGGTGGAGGTAGATGGTTCTGTCCTAAGTGTTGGCGCTCTGACCTTTCTTTATATTTAATCTGCCTTATGACCCTGCAGGACTCTTCTGTCCTTACTTCACATGTGATGAAAGAGAGCTTTGCTCAAGATCACTCAACTGGTGAGTAGGATGGAGGCTGGTTATGAGCCCAACTTCTCCATCGACTGCCAAAGCACTTTCTGCCATAAGACAGAGTTAGGAAGTGAATCAGGTTCCTCTGAGAAGTGAGAAGAAAAAACTCACCGCAGAGAAAGGAATGATGGTGCTCCCAGAACATGAATGGCTGTGACGATAAAGACCTTGGATATCTCGTTACTCCCTTATTCCACAAGGGACAGACCTCGGTCCTGGGAGATGAAATGACTGGTCGGAGGTCTCACAGAAAGAAGCCAGCGATGCATACAACACTATGTCCTTAGCCCTCTTGAAATCCCTGTATGGAGAGAGACAGAGACACACACAGAGAAAGACAGAGACAGAGAGACAGACAGACTATATATAGTAAGAAAATAGGGGGGACTACTTAGGGGAAGGAAGGCAAATAGCTGAAGATAGGCAAGGGTACCAAAGTGGAACAGTGGGAGAAATGGGCGATTGAGAACCAAGTACAGTGGCTTTGTATGCTAACCCTCAAAAAGGAAGAAAGACAGAAAGAAAGATGTGGTTTCACGCATGGCCTATTCTTCTAGCATTAGATGTGTAGTGAGGACACCCTGGGAACTTAATGGGATACAGGCCTCCTTGTCTCCAGTTTGCTTCTCCTTGCTCGCTGCCTTAGCAGGTGTATGTGTGGAGAAGCACCTGCTGCCTACGTAGTCTGTGGCAGCCGGTCATCTCTGCCTGCCAGTGAACTTCAACCTTTTCCTCCTTGTGATGGTTACAAAACACAGGCCAAATCTCTGAGTTTCCTAATAGCCATATGAAATATTTGGCTCTAGAAATCCTAAAGTCTATGAAGCCCTGCCTGGCTTCAGCCAAACCACCCACCTCGATGATCTATCCCGCTAATAGGCACAGAAGTGGTCCACAGCCATCCATCCAGTGCTAGTGGACATGGTCACCCAGATACTGGGCTCCTGCAGAAAAGTGCAGCTTTACTCAGGGAAATGACTGACTTCTGTAGGGTTTTAGAACAAAGGTCATCTCATTGATAAACTTCTCAAAATCTTCTCTTTGCGTTCTGGAGTACAGTTCTAGGCATGAAATAGAGTAATTGTGGTCAGTTAACAGAAGTGTGTGTGTGTGTGTGTGTGTGTGTGTGTGTGTGTGTGTGTGTGTGTGTAAAACTGAGGGCATCTTTTGCCCCTCTAATACTGTGTTTCACCAGATTTCCTGGACAATGTATTTGCATACACTCATGTATATTTAAATGCTTCTCTACTTTGGCCTTAAATTAGTGAGCAAGACAGACAAGCTATGTTAAAAGGGTCATCCCCTCCTCTTAACACTCATAAACAAGATAAATCAAGGATTCCTTTTCTTACCTTTGATTCCTGGATCTCTCCAGTGTTATTCATAAAATGTTATTTTGTGAGACCCGAAGCCTTCTAGAGTCACAATTTGGCAAGGCCCTGATCTAAGTAGGGCAATGGGTACCTTCTCTGTAGCTTCCTGTGCAGTCTTGCTGGCCCTTTGGGTCTTTCAGAAAGCTGATCCAATGGCTCTGTTTTAGCCAGAATAGTCCAGCTCTTGAAGAATCCAGTGCAGAGTGGCCAGCTGAAACAGGTGTATAGGACTACATTAACCTTTGGGTGACCTCTTCCCTGTTCAGTTAAAATGAAATGAATTATCAAGCAGAGGGGGGGCGGGAGGAGAGGAGAGGAGAGGAAAGGAGAGGAGACCAAAGTATTCTTATTCACATGCATCAGCAAATGTTGAAATCATCTTGTTCTGGGATCTTGGAGAGTTGGGACAAATACCTCAGCCTACTGGTTTGCTATTCTCCCCCAAAGCCTTAAATGCCTGCTTGGGCGTGATATACCACATGATTAGATCTCTGTGTGGTAAAAATCCAAGTCTCAGAAAGCTAAGGATCATTTTTTAATTAATTTTTTTATTTGATGATTTCATACATGTATATGATGCACTCTGCTTGCTCTTGTTCCACCATCTCTCGTCTCCTCCCCTCCCCCGTCTGTCTTCCCTTCCCTTCCCATCCCTACTAATCTCCCACACTCCGTCTTTTTCTTTTGGTTGTGTCTCTCGGGGTTTGGCCAACCACCATCTGTATGGCCTTATGCTCAGAATTACCCATTCGATTTTGGCGTGTTCACCAGTGGATATACAACTGAAGACAGTGATTCCTCCCCCTCCTAGAGTAGGGTCTCTTGAGCTCTTCCACACCCACGGCTGACTGCTGAAAAGCCATGTCTTGAGTAGGCCCGTTGCAAGCAATTGCAGCTGCTGTGAGTTCATGCGTATGTTGACTGTTTGGTGTTAAGAGAATGGGACTTCACTGGCCTGTCCCCTGTCTTACATTCTCTCCACTCTCATTCTACGGTGCTCTTTGCACCTTAGCGGGAGTAGTAGTATGAAGGACTTGTCTAGGGCCAAGTCCTTGTCCATTGCTCTCTCAGCAGCTGGGGCAGCCATGAGTCTCTACATTGATGAACTGGCCCTGTGGAGTGGAGGCCAAATCATTTTCTTGACCTCTGAAAGAGAAATTGGCAACTTCCTGGCCATACTCCAGTCTAGATCCCTGCACAAGCGCCCCAGGCCCCACTTCCTCCCAAGGACCAGATCCAGTTTGATGAAGCACAATGGGACCCCAGTAGAGTCTGTGGCCATCTGTAAACTCTGAGGTGAATTGCATGGGTCTGTAGTCCATTTTGACCCTTTTCCTGAGATTACCCAACACAAATGTTTGAGAGTCCATGTGTAACACTCTCCGATTAGCAAGAAAGAATTCCCATCCTATGGAATTGCCTTCATGTAAGCAATAGTCTTTTTTTTCTTCCCCCTTTCAGACCACTTGTTTAAAAGAATGCAAAGAATGTATTTCTTAAAGCTGTTTCCCCCATAGTAGGTACTCCACTGCATTTATTTAATAAAATCCAATTATCCCTGTGTACTTGTAATGTCTTAATATTGCACCATGTCTCTATATGATGATATTTTAATTTGGTGTGTGAAATTTTATAAAGAATGAATCAGGTGGAGTTCCAATTTGATTTTTTGAAGGAAGATATATAGCCTTTCGTTCCTGGCTGATTTGTTTGGCCAAAGACTTATAATTTCATAGGAAATTTATTCTATGGGCCATCTGTTTAAAAAAAAAAAGGTCTCTCATTTTTATTTCCAAAAGTTTCATAAAAGCTGTTACTATGAAGAACAGTTATCTCCCCTAGGTCAAAAGCTGGTGCTATGCAATAGAGGCATGTATGACAAATAGCATCTAGCCACCCAGGGAAGTTAGGACTTTAATATCTGAACTCTGCTGCTCATTGGTTGTGGGATGTGAGAGCAATACATTTCCAAAGGGCAAGGTCAGGATTACATTATCCTGAAAATGTCTTTGTTGAATGGATTTGTAAATCTTTCAAATAAGTATGATGAGATTCTGTTTCTATTGAGGACCTCTCTGTAGGAGGAAAGATCAGCCTATTTGCAATGGTGGGCATCCATGTCACCTCACATGCCATCCCTCATTACCCATTTCATTTGAAATGGCCTGGAAATAACCGATTACTAGTGATGTAAGACTATTTACCTTGGAGTCAGATGTCTGGCAGGCAGGCTGGAGCTAATGGATTTGGTTATTTTCAAAGCATTCTTATCTAAAGCAAGATACATGGTGAATTCTCAGTTGTCTATCAAGATGCACTTGCATTGCACAGAACACATGAGCATGCTCTCTATGATTATATTTTCCTTCTTTAACAATACAAAGGAAAGAAAAATGCACCCAGAACCCAATGGTAGGCTAGTCTGGTGGTGCTCTTCTTTGAACATTATTAGCACAAGGAAAACCCAGAACCAAATTTGAAGAATGGGGCGTTGCCTCATTGGGAGATGGAGTTGCATCATGGGAACATGGTGTGATTTAATTTCATAATTGTAAACATTACAGTGGGTATGGCTGATTTCCTTTGTAATCCTTGTCCACTTCACTATGGCTGGACAGCTGAGTTAACATGGGTAGGTCCTGGCTTCACATTCTTATCTTGTCTTTTCTTATTTTTTGTGGTTGTATTTAAAAAAAAAATCTAAAAAAAAAAAACCCACTTGGGGATGGATGTATCTAATCAAACGTTTTTGTAAGGCCATAGCTGGACTGAAAGACAATGAAGTTTTCTGACCATTCCAGTCCCAGGACTGTGTAAATGGTTGGAAAACTTCATTTTTCCTTGAAATGGGAGTGGGAAAGGTGGGAAGTAGGCAGATCTGAATCTTTGTTTGTTACAGGGCTGGATGTCTGCACCTGTTCTAAATTATGGGCCCAATATAGGGTCAGCAGCAGGCTGGTTATATGGAAAGAGAAATACTAGAATCCTTCCGGTTTGGTTATCAGGAAGGGGGAGGGGTGTCTCTAAGAACAACAGTAAATAAGTAAACTTGGCTTAGATTTTTTTCCCTCTTGTGCTCAATACTGTTGGCATGCTTGCCAACGTTTTAAGTAAAGCAGACTCCCGGTAAGTAGTCTTGAAATTCATCGTAAAGAGATTCATCTGGGGACAAAAATAAAGCCATGATTTACGTTTCCATAAATCCAGTTTTTTTAAAAAAAAAGTTTCAAATGTTGGAGGGAATTAAATCTGTTGTAAATTGAATTGTATAGTTAACGGTGTTGTTTGTTGGAGCTTCTGTTTAAAATACAATGCCTCATCTTTGAGGTTAGAAAACTAACGCCCTTTCCACTTGGAGGTGAGTTTTCTGGAGAGTTCTGGATAGGATGAGCCTGAATATGAGTGGCTCAAATTGCCTGGCACCAGGAGCTCATTTAGCAGACAAGACATGGTTTTCCAGTCTTCCAAGTACAGGTGGTCCTGAATACGGGATGCTGCAGGAGTGGGCAGCAGGGAACTAAGACCTTGGATGCTGTGAGCTGGGTGAATCCTGAAAGTCTTAAGGGGAGCTTGCTCCTCCTCAGGACGGGTGTCAGTGCGGGGCGTGGGGGCTGGGATGCTCTGGGACACGAGGGAGACTGAAGCTCCCCCCAACCAAAAGCTTCTTTGGGGCCAACCATCAGGTGCTTTTGTCACCGAGGATTCCGGGACGGACTGTAGAGTGGCGTCCGGGTGCTTAGCCTAGGGGGTGGGCGTGTGGAAAGTGATCAGGCTCTTGGCAGAGAGCTTCCGGGCCGCCACAGGTGATCGGCATCTGAGGAGGTGGCTAGGGACCCCTGTGCAGGCCCCCGGGAACGCAGGAGGGCAGCACCGTGTCGGGGTGGGCCGCTCGCGGTCACCTGCCCGCGGGGGCGGGGCGCGGCGCCCGGGCGCACCCGCCTCCTGCCTTTCGCTCCCGCCCCGGGAGGAAGCGGAGGGGCGCGGTGTAAACAGAGCGGCGGCCGTGATGTCAGCCGGTCACATGGAGCCTCTTATGGCTCGGGATGGCTCTCGGCGGGCGGGCAGCTGCGGCAGCTGCTGCTGTGGCTCGGGCGGCGGCGGCGAGAGGGGGCTCCGGGGTCGGACGGTCGGCTCTCCCTGCGCTCTCCGCACCGCGGCGTAAAGGATGTATTTTGTGATCGCAGCGATGAAAGGTGAGCTCCGGGGGGCCCGCGGAGACTCGGGTGGACTAGCGGCTCCGGGGGGCGGGGAGGAGGGCACGCAGGGGGAGGGGTGGGCGCGCCTGCCCGAGCGCACGTACAGCCTGGGGGCAGCTACTCGAACCCAACGGGGCCACCGCAGCGTCTCCGCTGGAGCCCCAAAGGAGGGATCGGCCTGCCTCGGGTCGGGGGAGCTAGACGCACGGGCCCGATCGCCCCTCTGGCGTCTCCTTAGCCGCTGTCACTCGCCTGGGTGCGCCTAGCACCCGGCGGGGCTCCCCAAAGAAAGTTTGCCCAGAGTCGCAGAGCTTGGGACGCGCCAGGAGGGTCCGGCAACCCGGAGGAACCTGGGGACGTCCACACTTGAGTCCCGAGGGCCCGCACCCTGGGACAACTCTGGCCTGTGTGGGGGGAGGAGCGGCGGCCAGGCCGGGCCCTGCTTGCTAACGCTGGTGGTGTCATCGCCGGGACTGGTTAGCGTTCCAGGCCTGGCGTCCGAGCTCCGCAGGCCACCCCACCCTCTGCAGCTCGGAGCGCCAGAGCTCCCGGGCGGCCAGCGGGTTGGGGAAGTGCAGCAGCTCAGCGCTGCGTCCCCTGGACGCAGCCACTTCCGAAAGCGCGCGGGCCCGAGCCAGCCCCGCGCCCCGAACGTGCCAAGACGCCCTCGGCTGCAACCCCGGCCGCAGCGCGCCCCGACTAGACACTTAGGTTTGTGCCTGGATGTAGGGAGACAACCTAATCAGGATTGGGGGGCCGAGGCCGAGATTAGACTGCGACTAGGGCCTACGGCCATAGGTTAGCCGCGGTCAAGCCTCCGCGCCCCGGGCCTTCCTCCAGGATCTGGTGTCTAAAGCTGGCCAGTAGCACCGTGGAAAGGAAAGAGGAAAATGGTTTGCTGGCTTCAGGTGCCCCAAGGTGAGGCGGGAAGAAGCCCAGGCAAGTCAGGGAAGTTTGTGATGGAGACAAAGTTTGGAGGTGCGCAGGAAGTTGTTTGTGCCGCAGGGAGAAACAGACACACACACTTTGACCATTGAAGATGGCCCTGGAAAGACTCAGCCCACAGCTCTCTGCGCGATCGTGAGCCTGCTGGGTCCTCATGGGCGGATAATCTGCCCTAGCAATGTGCAGGCCCTGTCGCCCGGCTTGGGGATTTAAAGCTCCATCTGTCTGTGGCACAGTGACGGCTGTTCTCAGGGGCAACAACTGTGCGCACCCCGAAGGTCTTGAGGGGGTTTTGCCCGCCAGCGCGGGCGACCCGGTGCTCGTTAGACGTTTGCTAGATTTGGGATTATTTTATTTTTGCAATCCGGGATGGACACCCGTACCATATCTGCGCAGGGTTTACTTTCAGATCACCGTGTTTTTTCACTGGAGATTGGGTGGCATCTTTTATTAATTATTAACAGGTCGAAGCATTCGGGACGCCGAGATGAGCTGGCGGTGTGCGATGAAATCTTTCTGTAGGATGCGCCCACGGCAAATTTAGTGCCTTTCCCCTACCACTGGCGGGAAGTGAGATTGAATCACTTTTATAATGTGACTGGTATAGCAAAAGAGGGAAGAGCTGCCCGTGATCTTAAGTGTGTGAAATTACTGGGGAAGGAAAGGTGTTGAGGTTTCTTATTATGTAAAAGAAATCTGTTTCCCCTCCCCAAAAGAAAACCTCGGTATTGCTTCCTCTCATTAAGCCGGTTCAGTGAAAAGTGACATCAGAAGCCGTGAAGCCAGTTGTATTTTGTTCCCTCGCCTCCTTAGATTAAAAAAGAAAGAAATTGCTGTTTGGGAAGTGTCCGCGATGGTCCCCATCCATTCTATTTACATTTGAGTTGATTGGAAGAAAGGAGAGAAGCTGAGGAGACTTCTTTTTAATTGCCTTTCTTCCTACTGAACAGTAAAACCCTCAAACATTAAGGAAATATCTTTTGATGATGTTATTTGAGGCTGATTTTTTTTTTTAGTAAGTTGGCTTTTGTAGGTCTAGTACCAAGTGAAGTTCTAGCCAAATCCTCCCTGTGATAAAACCCTAAGATCCTCAGCTTCTCCCCCAAACACCCCCCACCCACACACAAACCCTTCTTGGGAGCATCCTTTGGCTTCCTAGATTGATAGTATTGTCATAGAGAAAGGAAAAAAAAAATGTTGCTTATACCTCCTGGCAGTGAAGTTTCCCTTAAAACTCAAGCCCTGGGTGTGTGGGGGTGGGTGGGTGGGTTGTCGATAACAATTAGGATGTTTCAGTTCCAGCATCCCTACCTACAATCTTGTGTCTTCACAGGATTGACCTGCTTTGGTGCAAAATTTAACTGAAGAAAAATAGTTTGTGGGAAAGCAAGGAATGCCGTAAATGTTTCCATATCAGATTTAAGGGAGAAAGAAAAAAAAGAAAGAAAGAAACTGGCCCGGAATCATATTAAATACTTCCCTGCTGCCTCTTGGTTTTAATAGTTAAATTGGTTCCATATGCAGGAGTTTACATAATTAGATTTTTCGTGCGAAACAGGAAGGCTCTTCTTCATAGTATAGCTTTCTGGTGTGTAGATGCCTGTGAACAGGGGATGAGAACAAGCCACTATAAAAGAGAGGCATCCTCTTTGTTGCCTGATTTAATGATGTTTAAGAAACATCATTAAATCGGGCCTTTTTGAACTCACCAAAGAAGCAAATCCTTTCTCTGTGTCACTTGTCAAATTAGTTTAGGCTTAAAGTAGTTCCATGCTTAGGAAGTAATAACCTTGAGTTTGAGCAATTTTCCTCTCAGCTGTCAGTATTGTTTGTTTGTTTGTTTAATTAAAAAATCCCCACTACCGTTTGGATTGCTCCTTGGGCACAGACAGGGAAAGAGTGGGGATGATATTTAGTACCGAGGCAAGGGGTACTTGTTCCGGCCATCACGAAAGTGCATGGGCCAAGTGCCACTGGCTGGTAGCTGAGTACTAAAAGCTTGGAGCTGGGGCTGCTGGTGTCCCATGGCTCTGCTGCCTCTGTTTGTGTAGAGGGACCTTGGATGGCTGGAGGCTCCAGTGTGAGCTTCCATCCTGTCATGGTCCCTTCTCCCTGTTTGTCACACCAGGTGCAAGGCACCTTAAACCTTGGCAAATGCTCTGTATACTGGTGATTCCTGTCACACTCCACGTCAACAGTCTGGAAGAATTCCGCTTTTGTTTTTTACCATGTGAAAATTGAATTCAGTTCCTAGTCTCCTTGTCAGCATCATTCCTGTGGTAGCTCTGACCTGGGATCTGTGTCCCATTTAGGGGACCTTTGATGGCTAGAACTGTGAGAAAGTGATGGTTGGACCTTCAAAAGCAAACATTCAAATGGCCGCCACTGCTGAGCCGAGTGTTATTTTGTCTTTTTCTCTTATAAAGAGGATTCCGTTCTGTGGAGGACAGAAGGGCTGGGGCCCCGAGAGATGGTTCACTGGGTGAGGGTACTTGCTGTCAAGTCTGAGGACCTGAGTTCTGTCCCTGGAACCATTGGCCTCTGACCTCCACATGTATGCCATGGCAAGCACATGCCCACACATATATGGGTATAATAAATAAACATTAAAAATAATTCAAGACAGAGGTCTGAATTTGTGCATTGGTGGCAGGGGAGCCTTGATTCTCCACGGGATGGTGTCTGAGTGCAGTTTTCGTAGGCAGCCTCTCAATGCTGTGTATTTCAGTCATGTCGCAGGACGTGCACAGCAACAGTAAGCTTCTGTCAGGTGCTGTGCGATCAGCTCAGCTTAGCGCTATGATGCTGTAAACATTACCCAGGCAGAAAACAATACGATCTCTAAGCAAATATATACTGTGGAATTTAAGTCCTGGTTTTTTTATGCTTGGTAGAATACCTTTAAATGTATCAACAGTTCTCTAGTCCTCTTTTCTCCCATCTTTCCATTCCAGCCAGGGGGATCACAATACCAACCAGCAAGATCAGTAAACAGATCTTTGCCAAACGTCTTGGGGAGCATCCGCCGGCTTTGTAACTAGCTCTGTGGCTCCTAAGAAGATAAGATTTAGAAAGGGCCATTTATTAGGACAAAAGTTAACTTCGTGGAGGCATGGGTAGATGGGTGGATGAATCTTCTAAGACAGATGTGGAGTTCAGTTTTCTTAAAATTTTTACCACCAGTAAAGTGCCTTGTATAGAATTAATTGTCTGGGAATACTCTGTAATGGAGATGCTTTGGGCAGGCCTGGGGTAAGCTCAGTTGGTAGAGTGCTAGCCTCGTATGCACAGGCCCTCTCCCCTCAGCACCGAAAGAAAAGAGAAAGATGGATTTTTCTATTTTCTAAAGACTCACAATTTTTACTGCAGAAAAATCAGGGCTGCTTTAGTCTGTATGTTTCCTATTTGATCATTAAAAACCATAATCTTTTTAGTCACATCAAGCCAGCAGGTTCACTGATTTTTATATCTTTCTAATTTAAAATATATTTTTGAACATTCACCTGGGACGGCAAGCATGAGCTGCCATTTGATCATGTTTCCAAGTCTGTACACTGGTCCTGTGAGGAGGGACGGACAGAGTCTCTGCCCCATCTAGCCACCCCTTGAGTGTCCTGCCCATTCATTCCGGCCTTTCGACCAGTGGATGGAGAGATTCCCAGTCTGAGCTCTCCGTAACCATCAGTATTGTGTGTGACGTGACAGAACGGCCTTTTCCCATCCACTGTCAGAGTTCCAGGCCTAGAGAAGAGGTCTCAGTGAGAGCTCACATTAGCTAATGGGCAATGTGGGACAAAAAGGCAGCGGAAATATTTTGTTTCTAGCTTGTCTTTTTTAAGTGAAATGTTAGCCCCCGTCGGGTTGTGAGATAGCATAACTTCAACCTTTGCGCTCATGGCTATAAAAAGCAAGGCCAAGTTTGCTCCCTGCCAGGGCTCTTCTTCAGTCAGATGCTGACTTCCCTCTGAAGTTTCCTAGGCACTTTCCAAACCAACAGGGACAGAGTATCCATCTGTGTGCATTATGCTGCACTTCATGTCTCTCACACACACTCCGGCTTATGTCGTCTGAGGATCCCATGCATGAAGAAGAGGAAGCTCATGAAGGTCGGAAGCCATAGCCAATTTCTTTCAGCTGACACCTGGTAGAGCCTGGCCCAGGCCACTGAATCCCACCACCTTCGTACACCCCTCGAAGGAAGCTATAAAAACGTCCTGTACATAACTTTGCCTCTAGTTAGTATAAATGAGAAGTCTGCCATTTATATGGGGGGGGGGGAATAGATTCAATTATGTAATGCTTTGCTGAGCCTAATATCTTTAAATTACTCTTTAATAAAATCAATTTGATACAAATGGGGTTATTCTTATTTGCTTCTCATTTCTCTCCATGATTTTCATTAAGCCTGCTTGGTATTAAGATCTGGGTGAAACCTAAGCTAGACTTTCCTAAATAATATAAACTACTATCATGAAGTTCAGCTGACCTGTGCAAGGAGTCCCAGAATCCAACCAAAGATGTGCCTGTCTGTGCCGTCTATCTTTAGGCAAGGGGTTTCCAAATGTGTCTTTTTAGTTTAATATGCCTCCCGTGTTCAAATGGTTGTGAGCTGTGCCTGCAAGCATGGCCGTGCTGATAGGCAGGGAACAATGTTACACACCGTTGAGAGACGCGGTGTCTTTCACATCAGCAGAAATCGTTTTCTTGAAGAGGTACAGACACTCGCATCTTGCTGGGCAGGCACTTAACCTTTCCAGCTCCTGGATTGGGGTGTGCTGTTATTTCAGAGGCTTGGGGAGAGTTGAAGTTTTTTTTTCAAGTCCCTCGGATTAAACATCCCATCAGTGAGTGGGTGTTCTCCACGACACTCCTGTGACAGGAATGTCCTGCTACGCTTGAACACCTCCTAGGATGGGGAGCTCAGTATCTCTAGAGGTCGCGTATTCCATGTTGAATTAGAAAGATCATTTCCTATCAAGCAGACAGCTCTGCCTTGTTGTAATCCTCTGGTTCTGAGTCTGCCTTGCAGTGCTTATGGGGCGCCGTAATCCATCCTTGGAACTGAAGACTGGTAGAAACGAGCTCGTACACACCTAATCTCTGCTGTCCTCTCCGATCCCTCTCGAAGTTCACGGTTCAGCCTCCTTACAATCTTGGTCAGCTTGGTTAGTTTCTTCCTCAAATGCACTTCAGTTTGTCTAGAAACACTTGACGTTGTGATGCCAAGAGTGAAATCTAGGTGCCGGATGTGATATGGCTGACATGGTGCTTAACTCACCACATAGGAAAAAGGAAAATACCACTTAGAGATTGAAGACAAAAAAATACCTTGTTTCAAACATACTAAGGTATATAAAGAAGGCTCTAAGCCTACTGGGGATCAGTCTTTGTGGTAATCTTTGTAATTTGTAAAAGTAGGGGTCTTTATTTGACTTATGTTGATTATTTAAACTATCCAGGAAAAAAGTCACAAAAACAATTATAGGAACATTACAAGCTCTTATGAGCTTTTTTTTTTTTTTTTTTTTTTTTGCAAAGCATTATCACATCTGAGATAAGGCTGCCCTCTAGTGGCTACTTGTACCTGACAAGGAAAAGCCATGTTGGTGCGATGAAATTCCCATCAGGCTAGTGGAAAAGGTCAAAGGTTGTGGATATTTTCTCAGCTGCTGTGGGGCATTCCTCACCAGATTCAAAAATGTAATTCATTGCCTTATGCAGTTATTAGAAATGACTGGTTAGTTAATGAATTTCTAACGTTTTCTTGGAAGTAAGTAAGGGACACTTTTAAGAAACTTAAGCTCTATGAAAGCTTGTTTCTAACAGTCTGCTATCGATAATAAATTTGAGTGGCATTTGGTTTGTGAGCAGTTAGGACCTGTAGAAAAGTCCTCGTCCTGTCTCAAAATTTTAACTTCTGTTCTATTCTTCTCTCTTGACTTAAAAAAAAAAAAATAGGTCAGTGAAATCCAGCATTGTTCTTTTTCAAATCAAAATCTTTTTAGGAAAGAGAAAGAAAGAAAAAACTCAATAATTAGACTCACTGATGATCTTCTTGGCATCAAAACGATTTTAGACATGGGTGCAGAAACTGTTAGCTCCTTGGTTTATGAAGACCCAGATGGTTTGGTTCATTCAGTTGGTAGAGCAGAGTGCTTGCCTCGCATACAGAAGGCCCGGTGTTCAAGCTCCCATACTGCATAAAGCAGGTGTGGTGGTACACTCCAGTAATCCCAGCACTCAGGAGGTCAGAGGCAGTAGGATCCAAAATTGAAGGTCATCCTCAGCCACATAGGAGGGCTTGAGGCCATCTCCTAAAACAAAAGACAGGGCTCAAAAACAGACGGCCCAAAATAACAACAGACACACAAGCACTCGGTATAGAATCAGAGGAGAGGGTTCATTTGCATAACATGTAGGCTCTTCCGTGAGCTTTGAGTGTCAACCGCGAGACCATCCGACCTCTGTGGAGAAGCCGGAGGCCCCGGAGTTCTGATTTTCCCACCGAAACGCCTTTGGGTGGGGGTACATCCCAGAGGTGTAAGAACACGTGCGAGGGTGGGATTTTGGTGGCTCCAAACTTGGGACCGACCGGAGCTGTCAGAGCTGAGGTAACCAAGATGAAAAAAAGATGCCGCCTGCCGCGACTTTAAAGGAGGAGGGGTCTGGCTTGCTGCTGCTACTCGAAAGAGGCTGAGGGAACTTTTCATGAAAAACAAGGTGGTAACAACAAGAAGAAGGTGCGGGTGGAGCCAAAGAAACTGCTGTTTGGGCCCCTTGATCTTAGAAGTAAGCCGAGGTTCAGAAGTGAGGACTTGTGGTTAGGTTGAGATCAGTTATTGAAGCAAATTGTTGTTGTTTTTTTTTCAAAGTGTCCCACCCAAAAGTGTGATCCTCATACTGTTTGCTATTTTTTTTTAATGTCATGGATTGTTATCTTCATTTCTCACTTCTGATTTCTACAGAGCACAGTGCAAACATAAATATTTATTTTGGACGACGCTTAGGTGTTTCCTGTACGCTAGATCATTCTGGTGCCACCTGTACGCTTTTATAGTCAGATTCAAGGCCTTCCTGTCAATCGGGTGTCTCAGGTCATGAATCAGCATTTTTAAAATATACCAAGATGTTGGCAGTCACAGTTAACCAGAGGACACTGTGTTGAGGATGTTGGGCTCTCGAATTTGTAGTTTCTCAGAGGTTCATGCCATTTATAACCAAGGAGACAGCGATCCCATGAAACATTGATATAATTGGGGAAGGCCAACTCTTACATTTATGTGTGAACATGGTTTTCGTTCAAGTAATCTAAGAGTTAACTATAAAATATCTGCTTAATGATCCTGCTTAAGACTGGTTCCCAAACCCTGAAGTCAAACTCCTAACTTAATTCTGTAACAGGCAGATTACTGGGTCCCACCTAGAGATGGCCTGATGGAGTCAGTGTGGGGTGGGGCCCAGAGGGTGGATTTAATCAGCATCCTGGGTGTTTCTGATGCAGGCATCCTTGGGCCTCAATTTGTTACACCCTTGTGTCCTAAGCTGTCAGAGCTGGGGTGGGCAGTGAGGTGCTCTAGTCCCTCAGTGGTTCCTGGATACTGTCATTCATCACCATCCCATGGGAAACATTAATTTGCATAGAGTTCTGCTTCTGGTGGTCTGGGCCAAAGCCAAGGAGTCAGCGCTTGAAAAGTTCTTCTGGTGGTCGTGAGGACTGGATAGGTTTGGGAAGTCCTGCTCTGGCCTCCTAACTAGGGAAAGAAAGTGAGGCTCCCACAGTTTTTTCTTAGCTTCCCTTGGTCCCACTGAAAAGAGACAGAGATAGGTACCCAGAGTGAGGGATTTCTGCCATCACCTTGCTTCCCACAAGTGTGGAGGAAGAAGTGGGTAAAATGTTACCCCCAGATCTCCTAACCCCAAATGACCCAAACAGGAGAGGGTCCTGAGGCAGTCTAGTTAGAGCTGCCCGGGACACTGGCAAAGCTCTGTACTCCTTTTTCTGAACGACACTGTCTGGAGCTGGGCCTCTGCTTGCAACATTGACTCAGTGAATTCCAGCCCTGTGTGTGGTGGGGACAGTATCTCCTAGGGCAGGTGGGGGAGTCTGCCACAGAGTCCAGATCAATTACAATGGAAACAGCAATGTCTTTTCCATGTGGCCTTTTTATATTTTTATTTCTTTTCCGCAACAAAGTAAAGATTCCCTACCCCTCAAACTCCCCAGCATTTCCTATTAACAAAAGGACCTTTCTCAGGTATAAAGCATCAACTGAATGTGTCTGCAGTGGCCAAGCTAGGCGAGTGGGGTTAAGGGAGCCGATTCCAAATAACTAGACACCCTACCTCTGACTCCAAATAACCAGACACCCTGTCTCTGGTTTCAATAACCAGACACCCTGCCTCTGACTCCAAATAACCACACACCCTGCCTTTTGTCCAGAGTGAGTTC
This sequence comes from Peromyscus maniculatus bairdii, assembly GCF_049852395.1. Lineage (NCBI taxonomy): Eukaryota > Metazoa > Chordata > Mammalia > Rodentia > Cricetidae > Peromyscus > Peromyscus maniculatus. Next base: position 66,821,666 of record NC_134858.1, read on the forward strand.
TCATCTGGCAAAGCCAGTAAAAGTTGGACTCCGAGTGCTGAGGAGGCAGCCATCACTCCAACGCACTCCGACCCTGGGAAGTGGTTGTGCAATACCCCGTCGCTGTGGTAGTTTCAGTGCTGTGGGCTGTGGGGACGGCGGTGACCATGACATGTGTAGTCAGTGTCCTCGGTGCGTGTATGCTGTGGTGGGTGATGTTTAAGTAAACAGACCAACTGCCTTCCTACAGGTAACTGCAGTAACACAGCCGGTCTGTCACAAGTATGGTGGCTTCATGGATGAGCACGAGGGAGCTGGATCACAGAGTTTCCCCTTGCCAACTGCCCGGCAGTAGGCCTAGGACAGAAGCTCAGAGGCCGTCTCGTCTCTCAGCACCCAGGATCGTCAGAATATTAGACTAGACTGAGCTTTCCAAACATACAGGCTCTGTCGGTTAGAGAGATGGATCAGCATTTAAGAACACTTACTGCTCTTATGGAGGATCTGAGTTCTGTTCCGGGCACACATGTCAGGTGGCTCCTGGAGATCCGACACCCTCTTCTAGCCTCCTTTACTCAGGTGTACATACCCACACACAGACACATGCTTAAAAGTGATTTTTTTAAAAAAAAAAAAAACTATTTTATTTTTTATATATTTTTAATAATTTAATTAACTTTATTTTATGTGCATTGGTGTGAAGGTATCAGATCCCCTGGAACTGGAATTAGACAGTTGTGAGCTGCCATGTGGGTTGCTGGGAATTGAACCCAGGTCCTCTGGAACAACAGCCAATGCTCTTAACCACTGAGCCATCTCTCTAGCCCCCAAAAGTAAATTTTTAAAGTGTGTGTGTGTGTGTGTGTGTGTGTGTGTGTGTGTGTGTGCGCACACGCGATGATCTTGATCTAATGGCATTGGTGAATAGCAAGGGTTGGTAAATTTTAAGCTGCACAGATGATTCTGATTGAGAAATCGCTCAAGTTCAACACGTTTATTTTATGCATGAGTCATCGGGTCCCCAGTGTCGCTACACAGTGTTGAGGAGTGGAAAGCCCCTTCGTGTGGAGGGAGGCAGGAGAAGAAGACATGGGTTCCAGTCCCAATCTGTTGCATGGTAAATGGCAGGGTTTTCCACTTACATTCTTTCCCTGTTTGTAAAATTAGGAGGTTTTGACTGACAGATGCCAGGGTCTTTTCCAGACTTCCGTGTTTATGAAGATGTTTCTGGTACAGTTGAAAGGTGGGCTGGTGTCTAGTTCAAGAAGTGGGAAAGGCAGACAGAAGCCTCCTGACTTCTCTATTCCTTGTCCCCAGCCATAATTGCTAAAGATACTTCAGTCGGCTAACCAGCTCCTTTTGGAAGTGAAAATTCTAAGGTAAAGAGAGGTAATTGCTAGGCCAGCTATTTAAATACATTTTAAAACAAGCAGGCTTTCATTAATATTAACAAATATGCCCAGACTTAGTTCTGGCAAATTACAGCCCTGTTTTATCAAGTTCTAGCCCAAAGCCTTTTCCATTTTTGATGGTTGAGTTGAAACCTAGGGGTGGGGAGAGGCTGAAAAACGAAGTGCACCAAACAGCCTTAACCACTGTATTCCACAGGAATTGTATTCCTGCCCTGACATTAAAGCCCCGAATCCCAAAAAAATGTAATGTCTCCGAATTTGTTTGCGTTGAATAACAGGCGGGAGAGTGTGCCTCCTGTGCCGTCCATTCGTGAAAAGAAAACACCAGAACTAAGCTCTAGCGTGGAGAAGATTCTGTCCCTCCTTCAGCCGAGGCCCGGCAGGCAGCCCTAAGACCTTGGGTTTCATTGCAATGTTGATCAGAAAGAGAAGGGTCTGTTAGAAACCAGCAGAGTGTGGTTTAAGCACCTTCAGAGTATTTACTTTTTTTTTTGGAAGGGGATGATATTCAACATTTCCGGGAGTGATTAAAACAAACTTTGGAGAGAAAATCTGATTGGAGTTGGCACGTGAAATTAGAGTCATATCTTCAGTGGTGATCTTTAAAGATGAGCATATTGCCGGTTCTCTGGTTGGGTAGAAATTTATGGGGAAAGCGAGGCTTCTATCCAGCAAAAATCTTCTAACAGAAGTTTCCTGTTTCTACCACCGCAGAGAAACAAAGTTGATTACCATTGAGTTAAGAGGGTTCAAACTTTTGGCAGCCTCTCCAAGGCCCCCTGCTGCTGCTCAGACTCCTCAAACCCTTTTGAAGTGGCTTAGACAGTTCTGTGTCATTTCAAATGGCTGCTTAGGAGCAATACCGACTGAACTCGTTTTGACTGTTAAGATGGCTCGAGTGTTTTCGGAATGTTTTTATTTGCTAGAAATCTGTTTTGCACTTAAGCTTCTCTTGTTGGAGAAGTTTGGTTACCAGCCATCTGATGATGCCTCGGGGTGTTTACAGAAAAAAAAACGTGGGTGCCGCAATTATATTTGAGCACAGCCCTCCCCCACCGCAGATAGCACGGTAATCAGCAGCAATGGGGAAAACATGTATTTAAGGATTTGATGCTTGTAAAAGAGGGGCCGTAAAGGAACATGGTTGTTCAGATGTGAGAAGTGACTGGCGGCTCTCCTTGTAGGCATGCTAGTAACAATAAAGTCTCCAAGTTCAACATCAAAGCCATCTTAGTTTACTCCGCCAGTGACTTGCACATCAAAAGGGGAGCTGAAGACAAAGAGAGTGCATGAGGTGTGTTCTACCTCATTGCCGGATCCCTTGATGGGGGGCGGGGGTCTTCATGAATGCAAAGCAGGTTTTTGTTGTTGTTGGGGGAAAGCTTACAGATCTTCATTTCATAAGCGGGGCAAATGAGAACTTCATTTGTTCTTCTCACTCGACATTTACTTAGGAAGGATTCATCACAGGAGAGACTGGGGTCTTCTTCTCTGGCTTCCTTCAGGTCGCAAACTCTGTACCAGGGTCGGCATCCCAAACTTCACCTAATATGCTACATGGAATTCTCTACCAAACAGCACAGTTTTAATTGAGTTCGTAGTCCGTGGTTGAGTTACCCTTGACAACATAAAATGGGACCTCAATTTGTAGAGCCCCCCCCCATCCCTTCTCTCTGTCTCTGTCGTCTCTGGCCCTCCCTGTCTCTCTCGCCCTCTCTCCCTCCCAACCTTGTGGGTGGAGTCTTGATGAATCAGGTGTGCAGTACTTAACAGGTGTGTGAGTGTATGTGTGTGTTTGTGTGTGTGTGTGTGTGTGTGTGTGTGTGTGTGTGTGTGTGTGTGATAATGAAATTTAGACCTGTTAAGCCGGCTCTTAATTAATCACCTGGTCTATGTCTCTGTTCCCTGACTCAAGTCATGTGTATTCCAAAATGCTGAGGTTAGAGCAAGAGTCAAGACCTGAAGACACACACCCCTTCAATATTACATTGAAAATAAAACCAGCCACACAAGTCTGAGGGGTGGTTTGAAATAATATGCTCAGTTTTCTTTCTTTCTTCTTTTTTCCTTGCCTTTGAAATTTGAGATTCCTTTATAGTTAGCTTCAGTAATTTACTCATTTTTAAATGCTATTGAAAAATAGTAGTGCCCAGCGCAGTCATTAATAAATACAAAGCAGCTTTCTCGGGGCTCCAGGGAAACTTAATCAACACACAGTGTTACTAATTGATGCTATACTGAGCCAGCAGAAGCAGCACATCAGTAAACAGGAGTTAGGAAGCAAGAAGTTAGGGAGCTATAGGGATTATGTCAACATCAAGGGCTGGAAATTATAATAAGGCCTCTTTAGGGGAGTATTCATTTGCATTTGGCTGAACTGGGGCTCCCGATTACTTTTGAAGACACTGGTAAGAATGCACCTCAAGTACCCACGGTGTGAAAGGGCTAACTGTGGGATTGTGGGCAGGAGCTGAACCAGTCTTCATTTTTTAACTCATGATGGTTTGATAAGTTTTCAATAGCATGGTTTAGTAGCTTCCTTTCTTAGCAATGTTAAAGAAATCAACTCTACAGATTCTCTGTTTCTAGGAGTGTGTGCGTGTGCATGTGCGTGTGCATGTGCGCGCACGCGTGCGCCCACACATGTACACATCCTCCCCCACTGGTGCACACAAGTCAACTCTTCCTTTTCACTGTGGGATCTAGGTGTCCGCCTCAAGTCCATAAGACTTCCATGGCCAGCAATTCTACCTCCTGAGACATCTACCTGATTCTTTGTTTTATAACACCAAATTTATACTGAATTATCACAACTGAATTTTTTTTTTAAATAAGTAAATAAAAGCAGAGAGGACAGGTGGGTGGAGACAGAATTAAACTAAACCTTTTAAATCTTCTTTAACCCCAACTCTACCAGGACACAGGCCTTGAGCAGATTAGAGTGCTTTGGGATTTTATTGTCCTCTACACAGTAGCCCTCTTGGTGTGTGATCCAGGGGTCTCAAAGGGTCCCCAGGGTCCTGTAGTGGGTTCTCAGGGATTAAAAGAAACTGCATGAAAATGTTAAGACGGTGTTTGGTCTTTATGTCCTGCCAACCTCCTGCACCACATGGTGAACCAAATTGGGAGGTAAGACTGCTGGATGCAGCCAGAGTCCAGGCTGTGGTACTCTTTGTGATGGTGGCCATGGAGATGTCTTCCTTATTGCACACTTGGCGTTAATAAAAAGCAATGTTCAGTGCCAGTTTTATTTAAGAATGTCCTTGATGAGGCAGTCCAAAAAGTACTAACTTTTAATTAAAGGCATTTTTTAGATATTGTGGGTGGGAGGGTGGGTGTGCATGATATGGATGGGAAGGGGGGTATTCTACATGCCATTGCTTACCTATGCATGTTCTCTCCTACCACCTTTAAGTGAGATAAAGAAATCAAATTCAGATCTCTAGCCTCGCATGGCAAATTCCTTTACTGCTGAGCCATCTCTCCACCCCTGACTTTATTCAGTTTTGACCACTGAGTACACACACACACCTTCTGAGTGGTCTTTGTAAAACTTCTGCTTTGTTCTGAAGCACCTTCTGTCTCTAGGGAGAAGTGCTGTGCCCTTGTCTGCCTCGAGAGCTAGCTTGCTACTTCTTACATGGAAATCTTTGTGCTTGACGGAATGGCTGTGGTTATTCAGACTTGGCTATGTGTCCCCGTCTCTGTGAAGTGAGCCTAGTGTCTGTCGTGTGGAGGAGAACAGTCAGCTGTGTATATTGTCAATGAGTTCAGTCTTGCATGCAGAAATGACAGGTTTGGAATACTTGTGTCCAAGCCCACGATCGACCTGATACTTGAGGCGCTGCGCTGATGACGGGAGGGGGGGGCGGGGGCGGGGAGCTCACCATGGTGAGCCCTTGAGATGATCGCCTCTGATAAAGAGATGTGTCACTGCGGAGGAAAACTACAGAACTCAGTGAACCAAACATCTCTGTGAAACCAATGCCTGGGATTACAAAACCGTGCGAGGCTTCGAGGCTCAGCCACAGGACAAGATAGAGCAACTGATTTGAATTGAGCAGAGCGTCAAGTCACTGGTGTGGTTTCAAGATCCATATTCTAATTAATGACTTGCTGGGAGTGGCCGTCCCACCTCTCGGCCCAGCACTTGAGAGGCAGGAAGTTTGTCATCAGTTTGAGGCCAGCCTGGTCTCCAGAGTGAAATCTTGTCTCAAAACAAACAACATGAACCAAAAGGGAAAATTCCCTCTTGTTAAGTTTGTGAAGCATTATAGAACATCCCAAATTGCCTGGAAGTGGTACCGCTCTTTTGGTAGACCACCTGCTTAGTGTAGGAAGGCCTTTCCCAGGATGGTGGAGGGCAGAGCATGGTGGCGCACAGCTTGATCCCAGCACTCAGGGAGAGACAGGAGGATCAGAAGTTCAAGGTCATCCTTGGCTGCAGAGTGAGTTTGAGGCCAGCCTGGGCTACTTGAGACATCCTCACACCCCCAGCCCCGTGTGTGTGTGTGTGTGTGTGTGTGTGTGTGTGTGTGTGTGTGTGTGTGTGTGTGTGTGTAAGACTATTAAAAGTAACCTTTACTTTAGCTAGTCACTTATGTGTGTGTGACCAGATTTTCTTCTCACACATTTCCCCAAGAGAACATCACACAACACATTGAATGCAGAGAAACAGCCACGAGAATCCACAGATGAAAAAGATTTGTGAAAAATAAAATAAATAGAACATTGGAATTTTTTGCTAAATTCTGGTGGAGTTTTTTTTTTTTTTTTTTTAAATACATGACAAGTAAATGTTTTAACTGTTTCTAGTCTTCCTTTGTAATGTGGTGGTTACTGATGTACAACCCAGAGACACCAAAGCTCCTTGTGGCTTTTAAGAGTATAAAAGGAGCCTGAAATCCAATGTGCTACAGTTTACTCCAGCAAAAAGAATTTGTGGCCGAGTCCAAGGTGGGAGAAGAAATTTACACGTAGACAGATTCATCGGATGAGTTTGCGTAGTTTACTAAACAAGGCACTTTCCAATATGAATTCTGCTCCCCTCCACTAACATCCTGTTGCCGCTGGCAGTGGAAGGCCATGGTTGCTGTTGCGGTATTTCCTGTTTTACTGACCCAGCAGAGATCCACTCTAACACAGTGATTTCTGGAGGCATTGTGGTGTATCCCTAACTTTCTACAACCTGCATTAGCAAGCCCAGCACTGGCGAATTCCTCCTGCCTTCCTGTTTGCTTTTGCACTCGCCGGGAGGAAATGCTGTTTTGAACCCTTGGTATCACTAAGAGCAGTGACCCAGCTTCTGGGAGCTGGGAGGCTCCTGCCGCTACTGTGGATACTTGGGTGAATTTTATCACCGTGTGATGATGGCCCCCTTCAGAAGAGCTGTCAGTCAACTCCCGCTCAGACCTTCTCCATTAGGGAACAGTCAGCCCAAGTATCTGTCGGCACCCAGAGTGTGACGAGAAGGCTCAGCCCTCATCTAGCTTCAGATCCACTTGGCAGAATCCCGGTCCATTACTCTAATTAAATGCCTGAAAGCCCAACCTTCCCTGAAATCTCTTGGGGAAAATAGCATGCAGCTAGAAAGCAGTACCTGATATTTGCTTGTAATTTTATAATCGCTTTTTTGGCATCTGACACAGAGATGTGTACACTGCCCTCTGTGACCGGGCCGTTGCCTCTTTGTTATTATCAAGCTGGGGGGGTCTCATGTTCTCACTGGCTTCTGATGCAAAGGCTGCTGGGGGGAGCAGATGTGTTTGGCATTCTGATGCCAATAACTGGGAGATAACTGGATGCCTCTGGCGCCTGATGGGTCTTGGTATTGGGATGCCTTGCTCCGGCTTGGTTTTATTGTCCAATTAAAGGTAGAGCCCGGGCACACTCACTTGTATAAACGGAGATTGTGCAATGGCCCCAGCCAGGCTGGCCATGAGAAAGCCCTTCCCCCAAATCAGGAGGGCTGGGAAGAAAGAGCGCTGAGGTGTGAAACAGCTCACAGCTGCTGTATGGTGAGGGATGAGGCCAGGGGAAGGGAAGCAAAGTGAACTCTGCTGTCCTCCAAGTCCCAGAAGGCTGTGGGGAGGTGAGGCCAAGGCAAGCCTGGCTCTTTAAACGTTAGAGAAAAATAACAACACATCTTTTACTGGCTAAAGAGAAAGCAAGGGGGTAGAGAGATGGCTCAGCAGTTAAGGGCACTTTCTACTCTTGCAGAAGACCCCAGTTTGGTTCCCAAAACCTGGGGGGGGGGGGGGCAGGGTGGCTCACAACCAAGTGTAACTCCAGTTCCAAGTCTGATGCCATCTTCTGGCCTCCATGGGCATCTGCATACTTGGCGCATACATACATACATACGTGTGTGTGTGTGTGTGTGTGTGTGTGTGTGTGAGAGAGAGAGAGAGAGAGAGAGAGAGAGAGAGAGAGAGAGAGAGAGAGAGAGAGAGGATAAAAACAATAAAAATTAATTAAAAAATAAAATGAAACACTCAACTTTCCCTCTTTGAAAATAACATGTCATAATGATTATCCTCTTTGAAGTTTACTTTTTAATGGGTTCCTGCGCTTTTTTATTTTATTAAATTCCTAGCATTGTCCTGACAACTGACTTAAAAGAATAGATTTTATATACTAAGTTGTATAATAGTTAGTAGTTTTGACCAGGCAAAGGTCAAAATACCCAAAACCAAAGGGCATTATTTTCCCCTGTGGATGTTGACTCAGAATAGTCATCAAAGTTGTATTCGTGATTTTAACCTGATTCTGTATTATTATTATTATATTATTATTATTATTATTATTATTATTATTATTATTATTATTATTGGAGGACACACATGCCATGGTACACATGTGGCGGACAGAGACAACTCTGTGGAGTCACTTCTCTCCTTGCACTTTTATGTGGGTCCTAGGAATTGAACTCGGGTCATCAGCAGTGTGTGGCAAGGTACTTCTTCCCTGCTGAGCCATCTCGTTGGCGTCATGCTGCATTTTGATATAAAGCTTACTCAAAAGGGAAGAACATAAAAGTACTAATACATTTTTTTTTTGGAACTGAGAATAGACTCAGCTTTGGGATTTTTTTCAGTCATTTTACAAACACTTTTTTTTACAACTGTAATGTTTTTATTCTTCGAGAATTTCATGTATGCATACAATATATTTTGATCACATTCACCCCTTACTCTTACCCCTAACTCCTCCCAGATCTACCCCTAAATCCTCTTAGCTTCATGTCTTCTTAATATAAGTATGTTTTATAACCCACCCAATTTAATTTGTGCCGCCCACATACTAATAGGTATGGGCCCATCCACTGGCGCACGGTCCACCAACCAGGGACCACACCAGTAACACCGACTCTCCCGGAAGCACGTAGCTGCCAATGGCTCCCAGGCTAGGGGTTGGGGCACCTAAGTCCCTCGTACCTCCACACCAGAACAAACTTTTTGTTGATTCCCAATTCTTCACACTTCCCCTTCACAAGGTGAAATGAAATTGGCAGCCTTGCAGCGGAGAAAGTCAAGGCACCAAGACTATCTTCCTTTACGTTTAGGCCTTGTGTAAGCACCATAAACACCGACTCCTAAATGAAATAATGGGATAGGTGGAAAGGAAACGGTGAGATGGTCCAGTGATGTTGCCATGGGAACCAGAAGGTCTTCTGCCATGTAATGCTGTCTGGACACTCTCTAGCTCCTGCTGAAGGTTCCAGCCCAGGCAGAGCTAGCCAAAGCAAACTGGGCCTTGTTTTGAAGGTGATCACCCCTCTTAGGGGGCATCTTAGTGCTCTTCTGGCTTAGCTGAGGACACGGTTGCATCTGGCCACAGACAAAGGACATCAAGTGGGTCCATCTCTCCAGATGTCTGGCTGTCTCTTGGTTCTAAGGAATAAAGAAAACAAAATCCACCTGGTAAGAAAACTTAGAAAGGAGGGTACACATGTGAAAGACGCTTGATACATCTCACATCTCGCAGACACTGAATTCGTCTATGTAAGTGTGATGTTATAACAAATGTCATCATCCTCTCTCACATAAGGCATGCAGTGCGTATCACACCATCAAGGTTGAAGTTAAGGGAATGACTTTGTCCAAGCTCATCTCACATGGTGCACATTGCACTTGAACCCAGGCCTGTCTCCTGCATAGGTGATCTGGTCAGATAGGAGCCAATGGGAGAGCTTGGATGACAAATCCCACCTATTAGAACCTAAGAATCATCTAATCCTGTGGGATCCCAGCCCTGATACTGCAGTGAGCATCGGAGTTCTCCGCTCATGGTTTATCAAGTGCTTCCTCTGTGTCAGGCACTGTGAGATGATGACCACATTTAATAGTGATGCCCCTCATCTCCACTTTTTACAGAGGAGGAAACTAGGACTCAGAGAGGCAGAACAGCTTGCCCAGGATCTCAAGTCCAGCATGCGGCTGCATCTGGAGGCTGCATCCACCTGACTCCCTAGACTGGGCTGACCCCTCTGCTGTCCTGACCCAACATCCCTAGCACCACGTGCATGTCACAGAATACATTGTTCCTGACTCTGTGATGACGTCCCTGTGCATATCTCAGGGTTCTTTCTCAACATGTCAGTGGATGCTAAATACAAGCAAATGTATTATTAAGCATGTGATATGTGCTAGGTACATTATAAAGGGATAGCAAGGGCCTGGGGCAGGAAAGATTCATAATAAGGGTAAATGCCTGCCCAGAAGTATACACACAGTTCATGGCAGGGCATAGCACAGAGAAGTCCTGATCAGACCAAAGGCCTAGTTGCAGCTTTCTAGAAGAGGTAAAGGCTGAGCCAAGCTTTGAAGCAAGGAAAGGTCACTCCCAATAAACGAGCGAGCTGGTGGAAACTCTCAAGGGGTCGACGATCAGCAATTTGGGGGACAGCAAGAAGTTCAGTGTGTCCATCTGGGGACCACTGGAAATGAGGCATCCAGGGGGATCTGCAGGGCTCAGACTATGAAAAGCACTGCTGTCACTCTCCAGAGTGCTGTTCTTCGGTTTCAGAGTGATGGGGGCGTGCTGAGGGAGGTTGCCAAACCTTTTTAAGGCACACAGAATCACTTAGTACAATCAGGTGTACTTAGTGGCTTTCTTTTGCTTCATTATTTTGGAGGGGATAGAAAGCAAGCTTTCGGGACCCTTCTCTGGAATGATTTGGGTATCACTGCCCATGCTCCATCCACGCCCACCCCCTGTGCACTGTCAAGAGATGCATGAAAGGCACCCACCATGGACTCTTTCAATGGATTTTCTTTTTTTTTTTTTTGCACTTTGCTTATTATAAATTGATTCCAGGACTTCATTACGGTGTCACCAGAGATGAATGGGGCAGTAGTGTTTTGCCTTGCACTGCCAGAAGGAGGGAAAACAAGTTTCTACGGAGCCGTAGTTCAATCACGCTGCTTGCAGAAGCAAGGCCATGAAAGGCTGGAGCAGTGTGGCTTTGATTCTAGAAACCCCCGTAGCCCTGTGGGTGCTACAAGCAAAGGCGTAAATTAAAGGTTGGAGCCAGCTTTCAAGTATCGACTATCGAGCAAAAAGCTCAGCCCACACTCATGCACTTACTGGGGCTTGTTAAAATAAAAATACGATCTTGGCTGGGCTCGTGTCGCAGCCGGTATAATTATGACATTGAAGATTGCTGTTTGAATCGGGGCTGCTACAGCACGCATTTATTTAAAGATAGGCTTGGTAATTTAATACATGTTAGGCAGGACTTAGCTCCAAATCGGGGGGGAAAGCATTGTTGCCAGCTGCCTCTCAGGTTATTTCTCTTCCAGGCAATACAGGTAAATAACCTGGAACTAGGCAAATTTAGCCAGAATTGGAAGGGGTCTGGTTCCCTGATGTATTGATGCTGGCCTGTTCAGGGTTGCCATGTCATTATTGGCTCCCGGTTATTTCACAGATGAGATATGTGTTGAAGGTAGTTGGCTTTTGAAAATATAATTTGGTATAGGCATCGTTTGTGGTGTGTGTGTGTGTGTGTGTGTGTGTGTGTGTACACATGCATGCATGCACACACATGGCTCTGGAGCCAGAAGTCAACATCAGGTGTCTTCTTCAGACCACTCTGTACTTCCCTTTTGGGACAGGGTCTCTAGCTAGCCAGTAAGCTTCCAGGATCCCTCTATCTCCGCCTCCTCAACCGTAGGATTAAAGGCATGTCCCTTCACATGGGTACTGGGGATCCAAACTTAGTAACTCACGCTCATAGTCTGAGCCTCTTGACCCGTAGCCCCAGCCCTACATCCTAATTATAAGTTTCTTTTTTAAATGAGGGGTGGTGGTGCATAACTAAGAAGCTACTTTTCCTTCTTCTTCCCACCAATGGCTGAGGTAAAGTGACCAGCTAGATACAACAGTCACAGCCTATGAGACACAGTGTATTATATTGACTGAATATCCCTAATCTCCAATACTCTCAAGCCTGAAAGCTGAGAATGGGCACAATTATGGATTTGGGAATGGTTCCGTTTTCAGTTCAGATATTGCTACCAGTACTCCAAAATCCAGAAGCAATGTGAAATGCCTCTAATTCCCCGGCATTTCAGGAAAGGGGTACTGCCTCTGCGTTTCCCATGTTTTGGTTGTTTCTTTTCTTTTTTTTTAGTGCTTCATCATATCGTGAGTATTCAAGGGTTCAGGAAGTTGTGGAGAACTACACAAATACAACATAGAGTGCTCATTTGGGGACTGCCTTCTCCCTCACCTCCTTTTCCTAGCATGTGACTGGCTAAGCCATTCTCTCCTCCCTCGCTCCTTCCTGGTCCTGTACAGCCAAGCACTAAGCATCTTCTCTCAAATGAATCAACTTATCCCCACGACTGAGTTGCGTTTGATGTTGAAGGCCACTCAATTATGTCAGTTAAGAAACCCCTGACGTAGCTGGGCAGTGGTGGCGCACACCTTTAATCCCAGCACTCAGGAGGCAGAGGCAGGCAGATCCTTGTGAGTTCAAGGCCAGCCTGGTCTACAGAGTAAGATCTAGGATAGGCACCAAAACTACACAGAGAAAGCCTGTCTTGAAAAAACAAACATATAAACAAACAAAAAAACAAAACAAAAAATACCCTGAAGTCAAGTCTGGGAGACAGAAGAGGTGAGGTTGCACCCACCCAGCCTCTTGACCACAGATCTGTGGGATTCCATGCAAGGAATGCCACTCACAGGCCTTCTCTCCTCAGGAGTGCTGGGATGTGGGAACAGATACCAGTGCGTGTCAGCTATCTTGTTCACTTATCTGCGTTCCTCACATTCTTCCCTTCCTCAGGGACTTTTGAAAGGAGTCACAGAACAGTGGTAACACGGGTTTATGTGCAGACACACTGTTCTGATGAGTGAGGCTGATGATTCCCCAGTCGGGATTAAGACTCTTCGCTGTAGAAAGGGACAGCTCAATGCAACAGCCTCCTAGGCCCTGGGGCGCTGTGTAGAGTATTGGAACTGTAGACCATAGGGGCATCTAGTCCAGTGTGATCAAACTGCACCAGATGGGAGATTAAAGGCCAAGCCCAGGCTGATTTGGTGGAAGGTTAAAGACTAGAATTAGGATCTTCTCATTTCTCTGCCAGGGTCTGTCCATAGCTCATACTTCTCTGCACACAGATAGCACTAAGAGTGTCAGGGCAATGCAGTAGTCCAAAGGTGCAAGTGTCATGTTAGGCCTGTGTACCACTAGTCATTATGCTATACGTGTGTGTGTGTGTCTGTATGAAGGTGGTACATGTATGTTGTATGTGAATAGTGTATGTGTACATGATCTGCTGTCTTGCTCGCTCACTCTCTGCCTTAGTCCTTTGAGACAGGGTCTCTGACTGAGCCTGGTGCTAGGCTGGTGGTTAGCAAGCCCCAGCAATCCTTTCTCTTTCCCCCATGGTGCTAGGGTTACGGGTGCATAGATGGCCATGCCCATTCAAGTGCCAGCAAGCACTCTTACCCATAAGCCACCTCTCCAGCCTTGATTATATGTTTTCATGGAAAAATTAAACTGTTTCTAGTTAGGAGACAAGTGAGAGAAAAAAAACATCCAGCAGAAGACCTGTGTATACAAGGGCTTAATTATGGTAGTCTTTAAAGGCACAGAAAAACAAAGGAAACCCCTCAAATCTAAGTTCCACTGAACTCAGAACTGTGTCAGAGAAGCCAACAGAGTCATGTCCTTTCATTCTGAGTATCATGAAAATGTACCCCTCACTGTCAACTGTTGGTCTTCCCATAGGAGACTCAGTGACATCCCTCTCCTTACCCCCACACCCAAGGTAAAACAACACCAAGAATAATAAATAACCACCTTCGGATAATGCCAATGGGCAAACATATCCAGAATTGATTACATAAGGTAGTGTTGGCAAAATGAGAGAAAGAAAAGGCGGGTAAAGAAAAAAAAATGATCAGCTGTCGAGCCCTGGACCATACAAGGCAGAAAAGAGACTGGGTAAAATGTGTAATAATATGGCAATATGCGTCCTTGCTGTCTCATGAGCGGGTCCTGACAGTTATCTAGTCCAAGTCACTCCTGTGACTTGAGAGGAAAGAGGAGCTCAGAAAGGTTAAGTGGCTGGCTCAGCACCACCACTTAGCAGCAGAGTCAATTTTGGAACTTTGGTCTCTTGACTCTCAGGGCAGTGGCCCAGCTACTGTACCATGACCCTCTAATTGATTGTGTGATGACAACCTGTGTCCGGGGTACGGGGTCAGCTTCATGGAGACCTCTAAACGAATAGCTGTTGGAGACTTACCGGGAAAGCTGTTTGTGGTTTTAACCATCTCCAAAGGACCAAAGTAGATTAATACAGTATGGCATAAAATCTGACGTTCCATCTGGAATGGAAGGAGGTTTTGCATGTACATGGCAAAACCTAATAAGTATGTATTAAGTGTTTATTAAGTGCCTGTATTGTGTTTGTGTGACCTACAGCCCAGGCTCAAGTGTCTCCTCTCTAAGAGGCGGGGGAGGGGGAGACACCACTGGGTTTGTCCCCTTCGAGTCCCTTCTCCTCCCTCTTGTGTCTCAGGTACACATCTTTCCTTTCTCTGGGTTGTCATATCCTTTCCATCTGCTCTTTAAATGTCAATCTCTGTCCTCTTCTCCTTTCTTAGCCAGTGTGGGTTTCTCCTCTTTATCTTGCTCGCCTTTGGCTGACGCATTCGATTTGCATGTCTTTAGCTGCAGTTAATATCTGCTAAATCAAACCATATTGGCTTGAATGGCTTCCATTGAGTTCCGAATAAAAGGATGCTTCAGTTGCCTGGCTCGGCTCTCTGTAGGTTCTTTGTCAGTCAGGAGGTTTAACTTACTCAAGACCTTCCTTGTCCTCAGCCCGCATCCCTATAGTGTTCACCTCCCCTGTTTAAGCCAGCTCACCCTTTGAGCTGTTATTCCTGTCAACTGATCTCTGTTTTGGGGGGAATGGCTGCCATTTCGTTTACTCATGATTTGGTGAAATCTATCCACCTGTTGTCCCTGTTTACTGTTGTGTGGTTTTAACTTCTGCTGCTACCATCCTTGCAAAGACCGCAACCACGGCTGTCTTCAGCCAAGCCACAGTGAGCACGCACTGTCCGAGCATCCGCCAGAGGACTTGAGCCTCCAAGGAACAGCCCTTCGTCTTTTCAGAGAAGGGGAGCAAGATGAGCAAGCCCCTTTCATTGATTAATTGAATTCAACCAGTTTCCTATAGCGAATGCCTCTTACCACAGAGAAAGGATTAGATTCTAAGTGCCAGAAGAAAGGTGTGAACAGACACTAACCACAAAAATGCCTTTTGTAAAGTACGTCATCCGCCATTGATTTTACACTCCAGGAAGTGCCAGTCTTGAAATTTGTGTTTGTTTGACGCAAAACCATCTGAACCGAAATCCACATGAAATATATCAAAACTCCTCAGCCACTTTTATCCACTTCATCTCTGTCATCCAACAGCTGCCCGTTCTTCCCTTCTCAAAGAAGCCATGCTAGGGATTTGCTAGCAGAATGGTGCTACTTAGATTCAAGATCAACTTCCATGACAAGGAAAGTGAAAGGAATTCAGAGGTGAGTGGGCTCTGTGCCTGCAGGCTGCAGAAGTGAACTGTGGAGATGCCCTGCAACTCCATCTGACATATTCCCGGATTCGCGCCTGCTCTCCCTCCTGCCTCCTGAGTATTAGTGGCTAGTCATGACTTCCTGTGCAAGACACTCTGGAGAGAAGGAGCGTCTTCCTTTCCGAGAGGCAGTCTCACACCACACTAGGAAGCTGGGTGTGTGAGCGGTTCAAGGCCTCAGAGAAGATGTACAAAACTCATCCTTTCTCCCAAGTCTACCAGCTATGGAAGACAAAAAGGAACCTCCGTGTCATCAGGCATTTTTGGAGATGCTGAAGGATCTCTCCAGTAGGAGAAGCCTCTGGGGCTTCTTTTGGTACAACTGTCTGAGGCTACCCCCCATCATTGGGGGCAACACTTATTTCTGGCAGATCCAAAACGTACATGAGGTCAAAGTGGCAGTGGGAACTTTAGGCATCATCCTATCCATTTTCCCACAGAGAACTCCTTCCCTCCCCAGAGCTTACTATCCAGGAAACCGTCCTCTCCGGCATGGAGTTCTCATGGGGTTACAGATGTTGTCCATATGTGGAAAATTTCAGATTATCACACCTGGAAAGAGCTCCCAGCATCTAATGAGGAGAAGCCATGGATAGTGATAAATATTCCGTGATACTCAAGACAGCCTCATAGTAAAGAACTCTCTGGCCTTAGAAATCCCCACAGAACATGGTCATTGCCTTGGGTTCATAATAGATCCATTACACATGACATCTGCATTTTTTCTTTATCAAAGTAAGTTCTACTTTTAAATGTTCATTTTCATTGAACCTGATGAGACAGGTCTTTAATCCCAGATACTCGGGAGAAAGAGACAGGAGGATCCTGAGTTCAAGACCAACCTGGGCAACCTCACAAGATCCTATCCCAAAATAAAAATATGCTGGGCTTGTAGCTTTGTTGTAGAGAGCTGGCCTGGCATGTGTGAAGCCCTGGTTCCATCCTCAGTACTGTTAAGAAGTGCTTGTGTTCACTTTCTCTGTGTGTGCAGGTGTGTGTGTGTGTGTGTGTGTGTGTGTGTGTGTGTGTGTGTGTGTGTGTGATGTGTTACAAGTGCATGCAAAGGCCACAGGTCAACCTCAGCTGTCATTCCCTAGGTGCCAACCACCTTGTATGTTTGGAAATAGGGTCTCTAATTGGCCTGGAGTCCACCAAGTTGGCTAGGCTAGCTGGCCAGCAAGCCCAAGGATTCCTATCTCCTTTTCACTAGTGCTGGAAATACAAGCATGAGCCACCATGTATGGTCTTTTTTGTTTGTTTGTTTTTTGTTTGTTTGTTTTTTTAAATCAGTTCTAGGTAATCAAACTTGGGTCCTCATGCTTGCAAAGCAAATAACTTACTGACTGGGCCCACTTCCCAGCCCTCATCTTTCCTGTTAACTATAGGAATGTTACAGGCAGGAGGGACATAGTAAAAGTGTTGCATTAGCAAAAGAAGGGAGAGGCATGCTGCATGCCATGGTAAAGTCAAGACCAGAAGTGAAAGAGGACATCTTGCTACTAGAGAAGACACGAACACAAATGTTCAGTGCCCCTCGGCAGGTGAAGTGAGGGTGATGGACAAAGGCAGTGCCTGGGCCTCTGGACATCAGACATGCTGGTGAGAGAGCCCCAGCCCTTGGCTCTGACCCACTGACAACATCTGGGATAACTGGTCTACCACAGCAAGCTTTGCTCCCATTTTGTTCTAAGAGAATTTGTCAGTTTGAACTTAATTGTGAATCACCCCGGCTACTAATTATTAGAAACACGTTTTGAGATTCATAGATGACTTATGAAACCTGATTAGTGGTTAGGACTGTTTCTGCTTATGGTTATTGAGATTGTGCAGCTAAACATTGGGCAGGTAGCATACATCAGCCCTAACAACATGTGGATCCACACTTGGCTCTTTCTGTTCCAAAACCTTGAAGTGAGGTAGTAAATAAGTCCAAACTCCTTAGCAAGTGCTTGGGCCCTTCAGAACTGTTGTCTCCCACCTGTCCCCTGCCTTCTGTCGTTACTGTGATGTGAGCCTTTTTCTCCTCTTACCCTTTCCTGTAGGCCCGGCCAGGCTGCGTCCCTCTATCCCATCTCAGCACCTGCTCACAATAGAGTGTGACATTCCTTCTTCATGGCTCCGATTCGATGGCAAGGGACCCTCCTGAATTCACTTTGAAACCAGTCTGATTTGGTATATTGTGAGACTCTAGTCTTTACAGGTTGTTAGTATGTGCTAAACTGGTCACCTCCCGAATATCTAAATCTGTAATAGTAATATCTAAAGCTGCTGGCTAGGAAATCACCTTGATTACTCTATTTTCCATATCGACTCAGCTTTCAGAGTATTTAAACCTAAGTCCCTTAACTGTTTTCCAGTATGCACTGTGTTTAATCAAGTTTCTGCATGAAACACCAACATTTCTCTTTTCCCTTCCTATATGAAATTTTTTAAAAATAAAATCCTTTTAAAGCCTAATCAGGGAATTAGGCATTTTTTGTACCACCTAAGATCCTTTATTAAGAGAGAAAAAGAAGTAAAATCTTAGCCAGGAGTATACGTATTAAATACCTGGAATGGCCCTAGAATAAGCATTTTTACAGAGTTAAATATTTGCGTCTATACTTAGATCTATAAATTATTATTCTTTGAACTTGAAGTGGATTTTGAACTGGGCTCTCCGTAATTATAATAATCATCCATTTCATTTATATATACTTGAGCCATATAGACATTAACTAATTACTTCTTGATCACACAGCCTAATAGGAAGACTTTCCTTGCTGTCCTGGTTTTTACAGTGTGCATATGAGTGTGTGTTAATTACAGACCCCTCTGATGAACTTGGCATCATATTATCCCGGTGCTTACTTCGTAGCCCGTCGACATCAAGGGTTTGGTAGGTGGGCAAGAAACTTGTATTAGAGTTAACTTCTGTTTTCCAGCCAGGAGGTAAGTGACATTTTATGAACCCATCAAATACCTGGCTTGGGTTCAGGCACAATTCATTTTCCTTAAGTATTTAAATAGTTGTTTGAGGAGTGTTGACTTTCTCAATTCAGGCCACATCATAATTGCCTAATTAAAAAAAAAAAAAAGGAGAAAAAAAACCAGGTGGTCTCTAAATATATTTGAGCCAAATTGAGCTTTAGTATAATCCAGCTTGTGTGTAGGTGACATGGCTAATTAAGTTAGCCCCATTAGGGTATGCTTTCAGATGTGGCTGTTGCCCTCTCGCTGTCTGTTCCATTAAAGACTGCCGTTGTCACTCATTGAACATGAAACAGATCCATCTGGAGAAAGTCCATCGTGAAGGGGACAGAGGTGGCCGTGGGTGACACTGGTGGAGGCTGACGGCCAAATACAAGTGCTCCGGAGATGCAGAGACACAGCACGAGTGTAGTTTGTTTCATTATTCTGAGACCCCTGCCTGCTGCCGACTCCGTCACACATTATATGTCCGGTGCACACACGCGTCACAGGGGCGGAATCCCCGGTGCTGCCCTCAACACAGTCAGAATCCAGCAGCCAAGAAGAGCGCTTGAACCTCTACTTACAAGAAAGCAGCCTTTAAAATGATTTTAATTAGTCAATTGCAGATTTTCCATGGTCCCGGGGAATGGAACCCCAGGACCTCTCATGTGCTGGGCACTACCCCTTCCGCCAAGTTCCGCTCTCCCAACCCCCCTTCTCTTGGATAATTTAAAAATGAAGATGAAGGAAAGCAAGTGGCTTATCTGTGGATTTTACAGAATAATTCTTGGTAACACACCCATTGTATCGAGATCAAATTGTGTCGCCCTCTGTTAAAACTCCTATTGTGTCTCAAAAACAGCCTGTGTGAAAAGAAGACAGTGTCCCTCTGAGTGCTGAGGGGTGAATGTGGAGGCTGAGGTTTCAGGAACATTCTATCTCTTTGCCGAGATACTTCTGGAACAGGATAGATAGTATTCGGGGAACTCATGGGGACACCACTGTTGGGCCACCACAGTCTACCCCGCCCCCCCCCACACACACACACTTTCCTACTTAGAGAATTGTGCTTAACACAACCAAAAGATCAGAATTCCCCCAGCCCAGCAAGTTTCACATGCACGCAAGTGGTGTTCTGTGGCTTTCGGTTGCCCAGTTTTCTCATAAGTGAAGGGTTTGGATAGTTCTCTCCAATCTGCCAGGAAAAACAGCTCCAAAGGGGCCAGCAAGATGGCTCAGCAGGTAAAGGCCCTTGCTGCCAAACCTGATGACTTGAGTTCAATCCCCAGGACCCCCCATGGTGGAAGGACTGAACTAAGCTCCTACAATATATCCTCTGACCTCCACACATATGTCTTGGCAGGCATGCACACATATATACACAAAATAAGTGTAATAATAATTATTTTAAAAAGTTCCACAGGAAGATCTTATTTGGTGGTCAAAGGTGAAAAACATCACATTCAGGTAAAGTTGGTAACCCATAGCAACAAGGCTGACATTCACTCATTCGTTTCTACATGCCAGACACTGGGCCAAGCGATCAGCAAATGTGTCAACAACTTTAAAAGAAAGAACCATTCTTGTCTGTGCCTTAAAGATGAGGGGGAATTAAGGCCCAGAGAGGTTCATGATCTGCAGAAGGCCACACAGCCTTCTGTGTGAGAACCAGGATTTGAGCAGACCCGTCTAACACGGGCCTCCCTCCCAGCCTGTCAACCATGTCTCTATGTCTGCGTCTGTAATATGTATGGTTGTAATATGTATCCTTGTAATATGGATGGTTCTCAGATGTCACGTGTGTATTATGACAGACATGTTCAAGTTGGTGTGCACGGGGCTGGGCATCAAAGAACAAAGAGAGAGATGGATGAAGGCCTGCGGAGGATGGGGATGATGACCTTTGCACACCAAGTGCCATGCTTGCTTAAAAACAAGTATGTAAGCCACAGCCATTGCGTGTGTACTTTCTGCATCAGAGCAAATCTCCTGATGACCACTAAGAGTGAACCACAGTGACCTAGCACAGTGACCTCTGATTAAGATTGCCTGTGATATAGCCACACAGGAAAAGCCATGGCTCGGACCTCCAGGGGCGCCCGTTTCCTGGTCAGATCTGTGGTCTGCCAGGAGTCCTCTGTCCCCCAGGCCATAACACGGACCATTCTGTTGTTGAATATCAGATATTTTCCATACTAGGAGGTGACATGGGTCTTGCAATCTCCATACTTCTAAGAAAGAAACTGAGGCTCAACCAAACCTCTGTAAGGTGGCAGACACAGGCCCCTGGGAGGTTTTGACCATGGTAGTTACTGAAACCTGTCAGAAGCATCGCCTGAAACTCCCCAAGGTCAACTTCATTTTTCCTGAAACTCCTTAAGGTCAACTGCATTTTCAAGTGAAGTGGGACAGCTATTCAATACTTCTTGCCTGCTGATCTACACTCAGCTAACATACTGGAAGTGGGATTCCACAGGGGAAATGGAGGTGTCTAGTTAGACCAAGAGGACTGAGAGGCTGTCCAATTGCCCGGCACATGCCCTGGTATTTGCATGGTCAGAATCTTGCACTTTGTGGGGGCTGGAAAAGTACTTGTGGTTTGTTTAGGTACCGGGGGTTCTGTCTGAATATTAAAATACCATTTCTTTTTGGTTCACTGGGTTGGGCTGGCTCCAGTTTCCCTTTGGGAGACTGCTCCTGTGGCTGTGGTTTGGGATTGACATTTACTTTCCTTCTGGGTTAATGGCCCCTTTAAAAAGTGTATTGCTGTTTTGCAATTCAGAATCTACTACATTGTAGAAGGGAGTTCAAAAACCTTGGGAGCCATCTTGTGGTTAAAGCATCTTTCTCAAGTTTTTCTACAACATTGCATGGAATTCTCGTGTACTTTTTGAAGTTAAGGGGCTGCGCTTTTTTTTCATTGCTTTGTCATTGAAATCATAATTAGTACTTAATTATCAGTTTGCATTCCCCAACATTTAAAAAATATAAATTGAAACTTACCATGTTTTATATTTATGATTTATAATATATTATTTAAAATTTTAGATTATAGAGTGTCTCTACCACCCTTTGGGTATTCATGGGTGTGTGCGTGTGCATGTGCATGCATATATACATTTTTTTCAAGCTTTGATTAGCACCAGGAGTAAAAATCATGTGTTTTTCTTTATAATCTTCTATAATTTCTAAATTTGTCTCAGTAAACCTATATGATATCTAAACATGAGGGGGGGAGCTAAAATTGTGTTAGTACTTGTTACAAAGGAAAGTTGTACAGATTGCCCAAGCGAGCATATAAAGAAGCCATTTAGATCAGTTTATTCCTCGTATTCATAACAAAATTACAAAAGTGGCCATTGACTGGGCTGTTGTGCAAAGGAAATGTTGGGGGTGTGAAATATGATCCTGTGGTGGTGACACATGGTTATATCACACTTCAGAAAGTACGCAAATACTTTCTGTAACCTGCGTCCCCTAGGAAAACAAAACAAAACAAACCCCTCAGACATGTGTCCTGGTTACCTGATGGCCTCATGTTAGCGTGTAAGTAGGCCACTGTTTTTGGCTTCATGATCATTTTCAACCTCAACTTACTTGAGATGAGAATTTTCTAGAGACTTCTAGCAGGGGTGTGGTCTTGCAGCAAACAGAAGGGTGGTTCCTCTCAGCTTTTTCTTTTCTTTTATTTTAAACTTTGTCACATATAGGCTACACATGGTGGCTTGGCTTGGTCCAAAAATAACATGAAATCACAAATTCAAACCACTCACCAGCTTCTTGGTGTAAATTAAGTCGCTTGCTTACTGAAAAACAACTATACTCAGTCTTAGCTGTATAATCAAGGAAAGAAAACAAAAGTCAGGATTCAACAGGGCAACATGAAGCAAAACAAAGCAGAACAAAATGCCGGTGGCCAAGTTCATGAGATTAGATATATTTGCCTTTGGAGTCTTGTAGGGCATGGAGTTTTGCTTGGCTTAAAGAAATATTACAGAGATTTGACGTTCTTGAAGACGTATCTGCTGTTTGGCGTTAGAGAGGGGGCTCTGAAGTTAGGAGCACTTGTTGCTCTTGCAGAGGACCTCAGTCCCTTTCCCAGCACCCACATGGCAGCTCACAGTTGCCTGTAACTCCCATCCCACAAGGTCTGACTCCCTCTCCTGGCCTCTACAGGCAACTGCACATACATGGTGCACATATGGACAAGCACACAGGCACAAAACAACAATAAAAATAAACAGATCTTCAAATGTATCCATTTAAAATCATGGAGAACAGATAGAAAGTTCTCTCAAATTGAGTGTGTTTCTGATTGTTATCAAGGAATTATGTGACTAAGAGAAAGGTGGTTGCCACAGGTCTGTCATACTTCCCCTGGGCTGTTAAAGAATAATGATCTATCAGTTACATTTTGTCTGTTAGATGGTTCCCTCCTCCTACTGCAGCAAGCCTGCATCTATCTTCCTGCAGCCTCTCCTACCAGGAGCTAGCTGAGGGTTTAGGACGTAAGCAGGCACGTTCCACGCTGCCAGAACAGCATCCAAGTTCAAGCACTACAGCTTATACACCTGACTCGCAGGAAGTCACTTTGGATCCAAGACATCCTATTTGTAATTGCTTTCTACCCAGCTTTCCCTGACAATGTCAGCAACTTGGTTGAGTTCCAAGCACACAGTTAAATTCTTAACACAAAATATTGGGCTTGGGTGTAGCTCAGAGGCCCTGGGCTCAATCCCCAGAACTATTTATATATTTAAAAAAGGAAAGCATACTCATTTCCAGTCAGTAGGGGGAGGGCCAAGAACACATCTCACATATGACTGAAGAAAGGAAAAGAACTCCTAAGCTGATGGAGTGGGAGAAGCAACTGTGTAAGATGAAAAGGATAGCAGACCGCAGTTACTCCATGTTGGAGCCATGTCCATTTGTCTCTTAGAAGACCCCAGATATACCGACAACATTTAGAATTACCTCATGCTTCTTTGGTAAGTTTCAAGGAAATCTTAAAACAAGTTATAATGATTCTTCATCCTCAAGAAGTTAAATGAATAAAGTGGGTCTCTAGGTTGGGAGGGCGCTTGCTTAGCATGGCCAAGCCCTGGGTTCTATCCCCTACACCACAAACAACAGGAGTGATCGTGAACCCCAGGAACCTTAGCACTGGAGAGGTAGAGACGGGAAGACCACAAGGTCAGGATCATCCTCTGCTACATACTGAATTGAGGCTAGCCCTTGCTGAAGCTCTGACCAGCTGAGGTATGAGCCCTTCTGCTGCAAAGTACTTGACAGTCACAAAGCTGTCTGGAGCTAGGAGGACTGACTGCATTGTATTCTTTGAAAGGCTACCCCCAAATCATCATCTGCTTGTTCGTGGTTGGCAGATGTTTCTCTTGTACCCTTATCACTTGGACAACTCTGACCCAGGACCCCAGAGTTTGTAACAGTATCACCAGCCCAGCCAAGCAGAGGTTGTAACTTATTACATAAGAGTACAAAGAAAATTTGGCCAAAATAGGGCATTCCCTCCCTTGGCCTTTTCTGTCTCATGTATCTTCCACCCTGTGAGTTTGTTTAAGACAGGGTCTCATGCTGGCCTGGAACTCGCTATGTAGTTGAGGATGGTCTTGAATGGCTAGGGTCACAGGCAAGTCCTAACACACTTCATTTCACTCTAGTCTCTTCTGTTTCCAAATGAGGGCATGGCAAGAGTGTTATCGGACATATCCTCTCACAGAGCCCACCCCTCTATCTCCCAGATAACGGTAATAGTTGTGAGCACTCTAGCTCTTTCTTCATTGAAGAAAGTGGGTCATTTTTATGTCTGAGTATAGAGAGATGGCATCGCTCTTCCATGGCAACTTGAAACTCAACTTGCCCAGAATCCATGAGTATTAAGCAGAAAGCGTAGAGATGGGAGAAAACTATTCCAGCCAGTGAGGAGTTGGAGAAGTTTCTTCTCCACAAAGAAGAAAATGATAACCAGTGGCTGTGGGGTTGACCGGACATTTGGAGTTGGGTTTGGGGCCATGTCATCAATACTTACTGAATGTCAATCAGGCATTGAGTGATATGCTCTGCAGAATGATGCTTTCCTATAATCATCCCTTGTCAATCCTCACTGAGTTGGGATGCAGGAACAAAGGCTCAGGAAGGAGACTGGCAAGGTAGTACCTTCCCAAAGGGACATGTTTGAGGCAAAGAGAAACATCTTTTGGGTTTGACAACCTGTCTTCATTTTTCCAAGACTTTCTGAGGTGACTTTGAACCAAGGATGGGACATGATGCACATAAAGGGAAGTTGTGAGCATGCAGACATGAGAGGCCCCATTTGTAGACAATAGCCTCTGTGGGACAGGGCTAATTCCTCCCGAGTCCCAGAGATTCTGACTTTTAGGGCCCACAGACAGGGCCTCCTGTCGCGCTTTCTCAGAAACATAGGGGCAGTCGATGGCAAAGCCTTCACCTGCAGAGTGAGAAAGAACGTCTCCCTAGGAGATTGGAGCAAGAAGTTATTGAAACTTATCTTCAGATCTCCACCTTGGCTTTCCACTCTTCCACGGGGTCTTCATCAAAGGGTAGAGTAGAAATGGGGTGAGGGACAGGGTGGTGGACATTTCCAAGCTCTTGCCGGGGCCATATTTTCCCCCTCCACCTTTCTATCTGTGAACTACCCACAGCACTTTCAGTTTTCAGAGTAGCATTTTTTACATTAATTCAGTGTGTGTGTGTGTGTGTGTGTGTGTGTGTGTGTGTGTGTGTGTGTGTGTGTGTGTGATCTGGCCTCCACACATGCCAGTGTATGTGTGGAGGCCAGATGACAATGTGTGGGAGTTGGTGTTCTTCTCCCACTATGGGAGTTCTAGGGATTGAACTCAGGGCAAAAAGCTCAGCAACAAGAACTTTTACCTGCTAAGTCATTTAGCCAAACTCAAGAGTAGATTTTCATCAGAAGATAAGTAGGGAACACAGAGCCCTTTGTCAATAACTGAACTGGTTTATAGGACCAAACACGAGGGCTGAGGAGGTGGTTCAGTTGGTAAAGTGCTTGGCACTCAAGAATGAGGACCCAGTTTGATCCTTCAGAATGCGTGTGCGCGCGCGCGCGCGCGCGCGCGCGCGCACACACACACACACACACACACACACACACAGTCAGCAATGTGGTGTGTACCTATAATCCCAGCACTGGGAAGGAAGAGATGGGCATCTCTGGGGCTTCCCTAGCCTAACTGGTGAGCTCAGGCCAGTGAGAGACCCTGTTTCAAAAAACAAGCTGGGATTGAGACTGAGGAAGACATCTGAGGTTGATTTCCAGTCTCTCTCTCTCTCTCTCTCTCTCTCTCTCTCTCTCTCTCTCTCTCTCTCTCTCTCTCTCTCTCTCTCTCTCACACACACACACACACACACACACACACACACACACACAGAATGTTCATGAAAAGAAAAGAGGTACATGAAAGAAGAGAGATACCATTCCTTCCCACCCCTCTCCAATGTTAGACACTTAAAACACATTTGCAAAGAGCAAGACATGCTCTCCATGCTTTGACAGGAAGTAGAGTGATTACTGTTTTAAGTTGAGATGTGTGTAACAAAGAAACTCAGACAATATGTCAGTGAAGCCAACAACCTGTGCAGAGGGGCGTGTTCTGAGAGGTGTGACTTACCCAGATCCACACAGAATTATCAACAGAGGACAGAAGCAGAAGAATGGAAGAATCTTTTCTGGGCAGGAGGAAAAGAGGTAGATGGATTGATGGGTGGGTCTTTATTTGGATAGCTGCCACTCAGGGCATTTTAAAAACGTTTCCTAAAATCATTTTGCCCAGCAGATTACAATGTTTCTGAGAAAGGGAGTCAAGAAAACTTGAGGCAATGTGAGCCGAGCATCCATCCACCACTTTCCCTCTCTTCCCAGGAAGTCTGTGAGTTCGAGGACCATTTCATTCTACTTGGCTGTCCCCCTCAGCCTGAGTACCCCAGCATCCTTCAGTCACTGCTGGTTTTCAAACACTAACCTGGTAGCAAACAGAATTTTAACCTAGCCTTGGATTCTTTTGAACAAGACTGTGTTGGCAATTATGAAACCAAGTAGACGTTGGCAAGCGCTTTCAGAGTAATTATAGGGTCCCTTCAGTAGTACAGTATAAATAATTGCCGGTTTAAAAGCGTTTTTGTGAACAGCAATTTATACTGAAATTTATATTTGCTCCTTGAAGCCAATCTATGTCAAGGGCGCCACCCCTCCCACCACACTTCTCCACCTTGAGAGCTCAAGGGCTTTGGGAAGCTTTGGATTCCATGGCTCTAACTTAGCCAGGCAACGAGGAGGTTGCACACGTCTAAGTTGTAGTGAGCAAGGACAAGAGACTATAATCAGTGGCATGAATGAAGTCATGAAACTTTCCAAGCTCCGGCCACCTAGTGTGTTCCCACAATACTGCTTACAGAAAGAGTATTCAGGAGCAGATGGACATCAAGAAGGGCAGCGATGTCCCTGGCAAGTAGGGCACAAGGAAGATTATCACCTCCTTGTGGTTATGATGGTGCAGACGCAAGGCACAGGACACCAAGGCACAGGAAACGCGTGGATATAATGCAGTTCTAAAATAGCCACTGAGACTTATTAAAATATGTATGTTCCTCTCTGTGAAATTTTTAATTTTCTACTATAGCGTATTAAGAATGGCTAGGGAGGCTGGGGAGGTAGTTCCGCTGGTATAGTACTTGCTTAGCATGCATGAAGCCCTGAGTTCAATCCCCAGCACCACATAAAACCAAGAATGCTGGCGCGTGCCTGTAATCCCAGCACTTGAGAGGTGTAAGCAGGAGAGAATCCGAAGTTAAAGGTTGGGCCAGCTAGGTGGCTTAGCAACTAAAGGTGACTGCCACTAAACCTGACAACCTGTATTCAGTCCCACAATCCCACGTGGTGGAGGGAAAGGAGCAATTCCAAGCTGTCCCCTGGTGTCTACCACATGTAACACACAGAGAGAAATAAGTAATGTTATTGAAATTTTTAAGTTCAAGGTCATTCTCATCTTACGGAATTGGAGACTGGCCTGGGCTATCTGAGACCCTGCCTCAAAAATACAGTAACATATGTAGTAAAATAAATGGAAATGACTGGAGACAATCAAAATGGGGGGCGGGGCGTGGGTAGACTTTGGTAATAGGGAAAAATCTGCATGCTGGAGAAGCCCTTTTCCAAGCAGGTGACCCTGCGTGCTATCTTGTCTTTCTATTTGTCCCATGTGGCTTCTCTTACCCAGGATGAGAACTCCCTTGAGTGCCTCACATCCTCAGCGTCTCTCAGCAGAGTAGCAAGTGTCCTGAGATAATGTGTACTTTTATTTCAATCGCTGTTCTTGGTTTCTGCATTCTAAAGTCCCTTTTAAACCATATTTCTTTTTCCACGATTGTTCGGGTGCTGGCTTTGGTATTTAAATAAGCCTTTCAATGGGTCATTAGCCCTGTAATTAATTCCAGCTATTTTTAAATGATGCCTGGGTTATTAAAGGGCTGTCGCATTCACAGCAGCCTTGTCTGTCTTAGGAGGTTTCACTCAGTGCTGGATGAGTTTTCTTTGTGCCAAAAATGCTGTCATTTTCTTCTCGTTTCAAATATATTTGTCATTGATAGGAATAGTCTTTGAATGAGGACAGAAAATACTGAATTCTGACTCTCTGTGTGGCAGGTTTGTGCTTTTAATTTTCCTTCAAATAATTTCAACAACTATATATCCTGGATCTGAGGCCCCTTTTCCCTCTCTATTTCTCTCTGTATTTCACTTGCAGTTTTTTTTTTTTTTTTAATCAGTATTGGTAAATCGTAGGATTTAAGTAAGAACTGGCGTCCTGAAGTAGAAGTTACTTGCACACACACACACACACACACACACAAAGTACGGCTTTGCAACACCAGGGAAAAACAAACAATGAATCAATACCTTTCCCTCTCCCCTCTCATGTCCAATGTCTGTTCCTATAAAATAAATTAGAAAACTGACTCAGTAACAGAAAGGGACGTCCCTGGAATATCTGCCTCCGGGGAGGGGCGGGGCTTGTAGGCAGATGAAGTGATGTGAAGGAGAAGGTGGAAGCGGAAGACACAGTCCGACCTGGAGGCTCGGGTGTTGTTTCCACGAAGGGTGACAAGCTTGCAGAGAGACAACAAGGCACAGGAAAAGTGGCTTGCGGGTGGTCAGAGCAGGGGATTGTGGGAAGTGAATATACAGAATGAAGGGACGTGAGGGCCCGTTCAGTGAAACTTGGCTTTGCAGATCTAAGTCAGAGCCTGCCTCCAGTGAGGAGTTGCCACCTCTACCTGAGAGGAGGTGGCAGAGGAGGACACCTTCTCAAGGAGAAGCCTGTGTCCTACCCAAGCCAGGAAGGGTCTTTCCTGCATCTGCTGCCTTTACTTGCTTCCAACTCAAAACAACCCTCATGCCAAAGTGAGATGAGGCGGATCCCAGGCCCCTTCACCAGTTACCTGTGGACTAAAATTGGAACCCAAGCCGCATGACTTTAGGGCCATCCCTCTCCATTTATCTTTTTTTTTTTTTTAATATTAAAATAGCTGCTCATCTCTGCAACATCCCCGAGGCTTACCTATTCTAATATTAGAACCCTGGCTTGGCTCCACACCCTGGGCAGACATTATAATCGATTGCAGCACAGTTTCTCTCAACCAGCACACGCTGGAAATCCATCCAACTTGGAAAGATGAGCTGAAACCCACTTGCCATCTTGACCTTCGAGTAATCCAGGGATTAAGCAGTAATTCCTAGTTCAGAAAAGCAGATGGAGATTAACTTTGATTATTGAGTCTTATCTGAGAGCAGATAAAAATACTTATAGCTCACATCATGGGAGCGGGTAGTTCCCAGTGTACACCAGTCACTTGAGTCTCATGACCCTGTCCGGTCACTTCTGTTATCTCCATGACACCAATTAAGAAGCAAGCATGGGAAAGGGTAAATAACGTGAGTATGATCATAGTAAGTCATAGATTTAGTATGGGACCTAGACCCTCTATCTGAGGCCACCCCTAACTAACAGCATCATAGGGGCACCTGCCCAGACTCCAGATGTCAGAAGAATAGTTGGAACCTTCCTTACCATGAAAACCCCACCTTATTCCCATCTCTCTAAACATATTTTTAAATATTTATTATTTATTTATGAGTATCTGTATGTTTGGCCAGAAGAGGGCATCAGATCCCCTTGGAACTGGAATCAGGTGGTTGCAAGCCACCTGATGTGGGTGCTAGGAACTGAACTCAGGCCCTCTGACAGAGCAGCAGGCACTCTTAACTACTAAGCCTTCCCTCCCTGGCCTTTTAGAAAGATTTATTTATTGGGGGTTTGTGTGAGTGTATGCACACATGTGTATAAGTGTGCATGCCCGTGTGCAGGTGTGGAAGCCAGAAGGGGGTAGCAAGTGCCTTGCTCTATCTCTCTCCACCAATTCCTCGGGGGCAGGGTCTCTCCCTGACTGTGGGGCTAGGCTAGAAGCCAGCTCGCCCCGGAGATCCTTGTGTCTCCACCCCTCTCGGAGCTGGGTGACAGCTGTGCTTTGGGATCTGGCCTGTTACAGAGGTGGTGGGACCTGAACCTCCGTCCTCATGGTTGTGCAGCTAGTGCTCCTAGCCGTGAAAGTATCTCCAGTGCCTTCTCTAGCCTTTTCTTTTGGTCTTGTGAAACCCTTTGGCCTCTTGGAGCTGCTGGCTAAAATGAACACTGTCGTTCAGAAAAGAGGCTAGCCTGGGGTGTTAGGAACACATTTGATTCTTTCTGTTCCATTTCCGTGCAAGAAGGAAATGCCTGACAGTACCCTTGGATGTCTGCAGGAACCCTCCCCCACACCCTACCCCCCAACCCCCACCCCCGCTCTGGACCCCACTCATGAGCAGGAAGCTGTCAATGGGATTCACTAGCTTCTCCCTGACTCTGGGCACCCATGTGTTAGACACGAACACAAACTATGAAGAAAGAAGACAGGTCTCTACAGTAAACATCTGACACTCTAACCTTCCCCCCATTCAACCCCAGAGACAACTAAAAGCCTTCCAGGGGTGATAAATGTCATCAAGAATGAATCCAGATATTCACCGCAGGTGACCTGTGCTGAGAAGGCCAGAGATGTCTCTGGGTTTTGAGTTCTTGTGCACCTGAGGATGGATATTAAGGGAGACTTTGAAAGGCAGGTAGCACTTCCGAATCTCTGGGCGTGTCTGCAGTGTGCTGTGGGGAGGACTGAGATGGGCAGTCCAAGAGAAGGACCCACGTTAGTTCAGGAGTAGTTTTCAGGGTTGGTTTCTCTTTCTCTTTTCTGAGCATCTCCTCTCCCCGTGACTGCCCATCCCCCAGCTGTTCTGCCCGATGTCCAAAGCTCACAGTCTCTCCCTAACTTCACCACTGTGAACCTTGAGCAGTCCTGTGTTTCTTGTCCTCAAACTCAAGGCCCTGTGGCCTCCAAGGTTTGACTAAATGCCAGGAAGCCCAGTCTCTGCTCCTTCCTCCCACATGAGCTGGGTCTGTTCACCTGGGCTTCGTGAGCTGAGGATCATGGGATAAACCGATGACAGGTGAGCAGGCAGATGTGTGTGGTGCCCCCACATCAGTGCCACCCCCAGCTGGAGAATCTCAGGACACCCTTTCACCTCTCTAAGCCCCAGTTGCTTTGGATGAAGAGTCAAGGGCTGTTTTGTTTAGTGTGTGTACACGTGTGTGATTATGCACATGTATGTACTTTTAGAAGTCATAGGAAGGCGTTCGGTGGACCCCTGGAGCTCACTTTTTTTTTTTTTTTTTTTTTTTGCAACTGGCGGCCTAGCGAGTCCAGCCACTCTCTTGTCTCCATCCCCCTTGGTGCTGGGATTACAGGTGTCTTAGTCAGGGTCTCTATTGTTGCAATGAAAGAACATGACCAACAAGCAAGTTGGGGAGGAAAGGGTTTATTCAGCTTACATGTCCATATCACTCTTCATCACTGAAGGATGATGGGACAGGAACTCAAACAGGGCAGGAACCTGGAGAGGCAGGAGCTGATGCAGAGGCCATGGAGGGGTGCTGCTTACTGGCTTGATCACCATGGCTTGCTCAGCCTGCTTTCCCTAGCTTGTGTCAAGCTGACCTAAAACTAGCCAGGACACCAGGCATGCATGGGCCCACACTGAAATTATATGGTTGCTGGGATCTGAACCCCGGACTTCATGCTTGTATAGCAAGCCCTCTTAGCAGCTGAGCCATCTCTACACCCTCAGGAATATGGAGTTTAACTGGGTAATCTCAGAGGTCCTGAAAGATCTAGAATTGAATGGGCTGAAAGGCCCAGTTCTGCTCTTTAGAGCACATTAAACTAAACAAAAACTATGGTTTACTCCAGGCAGATTCCCCTGCCTTCATTTTCTCACCCAGAGTGGTTTCAAGGTTGCTGTGAGGTCACTGTGGACAGCGGGGACAGATCTACTGAAGGCCTTTTCCCCTCCTCCTGAGGATAGGCAGGGCTGGGGATGGATCCCGGGCGGGAAGCACACTAGGCGATGCTTTGCCACCATGTTCCTCTCCTAGCCTGCATCCCCTAATCTGTGGAAACCCAGCCAGTTTTAATTATGTCAGCCACCTCTGCTGACCAAGATCTGGGGCTGTGCACCAAATCACTCGCTTGCATAAATCACTGGCCTCTTCTTATCTGTCATTTCTCTCTAGACTGAGGTCAGAGTGGTAAAGTTATTGTGCAGGCTATATTTCCGTTGGCCTAAAAGACGTAAGATTGCCAAGACAACAGATAAGGCTGCCCAAGTACCAGTAATTTCCAAAGGCTGACAATAAACTTGTGACTGTATTCTATGTGGTTATATTAAATGCGCCTCGTATGCCCTGCACAGCTCTGAGTTCACGGCTTTCACTTGGAGAGTCCTGTGAAACCCCCTTGCAGTAACTTGAAAGATGAGACGCCGATTCCTGGCTGCCTTGATAGGCTTCTAAACTGGGTTGCTTTGGTGTGGTAGAGAACAAGGGGTCCACACAAGAAGCTCCTCACAGACTCACAAAAGGAGCAGTCAAGCCAGCATGCTTCTGCCAAAGCTGATTCTGTTTTCTGTGAGTGTGGCCGTGGTTTCACACGATAGACCAGTTGTTTCAGGCTGCTGGCATCTTAGTTTCGAGGTGTGAGTTTAGCCATTCAGTACTTGAACTTTTGTTATTTCAGAATGAGGGGACAACTATCCATGTCACCTCTTTTAGAAGTCACCCTCCACGTGATAATATTCACATGTTTTTCTGAATGTCCTCAAGGAAAGTAAACATCATCAAAAAAAAAAAAAAGTGTGCTGGGCTGAGGGGGTGGCTTGGCTGGTAAAGAGCATCTTGTGTAAGCATGAGCACTTGACTTTGATCCCAGAGTCTATGTGCAAGAGCTGGGCACGGTGGCCAGCACTTGTGATGCCACAAACTGGGGAGGGGAAGGCAGGTAGGTTCCTGCAGCTCCCTGGCCTGCCATTAGTCTAGATTAATGGCAAACTGCAGGCCGTTGGAAGACCTCGTCTCAGTTAAAACAAAAAAAGGGGAGGGGGAGTGAGCAGGTAAACAGTGCCTAAAGAATGTCAGAAAAAAAGTTGATCTCTGGCCTACACATCACACACACACACACACACACACACACACACACACACACACACACGATGACAGTATCTTTAATCCCTCTGATATTTAAGTAAGGATGATTGAAAGCTGTTCACATCCCCATTGATATTTTCTAGATATGATACTAAAGCAAGAATTTTTAAATGTATTTTTGTTGAGTTCTAACAGATGAAACCAGTGATACATGGATTATAAAGTCTATGGCTGTGAACATTAGTTTTGAGATATGTCTGGGGTAAGGCATGAACATTCAGATTTAAGTCTGAAGTAGTTTAGATTTTTTTAAGAATGTTGTTTTTGGCCATTTACTTTTCAAATCTCACTTACATTTTGTTTAATAAAAGAAGCTGTGTTGACCACAACAACCAAAAAAAAAAATTCAGACACTTTATAAAATAGGACTCATGAAACACTGGTGTCTGCTTAGTAGCTATTTTCTAATACAAAAATTAAAATATAGATTTTTAATTTCCCATGGCTTGGAAAAGAGCAGGGTAGACATCAGTGTTGCAGTTTGAATTTATAATTTGGAAGCATAAACCATGAGTGAGATTTTTTGGTGAATGCCGTAGTATCACCATCCCCAGACAGTCTTTCAGTGAAAATTCACCTTGGTCTTCAAAGACTGTTGTAATGTTGGTCATGATGGCATACACCTGGAATCCTCCCACTCAAGAGGCTGAGACAGGAGAACCAAGAGTTTGAGTCTGAGTTTTGCCTAAGCTACACGGAAAGCCTCTGAGTTAAATTTTTAAAATGAACTCAAAGAACATTTCAATAAAAAAGGAGATTCACTGTCACTGTAGGCAAGTACAAATAGGTTGTATCTTCGAAAACTGAAAGGTGCGCTCTACTACACTTTGGTAACTTGTTCTTACAGTATTAAAATCCCAAAATGAACAGCAAACATCCACTCTGTTTAGCCTGCTCCCTGATGCTTTTTATTTGTTCTAGACAAGGAATGGAAGAAGAATAGCTCTCTTGCTCGCTCATGCTCTGTGTGTGTGTGTGTGTGTGTGTGTGTGTGTGTGTGTGTGAATAGAAGAGGAAAACACACAACCACCACCCTCGTATACTTCCTACCAAATAAAATACCTTTCTCTTTCTTGGGCCCCACTCGATTACGTAGAGTACACGTCAGCAGCTGTGTTTTTAAAACTATCCCACTAAGTCCACACTGCTTACCATGCTTCCTTCGTCACCCAATTCTCAGATGAAGTATGGTACTTTGTTGTGTCTACGATGTAGTCAGGCAACAGACTCGGAACATAAAGGGCGCTCTCTATCATCAAACACATTGACAGATGCTCCAGTTCAGCCTGATCTTCTCAACAAGATCCTACTAATATCTGCATGGCAAGAGGTTCAGCGAGGGCAATGGGAAGCTACTATGCTATGACTGCATTTTTCTGCTGGTATTTTGAACTGATGTGATGCAGCATGTTTGAAGGTCATATGTATACTTCTTGCCTTCTAAAGCTTGAGGACTTCACCATTAACTTAAAGAGTTTCTCAGAGAGGGCCACATCTTCCCATGAACATTATGGAATGGCTCTAAAAACAAACTGGTGGCCTGAATGTGCTGAAGTGCTCTCGGGGCTGGGGCTGGGGCTGGGGCTGGGGCTGGGGTAGACCACTTGTCTAGCATGAGCAAGGGCACTGGGTTCGATCCTCACACTGGCAGAATAACATTGTTTTCAAACTGTGATTGGGTGATTGCTTCGAATGAGTTGCTCCAGGAGTCCCCGGTGAAATACTAGCACAGGGCCCCACATGCCGGCCTGTGGAAAGTCGTGGTCTCTGCTGGGAGATGACTGGAGCTTCCATGGAGACAGTGTTTTCGCATGGCTGACATTAATGACAGCCCAATGCTCTGCCCTCATGAAGGGTTTTCATTTCAGAAGAACATCAAAACCACGGAGTCCTTTCAAGTCATCTTCTTTTACTGCGAAACCAGAAACCCTGCCGACGACTGCTTGTCGTAATAACCTGTGTCGTTCCCAGCTGCAGGCTGTAGAAACTCGCCGTCATATAATTTTCTAATTTGTGTGGAGGTAGTTTCAGCAAACAAGTTGGTTTATTTCAGAGCATGACATCAGAAAATGCCTTTTCATCAGTGGCAAGGGGTAACAGAATTTCCACCAAGTCCACCCTCATTGAGCAGTATTGTCAAGGAAAAAAAAATGTGGTACAGCGTCTCACTCCACGGTCCGTGTGGTATTAGGTAACAGGGCCGATTTTATTTTAACAAATGTACCAGGAAGCATCCCTTCCCGTGAACTTTGTCCCTTCGAAGCAGTCAACCAACCAGGACAGCCAAACATCTGTGCCAATGATGCCGGCACTGCCAGAAAGTTGATGAGCAATCCTCTCTGGAATTGCCTCCACCCCCTTCTGCAATGCCTTGGTCTTTTCTCCATGGTAGCTGGAGAAGTGGACACGATACTCAAGAACATCCAGTCATTAATTCCCTGGCAAAAGTTAACATCAACAGCCAAAAATTTTTTAAAAATTAAAAAAAAAAAGTTCCAGGCTATTTTCCTTTGGGGGGGGCGGGGCGCTAGGAAGCAGCCATGGGCTTCCCATCTCACTGGCACTCAGTGATTACAAAAGAAATCTGGCAAAGTGTTCTGTGGCTGTGTCAGCTTGAGTGCATTACAGATCAGTCCTCATTTTGGTGTGGAAGAAGGTGCCAACGGTGGGGGGGGGGGGGGAACTCAGCTGTAACATTGACATTGAAGTCCTGTGGAACTGTCGTGGCTTTAGCCCTCCTTGTGGGTAGGTATGTTTAGAGAGGTTCAGATGGGCTAAAGTTTCACGACTTCGAGCCCAAGTCCATGCCTGACATCCTAGCACTCTGGAGGTAGAGGCAGGAAGATCAGGGGCTGAAGGCGAGTCTTAGCTTCATAGAGTTCAAGGTTAGCCTGCACTACAACGAGACCTTTGAGGGTCGGGAGGGGGCTTTTTTAAGGTGTAGAAGATGTCACTGGAGAGTATTTGCGAGCACTGTATTTCCCTTGTCCTGCTCTTTTTCTGGGGATTGTTTGGGCTTGCTACAGAAGAGGAAAAATGGCCACATTAGACTGGGACAAATGACGATGTTCCTGAAAAAGTCGTACTCAGGGCCGCCACTTGGGATCTCAAACCCCAAGGCCCACTGGCCATTTAGACACATGGTTAAAGAATTTGTGACTAATCTCCCCCAGTTTAGCAGCTGTTTTCTCGGTAGACACAACCTACATTAATCCAAATGACACTGGATGCCGAATCCAATTCGTAGACTAGTTAATAACCCCCTGGCTTGTGGAGTCTGTTGTGAGCCCTGGAGTCTCCCCTTTTTTCCTATTACAGAATCCTTGATCCATATTTTTTTTGTTGTTGTTATTGTTACAGTTGAATTAAAAAGTGAGCTGTGGCATCATAACAATGATGGAGATGGCAGCTCCCTGTCAGGTTAGGAGATGGGTCAAGAACTCTGGTGTCTGGTGGTGCCCAGGGTTCCAGGAACCCTTGACCCCCTTACTCAGGTTAACCTGAGACAGACTGCTCACTGCCTTCAAAAAGCGGTTTTCTCCATCTCAACCGCTGCCTTCAAGTCCCTTTAAGGGAAACTCCTGAAATGACACATTGTAAACCCCACACCTTAAAGAAGCCGTTGCTCCAACTATTCCTCCTACCCCTTTAGAAGCCTAGGGAGCTTGCACTGGGCCTTGAAGTTTGAGAGCTGTTCTCAAAGAATATTTGTAAATGGACTGGAGCTGGAGCTCAGTTGGTACAGTGCATGAAGACACAGATTTGACTCCCCAGCATAAAACAGGCATGATAGCCTACGTAATAACAAAATTCAGGAGGTGGAGTCAGTGCACAGGGATCAGTTCAAAACCATCCTCAGCTACATAGAAAGTTTGAAGCCAGCCTGGGTGACCGCGTGAGTGTGTGTGTGTGTGTGTGTGTGTGTGTGTGTGTGTGTGTGTGTGTGCATTTGTAAATTAATTAGCAGCATGCAAAAGTCAAGGACGAGGAAAGGAAGAACAAAGGCTTAGCTCTGAAAGGACGTCCCTGCCCCAGAGCTTAGCAGTCTTGACTTCAATAGACGCCAGTGGGAAAGGCTGGTCTTCCTCTTGAGGTACAGCGGTCCACTCTTGGGAAACGTCTGCAACGAACCAGTATGAACTGCCGGCTTTGCTACCAGCTCTGCTAAGTTCCAGAGCCAAGCCATCCATTCACCTTGTTGAGCTGACATCTCAAAGAGCTGATCCCAAGAACAGAACATTGGCTTTAATCCAATATTAGTAGTTAGTTTGGAGGCTGGGAGTGGATCAAACTTTACCTTCATGACATATTTTGACTGTTTTTTTTTTCTAAAACGTTTCCTTTGTTATTTGACTGCTGTGTGTGTGTGTGTGTGTGTGTGTGTGTGTGTGTGTGTGTGTTTATCACATTTATCCCCTCTCTTATCCCTTCCACACTCCATCTATATATCTTTTTTTCTCCGCCAAATACCTTTCCTACTTTCACATCTGGGATGTTTTAAATGACTTTTCATTCAGAGTAGGTGGTATCCACACTTCTTATGATTGGCCAGACTGCTGGGAGGCATGACTGAAATTTAAAGCTAACATACCAAAGGTTACGTATTTGAAAAACTCCCATCACACTCAGAATTTGAATTTAGACATGCACCCGCTCATTTAGATGATTATTTTTCTGGGCATTAACCCTTCTTGAACTCCATTTCTGGGAATTGTTTGTGGTGGTGGTACTGGGT
Source organism: Peromyscus maniculatus bairdii (assembly GCF_049852395.1). Classification (NCBI taxonomy): domain Eukaryota; kingdom Metazoa; phylum Chordata; class Mammalia; order Rodentia; family Cricetidae; genus Peromyscus; species Peromyscus maniculatus. The sequence continues at coordinate 66,859,534 of NC_134858.1, forward strand.
CTCTTTGAATAATATTGAATAACCAGGGCACAGCACAGTGAGTAGTTGGGTTGGTTTTCCTGGAAGTCGGGGCTGCCCATAGCCACCACACTGGGTACTGGCTCCTCAGCATCTAAGACAAAGAGCTGTGGTCCAGGGCCTCATGCTATTATGACGCTGCGGGAGGCATTATTTCTGTGTGCTGGCAGGCCTTGGTTTCAAATCTAATACCTGAGACATTTGTGGGTGTGTACAATGCAGCTTGAGACTCTAAGATGCTCTGCAGATGGCAATGGTTTGTTTTGAAAATGTGTGACAGTGGGTGCCAGACTAATGTGGCCTACAATGAGTATTGTCGCTACTGATTTAAAGCATGGGGTAGTAGACCCTCAAAGAGACAAAAACCTGAGCAAAATCCTGGTGTAGCGCTTTGATTTCAATTGCTTACTTCTGGAGGACACACAAGTATTTTTTTTTTTCCTTTTCCTTCAACAGTGCCTTAGTCTTGCATTGCCCATGTCTCCCTCCAGAACAGGATAAAAGGGAGTCACTGAGAGCAGCAAATATTATCTAAACAGGGCAAGAAAAGGCTGGAGAGATGGGGCCATCCGTGGACTGCTTGCCTTGGAATTTGAGCCCCAGAACTCACATTTGAAAAGCCAGGCATGGTAGCACTGCCTTGATAATCCCATTGCAGGAGAGGCAAGACGGGAGGTGGGGTGGGGGGAGTGGGGGTGGACCCCGAGGGTTCACTGGCCAGCTAAGCCTAGCCTACTTGTTAATTTCCAGGCCCCAGAGAGACCCTGTCCCTGAGGAACCCCAGTCGCCTCGTCCTCTGGCTTCCACGTGTACCCAGAAATACGCGTATACACAAAGGGAACACGTATACACACACACACACACACACACACACACACACACACACGTAGGCAAACCAAGAGGGCCTAGCTCTGCAGAAACGGTGTCCTAGCGCCACTGTGCTCTACCAGAGCAGGGACTTGGAGACTGGAAGAGAGCATCTCATAGCATTCCCTTTCTAAGCCCCCAGATGAAATTGGCCACACTCTCTCCTCTTCCCTCGGTAGGTGACACCACAGGAAGACATGCCTATGGTCGAGGAGCTAAGACTTTATAATCATCACATCCAGGGACAGGATCCAGCTGCCCATCTAGTCCAAAGCTGTGGAGCTCAGGACAGAAGTGGAGGCCAAGTCCTGGGGGAAAGATGGTCACTCTCTAGCCCAAGTGTCTGAGAAATGGTTTTCAGGTCACAGGGACCTGTGGGTGCCTCCTCCCCTGCAGCTTAGTCTCCCCCCTCCCCACTTGAGCACTGTGCAGTGGGGGGGGGGGGCTCTCCCCCACTTCCTCTGCTCTCAGCCCCTCTCCAGGATGCCAGCTCTGCTGTGGGCTTGCTCTAGAAAGAAACAGTGGCTTCTCTGGATGCCTTGTGTGCCTGTGGAGGGTTATTTCTCAGGGTAGGTCTGTGCGATCGCAATAAAGCTGCTAAACATAGAAGGAAGTAATGGCTTATCCCTTGTCATTTTCCAGGGTTCCCTCCGTTCTAGCTGCAGCCTCGCTGCCACATCTACCATCCTTAACAGGCAGGCCGAGGTGATGATCATAGCGAACGCTCACTGAGCGCCTGCTATATGGAAGACCCTCGGGCTACAGGCCCCTTTGCCTACAGTAACAGGGCAGAAATGGTTTGAAACATGAGGAAACACACGGGGCTTCATGAAATGCTCACGCTCACATAGCTAGGAAGATATAGGACAGAGACCCAACCTCAGGCTGCAGAGTTTGCAAATTAAAAATCTCCATACTTTCCCTTCTTCTCCTCTAAAAATAACTTCTGCTTGTATCTCTCGTTTATGTGAAGAGAAGCTGGAGTTTAATCTGGAGTGATGCTAATGTTACAAGATGAACTGTTTGAGTGGGTTCTTTGTGCCCAGTTCATGTCCCTGACACCGCGGCCTGGCATGGGGTAATGACAGGTGCAGTATAGCATGTGATAGACGTAGTGTGCGTTTGTGAGGTATGGGGAGTGTGTGTGTGTGTGTGTGTGTGTGTGTGTGAGCATGTAGTGAAACAAGCTGGCAGCTGCTGGTGGTGTAGAGCTCTGCCGTTCTGAGCTTCGGCTGTGATGGTACACTGCACCCATAGCAACTGTCAGCAATCAGATGTGTTTCCGCCCTGTGTGGAAAGTGCTGCAGTGGAGAGCAAAACATATTCCAAACCTTGCCATCCTGAAGTGCCTACGTGTGCAAATCACACACTTTCACTGCAAATTAGAAGTCACTTCGGAGTGAGTATGTCACACTCAAGCTATCCTCCACGACAGATACCCACATGGCCAATATTAGATAGTTGACAGGGACATGTACAGGATGGCCAGAGTGCCATTTGAAATGTCTGTTTTCACAGGCCAAAGGAACGCCTTCTGTAGGACCGAAAGGACAGTGTCCTGCGTCTTATTTTAGTGTCTCTGTGTTGCTGTATGTTCATGCCTCACTCCTGTGCAGGACGTAAAAGCAGCCAAAGGCTGGAGGAGTGGTTTGGTCAGCAAAATGCTTGCCTTGGGGGACCAGAGTTCAATCCACAGCAGCCGCATAAGATCGCCAGGCAGGCTGGCATTGTCCTTGTAACTCCAGGGCTGGGGAGGCAGAGTCAGGAGGATCCCTGGAGCTCGCAGGCCAGCCAGTCTAGCCAAATCAGTGAGCTCCAGGTTCCGGGACAAATACTGTCTCCAAGGGAATGGGTGGCATGCCTGAGGATGATGATGCTTGTTTCTCCTCTGTCCCCACCCCACACAGAGATGTGCACACACACAAAAGTAGCTTTAAGGCAAAACTCCCAGAAAAAAACAGTTCTTTTTACTAGAAAAATGACATTTATAAGATAGTATGGTGTGTGGATTCATGCTCAGATGTCAATGCTTCTTAAAAGGAATCTGACGGTCTCCCGCCTGGTCCACAGCATTCATTCCCCTCATGTCTCAGCAGTACCTGCCCGCCCCCCCCCCCAGCTCTGAGCCGTTCATTCCCCTCATGTCTCGGCAGTACCTGCCCGTCCCCCCAGCTCTGCTGCCTCCCTTTGAGTTTGTGCTTTACAGCTAACAGTGCAACTGTCTCTCGGTCCAAGTTTTCAGAGTGTGCATTCAGAGGTGGCATAGAGAGTCTTCTTTTGCTTTTTCTGAATATTCCCATTCCTGGCTCTACTGGTTGTCCTCAAAATGCACAATAAAGAATGTTTAAGAAACACCATCAATGGTTTGGCTTTTGGCACCAAATTTTAATCCCAGTACTGGGAGGCAGAGGCAGGTAGACTGCTATGAGTTTGAGACCAGCCTGTTCTGCAATAGTGAGTTCCAGGGTTGCATAGTGAGAGCCTGTCTGTCTCAAAATAGAGCAAAGAAGGGAGGAATGAAGGAAAGAAAAAGGGAAGGGGAAAAAATCACTATTGGATTGTAATCCAGAAATGTATCTATGATGGATTTGAACTTGTCATCTGTGATGTATTTGAACTTGTCAGATCTAGTGTTCAGATGTTATTGACCATGTCTTAGAAGTTGGATGTACTGGAGAACTGGTAAAATTTGTCATCCCTTATGGTCTTACAGTCTTTTTATTGAGACAGGGTCTTACATAGTTCTGCTGGCCTTGAACTTGCTGTGTAATGGAGAATAACCTTGACCTCCTGATCCCCCTGCCTCCACTTTCCAAGTTCCAGGCTTATAAGGATGTGCCACCATAACCAGTTTATGCTGGCAATGGAGCCCAGAGCTTCCTGCACTCCAAGTAACACTCTGCCAACTGAGCTACATCCCTAGCCCATGATCTGATAGAGCTTTAAATCCACACCTCTGCTTCCAGCAAGCTTAAATTCTTGCTTGTAAGTTTTAACAACAACAACAACAACAACAACAAAACAAAAACAAAAAAGACCAACAACAACCCAGACCCTTCTCTATCTGTTGTATAAACTTCCACTCCCGTAGGAATGATAGGGAGGCAGTGTGGAGGTGGAACACAGAGATGGCCTTGGCCAGTCCTCTCCTTCATCCTCACCCGTTCACGATCTGTGGACCTTCAAAGTTAAGTTCTCGTGGTTCTGTGTTCCATGACCATGTAAGTGGTGAATGCTGTCTTTCTAGTCGCCTGTGGCTTGATGCAGAGGGAGGTAAATGCGTTTTCAAGGCTTAAAGTTACATGGTTTTTCCAACTTTTCATCATGAATCCAGGGTTTATTTGGTTGGAGCATATTTCCTAACTGACATCATCTGCTGTGCAAGGAGCAGCCACTGCTCTTCCAAAACCACTCAAGGTCATGGAAAGAAACAACAGGCTTCTTTGCCGGGGACACTTGCGTGCCTTAACCTGAATTCTGGTGACTTTGACCCAGTTCCACACATCTTGCTTCATCCATCTGGTTTTGGTGAGAGGAGGTCATGGAAAGTAGGTACCTAGAATTAGCAATCAATGGTTGACTTTTCAGGCAGGAGACTCTGGCCTTTTCAGGAGTGCCCTGAGGCAGCCAGGCTGTTTAGAAATTCTGTGCTCAGTGCACTCTGGTGCCATGTGTCAAGGACTCCAGGGGCCACACTCAGAAAGCCATAGGGCAAATAGGCTTAAACAAACATGCCAGTTATTATAAAACCCATATCTAGGTCCACAGATTTGTGGGGTTTTTCCTTCTTTGTCCTTGGAGTTGAATCATCTGCTTGGTTCTTTTCATAGCATTATATGTAGCCATTATTTAAGAAGCTTCCCACTGGAAATACCACGATTATAAAATGGATCTAGCTCGCTGTCTGCACAGGCAGGTGGAATGGGGGGGGAGCTGTACAGTGAAGGGATTTTCTCTTGAGCCTGGGTATGAGAACTATGCTGCAATTGTGGAAGGTGGGACTGTGTCATGGAACGCAGTAAGAGTAGTTCTGATGATTCTGGTGAGGCAGAAACTAGATAAGATTTCTAGATTGGGTTTGGTCTTTAAAGACACTTCTCTGCTATTGCGAAGAAACGGATTCTGAATGACAGCAGCAAGCAACTGACCCCCTTGGCCTCAGCTGGCAGGAAGACTTAACCTAAATGCGGTATGAGCGTTCTTGCTGGAAGTGGGGGAGAACTTGGTATCTAGAGTAAGGCTGATCTCAGAAAAAGATTAGATGCAGCTTCAGACATGACATTTTTGCTTCTATTTAAAACAAGCTTTCTAGAACTTCCCTTAAGCACAGTCTAACCAATAAATAAAATGGATTATTTTTCCTGATGATATGAAATAACATTTAACCCACACCAGAAGATTCAGCAGGAGTTTTCTAAATGTTCTTTGTGCTGGAGTCCTAGAAAATCTTCAGGAACTATATACTGGGACAATATACATGTGTATACACATATATTTGATTCTAGAATCTTCTAGTTCATTAGAAAATCTTCAAAGAAGCTTCATGCCAACTGAGAATTCTGATAGAATGTTTAGTGACCTTTTCCTTGGTCTCTGATTTCAATTAACACCACAGATTCATAGCCACAGATGTGCTCTGTAGTTGACAGGGATAAGATTTGGGGAAACAAGAAAAAAAAGGGTTTGTATTTGTGATCTTAGTGGCATCATCTGGGGGTGGGGGTGGAGGCATTACTCAGCATTTGGCCCAGTTCGTGTGCAGAATGACGTCTTAGAAAGCATTTTCTTCTTGCTAGTCGAGTCGTGTTGCTCAGGGTTTAGTTGGTAACTAGGGAGTTACCAAAAGAGGTCAAGGAATCAGTTACTTTAAATGTAGAGACCTGGTGTATGACTATGGAGATGGAGGATTCTAGAGAGACTTGGGTCTAAAAATCAAAGCCTTCCCATACCCGCTTCCATGGCAAATGTGATTCCTTTCTCATTGGATAGAATGTCCTCACCCAGGGATGAGCAGGCTCATCTGGATTTGGCTTTTAGCAAACACACAGATCCATCAGGGGATGCGAGTCTGTTTCTCAGGAAAGCTTAATCAGGTTGGGATGGGAACATTACAAGGGGTTAATGTTTTGTCCCCATTGTCTCAACTCCCTGCGTCTTCACAGAAAACCACATGAGAAGATGGGCCTGGCTTCCTTATTCTTCAGAGACTTCCTGCATACTCAGCTAGCTCAGCTCTCTCCGAATTCATTCTAGGACATTCTGGCCTACTGTTTGAACTCCTCTCCACCTAAATCGGACACAAAATAGTCCAAGTTCCAAATGTCCAGTTGTGCTCAGTTTTAATCATACTTGGAAATCTTTGTTGTTTGAGGTAGAGATGTGTCTGTGTGTATCTGCCTGTCTGTGACGCTCTATGTATTTAATGAGTATTTACAGTTATGTCTTTAAAAAATTATTTTAAAAGCTGCTCAGCTTCAGGGGAAAGCTCAGTCAGTGTGAAGTTTTTAAGTAGTGGCCCATGGACTGAGGACATAGGCCCATCACAGAGTGTTTACCTGGGATGCACTACAAGGCCATGTGTTTGCTTCCCAGCACCACACACACACATAACTCCTTCATACTAGGTAAAATTTAGGTCTTCAAGGACAAAGGCACAGAAAAATATAAGTCTTTGTTTCTTTGTAGCTTAAAAGGGGTGGGGTCATTTAAGTCAATTAAAAAAAATTAATACTGAACCTTGGGATGTCTGAGGATCACATGAACATGTACTGTGTTTGCCAAGTGGGTGTCACGACACCAATGGTGTTCCCAAATGACTGGTCTAGCCCTGTTTGAATAGTGTGGCTCGGTGACTTGGCTGTGACTTCGCCATCTGAAGGGCCTTTTTCTTTCAGGTAGAAACTATCATAGCGATACCCAAACCCGTCAGTCCCCGAGAAATGAAGGGCTTAAAACTTAACGTATGTCTAGCTCACAGGTACAAATTATAGCACTGTGGACTTTGATTCTTTGTGGTGGACCTGTTGTGGGCAGTGAGGGCATGGCGTCCTGGTTCTTGCCAACAGTGATATGCCAAGCTTCCCAAAGCTTCCTGCTTATATAGGTTTTTCATCTTCAAAGAGGGTTAAAGGCATTCATTTACCACCACTGCCTGGGAGGTAAGACGTATTCCCTTTTTATAGGTGGAGGAAGTAGAGGTGTAAGTGACTTACCTGCGGCCACCCAGGGAGTCAGGTGTCAAGGACAGGTTGGAGGGCTGGCACCACCTCTTCTTGGCTGGATGGCTCTGCGGCTCTTTCTCCCTGGTGCCATTTGTTCTTAAGAGCAGCAGACCACGAGTAACAAATCCATGATGCCTAATAAACCAGAACAGGAAAGAGATACCACGTGCATTGGTTGTGTGTCTGTCTGTCTGTCTGCCTGCCTACCTGCATGCATGCATGTGACGCTCTGGGATGTTTAAACATGAAGGAGACTTCATGTGACCCTCCCGGGGCTTTTCTTCCCCATCTGTAGAACGGGATGCTACAGTTGCCTCCTGCGGGGATGCTGTGCACGTGGACGTCAAAACAAGCTAATGAGGTCAAAAACGTTCAAAACCGCACAGAGCTCTGTAAACTCTCGGCTGTCATTACTGCTGCCAGAAAACGGCGACGGGGCTGCTTATGGAATGGGTATTGAGGGGGTGGGGCTTTCCTAATTAGGGGTCTAATTGTTTTGGTGATGTGTGGCAATGATTTCAGTACTGTCGTGAAAGAATCCAAAATCAAGGGAAGAAAAGCCTGTCTTCTGGGGGAAAGCTAGCATGCTGAGCAGCATATATTTAGTAGACACAATGGCAAAACAAGTTGATTATGAGTTTTCTGAGAGTGCAGCTGGACCGTGGCACATGTGGGGGGCCAGGGAACAGAGCCACACTGTATTCCAAGCCACAGGTTCAGGGTGACAGCTTCTCCTCCCCCCATAGAGATAAAAGGAGAGTGCTCAGTGAACTTCAAGGATGGGTCAGTCCTCCCGAAGCAGGAGGGACAGAAGAGTTGCCACTGGGCTCCTGACATTTCCCACGGCAAGCACTCTGTAAACTGTAACACTGTGGGTGAGGGCCCCACCGGAGGGGATGGTTTAAACAACGAAATGAGCTCCTCTGAGCGGACCAATCGGAAGAGGCCTCCTCAGGAGGACAACAGGTCCAGCTGGAACGTGGACCTCTCCTTTTTCCAGCCGGACTCCCCTAGGTAGGGTGCAACCGCACAACCAACATTGGAGGTCCTGAAACCAGAGGAACCGAGATTGCAGAAACCTGAAGTTTCCAAAGGCATTCCAGGGTGAAGACTCAGAGGCTGTGGGCCAGGCGGCCTTGACACACAGGCCATACTGCTGTGCAGTGCCATGTGGAAGCTCCAGGAGCCTTTAATACCCCAGCAGTTTTAAACTGGGGATAAAATAAAGTGACTAATCCACAAAGGACTCGGCCATTTGACTGAAAATAAAATCAAATGCCTTAGGGTTTTTCTTTTTAATCTTTATTGGTTTTTCTGCTTACAAAAGTAATACATGCTGGTTGTAAAAAAAAAAAAAATTCAAATGTTACAGAAATACGTAACATGGCAAGGAAAATGTCCTCCACATACTCAGCCTTCCAGGAAGAAAAACCACCTTGACAGATTTGTGCAAATCAGAGTCCCTTTTCCAAGGAGATCTTTGCCAATTTTTTTTTTTTTGCAACACAAGCAAAATTGACAGATATAATATCATAGCTGTACCCATGGTTTGGCCCCTAGCCATTTTCCTGACAAGCCGAAAGTCACCCCAAACACATATAGTCCAATTCAAGATAGAATGGGTGCTGAGATGACTCAGTCCTTATAAGCATGAGAACCTGAGTTCAGTCACCAGCACCCAGGTTAAAAAAAAAAAAAAAAAAAAACTAGGTAGAGCAGGGAGATGGAGACAAAGATGCCTGGGTTCAAGGTGTAGCCATATTAGTAAGTCCCAGGTTCAGTGACAGCCCTGATCTCAAAAAATAAGGTAGCGAGCCATGGAGGAAGACACTCAACATCACACTCTAACCTCCACATGCTCATGCATACATGTGTACATGCACCCACACAAACACAGAGGATGGTGTGCAAATGAGCCCAAGGTGAAAAATGATTGCCATGAGCCAGGTCTATACGTTGTGCTCATATTTTCTATGAACCAACACAAAAACCACCAACATCCCACTACCATTTGTGACATACGCTGTCGCTGAAGCTAAGTGCTGCTGGTGTGTGTGGTGCTGATGTGGCGGCCAGCACCAATTGCCTTCCACCATCCTTAGAAAATAAGCAGCTTTTCTCTATCCCCACTTCGCAAAGAGCTTAGACTCCAGGGGAAAGACTTTCATTCCACTGTGAGGCAGGACTCCTTATCAACAACAATAATAGCAACTAGTAGTTATCAAAGAACCGAGCGGTATGTGCCTGAAGAGGACGCGTGTATAAAACGACCATGTGGAAACGGGTCAGAGAGGCTGCCGTTCGTACACTACACCAGCAAATCTTCAGCTGGGAAGCTGGGACCAGAGAGGCTAACTTAATTTGCCTAGTCTTAAGGATTGGTCAACCTGAGGTCAGTCACTGGAAGGTCAAACATTCTACCTGGAATTCTGCAGAATGGAGAAGGTAGCCCACAATGTGAATGGTAATTTTCAGCTGTGTGCCAGGCAGGTAATTCTTAGGAAATGCCACCGACACTGGTTCCTGTGGCATGTAGGCTCATCCAGATTGCCGAGAAGGTGTCGCCTGGTCCTCCAGTGATTGTGTACCAAGTGCAAGCTTGTTGATAGTTATTCAGACTGTTCAGCCTGGCAGGGTGGTATGATGAGAAATTGTTTTGCGTATGTGTATTACTTTGTGTGTGTCTAGGCACCAATGCTGTATGACACACATATGGTGGTCAGAGGACAACTTGCAGGAGTCAGTTCTCTCTTTTTTACCATGTGGGTCCTAGGGGCTGAACTCAAGTCATCAGATTTGGTGTCAAAGGCCTTTAAGACCGCTGAGCCACCTTGCAGGCCCCAGAGTCACATCTGCTTAGTTAAGCAGCCTTTTCACCCATTGGAGGAGCTGATGGCTACTTCTCCTGTAGATTAGAAATAAAAAGCAAACTGTGTGTGTGTGTGTGTGTGCACATACATGTATATCATGCAAAGTGACAACCCAGCTCAAGAATCATGTGATCAGTTGGCACGCTGGCGTTCTGAGGCTTCCTACTGTCATCTGTCAGCTCTAGAAATCTGCCTCTGCAAATGTGGAGATCCAGCCTGAATTACGTAGAGTGTACAAGAGCAAACTATTTAGGCAATAGGGCTTTAAAAAACAAAAATTTTAGCAAAGGAGACCTTGTCATAGCAAGGATGCTCACTGGGGGGCTGATCTGGGGCCATACAGCCATGTCTGGCTTCCAGAGGTCTACTGCTCAGTGATACTGGCTGGGAGAAATGCACGTGTGCTCCACGTTAGTCTGTGTACTTATGATTGTCAACCATGGTGGTGTCTGACAGAGATCATGCTTTGGAATGCTGGCCAAGTTCATGTGTGTAGTAGATAAAGGAGCTAAGACACATCCTTTCGTGTGGAAAGAGCATTATTTGGAGAAGACAGTGCTTCCTGGTTGAGAATGGAAAGGCTGGAGGGATGCAAGGCAAAGGGATTCTTATCCTTCCCATTGAAGGGAAAACTTAAATTGGTGGGACTAAGCCGCCATCTTTTTGAAATGTCTGGGAGGCGTCGACTGTGGTTTTCTTCTCTTTGATTCATCTGAGTCTGTCAACTGAGAGTAAGTAGGGCTGGAGCGGCTGAGGCGATTGAATGGGGAGATGGGTAAGCGCCTTGTTCCCAGCTGCAAATGTTTGCTGTGGGAATGTCAACACGTGTGATCCTGTGATCAGATGACATTCAGAGGGCTTGCGGCAGGAGCAGGTGCATTTTCGTCACCACCAAAGAGCACTCAGGGCTGAAATATCTCTTGAGATAAGACAGCCATGGGGAGGGGGGGGGTCGGCTAGCAGAGCCGTTTAAGCTGACCAAACAAAAGAGCTGAACCTTGCTCTGCAGAGACCCTTCTGGTCCCCACCTGGGAAGTTCCTGGATAAGTTTGTTCTAATTCTGATTCTTTAGCCTACATTGCCCACTGGGGCTAAGTATATTATGATGGAACAAAGGTCTAGGGGAATGGCCCCATCCTGGACAGACGAGTGAGTCTACGTGCGCCCATTCATTCTTCGCTTTGTGGCCTCTGTGAAAACTTGTGCAATCAGCTTGGGTTTGCATAGCCTTGAAATCTGAAAGACCTGAATTTACGCAAGACTGAAGACCAAGGCTGCCAAAGCCTGACTCAGGCCCCCAGCCCTGACCCAGCAATGCCAGCCACCGGAGGCTGTGCGGCCATTAGTTGCTGCCCTCCCCAGCCAGGCCCTGAGCCATTCCTAGAGGATGGTGTTAAGGCACGGATACTACTTCTAGCCCCTCCCCCTATCGTGAGCATCCCACCAAACCTCCCTACATATATAACATTACTATAGCCCTTTATAAGCATTCTGGGTACTCTCTGAAGTCCACCCCAGAGTACAGCAGTAGCATTCACATCCCAACTTGATTCAGGTAGTGTTACTTAGTCTCCCTAGATAGCCTGCCCAGGGCCTTCAGATTCTTATATAGAACTGATCGACGTATCTTCCATCTTTCAGACAGACCGAAGATGATTTTGTTGTTTTGCATCTGTGTGGATGCACATGTGTGTACATGCATGTGAAGGCCAGAGGTTTGTGTCATGTGCCTTTCTTAGCTTATTTCTACGTTGAGGCATGGCGTTTCACTGAACCCACCTCACCAATTCAGCTGGTCTGGACAGCCAGCGTGCTCTGGGGACTCTCCTGTCTGCCTGCCAAACACTGGAACTACAGACTGGCTGCCATGCCCACCAGGCATTTAGGTGGGTGCTGGAGATCTGAACTCCAGTCCTCTGCTTGCAAGGCAGATGTCCACCCCTGAGCCCCTATGAAGATGATTCTAGAAAGGCCCAGGTCGAAGATGAGTGAGGCTGCTCAGTTTGCCTCAAGTGATACTGATTGACACTGGGGTGGGGGTGGAGGGGTATCGAGGTCTGCTCATGTCATTTCAGTGATAGTTTGAAGTGGAGCATGGGCAGAAGGCAGCTCCTGGTCGGTTCTCTTTACTTCTCAGATAAATTCTGTTTAACAGGTGGACTGGGTCGTGTCACCTCATTATCCTTTTCCTCACAGGTCAGGGTGGAGGCAGCCAGTTCTCATTATAGACCAGCTCATGCCTGTGAGAAAACCCAGGTTGGAACTGTGTGGGCTGACAGAACTTGTAGGATGCCTTTCTCTCTGCCCCTTGTCTGAAAAGCACTAAGCATAACTCAGACTGCCTTTCCCGTGACTTTAGAGAAGATACTGAGAGGAATACTCAGTGTGGGGCCTTAGGCTATATCCCTCGAGGAAGTCAAACAAGGCTCGGTTGGAAATGGGATGTTTACTAATACAGCTCTAAACAGTCTAAGTTGCAGTGGCACCATTATGAAACAGTAGGCCTCCAGATGCTTTTGAACACTCTCTAAATCTGGTCAGGAGAGATGCCTCATTGGTTAAGAGCCCTTGCTGCTCTTCCAAAGGGACCTGAGTTGGGTTCCTGGCACCTATGGTCACAGCTCACAACCACCTGTGACAACTCTAACTCCAGAGAACCTGATGCCCTCTTCTAGCCTCTGTAGGCACTGCTGTCGCATGCATATACCCCCCCACCCCTAAATCTTGGATGAGCACGCATGGTATGAAGTGCTGAAAAAATACACAGGGAAAAGACCCTCCTTCTAGAATAGCTGAAGTCACCACACGCTTGTGTTCATCTTCTTGGAAGGGGCTTAGCAGACTGCATAGTTTATAATGAGTTTGAATCCAGGAACTTCGTTTATCTGGATATGGCATTACATCATTGCATCAAGTTCAAAGTCAGTGGTTATGGAAAATATCCCTGGATATGGTATGTCATTAGTAAAGAGTAAGACGTATGTTTGTGTGTGTTGTACACATCATGCAACAGAGTCCCTGGATGGAACCATTGCTTTGTGGAGGGCATAAAGCTACCCAAATACTTCCATAAAATGAAATTAACTAGGGCACTTGCTATTCTGTTTGCATGTAACTCGGCAGATAATACGCTATGGTGATATCCAACTGTGAAAATTTTGGAATGTAAAGGTAGCACAACAGAACATTCTAGGTAAATGGGATCATAGCCATCATTGCAGATCAGTCTTGGTCTCCATGATTCCATATAGAAGTCTTATTTAAGAGATGAGTTAAATGTGGGATTTTCCCCCCATGTATTCTATTCTGTATATTTCAGTTCTCCATTCTGCTTTTTCTGACTCTACTGGAAACACAATGTGTTTATTTAGAGATGAATAGATGCCTAGCCAGGACTTCGAACTTTGGTGTGATATCTTAATCAATTGGTTTTCCAGAGGCAAGCAGCTTTAAATAATCAACTGCATAAAAATACATGCATGCTGCACCAAAAGAGAAATCAATTTCCATCATAAAAAAATTCAGAAGCAACTTCTCCTGTTTGGCAAAATTCATCATTATTAAATTCAGGCAGGATATTAACTTTATGGCTGAGAGGTTTGGCTGTACAAAGATGAACTAATTTTGAACACATGGCAACTACATTAATTCTTTTAAAGGATGAGTGAGGAGTCCTTCCTATCATATGTAACTTATTAATATTTTGAACTGAATCATTTTCCTAAGTAGACCTGACTTTTGGGGGGTGTATTTTTCTCTACAAGTCAAAAGCCACATGCTCAGCCAAGACAGATTTATGACCTTTTAAAAATAATGATGGAAAATGCGATGGGGGGGGGGGGGACACACTTTAGTATCGGCTTTGCTCTGAGGCCTAAACTGCGAACTCTCCAGTTCTGGAAGCCTTTGAAATGCTGATTCCAGTCTTCTTGTGGGCTCTTAAACACCTTCTCAAATGACCCATTTTAATAACCCGAAAGCTATTATATAACGAGCAGCCATAATTTAGTCCAGGGCTCTAGGGGGACCCTCACAGTTCAGCAATGAATAGTTAATGCAGGATAATGTTTAGCAGGTTATTAGTTTTCACTATACAAATGCTGATCGGGGAACGCTTTTATAAGGTGTTTAAAAGAAAATGTAATTAACTGGTTGCATGCTTCTGTTGCAGCTCAAATTGAAATTATTCCATGCAAGATCTGTGGAGACAAATCGTCAGGAATCCATTATGGTGTCATTACGTGTGAAGGCTGCAAGGTAAGCTGTTTTAATTGTTGTTGTTGTTTCTATTCATGTTACGGGGCATCTTTGCCATTTCTATTTTTTACTTCCAGTCTGCCTAAAAATTCAGTTCCTTGAGATTCTGAGTGATGATGACAGGGTGTGGTCAGGACTGCGATGTTCAATTATAATGCCTGCCGTGACCCATGCTTTACTCCTTCCATCAACATGGCAGGAGAATAAAGAGCAAGGGACCAGAATCTGTGGCACTGATGAGCTACCTCGGGGGCTGGGGAGATGGCTCAGTGGGGATAGCATTCCGTGTGCAGGAATGAAAACCTGAATTCAAATCCCTTGGTGCCCATGTGCAAAATCCAAGAATGGCCACCCTTGCCTCTTTCCCCGGCTTTCTAGGGTGGAGATCCAGAAGCTTACTGGCCAGCTAGCCTAGCAGCAACAGGGATGTCCAGGTTCAGTGTGAGACCCTGTCTCAAGGGAATGAGGCAGGGAGCTCCAGAAGAGGACACTGACATCCTATTCTGACCTCCATTGGTACACACACACACACACACACACACACACACACACACACACACACACACACACACACACACACACCTCTGATTGCCCTGTTACTGGATTTATGAGAAGGTATTTCTAAGTTTCACATGGACGTGACTAAGTCTTTCTGTTGGCATCCCGATGTTAGTGCACCTGGTTAAATTACAGAACTGAGCTCTACCCCTGGTACCACTTGCCCACATTGTTTGGGACATATCTCAGCCTTTTTAATGACTCAGCTTTTTCCATGAAGTAGCCATGACACCTGCCCTTCCTACCTGTTCGGACTATTCCAAGAATAGGAGGTGCTTTTAAATAAAAGCCCAAAGAACAGAAAAGAGTCATTTGAATGAGTAGCATCTGTATTATTGCTACTGTGACCATTTGTATGATGTGACCTTGGGGCCAGGGACACAGACCAGGCTTCCTGTGAGAACGGAAGACAGAGATGCTTAGTCATTCCAAGACCACGCCCCCAAACTTAGACAAATTTCCATCGACTAAGATTTAAATTCTTCTGCTTGTATGGGAAGAGTTCTGAGACAACGTAAAAATGGCACAAAATGAGTGGGAGAAATGTTATTTGATGCAAACAGCCTAGGAGACAGCTACACCTAGACCCAAATTCGCCCTGAGGCTTTTTAAGATTGGGGTGGGGTGGGGGGAGACTTTGCGAATTTGGTTTGCATTGCTTTAGTGAAAACAAGAATATATTGTGTCATAAAATAGAAAAATCAACCTGCAGACATACTTAATGGCTGAGAGATCTAGGGGAGATTAGCCTCCTAACTGTTAAAATTGTCCCGCTCACTGCTAATCATAATATCGTTGGCTGATTTACATTTATGTTAATACATCATCTAGACGGCAGGTTAGTGAAGATTTTTTTTTTAATTATTACATGTATTTACTTGGGGCAGGAAAGTGGTGTGCAGATGCCGTGGCATGCATGCATGTGGAAGTCAGAGGACAACTTGCAGAAGTCAGTTCTCTCCACCATGTGGGCCCCAGGAACTCAGCCATCAGTCCCAGTGGCAAGTCCCTCTACCCTCTAAGCCACCTCACTGGTCAAAGCTCGGGACTTTTGCATGTCACCAAATCCTTTTGTACTTTAAAAGGCCGCCCACCTTTTAGAAATGGGAAACTTGCTACTTGAGGGGAATTTTGAATTATTCATCGCTGTGGCAAAGGCCTCAGAGTACTGGATTTCTTTAAGAAAAAAAAAAAAATCCCACACCCTTTTCTTCCTTAATCTGGCCTCTCTGAAATAAATTCTTTAGCTCAGTGGTAGCGCGCTTGCCTAATAAGTGCAAGGCCCTGAGTTTGGTCCTCAGCTCCGAAAAAAAATAAATAAAAATGAAATACTTGAGGCTGGAGAGAAGGCTTAGTGGGTAACACCGCTTGCATTGCGAGAATAAGGACCTGGCATCTATGTTTAAAAAACTAAAATGCTGCATGCGGCTATGTGGGCTGGAACCCTGGCATTGGTGGGCCAGAACCAGGCATCTCCTGAGAGCTCAGTGACCAGCCACCTGAGCTGAAACAGTAAGCTTCCAGTTCAGTGAGCATCTCTGTCTCGGGCAATAAAAGCAACAGTGGAAAAGGCCCTGTGGCCTCTGCATGTCTCCCACACACGTGAAAAGAAAGTTGAAACACTAACCTAGCTATGCAAATGACCTGTCTGTAACCCCGGCCTCAACTTCAGCCTGCCTCCCCAAAGCTGTATCCTTGGTAGAAGCGCCAGAGCCTCTCTTATCCCCACAGCGTTCCTTGCTCAGTCGTGGTCCTCAGTAAATCTGACTTTGGCTCATGGCGTATCACCCAGGTGTTTGTTTATACCACCTAGGTCCTTCCATTCTGCCCAAGAGGCTCAACCCTCCCTGAGTCTGCCCACTGTGCCCCTGTGGTTCTTCTATGTGTTGAACTGACACACAGTATCTGGAAATATGAAATACAGGGGCAGGGTGACTTGGGTGCTATGCTTTAGCAATTTGAAAGGCTCACTAGTAACAGGCCATTCAGTAAATCCTCAAGTGGCAGAGGACCGATGCATTTCCACATGCACACTGTACATTGCAAGGCCCGGTGTTTATTCTGGAGGAAAGGAAAACAAACAGGAAGGCTAACAGCAGTTAAGATCCTATTATCATCTGGAATCCCTTCCAAATCCTGTCCACGTGACACCTCCTTGCTGAAATGGCTTTCAGCTGTTGGTTCTGATCCTCTGCTCAGGTAGCTTCCCACAGTGAAGGCCACTAAACCACTGAAGTGCAATCTATTCAGTGTTGTACATTTTTGAGGGATATGGTACCTGTTCCATATTGCAGTTTCTGACTGTAACCGTTTTATCCCTAGTTACAGTGAAGTCAAGCGACTTCTGCCACCGTCATTAATTATCCGATTTTAACCAGGTGGAGGTGATCCCACCATGACTAATCCTAAATGATTTCTTTCTGGTGGTATAATTAAACATAGGAGGGAAAATCACAGCACACATCAAGTAGGTATGTAACCTGGGGGGGGTAGTGTATTATAGATACACATATACATCATAATATATATACATTTACATCCTAGTATATTTACCATATAGGATTCATTTATCGGAGACTTATTCATCAGGACTTATAGCTAAGATAGTGTCCTATGTGAAACTTCCTCTTTCAGCCAATAACAGGGAAATTCACAATCATCTCTGCATAGATGCATTCTCATAAAATAACTATAGGAAGGTTTTTAAAGAAATTTAGAGTATGTAACAGATTCTTTTCTCCCCTCTGAAGAAACTGTCAAAGTACGTTGGAGCTTTTGTATGTGCTTGGCTGGAAAGAAGCTTGGCCAATGTTCCCTTTAGGCCCAAATAGCTCTTCCTGAATTCTATTTGTTGCTGTTATTTGATTGTAAAAATTCACTGTGACCCCTGAGCTGGTTCTGTCTAATTTCCAACATTAATGCTTTCATACTCAATATTTTTATTTTTAATGCTTTAAAATGCCTAGTCCTGGATTAGAGTTCAGCCTTTTAAAATGAAAATTAGATTTGGGAAAGGCTGCTGTTACTTCCCCCTTCGACCAAAGTTTTCCATTCCGCCACGTGTAAGTGATGAGGTGAATGGAGTACTTCCGGTTCAATCTGCAGCGCCACAAAACCAAATGACCTGTTAAGCATGTCTCAGTAGCTGCTGTCCTTCCTCCACTCACAAGCACGCCGGGTTCAAGGCAGTGTGGTCGGTAGAAATCCTCCCTGCCCTGGTGCTAGATTTCTGGAAGGTTCTCCTCGGGGGCGCCGAGTGTCTGCCCTAGGATTGGATCTGAGAATGTTGGAGCTCAGGTGCTCGCAGATATCTCCATTTACAAATGGGACACGTGAGGCGAGGTCAGCTTCACTCAGAGCTCATTGGCACACACAGTTCCAGGAGGAGGTGGGCCATATCTATGGAGGAAAGTCTCCCTGGGCAGGGCTGCCTGGCCAGGGGACCTGTATACCAGCTAACTGGTGCACATGAGACTGTCTGGAGAACCTGAGTCTCAACCTGTCGGTGGTGGTGGCGCACGCCTTTAATTCCAGCGCTCGGGAGGCAGAGGCAGGTGGATCTCTGACTTTGAGGCCAGCCTGGTCTACACAGCCTTTTTCTCTCCCTGACTTCAATCTATGGATGACCTTTCCCCTGAGTAAAATGGACAGTTACCATCTTTCCCCCATTATCCTGCTGCTCTGCTTGCTCCCCACACTCATCCTCACCCTCCTGAACATTCTCAAAAGAAAGCTCCCAGGGTAAATAAAAAATAAAAATAAAATTGGGACAGAGGGCATCATTTTACATACAGGACTCGGCTCTTCCCAGCCCCAGAAATAAAACAAACGGCAGACAGAGAACCCACTCGTAAAGTCTTCTGAAATTCCAGTTCTTAGTTGAATTTCAAAACGCAATGCTTTGGGCAGGCCTGGGAACACTCCCGATAACTCCGAGTCATGAATAAATCTCGGTTGTCAAAAAGCAAATGTGTAGCCATTCCAAAGCGTCTGCCATTAGAATTCCACAAGGCAGCTGTCAGCTGTTCTCTTGTAATTAAACAGCCAATGAGCAGCTAATTAAGACATATGTGTACACAGAAATGGAAGTGGGGATGGTAATGAACTGTAGGAATCAATTCATTACGTGAAAATTGTCAAAAGACCAAACATCAGATCAGCACTGCAGCCTGTGCTTCATGGAGAAGCAGCCCCAAGTATGAGGGGACACCCCCACGCCAAGGGTAAGACTCCTGAGGACCTCCCCACCAGACCTACAGTTCAGTGTCCCGCCCGCCCACATGCTTGATTTTCGTGAGGTAGATCTAGCAGACTAGTTTCCCCAGCTATGTAGAAACACAGCGTTTGAGACCCTGTTTCGACCTGGATTTGATCAATATCAGCGACTTTCACTACAGGTCTGAGAAGCAGGTAGGGGCCGCGCCCCCCCCCCTCCCAATCTGTCCTCCATACTTCTGTGACCTGAGGCTGAGGAGATGTCTTCATCGGTGAAGCGCTTGCTGTACAAGTTTGATCCACAGTAACACACACCTGTACTCCTAGGAGAGGCAGACGGGAGAATCCCTGGGGTCAGCCTAGCCTAACTGGTGAGCCCTGGGGCCCAGTGACAAACCCCTCCCTGCAAGCAAGGGAGGGAGGGAGGGAAAGAAACACAGTTCCTGAAGATTAATACCTAAGATTGACCTTTGGCACACCCACCACAAAAACAAAAACCTGTGACCTTTGGAATAAGATGCACCTAGAATCAGGAACCCAAATCAGACACCTCCTGTCATCTGCTTGCTGTGAGGTCTTGAACATGTAGCTCAATCTCTCTGAACTTGAGACTTGTCTATAAACCAGATATGCAAATTGCTGCTTTACATACAGTTAATGAAGTGTCCTGCACAGCACTTAGAAGCATGCTCAGAACAAGACTGTTACTGTAACCCTCCCCCCCCCCCCCCCCGCCATGATTCAACAAGTATCGGAATGAATGATTTTGATCAAAGAAGGCAGTCGAGACAGAAGTAACACAACTAGAGAGGTAATTCAGAGTAGGAATATGCCTGGGATGGGCTGGCTCAGAGAAGGTCTCAGAGAAAGTGAGCGGAGGATAGATTATGAGTTTCCAGGCTGTGGCAGGGACAGAGGTCATTTGGGGCGCTAGGACACAGTAGTCTAGGTTGGTCTGTGTGTGGCTTTGGGAAGAGGATTGAGTCTGGGAGACAGATGCCTGGACGGGTGTCCATTACCCAGTTATCATGAGGGTGAGGTGAAGAACTGGGGGGCTGATAGGCAGGGAGGACCCCAGCGCTGGGTCTTAAATGAGTGTGTACCCAAGTTTGGATGGAGGAAATAAAGTCTATAGTTTCAACCTGAATTTGGGTTGATAATTTCATCTCCATATCTGAATAAGAAAGTGAGAAAACGGAGACATGTTTTAGAACTTCATATCTTCGTCAGTGAAGATGTGAACAACTTTGCTGAATCATTTAGTAACCTCCGAATTCTGGATGAATGCTTCCACCTTTCTATGCCGTCCCCAGTTCCATGGCCACAGTTATGACACACTCTCGCATTCAGTCTGCACTGAGGTCACTTTCTGTATGAACTTTTCAGTTTAGACAGCCACCAATCAAGCAAGCTCACCAGTTTCCATGTTGTAAATAATCCACCTTGAGGCTACTGCAAGCTACCCAGGGCACAGCCTTGCTAGAGAGTCAGGGAGAAATAACCAGTACTTCGGTATCCCCAACTGTTGCCAGCCTTCCAGTATACCCAGCACACATCCTAATAATCATTTTTTAGTGGTTAGTTTAATAACTGGGTTGAGTGAATTTCCTGACATTTAGCATTCAGCTCTTGAATCCAGGTATGAGCTTTCTCCTGAACACCCTAGCCCCAGGTCTAACCCAGGAAGATTCCCACCCAATGGTCAAATTCAATATATATAACCATATTGTTTTCTGAAAAGTACCAGGGAATAGACACACCCAAAGAATAGTAAGCAGGTATCATAAATAAAGCTCAAAAACTGTGCTCTAAGTACAAGGTAACATGGGGCTGGAGAGATGGTTCAGCAGTTTAGAGCACATATTGCTCTTAGAGAACCAGAGTTCAGTTCCCAGTACCCAGGTCAAGTGGCTCAGAACCCCCCCCCCCCCCCCCGTAAACTCCAGTTCTAGAGGATCCCGATGTCCTCTTCTGGCCTCCAAGACACTACATTCAACCATACCAGGGACACACATATACATAGTTTTTTTTTTTTTTACTTTGAAGTAATAGAATTAAATCATTTCCCCTTCCCTTTCCTCACTCCAGACCACCCCATATACCCTTCCTTATTCTTCCAAACTCATTCCTTATTTCAGTTGTTACACACACACACTCATATATATTCCTAAATACAGCCCGCTCAGTCTGTATAATGTGACTTGTATGTATGGGTTCCAGGGCTGTCCATTTGGTATTGGATAAGCACTGGTGCTCGTCCCTGGGGAAGACTACTTCTCAGGCTCTCGGCGTTCTTTGGTTGCCTATGGTTCTTTGTGGAGAGCTGAAGCCTCTTGGGCTTTCTGCTGCCCATGTTAGCCTGTTTCGTTAGTCACGTTGGTAGGACGTTATGGGTGTAACTATTTCATATTGCTCAAACTTGTGAGTTTATGTGAATTGTCTCCCTAAAGGTAAAGGACCTATGGTCCATTGTCAAAACCTGCACGGGTGATTCCATCGTGTCACCTGCTGAAGGCTACAGTGCCTGATAATCTCTCCTTCCTTCCAGCACAGAAGGCTTACTGGTGTTATATTTTGAAGGGCTGCATGGCAGCATATAGCCACTAGGTGGTGGTAGTGTGCCACAATCCAATGTTGTGGGATCGTTGTACGCTGTGTGGAGATATATTGCTGTGATTGGTTTAATAAAAAGCTGAATGGCCAATAGATAGGCAGGAGGTATAGGCGGGACTTCTGGGCAGAGAGAGAGGAAGTTGGAGATGAGTCTAGGTGTGTGAGAGACATGAGGAGACACAGAGGAAGTAGTACATGACAGAACGTAGATTAATAGAAATAGGTTAGTTTAAGTAGGTCCTAAAAGCTAAGGCCAAGATTTCATAATAAGTCTCTGTGTCATTATTTGCGAGCTGGTGGTCCAAAGAAAAACCCAACTACAGTCTAAGCAAGCCCACCATGTCTGGAATAAAACCTCTCGGTGTTCTGGCATACCTTTTGGTACTAGTAAAATTGAACAATGATGTTAATGTCTTTCTTGCCTTCAGTGCTGGCTGTGTGGTACACTTCCCCCTCAAAGCTTTCTCACAGGCTGCTCAGCCTCAGGAACTCATGTCTCAGAGGGACCTTCTCTAGGACATCTCCAAGCAGACAGAATCCTGCTTCTCACTCAGAAATGTGATGCTTCCACATTAAGAAATGCGGAATCAAAAAAATTTTTAAAAAGAAACAAGGAACCTACTAAGCTTTCTTCTGTTTACTTCTCACTTCTAATTCTCTCCTATATATTCTTTTGGGTTTTTGTTTGTTTGCTTTTTTTTTTTCTTTTTCTTTTTTTTTTTTTTTTTTTTTTTGGTTTTTCGAGACAGGGTTTCTCTGCGTAGCTTTGCGCCTTTCCTGGAGCTCACTTGGTAGCCCAGGCTGGCCTCGAACTCACAGAGATTCGCCTGCCTCTGCCTCCCGAGTGCTGGGATTAAAGGCGTGCGCCACCACCGCCCGGCTTGCTTGTTTGTTTTTTGAGACAGGGTTTCCCTGTGTAGTTTTGGTGCCTGTCCTGGATCTCGCTCTGTAGACTAGGCTGGCCTCGAACTCACAGAGATCCACCTGCCTCTGACTTCCGAGTGCTGAGATTAAAGGTGTTCACCACCGCTGCCTGGCTCTCTCCTATGAATTCTAAAGCTGTTACTGGCATAACTAACTTCCTCAACACTTAAATTGCTTAGAGATCCCCACAAGGAACACTGAAGTCTTTAAAGAAGGCCAGGGCTGAGCAGAAGGCTCAGTGAAGCATTTGCCATGTAAACATGAGGCACTGCGTTCGATGCCATGTTAAAAGCCAGGTGTGAGTGCATGCATGCCCTTGTAATCCCCGTGGAGAGAAGAGGGGTGGGGTGGAGACAGGCAGATACTCAGGCCTAATCATGAGTTCTAGATTCAGTGAGAGACTCAGTCTCAAAAAAACAAACAAAAGTCGAAGGTGGACAGCACCCGATGAGCAGGATATGCACAGGTAACACACACCGGGGAGGCAAAGGACCTGGTCTCTCTGAAAATGCCAAGTTCAGTTTGGCTAAGTCATTGCAGCCTCCTCCTCAGACTCTCCCTAGAAAGCTACACAAAGCTACACCGAACCCCTCCCATAGGGGAGAGGATATTTCTTCTTGAGCACGGGGCTCTGTTGTCTTCGCCCAAGACAATGGCCTCTTCCTGCTTCTCAGCTCTGCCCTGTCACAGCTGCTGAGCAGGCCTGTGCTTGACGGACTCAGCTGAAGAGTAAATGTGAGGTGAAGAGGGTGTGTGTGTGTGTGTGCGTGTGCGTGTGTGTGCGCGCGGGCTTGCTCTCCCAAATCCTTCCCAGCGGCCACATCTGAGCAGACAGCTTGGAAGCCAGTCGTGAGCTCCAGGATTGCTGCCACCCACCCTAGATCCATAGAATACTGCACCTGTCACTGGCGTAATCAACCCCCGAGCCGATTTACTCAATAATGAGAGTGACTCTGAGACCTTGCCTGGAGTTTCGTTGCCCTTCACTCTATGAATGAGCCCAAGTGATTGCCATATGGCTTCGGTAGGTAAGGTGAACCAAAGGAGACAGACTACTTCTGGGCAGAGGGAAGGAGATGATGGACTTCAGAGGCTGATTTCTCACGTGACTCCTACCCCACCTCATCTGACTTGATAAGAGGCTTGGGCAGGGGCAGCCTGGGCCAGCAGAAGGAACAAATCTAAAGGGAAATGTTGATTTCAGAGTCAATTTACCAGTGTATACCTTGGCTTTGGACACTCATATAGTGGTGGGCCTCGATGAGAATGGAGGGGGAAGGGTTCTTTTGACACATTGTGGAAGTGGGGAAACAAACGGGATAAGTGTGTTCTGGAAAGCAGCCTGGGAAATCCCTGACCTGACTTCCTGTCATGCTGGAGGTGGGATTTTGAGCAAGTCACACCATTGAGAGGCTTTAATACCTTTACCCTTCATACAAATAAATAAAATAAAAATCTTTTTTAAAAATCCCTGTGAAAGAAACAAAGAGGGGGTGGACAGTGGCCGAGTCTCAGCTCAGACAGAGACTGAAATGAACACCATGCAGGTGACCTCTTGGTATGTTTTTAAACATATTTTCTTGGCTTCTAAGAAAACTTCTTCTCATTCCCTTTTTACCAAGGACCACACACACACACACAGGACTTTAAATATTTTGACAAGGGACTGCTCTCTAAGACACTGGCCTTGCTACAAAGCGGATTAAAAAAGCTAAGCTAACATGAATCTAACTTACATGACTTGGTCCACACAGACCCCAGTCACCACCCAGGCAGCACATGAGGCCAGGGGCAGTGGATTCCCAGTGCCTTGCTCGCCTGTCCACTTGTAGAGTAATAGTCAGAAAGCAAAGAGAAAAAGAGAAAATTGGAGTCACTCATGGGCCTACTAGCCAAAACCAGCAATTCTTTTCATTTAGGGGCATAATTTTCCTTCATTTTTTTATATCAAATGTGTGATGTTCTCACACTTGCAAACTGGATTACCTAGGTTTAGTTCTTTAGCCAATTTTATCACCTTTTATATTAACGCTACTTCTGAAACATGATTTTTCAGTGGTACCCAACTCCATTGGGTGAGTCTGTACTAGAACACATCAGCCATGTTGGGCAGCTAGTGCCCTCAAGAGCCTCCTGCTGGATGAATCTTCGTGCCATTTCTCTGGTGGTCCTTTAATGTTTATTCCTTAAAAGATTCCTGACTTACAGGACAAGCACATTTTGTTTCTGTTCTTAACAATTCTAATATAGTAGCCAACTTGGCCTCTGGAAACATCCGTTGGCAGAAGCATATCACTACCACTTTGACATTACCTGGTCCATTCTTCCTTTACTCCCTGGCCAATCGATGTCCCCTTGGTTGGAGTCATCTGTCTTTAGCATTAAAGAAAGCTCTGGAGATGACATTCTCTCTCTTATACCCTTCACACAAACAGTTCCTTACCTTACTTTTCTTTTGGGTGTTTTTCTTTTGCCCAGCTTACAATGCCATTGAAAGAAAAAGATATATATGCCTGTGTATGTGTATGCATGTATATCTATATATGTATAGATATACATGTATACATATATGTGCAGTACATATACATACATCTCCAATGCCTCTGCCATGTATCTGGAAGTTAAGAAATATGCTTCTAAGTAGCACATGTGTTGCATAAGAAATCTACGGCAGATTAGAACACATTTTCAAGAAAGTGATAGGGGAAATACTGTACCTGTGGTAAGATTGTGGGTTGCTGCTAAAAGATCACTAAAGAGAAGCCTGCACATTTCAGTCCCAATACTGAAAATCAGGAAGTGAATAAGCACACAAAAACATCATCCTTGAGGTCAGCAGCTCCCTCACATCTTTGCACACCCTCTCATTTCCCACACAGCACTCAACACAAGTGAGAAAGCCCATGATCACCACGCCGGACCTGTCAAATCCTAAAGGCTATGATTCTAAACACTACTGATTCTCAACCACTGAGGATGGAGAATTCCCTGTGCAACTGATTTTAAAGTAGTCAAACCAAGTGTCATCCAACTGTTTCACCAACAGGTTCAGACTTAGGGGGGAGTGAGAGATGCCTAAATGGCCCGAGACTTGAGTGACAGAGAGAAAACTCCAACACCACAGCACACCCAAACTGCAGCGCGCTGAGTGCAGCCACGTTTTCCTTAATGTTGGGCAGCCTGGAGAAGTGTATACTTTACCAAAAAGTGTTTTGGAGGCTGGGGAGATAAAAGACTTCATGGGTTAGAGCATTTTCTGCATAAGGATGAAAACCTAAGTTTGAATCCCCAACACTCACACAAAAAGCCAGGCACAGCCATGGGGACTGTGGGATACAGAGAATGGAGGATCACCAGGGCTTGCGACATGACAGTCTATTTCCAGACAGAAATTTACAGTCTATTTACAGAGAGACCCTGTTTCAACAAATAAAGTAGAGAGCAAGAGCAGGACATCAGATGCCCTCCTTTGGCCTCCACAGCACACACGAGCACACTCATGTATACGCGCATGTGCATGCATGCACACACACACACACACACACACTTGTGTGTACATCTCCATACATGCACCCCAAAAAAAGGTATTTTTAGAGATACAGGTTAAAGACAGATCCTTTGGTGTCATCCAGCAAGCACACAGTTTGTTTTGTTTTTGTTTTGTTTTTGTTTTTTGTTTTGTTTTGTTTTGTTTTTGATCAGCCGAATCATGTGTCTTTTATACAGTCAACTGGGTGGAAGTTAAGGAAGTTTTGCATGTGTAAGGGATAGAGGGCTAGGCTCTGGGGGTTAATTTTACTCAAGGAAAAAGAAGTGACTTTAATTTCATTAATGGTCTCCTGGACGATTCTGCTCCAAGCTTATCCCTCCATTAAATATTAATTTAATGGTGCCCAGTGCTTAGCCCACGGCCTTTGGTATCCCCGCTGGAACGGACACTAACCTGTTCCGTATTTACAACTGAATCGCAGGGCTTTTTCAGGAGAAGTCAGCAGAGCAATGCCACCTACTCCTGTCCTCGTCAGAAGAACTGTTTGATCGATCGGACCAGCAGAAACCGCTGCCAGCACTGCCGGCTGCAGAAATGCCTCGCCGTGGGCATGTCTCGAGACGGTGAGCCTCTCGGAGCCGGCGTGGGGCAAATGCGTGGGGCTGGGCAAGCACTCCTGAGAAGTGGGCACTGCTCCATCAGGGGAAGCCCTCTCGGTCTTCCCGGGTCCCCCTGGCAGCTTTCTGCAACCCACGGCACTTCCTGCAGTCAGCTGACTAGCTGATGGGGGCAGACGGACAGAGTAGGGTCTTGTAGTGAGAAACCCTTCCGATTGCTTGCCAACGTTTCACAAACGACAGGTATGTGTCATCTGAGGGCTTTCAGAAACGCGCCTCCTGAAGGAAACCCAAGCCAGGACAAATGAAGTAGACTTAACGCTGGTAAGTCTACGGGCATTTGGCAGGAAACAGTTCTTCTGGTAACTGGGTCAAAGTCAACCATTTGCAGCTTTCGAACATGTGAAAACAGTGCAAAGCGAGGCTTGGTGACAGATGTCCTTTTTCATTAAGAGAAGGCATAAGGACTAGAAATGGGCCAGTGTCCAGTTACAGAGCACCCCAGCATCCTCCCTGAAACTGATCTGAAGTGCGCCAAATAAGCAACAGCAGGATTCAAGACAGTTACGCATGGAACTGGGCAGGAAATGCAGCAGGTCCGTTTTAAGGGCTTTTCTGAGTACACTAGCTGACTGTCTCCAGAGATCTCCTTGGATGGAGTGTCAGTCTGCCCTTCCCACCACCAGATGTTCTTAGGACCCGGTGGAGCCACCCAGGCTCAAGTTCATTTTCACTCCATATTCTGCAAGTCTACCCACTACTAGAGAGGTCAAGCTTTATGCCACTGGGGACAGGCATCATCTCGGAACCCACACTAAGCCCGGCTTCCTACAGCATTAAACTGACAGTTAGGTATGGCTCTTATCAGCTTGTCAGTTAAAACTGAAAGTTATACATGCATTTCTTTGGGTGCTGGTCATTTTTCCCCCTCACTAGATACAACTGTCATTTTATTAAGACGAAATCTAAAGCCTAATTACAGAGTCAGAGACATTTTACCCATGGGGGTGTTCTAAAATATTCTTTGCCCCTCCCCAAATTAAAAACCTTCAGAATGGCTTCTTACATATAGGTTGTTGTGAGGAAGAAAATGTATTCAGAGGTTTCTAAAATTATATGCCTGTTTGGCGTCCCGCCCCACCTGAGCTGCGGAAGCTCCGAGGTTGCTGGTCTTCTCGTCTGTTCCTCTGTGTGAAGAACAGGACATCCTCCCCTGGCGAGAAGAGTCCACCAGCTGGCCATCATTTTCATCTCCCCTGCCTTCTGCCCCTCCTGTCACTGACAGTGGTGGGATAAATGAGTTCATCCCCCCCAATCAGGAATCAGTTAAACTACAATCAATTAGGAGAGTGAAGTCCCTCCAGCATAGGCTACATCTGCAGAGTGCCTAGGCAGGAAGGAGGAAAAAAAAAAAAGAACCTCCGTGGGAGAATTCAACCCAGGAAAATGGTTTCCTGTTGCCTCGATGAGTGTTCAGGGAGCAAACACCTGAGGTAGTGAACCGGGAGCCGCTACAGCCCTGCCGCCTCTCACCTGGAGGACCGGTCCTGAGCACCAGTGCTGCAGACAGAGACCATCCCCAGGGATCTTACAAGGCCTGCCCTCCACTGTCCTTTTTTACCTGAGGCTAAATGACTGCAAAGGATCACTTCATGGTGGACCCAGTTCAGACCCAGGGCTGTGTGCCTTAACTACTCTGGAGGCAGAGAGAATGACCCCCTTGCACCTGGGAGTTCGGGGCCAGCTTGGGCAACACAGTGAGATGATCCCGACTCCAACAAGAAAATAAAGACAGGCCCATGGCGGCCAGGAGACCTCCTAAGTCAGGCAGATGCAGACATACAATTCTGCAAACTAGACAGCCTCCCCTAAAGCCCCAGATCTGGCTGCTCGAGCAGGAAGAACTTCATTCTTGTGTACAGACTCGAGTACTTAGTAAAGGATGAGGCTTCTGCCTCAGCATACCCCAGGAGCCTTTACATCTCTGCCTCTCTGTCCCAACACTGCAAAGGAAGGGAGGGGCAGGTCTAGGCCAGGCCATGTGATAGAGAATGAACAAGCCCATTAAGCGATACTTCAGAGCCAGGTTTGGTGGAGTATGCCTGTAATCCCAACACTTAGGAGGCTGAGGCGGGATGGTCAGCAGTTCAAGGCCAGTCTGGGCTACTTAGTGAGACCCTGTCTCAAAAGGGTGGGGAGGGGGAGAAACAAAACATTATATCCTCAGTGAGTCTAAGGGTATAAGACTGCAGGAAAACAAAGAGAAAGTTGCCTGGGATGTATGTTGGAGGCATGTAAGGAAGCCTGTTCTTGCTTGTGGGTGACCTGCTTTTGTGCTGACCTGCTCTGAGATTTTTCTGGAAACCCGAAAGCTTGGGAAAGCATAAGGCTGCCTGGTTCATGGTACACTTTGCTTTCTCTCTTCCAGCTGTCAAGTTTGGCCGGATGTCCAAGAAGCAGAGAGACAGCTTATATGCTGAGGTGCAGAAGCACCGGATGCAGCAGCAGCAGCGAGACCACCAGCAGCAGCCTGGGGAGGCCGAGCCGCTGACGCCCACCTACAACATCTCAGCCAATGGGCTGACGGAACTGCATGACGACCTGAGCACCTACATGGACGGGCACACCCCCGAGGGCAGCAAGGCCGACTCCGCCGTCAGCAGCTTCTACCTGGACATCCAGCCCTCCCCTGACCAGTCGGGACTGGACATCAATGGGATCAAACCCGAACCCATATGTGACTACACACCAGCATCTGGCTTCTTCCCCTACTGCTCCTTTACCAACGGAGAGACTTCTCCAACTGTATCCATGGCGGAACTAGGTAATGGCGGGTGTGCATGCTGCCTCTGGCTTGCTCTGGGCATGCCCTGTGATGTAAAAAGGGTACAAGGGACTGTCCTCTGACGGGTGGGATTTCCCCTCCACCTCTGCTGCCGATTCAGAGGCCAGCCTTGCTGTGTGATTGTTCCTATGGTGTTTGCAGTAAATGTGTTGCTCAGGAACTAGACAGGGTGTATGCAAGCAGCCTGTGTCCCACAGGGCACAGAGGAAGGCCACTCAAACGAGTTATTCACGTAGACTCCGGGTATTCCTTTATGCCTAAGGTCACACACATTCACAAAGTCCACTAACCTAATCTGAGCCATAGGTATAATTTTGTAATTTTAAAGTTTTTAATTGACACATAACAACTATGTATATATAATCATGAAGGACAGTGTGACATTTCAATACATGTTCACCTGGAGTAATCATTGACTAAGGGCTTTTAGCAAATCTGTGACTTTGGACACTTAGCATTGATTTATAGTGAGCATTCAGAACCCTCCTTTCCAGCTTTTTCCAAGGAAAGTCCACATTACCATTCTCAGAGCCACCCTCCTGTGGGGCGGGCACACCACAGTTCGCTCCTCTCGTTACCAGTTGGGAAATGACCCATCTGGTGGGCCCCTCAGGTAGCCGAGCTTTGCTGCACTGGTGTGAATTATAAGTGCCTGAGGTGACGTAGCTCTGAACTTGCCAAAATGTGTTGAAGAGGACCAATCAGTTTTCAGGTGACCAAACTGATAAGGTTTTATATAGGGCTCACTTTGCCAAAATAACAACCAGACACTCACCTCCTGATTGTTTTCCTCTTGGGAGATGATGCCCTAGAAACACTGATGGCCAGACAGTGGAAACTCTCCCTTCATTGTGTGTTATGCTAACACCCTCTGCCATATTTAATCAATTTTTTAAATACGGTGCTATTATTAGAAGAACTTTGATAAGAGCCTTCGCAGTGGCTGAGTGATCTGCCGTTGCCAGCATTTCTACACGGGGTCGTGACAGTCCTTTGGGGTATTTCAGTTAGCTGCTGCGGAGGCCAGTGCGCTCCGAGGGAGACCCGGGGTGGCAAAGAACCAGCCGGTCTGACTTGAGCACACACATCCTCGGTGCACAGCCATAGAGGCCGTGTTCTTTAGATGGTGCCTCTGCCTCTGTACCCCATAAAACATCCCTTTTAAGTGAAAATTGATATTTCCAGTCAAAAATCCCCAAATAGAACAACTTGAATGTTCTTTACAGTTTTTACACAAGCATCTCTTTCTGGGTCTAAATTTAAATCCTTGGGAGCCGGGGCATTTAAGCCCGCTCTTTAACCACTGCACAGTACTGAAGGTGTACCACCGCTCTTTTGATTAGCAGAGAAACCTCTGAAGTCAAAGTCATGCTGAGCAGAGGTAGGTTGATTTTTTTTTTTAATTTTTTTTTCCCCCAAACTAGAACAAAAAACTTTTTCTTTTCCCTTTTTTTTTTTTTTTTTTTTTTTTTTTTTTTTTTTTTTTTTTTTTGGTCATGGTATCTTGGTTGGCTGAGCCTGAAGCAAAACTGTAATGAAAATTAAATTTTCAAAAATGAATAAGGATTTGATTGAAAGCCGACAAAGTTCCCACGCAAAGTGACCTGACTCACCCCAGGCCTGCTACGGCCGCCGCCGCCCCACCAGAGGGACAGTGAACCTGCCTGTTCGCCTGCCAGATAGTCAGTGTTGAAACAGAGCCAAAGAACTGAGTCAAAGCATTACACCCCTCTCCTCCCCTCCCTGCCCCCCCCCTCCACAGCATATGATATTTTGGCTAAAAGAGCAGAAATACCTGAATGGGGCTAAAAATGGCTGAGCTGGTGCCCTCTAGTCTCTGGACAGACCTATACTGGTCACCTCCCAGTGGATCTGGGAGTCATGGTTATAGCATTTTCCAGGATGAATAGACTAATAGAACCAAACTCAAAACCAAATTAGAATTCTTCTGAGAGAGGATATTTTCTATTCCACTTGTATGTCAGGGGAGTTCAAGGTAGCTGAACGTGGCATGTAAGTGGCCGAAGACTGGCTGAACCCTCTCCCGAGCTATCTCATCTGCTATGAGATTTCCTTCACAGCCTTACCGCCTGTGGTCCTTTCTAACAAAACCTCTTGACCTCCTGGTAGGCTAGACTTTGTCATGAGAATTTAAGCCAATCACGCAACAGGAAAGTAGGTTCTACACGAACATATCCTAAATCCAATCCCATCTTTCAAGAATTATACCCACGGTATTTTGAGCAGAACAGGTCTTTATCCTTGGCTAGGAAACCCTGCCCGTGGCATTCAGTTAGTGCCTGAATCACACATTCCAGATAACCAGCCAAGGTTTGTTTTATAAAAGTGCTCACAGGGTTTGTTACAGTAACTGATAACACCTTGTTGCAAGAGCTGCCTAAGTAGGTACAGTGCGACAAGAAGTCAGCTGCTGTGGGTTGTGGGTCTAGCTTCGCTGTTGGTTGCACAAGCCACTCTGAGCCACGCAGCCCACAGGCAGCAACTCTCCTTCTTGTGCATTCCCGTGTGTAGAAAGGTTAGCACGCACTCTGAAGCCAGATGATATCTGCATCAGAGCTCTGCCCCTCACCAGCTGTAACTAACACCTTGGAAAAGTTACTTAACCACATTGGCTCAGGTGCCTAGCCAAAGAAATGGGGACAGGGCTGTCACCTTCCTTCATCTTCTGAATAAATGTGTGTGTGTGTGTGTGTGTGTGTGTGTGTGTGTGTGTGTGTGTGTGTGTTCAGAAAAGATGTAAATCCTTTGGGTCTGCACACAGCAAGTGCTGTGTAAATTTGAATTATTGATGTTATCTGTAAAAATGAGGTGCATTCAGCCCACATGGTACCTAAAGTTCTAGCCGACCCAAAGAGTCTGAGAGAAAATCTTACAAGTCAGGACTCCCCATGTGAGGGGTTTAAACGTGATAACACACACATCACAATTCAAGTTAAAAACGGAGATTCTCTTGCCTTCGGGTTTTGTTTTGAAGCAAGCTCACAACTTTGCACTGGGCTGCATCCACAGCTCTCCACAGCCACGTGCTGCCCAGGGGCAGCGGCTGGAACACACTGGGGGCCCTGCCAGTGCGGCCATGGTCAGGGTTAGGAGGGAAACGGACTCACCTGTGTCACAAAGCAAGAAAAGTCGCTCACCTGCTGAGCTTTGCCCAGAAAGCTTGTCTCCTAACTCCTAACAGACCTCACTGTCCCCTACCTGGTCTGAGAGTCACACTGACTTCTTAGATTTTTATGTGATCTGGTTAGACTCTCATTTGCTAAAAGAGACATTTAGAAATAGTGAGGTGTCTTAAAAAC
This sequence comes from Peromyscus maniculatus bairdii, assembly GCF_049852395.1. NCBI lineage: Eukaryota > Metazoa > Chordata > Mammalia > Rodentia > Cricetidae > Peromyscus > Peromyscus maniculatus. The sequence continues at coordinate 66,892,349 of NC_134858.1, forward strand.
ATTAGCCTTGTCAGATCCATTATGAACTGGAATCAGAAACACTGCCTGAACAGTTGGTCAGAATGTAGCTGCTGCCCCCTGCTGGCCTACTGTGTGCACTGCGTCTGTCGTTGTCTCTTCCTATTGGCTGTCGTGAAAGTCCCACCTAGGTCCAGGTGTCCATGAGCCATTTTGCAAACGCTGGGGATCAAACCTAGGGTTATGAGCATGACAAACCAGCACTCTGCCTCTGACCTACGTCCTCAGCCCTGGATAAATTTAGAGACAGGGCTTCACTCCGTACCCCTGGAACTCACTACATCCCTCATGACCGGGAACTCATGGCAATCTTCCTGTCTCAGCCTCCCAAGTGTTGGGATTACAGGCATATGGCACCATACCTGGTTCCCAGTAACATTTGTTAGGATCAACTGAAACTAGATGTGCCCATACTTACTAACAGGAAAAGACCTAAGGAAGAGCAGAGAGTGAGCCCTGTAGGACTCCTGAGCCTCCTTGTTTAAAAAATATGCTAATCTTGGTTTATAGTCTAGACACTGTTCTCCATAGCGAGAGCTCTTTTTATCTGAGCATTAGCTTTCTGCTTCCCAACACCCATTCTTTTTATCTTACGAGCTGGCTTCTCCGCTTCTCAGGTCTGTCCGCTTGAAGTGCTTTCTTTTATTTACAATCCTGTTTGTTTATTTGTTTGAGACAGAGTTTCTCTGTGTAGCTTTGCACCTTTCCTGGAACTCACTCTGTAGTTCAGGCTGGCTCAATCCACCTGCCTCTGACTCCAGAGTGCTGGGATTAAAGGCGTGCACCACCACCGCCCGGTTCTACATTCCATTTTAAAAAAAAAAAATACTGTTTATCCAGGCTGCTCTGGTACCTGTGTGTTGCCAGACAGGGCTGTTAGGGTTTGTTATGTTCCTGTGTCTCCAAGGAGACTCTGGTTTTGGATTGCATTTAGGTGAACTTGCCATTCTCACACAAGCATGTCTCCTGCCGTCTGAAGGAAGCTGCAGCATGTTTATAAGCAAGCAGGCTCTGCCGCTGTTGTCCCTGGCCTTGCGTCATTTGTCACCCTAAGTGGCTTGCCTGCCGTGGACTCAAGATCCTGGGAAAGTGGTTATTTTTCAGTGTGATTTGATGTTCATAAACTCCTGTCAATTCTTTCCAATACATTTTTTAGACAGGGTTTTACTATGTAGACCTGCTAGCCTAGAACCTTCTATGCACAACAGGCTAGCCCCAAATGCATGGCCATACTCCTGCCTCCACCCCAAGAATTCAAGTTGCAAACGCCTACTGTCATGTCCAGCTTTTTAAACATTTGAGTCAACCTTCCATTCCCTAACAATGACTACCGTCCTGCTTCACGCGCTCTCTCTCCGATCTCGATTTTAGCAGCTGCCACCCTGGTCCTTCTGCTCCAGCCTTTCTAGGTCCCGAGATACCAAGCACAAATTTGCCTGTCCTCTATCCCCAGATGCAATCTTTAATACCTCAGTTTTCCTGGCAGAGTTCTGCTTGATCCTATTGTTATATCATTTCCCAATTCAATCCTAAACATCCAAGATCCTTCAGAAGATGGGTCCCTAGCTACCCAAGTCTGCTTTAACCCTGTCACGCCATCCAATCTGTCTGTCCCTGACAGATGCCACTGTGTTCTTTCATCCACTGGCCCTTCTCTACAGAACTGATCTCCTTCCCAACACAACTGACCACTCCTGCCAACCCTACCCATCTCTTGGGGTCCAACATGGTATCCCTCCTTTTCTAAGAAGCATTCTGCAATTCTAGCCAACCAACCCTGAACTCTCCCTACATGGATAGTGACTACCTTTTATCTTGTGGTGTGATTCACCTCATGCTTTATTGTCTGATGTCCTGAATTATCTTTTCTGTGTGTCAACACATGTCCACAGATGATCAATTCTAGGGATATCTTTGGCATATGTTTAATATTACCAAAGCCATCGTACACAGTCGAACAACTATACAGCATCATATGTGATGCTCCCCTGTTCTAATTGTGATTCATTCCATCCTCACAGCAGCCCATGAACAAGTGCTGTAAGAAAAACAAAGTACAGGGAGGTTCAAGGCCTTGCTAAGGCCATACAACTCAGAAGTAGCAAGCAAATACATGGACCCAGACCGTCTCAGTCCAGGGAGGGTCGCTCTCTTCACCAAACTAATACATAGTCTGTTCATGCCTCAGCAACGCTTGTCCCGATGTCTGCTAGAAAACTAAAGGTAATAGCCAGTTGTCATGAGAAAGCTGAGGAGATGTTTCAGTCAATAAAGGGATTGCCATTACAGCATGAAGACCTGAGTTCAATCCCTAAGGACCTATGTTTAAAAAAAGAAAAAGCTGGACATGATATAAGCACAGCTGTGGAGGAGGAGAGTAATGGAGGCAGACTCTCGATACATGTACACATGCAAAAATAAAAGTTTATATACATACATACACACACACACACACACACACACACACACACATTCACATATACACACACACACATGCACATAATTTCCTGACTTTTCAAGAGCCACTTTTGTCCGGATATCATAAAAAGTCAGGAAGAGGCTGTCAATCATTTCCCTAAGGCCATCAATCTATGTTCATCTCCAGACACTGGCGGAAAGCCTATGATAAGGTCAAGGTCATCAAGGTCTCTGAATCTAATACGCTCCATGCAGTCAGTGTTGGCTTTGCAAAGCCTCTCTTCTCCATCCCCCTGTCCGTATACAGAAGAGTTCCGGCTTGCTTGCTTAGCTCCACACAGGAAACCAAACCTTGTCAGCACACTGCTTTTCAGGAGTAGCTTTTGAGGGCAAACGACACAAGCAGGAGAGTTACTGGTGCCTGTTCATGGTTGTGACCTCCTGTTTTTCTCCCCAGAACACCTTGCGCAGAACATATCCAAATCCCACCTGGAAACCTGCCAGTACTTGCGGGAAGAACTGCAGCAGATAACATGGCAGACCTTCCTGCAGGAGGAGATCGAGAACTATCAGAACAAGGTAGGGCCGGAGGAGTTTCTCTTCCCATTGAGGCAACATTGAGAAGGGGGTTGGAGGAAGGCATTCGTTCAAGAGTGCAAGCAGACCGAAGGCAGACAAGACTGTCTGGCATCAAATCTCTCTAGTCTCTGCTTAAGGACCTGACTTCCAGAGCTGATCACAGGCTCAAAGCTTTGTTGTCTGCCGCAGATGCTAGTGGGTGAAAGTTCAGCTGGAACAAATTTCATTGTGTTTTATAAGTCCCTCTGTGCCAGTGGGAGACTAGATCAGGCAGCTTCCAGAAGTCTCCATGAGCTAGGACTTGTCCTGATGCCACGGTAGAAGATTTTGAGAGCTAAGAATTGGTAAAATAATCAGCCCCATGCTGCATGCTTCTAGGTTAACAAGGAGTTGGTTAGGGATTGTGGACAAGAACGGGACTTGGGACACTGGAAAGATGGTCCAATGGTTAAGAGCACTTGCTACTCTTCCAGAGGATCTGAGTTTGATTCCCACGACCTGAATCAGGAAGCTTGCCTGCAAGGGGGCTGTTGGGGAAGGACCGGACAGACAGTAGACAGACAGCTACTTAAAGAGCTTGGCGGGTGGTGACCCTGCTTGCTTTTATGTCTATGACACTGACCAATGGGCTGCTAAAGTGGGAGGGTGAGCCAAAGGTAAGGTAATGGTGACTAGCCATTTGCCTTGTGGTGACCTTTGCCAGGGGTGGTAGAAAGTCTGACTGGGAAAGGACCATGGAGATGATGGAGGTATATCCTCCCCATCACCCTTCCTGGGGAGAAAACCATCATCCCGTGGCTATGGCTGCACAGTGAGAGCATCAGGACCATGTCCTCAGGCGACTCAGCTCCAGGGTTTGGTCCCGATCATCCTGTTGGAAATAACCTTAAACGGCAGTGTGTAGTGGGAGAGCGGATGAGCAACAAGAGCTCCAGGACACGGTGATGAGTGGGAGGGTGGGAAGAAGAGCAGCCCATCACCCACGCCACAGAGGAGAGCCAGCAAGCCTCGTGAAGCGGGGCTTTGGCCTCAGCTCCGCTTATTACCTACTGGCGGGGAAGCCTCAAGAGTTCTGGTGTCATTTCTGAATAGTAGACAATTTTGTATAAACATATGAAACAAGGGTATCATCAAGCATCTAGCTCAGCAGGTATAGACAAAAAAATGTACTTGACACTTCTTTCCTTCTCTCCACCCCCTTGTAAAGTACGGGTAAACTCCCTAAAATAATGAACCGATTTAAAAAAAAAAAACCTCCACATACCGTGGAGCCCACAGTTACGGCAGTCATGTATGTTACTCGCCTGACTTGTGTCTAGCTGTTGGTCCCCCATGCTCGGAATACCCCTGACTTTCTGCTCCCCCACTTCGCCACCCCCATTCAGTTGCCTTCAGACAGTAAGCTAGGAACCTCAGGAGGCAGAAAGGATATGGAAGCAGGCTTTTATAACCTAAATAACAGAGACTGTATTTTTAATCCTATAATCTTTTTTTAACCCATTTCCAAAGAAAGCTTTTCACAGACTAGGCAGCGGGAAGCTAGCTGCACTGGGGGTCCCAGCTCGTCGTATGTTAATATGTCCCCCTCCTTCACAGCAGAGAGAGGTGATGTGGCAGCTGTGTGCCATCAAGATTACAGAAGCTATCCAGTATGTGGTGGAGTTTGCCAAACGCATTGACGGATTTATGGAGCTGTGTCAAAATGATCAAATTGTGCTTCTAAAAGCAGGTATGTGCTCTGCAAGTGCATCCTGAAGTCGCTTCCAGCCTGTTTTCACCTGCTTGTTAAAGAAATGCTTGCTAAGGAAGGTGTCGGAGCCGTTTTCCCAGGGATAATAGCTCAGGGTTTGCTTAGCAGAGACTGAACCCTTTTTATAAAAACATTTTAAAGACGCATTCAGCGGGGCTGGAGAGATGGCTCGGTGTTTAAAAGCACTGGCTGCTTTTGCAGAGGACCCAGGTTCAATTCCCAGCACCCACATGGAGGATCACCACCATCCATAACTACAGTTCCAGGGGATCCAGTGTCTCCTGACCTCCAGACACCAGGCATGTACATGGTGCACACATATACATGCAGGCAAAGCACTCACACATAGCAAGTTATTCGTGTATGTGGTGTGTGTGCACATATATTATTAAAAAGATGTTCAAGAAGCATTCCATTTTCCTACTCCCCAGGGAGGAAGGTTACCCTGGGGAATATTTGCACCCCAAATCTTACCATCACCCTTCAGGCCCTAATGCCGAGTTGTTGGGAAGATGTTTATGAGCTCAAAGAGTCATTCCTAGGCTGGACTGTTTATATAAGTATGCATAAATGTTTCCCAAGTGACTTTAAAATTCTGCACTGCAATGTGAGTCGGTCCTCATTTCTTCTGTCCCTTGGACAGAGGGCTAGTGTGACTGGTAACACATGGCTGCCCTGCACTCTGCCACTGTGCCGTCTCAGGAAGGCTTCTGTTGTTAGCAGCTCAGGAAGGCACTCGGGTCAGTGGACTGATGCTAAGCAAGTCTTCCCCATGCAGGCTCTCTAGAGGTGGTGTTTATCAGGATGTGTCGTGCCTTTGACTCTCAGAACAACACCGTGTACTTTGATGGGAAGTATGCTGGCCCCGATGTCTTCAAATCCTTAGGTAAGGAAATCTCACGCTGCTGTCTCTGTAAATGGGGGTCATGTTCAAGGATGCGTCTGGATGGAAGCTGATTATTTGGAACCCAAAATGAAACTGATTATTTGGAACCCAAATTAAAGGGTGATACACCTATTTTACTCTATGTAGCTATCTGCTGTAAAAACATTCTGCATGCAGCAAGTACCTTTGTCTACATCATCTGCAAACTCAAGTTCATTTGTAGGTTAGTCACTGAGTGAGTTATTGTCTACATCACATGTAAACTCTTTGTAGGTTGGTCACTGAGTGAGTTAGTACATGATCTTTCAGTTCCTCTTTCAGGTTCAAATAAATGAGATTTTCAATGAATAAAGTGTTCAAATAATAGAGAGAATATGACTCATATGGAAAATGAAGCAAAAATAGAAAAGTCCATCATCCTCTCATACCGTAACCATTTATGAAAAGGAAATGTAAACATCGAAAAAGTCCAACAGAACTAAAGAAAACTATGGCATTATGCATCATTAAAAAGTCCTCTTGAGTTTCTGTAATATAAATCATCAGAATGTTGCCATTAAGGAGAAACAAAGGGAACCCAAGGGATGTTGAGTGGCTTATTTTAACCCTGAGTGGCCCGAGGTTTATCTAAGTGCGCCACGGCCCACTGCCACTTACAGATAGTAACCAATGGGCAAACCTGGATAACAGGAACAAAACTCAACTCGTCTTCAGTGAGGTGAATTATTATTTTAGGGGATTTTCACATTGTTTTCAGTTTGATGAATAGTCACAACAATTACACCACCACCATGGATCTGAGTAACATAGCCAATAGGGCATTAGATCCTGTTCATTCAAAATGAGGCTTCTGAAGGCAGACAACCTGGGGTTGAATGTCAGGTTGCAACCACGGGTATATTGCTTACCTCGGTTAAGTTTCCATTTCCTCAGTCCTAAAATGGGAATGCTAACAGTAACATGCCCCTCACAGGGCTGTTTTGAAACCTGAGGCAATGCTAAGAATGTTGTCCAAGTAGTTATCTGACTAGGAATCAAAGGACAAACGTTCCCTCCCATTACTGTAGGTGATGATGATGACGACGGCGGCAGGGGTGGGGGGTGGGGAGAAGTGGGGGGTGTGGGGGGGTGGTCCTGATATGAAGCTGATGGTGGTGGCTAGGACACCTGAGGATGATGATGGTGATAATACTTTGTGATGATGGTGGCAATGATAAAGGTGGTACCAGGAGATGTTAATAGTGATGGTGATGTTGGCTGAGCCAATTTCTTTTTAAATACTTCAAACTACTCAACTAAGAAACACTCTTACTATCCCATCTCATCTCCAACTTCCACATCTCTTCACCTTGTTCTGTATTCTTCTCCTAGGGTAATCATCAGCATCCTAAACTTGCTTTATTTTAACCATAGGTTGTGAAGACTTCATTAGCTTTGTGTTTGAATTTGGGAAGAGTTTGTGTTCTATGCACCTGACTGAAGATGAAATCGCATTATTTTCTGCGTTCGTACTGATGTCAGCAGGTAAGAAAATCAAACAGAAATACAACAGTCTCTGGCGTGTCCAGGTAAAGAATGTTTCCACAAGGCACAGGACTTCTTCACCTTATCCAGTATTTGAGGGGCTTTCCAGAGCAGCCGCCACCCTTACTCAGTTTAAAGTTTCTCAGAGAATACCCCCCTCTACGCAAACACATACAGCTCTTTTCTAAAGACCTAGGGGACTGGGGAGATGGCTCAGGGGGTCAGAGCACTTGCTGCACAAACACGGGGACCTGAGTTCAGATCTCAGCACCCACATTAAAAAAAAATGGTTGGGCACAGTCACACACGAGTAAGAGTAACCTCAGCACTAGGAAGGTGACTGGAAGAATGACGGCATTTGCTAGCTGCCAGACTAGCTCCAAGTTCAGTGAGAAACCCTGTCTCAAATGAATATAGTGGAGAGTGTGGGGTAAGACACCCAATGCCCTCCTCTGGCTTCTACAAACGTGTGTATACATGCATTCCTCTCTCAAACACACTTGGGGATGGGGACACACATGGGGACAGACACACACACACACACACACACACACACACACACACACACACACACACACACACGATATGTAGACAACAATTTTAAGAAGTACTCCACATAACAAGACAAAGGATTTCAGAGAATAGGGCTGCTCTTCTTGACGCCAGTTTTCGTAAACACTGCCATCCACAAATCTATCCTGCCTCCAACCTACCTGGAGTTCCCACAGGTCTGCCTCTTGGGGAACAATCCTCTACTTGGAATTCTCACACAAAGACCTTCCTAAATGAACAACCCTTAAGTCATTTGAAATTCTGTTGACAGTTTGCGTTGCCCCAGATTAAAAGGCAATTTTACATTTCCAGGAAGGCCAGCAGGACAGGGGATACTGCCTGCAAAGGAAGTACCTAAAAAGCTTGGGGAGGGCGGGGCACAGTGGGTTCCTGTGCAGTCATTGGCCCTAATATAGCTGTCCTTCAGAGGAAGTGGAAGAGTACCCCCCCTCCCCCGCCCGCCCCTAGGACCAGGGGCTGGGGGAAGATTTAACAGCCTGGCACGCTGTGTCAGAAGTTGTCTTTCTGTGCTGCAGAGCTGGCCTTACTGGCCTGCGAGTCTATAAACACACTATAACACAGAAAGCAATGTTTTGGGCAGGAGGAACAAGGGTCTGATGCTGTGTTGAAGGAATGGCACTGAGTCTCCTTTTTTCACGTTTAGATCGCTCGTGGCTGCAGGAAAAGGTAAAAATAGAAAAACTGCAACAGAAAATTCAGCTAGCCCTTCAACACGTCCTACAGAAGAACCACCGAGAAGATGGGATTCTAACGAAGGTAAGGTCCACAGGGGCCCAGCTGGCCCGGCCTGACCTATCTTCTGGCACAGATCTTGCCTGCTGTGTCTTTATAAGGCACATGGCCAGTCCCAGAAAGTTATCAGCGCACATGGGCTACTCACTCAGAAAGTTCTGTTGGGCCAAACAAACCTCACTACTCAGGTTAAACTCTATTTATTATAATTGATCACAAAGTTTCCTGCAGTAATACAGCCATCTGGGAAAACATTTATTACATGTTAATTATATATATATGGGGCGGGGGACATGTGCATGCCGGTGCTACAGAGTCCAGAAGAGGGTGTCAGATCTTCTGGGACCGAAGTTATGGGCAGGTGTAAGCTGGCAAACTTGTGAGCTGGGAACTGAACTCTGGTCCTCTGCAAGAGCAGTATGTGTTCTCACTCACTGAACCATTCATTCCTCTAGCCCCAGGAAAGACTCGACCCCCCCCCCTTAAAGAATGAACCCTCTCAGGAACCTCTTCCTGTTCTTTAAACTTAAGCATAGAGCAGGGTCAGCATGCTGCACTGACTTAAGCAGGAGGCTCTTTGAATCTAGGAGGAGGAAGCAGGAAAGGACTAAAAGAAGATAAGCACGTGTTCAAAGATTGGGTCTCTTGAATTCATTAGTTATCATCAAGAAATCGCTTTTTGTATTTTGTTTCCTACTTCCGTGCTGTATCAAAAGCACGAGGCTTCCTTCGTTTTTGCTAATTACCCTTGACAGCTAAAACAGGCCAGACCTCGCAGTGCTGCTGCTTCTGATGTCAGGGAGGCATCCGTTTCCACCCTTTGCTCGGTTACTGTGTGGTGGTGTACAGAAGGTGATTTGAAACGTTTGGTGCTTGGGTTTCGTCCCTGATTCCTCCTGCTGTTTTCCTGATGGCTTGGGAGGTCAGGGTGGAGAAATTGGTTTTGATGTTGTACGTGGTCAGTGAGCAAGAAGCAAAGGGGAGGTCCCAACTGCCCAAGCATGGGACCACCACGAGGGCTGTTATCCTAGAGGGCCTGACGCAGACAGGATCTGGTGAAGCCCTCTCCTAGAGACAGTGACTCTCATCTGCAACCACGAAACAGACACCTTGCCTTTCTGTAGTTCAGTAGGGCTTACAAGCAACTTTGCAGGTCATTGCGGTTACCTTCAACTGCTAGACTTTCATTAGCTGAGGCCCTGAGTGGCTTTTTAGTATAGAGAAAGATCTTTCTCTAGAAGAAAAACACCCATAGCATTTACTCTTACAGTCTAGTGAATGGCTAAGAGACTCAAGACACTAACCAGATGATCTGAATTTGACCCCCCAGGACCCACATGGTGGAAGGAGAGAACTGACTCCCAGAAGTTGTCCTCTGACCTACATACACACATGTACCATATATACATACTTACATAGAGAGAGAGCGAGCTGAGATAGATAAATGCAATTTTAAAAACTCAAACGGAAGAATCGACCCACACTCATTCTGTATACGATGTATAATAAATAGGTGCCCTTCTCTGGCTGTAGTGCCCTTGCTAACCAGGACTGCCACTCACCTACTTCTCCATCAGAAGACCTCTTTTTTCCCCACTGAGGCAGCCAGCAGGGCTTCAGATGGTGCACCCCGCATTAGGGAGGAGCCCAGAACCTCATCTAGACTCTAGCAGTGAAGGGGGGAGGGGGCAAATTTGCTTATCAATACCTCCTTGAGTTAAATTATTCATGTTCAAAATGCATGTGGTGTATTCCAAGCGTCCTAGCCCAGGACCTCCCTCATCTCTCCCTGCCCTCTCACTAGAGGCTTACGCAGCATCAAGTGCGTCTTCGCCATGATGAGCAGTGCTGTGGAGGTCCCCCTGAGTCCTTGAACTTTCCCTTTTGTGACCACCCTCCCCTGACTTCCTGTCCTTTCTCCTGCTTACAGCTAATATGCAAGGTGTCTACGTTAAGAGCCTTATGTGGACGACATACAGAAAAGCTAATGGCATTTAAAGCAATATACCCAGACATTGTGCGACTCCATTTTCCTCCATTATACAAGGAATTGTTCACTTCAGAATTTGAGCCAGCGATGCAAATCGATGGGTAAACGTAGTACCCGAGCACTTCTAGAACATCTGAAGTACAAACGTGAAAAGAAAAAAGAAAAAAAAAAACAAAGGAAACAAAACAATGACAACGAAGACAAAATTAACTGAGACACTTTCTACGGCCCTGCACAGCCCTGGAGCGCCACCACACTGCACAGACATCTTATGGTGATCGGGGTTCAGGCGCAGAGGGAAAACAATCAGAACCAATAAAAGCTAAACTTGTTTTGCTCATGCATATGATTTCCACTATGCCTACAGATATGGACCCTTTTTCTGTCTCAACTTCTAGAGCGGTTGACCTCTGCATATAACAGGAGGAGGGTACTACGGTCAGAGGAGTCCCTTTTCTTATAGCTCACTGCCCACAGACTCTTACGGGTAACAACAGAGTCCAGCAGTAATCGGTGACCCCAGTGTGCGTAGTTGGGGGAGGGGGGTCGCGGCGGTACTTTGCACAGCTTGCTTTTCTGTGTCATGAAGGAAGATTTTTGTTTTTCTCACCGATTATTGCCGGTCAGCGGGATGGCGTGAAAAGGGGATCCATAGCGCTCGCAACAATAGCATTATAATATATTACACAGGGTAAATGGGCATGAAGACTATATATAGCTAAAGAGATATTGTTTATATATTGTTTTAATTAATATAAACTGTAGTGACTGGCGTAGCTTTTCCTGTTGAATTGATAAGGCACTTTCCGTTTTGCACCTTTTGTTTCCTTTAAATTAAATGCTAGCGTGTTCACTGTCGCCGTGTCGCATGTACACCAGAAACACAAGTTTAGCTGAGAAGGCTTGGAAGGTACGTCGGGAGGTATTTATGCTGCTGTTTACAAAAACAAAAACAAAAAAAAATAGCAATTACTTTTAAAAGACTGGCTGGTCATATCCAGAAATCAACATGTTGAATTTTTTTTCCCACCTATAAATTTGGAATTAACGGACTGCTCCCTAAATCATATTTTGTTTTGCATGCAATTAAGAATGGGTGTGTTTATGCTTCATACAGAGTCGAAGAGTATGTGCATTTTTTGAAGTTTTTAAAATGCCACCTTTGGGAAGTGGAGGAGGAGAGACTCATTTGACACAGTTCAGTAGTCAAAGGGACACAGTATCAACTTGGAATTGGATGCTTTCAGGACTAATTAGTAACCAGAATTGATTAAATTTATTGATTAAATTGTAGCTCTTATTTAGAAGAAGGACCCAAAGACTCTACGTGGAGCAAACACACTCCCCACATTTATTGAATGTCTTATGTTCTTGGCATCAGGAGCCCTAAGAATTCATCTCAGAGAAAACTGGTCCTGGACTAGCTGTCCCAGGCTCTAGACTGCCCCTCTCCATGTTGGGTAGACAATGGATGAAGATGGAGGGAGACAGTGTCGAACCTGGTTCCTGTATTTAAAATAGGCCTTCAGCGTGAAGGTGATACCAGCTGCAGACATTTTCTCGTGTATTCATCTTCACTAGAAAACTGTGGACTGTAATTTATTTTTTTAAATATTTAGAAGATAGTTTGGCTTTTGTGTTCAGGTGAGAAGCATTGAGGTATCCTTGATTAATTTTGCATTTAAAAAAATAGTAATGCCCAGTGGGAGTAGGAAGGAACATTCTTATGTTCACAGGTGTGCATATTTTAGAAGCAAGTGCCCTGGGACTACAGAGGTGATGACTCAGTGCTCCAGAGCGCTTGTTGCTCTATCAGAGGAACAACCCCAGCAATCAGATCAGGCCACTCAAAGAAGCCGGTAACTCCAGCTCCGAGAGACCAGTGTTTCCTCTGTGAGCAAGCACACACACAGTGGGAGAGACAGAGATTTTAAAAAAAAATCAATAAATCCTTTAAAACAAGTGCCCTTTTGAGAAATTTGGAGGCATTTGGGAGATGACTTTGGTCATAAGACACTGGTCTGGCATCAAAGACCATGTCTGTAAGGAAAAGGAAACATCTTGATGGTACAAAGGTGGGTGCTTCTACGAAACCCTATACATCTAATGGCCTCCTCTGCCACTAGGGTCCTTCTAGAATCTTTTGCCAGCATTTCTGTTCCTGCTGATGTCCATATGATGGGTTTACCAGGGCCAGCTTCCCAGAGCACTTCACAATTTTTAACTTCACTGACTTTCTGCCTTATTTACTGAGGGACTTGGAAAGTAGGAAGGAATTATTTGTACAGAAATGTGTGGGTGAAGCCTAAATAACATCTGATTTTTTTTTTCAAAAACATAGTTAAGGGTTTAACCATAAACAGGAGAGCGATATTTACTTAAATTTCTTACAAGCATAGAAAATTTTATGTGTTTATATAGAGAGGTTAGCTGTCAGCATATAGTATTTATATTGGGCAAGAAGGGGTAAATCAAAATTTTATTTAAGCATAGTTCCTTTAAAGATTAATAGTATTTATATTCTGAAAAGAATACAGTTTTGTTATTTATTTACCCTTTTTTTTCCTGTTGTTTCTCCTGTGTGAGGGAATGGTGTGAGGTTTGGGTTTGGTTTTCATTTTTCCTTTCTTTTTTAGTTCAGATTCACTAAATTTGGGGATCGTTTTAGTAAAATATATTAACTTCTTTTTAACCAAAGCTTTCTGCATATGACCAGCCTCAGGTGCTAGCGCACTAAAGAGCAACTAAACCTAATTCCAGTGTCCATGTGTGAATAAGGTGAGCTGACCGAACTTCTCTAAGGGTGAGAGAGAAGGTGACATTGAACTTCAAAGAAATTTGTTTTCCCAGAAAGGATTCCGCATGTACCTAATGCAAAACAAACACAAGATACTGCAATCTCAGTACCATGCCATGGAGTCATTGCTTTGACAATACAGCAGGAGAGTGGTGTGAGTACTGTTTCCAGGTGTTCCTGAAAGAAAAGCAGGAAGTAGGCTTTCAGAGCAAACTCCTCCGCCATTATTGGGACGGAGCCACAGAGACAGATGCTCTAAGAAACTGAGGGACAACTATGGTTTGCACCTAAGTTGAGAGTCACAGGAAGTCCAGAACAGGATGGAAAACCTTTGGCATTTTTCTTTTCTTCCTTATGGTGAGAACCACTTGTGTGGTGTCACAAAGTGGTTGCTGACACAGAACCATAACGCTTACTAGTTCATGTCATTGAAGTTGCCTGAACTTAGAAGGCTCAACAGTCTCCTGGGGACTGAACAGGTATTGTATGCTTGGCTGCTAGAAGGCCATCAGACAACTCTTTTTTACAGAAGGTAAATGAGGCTTTTGTACAAAATCTGGATGTTATTACTGGGATACTCAAGTGATCCAGCAACATCATGAGAAATTGGCCTTGGCCACAGCAAAATCCAAAGTGCAATTGAAAACACGTTTTGGACAGATCACAAATTGTGCTAAGGCTATGGATTTTTTTTTTTTAAAGCATTTAGCATTCTAATTTGTGTTAAATCCATGGATTTTTTTTTTCCAAAGTCTTTCACATCCTGATTCACCCTTCCTAACTTAAGGAAACCATGACCTAAGACACTGCTTCAAGTTTGGTTGTTCTTTAGTGAGTGGATACCAGATCTCTGTGAGTGGATGGGGGTGGGCTGAGGATCAGGGGAGGAAAGAGTGGTTTTGCGTGTGTGTGTGTGTGTGTGTGTGTGTGTGTGTGTGTGTGTGTGTGTTGCTTTTGTGTGTATGATATGCGTGTGTTAGACCGCTTCTAGGCTACTAAGTGTCAATGGGAAAGAAAATGTATTCAAAATACATAAATCAAAACTAGAAGATGGAAAGAAAAAAGATTTATTCTATACAAAGCCTTGTCTGGACCACTCTAGAGAGACTTCTATTTTTTTAACCCTTCTATAAATATTTGATGGCACTAGAAATATTCCTGCAATAAGATGTGATTTGTGTAAAGAAAAAAAAAAGATTTTGTAATGTGAAACAAAGAAAGAAAGTAATGTAATTTTCTAAAAAAAGAAATACAAACAAACAAACTTTGTATTATTTTCTTGATGGAATTTGCCTATCTGTCTTTGGAAAAAAAACTTTTTATTTCATTGAATGTGCCATAGTAGATGTACGTGTTTTTAGTTTTAGACTAAGGGATGGCTGTTTGTGTTCCGACATTCCAAAATGCAAAGCAACTTAGAAGAAGCCTTGAAGGAGGTTTCGGTAGGATGCGAGCGTCTCCTTGTTGCTCTTTTTGCACACGTCTTTAATTCCTACCTAGTGCAATATCTGTACATAGAGCACTTGCGGGTGTACTTTGATCCCTCAGGGAAAAACACATATTTGTACAGTTGTTGGGTTTGTTTTGGTTTTTTTGTTTGTTTTGGGGTTTATTTTTCCTTTTGGTTTTTTGGCTAAGGAATGTCGATCGAATCACTTGTCAATGTTGAGAGGCAGCCAGATAATCCGCCTAAAGCCACTGTTTCCAACACCGATTGTTTGAGTCATGTCTTTCCAGTACTATTATTTTCAAATAACAATTATTAATAATATTAATAATAATAATAAAAAGCTATTTTCTGACAGTTCTTTGTGCTGACTGGTGGAAACCGAAAGGGGGACAAAAAAGCACCTTATGATTGACTTACTGTGAATGACAATCCATCTTGGTGTCAAGGACAGCCCTGTTGTCTGGAGTTGGGGCTGAGAGTCAGAAACACTGTGCTCAGGGATCTTCTAAAACTCTTAAACAGGGTGGCCAGTGGACTGGGACAAATTGTGTTCTTACTATTAAAAAGAATGATGAATGCTATCCCTCCAAGGCACAAGTGAACTGTAGAGAAGTGTGTATATGTGTGTGTCTGTGTGAACTCTTCACTGTCTCATTTTGTTGAGTTCAAAATTCCTGTGTTTCAGAATACTTTGTAACTCCTGACGCAGTGTGACATTCTGCCAATGTGTATGAAAGATGACTTCAGAAGTGATAGACCAGTCAAGGAGCGAAGCGCAGCCCGTTTGCTATTTCCCTAACAATTAAGACGATCATGGGAAATAATTTTACATTTTAAACAGTTTCAAATTCTATGTGTTATGAATTAAGTTGTTGTTTTTTTTTAACCAGCAGTAAAACCTGTCAGTGAAATAGGCAGCAACAGAGAGTCTTTCAGATCTAGGAAACAACAGTTTTGGGGGGTTTTTGTGTGTTTTTCCATTGTATTCTCCTCCAGGAGCAAACCAAACTCCTGTTATGCAAAATAGTTCCTACTCCACAGCCCTAGCTTTTTTGGTTTGTGGGGTTTTTGTTTGTTTTCTTGTAAGAGCTGACATTTAAAGACAGATCAGTTCCTTCATGACAGACCACAACTCGATCTAGCTTTAAGGGTTTCACAGTTCTGACCATAGTTCTGGCCTCACATTCCCATATACCACTTCCCATAAAAGCAGCTCAGTGTAGCTACTGATTCTGAGTCTCCTGCCCCATAATACATGCCTGGCAGAATCACATAGCTTCTTATTGCTGTAAGAGAACTTGGTATGGGAAACCTGTCCCTGTCCATCAGGTGACAGTACCACCTCGCACCTTGTTTGGAGTGGAGAAGGAAGCAGAAACCTCCCTCCTTTTCTCTCCCCATCAATGCACCTGTGTACATGTGAGACATTTTTACATGCCATCACAGGGCCACCTCTTACTCAAAGTTGTGACGCAGAACCCCACAGGGGCAGCCTTGTACTATGGATCAGTTATGTGCCCAGAAATGCAGCCACAACAGTCAAACGCTGATTAACTGCTATTTTCTGTCATGCTGCTCTTCATTCTATTCCCCAAACACTAATGTATGAGATGCTTCTACCAGCTTTGATAATAGGGACTTCCCATTGCTGTTGATTTTTAACTGATTGATAAGGCCAACTATCAATGTCATCAAAGGTAACTGTGTTCTTCCTGTGCCCATGCATGCATGTGTCTCATCAGTTCACGACACTATCAAAATAATGTTTTTAAACAAGCAAGCTGGAAGGCTGCTTCATACCAGGAAGGTGGCTCCCTGTCCATGAATGGAGGCAGAGCATGTTCGACCACACACATCCTCAGAACTTAGAGCAATAAACACTATTCAGTCGCTTCTTTACTTGTAAATGGGTGACAGAATATTTGATCCAAATAGAAACCACCATTTCCCAGGGGTCTCGTGTGGAGAGTGGCGATGAATGTTTGGAAGAGCTACCCAGAGAATGTGTTCTCTGTTTACATGCAGTGTCCTGTGCTTTTCCTTTGGTCCTCCTAGAAGCTAATGACAGCTTGCTGTTAGCTTTATATGCTATGCATGTCATTATGTTGTTCTCGCAGAACAACTGGCTTCTCTCCTGTGTTCCTGTAGGATTCCTTTCTCATGATGACTTGTGTGGAGGAGTCACTACGTCTAAGATGATGATCACTGAACACATTGCATACATAAATGCAGAAATTTCTTGAGCAATATAGTGAATATGATTTCACACTCACACACACACATACACACACACACACACACACACACACACACACACACACACACACACACACACACACAATCTGTATGTACTGTACACATCTCCCCGAATCCTCAATTCTCTGCTTCTCCACAGTGGTTTGAAATCTCATCTGCAACAGTGGCAACCATTTTAAACAGTAGGACATTAGCTGGCTGCTTCTTTAAATGTACCTGTACTGTCTGCCTGCTCCTTTTGTGGAGATGTGTTTTTGTATTGGATGTTTGGGCCAATGGGAGGCTTCAAGCTACAACCTATTTTCCCAGTTTAAATATATTGAACTTACGACAAACCCCAGACAAGGCTTTTAATCTGTAAAGAACTGCAGTGTTGGGTGGTTTATTTACAAACCGTTTTCAATGTTGTCCATTTTTATGGCACCTTTAACAATATACTTGTTTCCAAAGTACAAAAAAATAATAGGTTAAATAATCTAGCCATAACTGAATGTCAAGCAATAAAACAAATGACTTTTGTGCATAGACTTTAAAAACTACAAATTTTAGACATCTGCATGTAAATGCAATCTCTTGTTTACTGCTTTCCTCAACTCGAGCAACAGATTCCTTATTTACTGTTAACTTAAGAACTTGTAATGGCCTGTACACATTCTCTCCTACTCTTCTTTCAAATTGACCTTCACCCTGCTTTTGAGTCCTACTATTTAATGTTGTTCTGCACACCTCTATACAGTTAACTTTCTGGCTTTCGTTCTGTATAGATAAGAAGATGTTATATTATAAACAGCCTACTCAGTGCAAATATTTATCTGTTTATCAAATCCACAATATGCTGTGTAATACTGGTTTTACGATATAATCTATTTTAGACATAGCTGTTTAGAACTAGAGTGTGCTATTTTTGTGTTTTTCTGATGTGTGGTGCTAGATAAGTTACTTTTGTGAACAAAAAAAAATTATCCCTTTTATTCCTAGACAAAACCACCTTTGGGTCTTGTTAATTTCACTGAGTATAACTATATATTTGTATATATATACATATATATATATATATATTTACCTGTACCCAACTGGCAACTGTATCAGAGTGCTAGATTTGGGACATGCTTTTCTCTTTAAATACATAATATCATTATATAAATTATTCTAGAGTGTATTTAATTAGGATAAAATTACATCCTTAGTATGGATATTTGACATATACTGGGTGAGTTTGTTCATAAATATGGACATAAAAAACTGTTACCATTTATTTAAGTGTGTTGCTCAGCTTTACATCACATCTCCTGAGCTGAAAAATAATTTGACAGGCCTTGACCCCAAAGCAACAATCTCGTTTAGTGGAGAAATCCTTTCTTGCCTTACTGAGGAACTCCATAATGGGCACCTGACTGAAATCTATTAATTCCTAGTATAGAAAATATGTAGAATATTTATAGAGGATTGATAGCACCGGAGGCCATTCTCCTTGTCTCAGTCATGAGATGTATGGACATATGCATTGGGCTACACTCCAAATTCAGCAAGGGATGATGTTTTATTATGACCGCAACCAGTTCTGTGAACTGAGTGGAGGACCTTTGTTAACTTTGACCTCTTTCCCAAGACCAATTGGCGTTGTTAGAGTTGTACAGCAAATATCTAACTAAGGATGTAATTAGCCTTCTTAAATATTGATTAGAATTGTTCTGTAACTGAATTACTGAATTTGTAAGATCTTTAGCAAAGATTTTTGAGCAATTTATAAATATAGAGCAAATGTTTCTGTTTACTGCACTTTTTGTAACTGAAGGTGATAACTTCTCAAGTCACGATTAGTGGATCCCACGCATCATAATACATACTTAGCCACCATTCTGGACATTTCCCATTTTTATTGCTGTTCCCTTGATTATAAATGTAATCAGGTGGTTAATGAAAGCTAATGCTAATAATTGACCTTTTAAAGTGAATTTGATACAATTTAGGGAGAAATCTCTTTTAATGCAATCATGCCATTCCTTAACTGTCTAGCTTGAAGAGAAATTGAAACATTTTTTTGTTTGTTTGTTTGTTTGATTGGATGATTGATTGATTGACTTTTGCACAGTTTAGTATCCCAAGCTTCCTAGGGTAGAAATTTTATCTCTTTGTACTTGCACATGGCCAGCACATGTCAGCATTTGATGACTGTTTAAAATGACAAGTGTGCTCACAATTAAAACACTCCCCACGCTGAGTGTTTGGGCAAAACCTGACACTTGCAAAGTCATACAGTTAACAATTCTATATCCAAGTCTACGAGTCACGCTGTCCTTTTGGAGGACATGAAATGCTGAGTCTAACTGTGTGTGGGTCTCCAGGATCAAGCACACAAATGTCACACAACTCTACAGGTAGCAAGCCTGGCCTGCTGGAAGTGGTTGTGAAAGTCTGGAAGCAGCGATGCCGAACCTATAAATAAGATGCTGTCTCTTTTGTGTACAGGATGTCAAGCTTCTTTTTCTGTCACACTAGAAATGCAAACCATTTATGGGATTCTTAAAAACCATAGTATGGACCTAAAACTTTGCTAATGATCTTTACTAGAGGCTCACCCCACTTTTCACTGACATTGGTTTTCTTTTCAATCCTCTCTCTACTGTAGTAGATTCCTTATTCCCAGCTGTTTATTTTATTGAATCCTGAATTTAAAGAAAAAAAAATATTTTGATTCATTTTGTAAATACAAGATGTAAAAAAAGAGAGATTTAATGTTGTCTTTTAAATACTCCAATTTTCATTCTAATATGGATGTTGTTATATTGTACTTAGCAACTGTACCTTTAACATTACAGTACCTTTATTAAAAGTGCATTGAACACATCAATTTTAGATGTGCTTTGTGTGCTCTTATCCTATAATAAAACTTCAGCTTCTAATGGAACATTTGTCTTGCATTTCTTCCTTCCTGAGTGACACTGTATACATTTCTAATTATATCCCCCTTCTTGTGAATGGTCCAGTGAACCTTGATAATCAGTAAGACCCACAGATCAGTAACATTGGCACCACCTGGACTGTTACAGATGGCTCAGTGGCTAAGAGCATTAGCTGCTCTAGAAGAGGGTCTAGATTCCGTTCCCAGAACCCATATGGTAGCTTAGAATTGTCTACAACTCCAGTTCCAGAACATCCCTATTCTGGTCTCCATGAACACCAAACATGTATGTGGTACACATGTATTCAAGCATGCACTAATACACATAAAATAAAAATAAATTGTAAAAAAAAATGTAAGCCCCAAACTCAACCTAAGTCGTAGTAAATCAGAATCTGCATTTTCAAAAGCTCCAGGTGGTTGGTGATGTCATTAAAAAAGAAGAAGAAGATGTACATTCACTTCCATTTTGCACGGGGGAAAAAATAGGTAGTACAGCAGTGCAAGCTACCCTCTTAGCCAGGGGGACAAGGGGACATGTCTTAGTCACTGTGAAGTGGCACCAGGACCAAGGCAACTCTTATGAAAGAAAGCATTTCATAGGGCTAGCTCATTATTATCATGAGGAGATGCATAAAGGCATGGCACATGGCACTGGAAAAACAGCCAAAAGCTTTACATCCTGACCCACAGGCAGCAGGCAGAGACAGACACTGGGCCTGCTGTGGGCTTTTGAAACCAAAGCCCACCCCCAGGAACAAACCTCCTCCAACATGGACACATCTACTCCAACAAGGCCACACCTCCTAATCCTTCCCAAACAGTTCATCAACTGGGGACTGAGCATGCAAGTATACGAGCCTATGGGGGCCGTTCTCATTCAAACCCCCACAGCCAATGAGGAAGTATTAACTTGCAAGCAATGGCTTAGGGATTAGTAGTAGCTGTTGGAAAGAAGGGTTGAGGCCTCCTGCTTGGAAGAAGTACCCAGGTCTGACTAAGGATAGCAACCCTGAGTGTAGGGAAGCCGTCCTGAATGTTCATCATACTTTCATCTTTGCTTCAGAAGCCATTGAGATGGAATGGCTAAAAAGGTGCCAAAGATATAAAGCCTGAAGACCTGCACTGTCACTGCCCTACCCAGGCTTCCTTCCCTTCAGTAGATAACTTACTTTAGGGTGAACCATGGATCAAACATGTGATGAGGATCACACCATTTTAATGGTGCAGAAAGTTACTGTGAACTATTTTTAAAGTCATACCAAGAACTTTTAGGGAGCCCGAGTGGGTGAGTGTATGTACACGTTCCTCAGGAGTTGTGTGCATCTAGTTTTATGGAGACGAGCTCTCATTGGCATCTAGGACTTATGAAGTAGGCTAGGCTGACTGGCCAGAAAGCCCCAGGGATTCTCTGTCCCTGCCTCCCCAGCAATGGAATAACAAATGCGTGCCACCACATCTGGAATTTTATGTTGATATTAGGGATCAGACTCGGGCCCTTATGCTGAAGCAGTAAGCGCTTTACTATCTCCCTAGGCCCCCTTATAAGTTTGTTCATTTGCTTGGTGTTTTTTGGTTTTTGGTTGGTTGGTTTTTGACACATTCTATGTCCCAGACTAGTTCTGGGCTCACTGCAATCCTCCTGCTTCGGCTGTGGCTACACATGTGCACTGCCACATCTGACCATATTTTAAAATATTCTGAAGTCAGAATAAAAGCAATTGTCTTGGTGTTAGGCTCTATGCACGCACTGCCTAAGCATCTTTATAAGCGTGGG
This sequence comes from Peromyscus maniculatus bairdii, assembly GCF_049852395.1. Classification (NCBI taxonomy): domain Eukaryota; kingdom Metazoa; phylum Chordata; class Mammalia; order Rodentia; family Cricetidae; genus Peromyscus; species Peromyscus maniculatus. Next base: position 66,914,001 of record NC_134858.1, read on the forward strand.
GTATTCCATAAGTATCTGAATTGGTCTGAAAGTTTACTTCATGTAAGGAAATCACTCCCCATCTTTTTATTCCCAAGAACTTAAGGGAGAGGAAAAGGCCATGCATATGACGCTGTCACAAAACACTACCCACCCAGTACAGCTACAACTGCTCACTTCTAGTATCTCGGGAAATTGAGAGATAATGAAAAAAAGAGTTCAAAATCTGTAGTCTGTCACATCACCTCTAGGCCTTGTCCAAATCCATACCTCAACAATTCCTTCTGCTTACAACAATAATTCTAGTCACTTCTGCCTCTTGATCTTGCTTGCTCAGTGTCCATGAGAGCACTTAGATGGGACTATAAAAAGACTTTCTTAGAATTCTCATCATAATGATCACATAGGAAAGTTAGAAAGGAGAGCAAATGTCAGGTCAGTCACAGACTCTAGGAAAGAAAGCAAAAGCAGCTGCCACCAACCAGCTCTTACATAAGCCCTGCTCACAACAGTGTTTTAGTTTCTGGTTGGAATTACCAAGCTTTTTTCTTGAGACAAAATGAAGCTGAGAAGCCTCACAACATAGAAATCTAATGTGCATACAGACCAAGTGGGCAGGGACAGAGGTCTCACTTTCTCCCAACAGGCCTGTAAAAATGTCAGGCTCAGTCCCTGGTGCCGGGGAAGCCCCTGCTGCAGTCAGTGCAGCTCAGCACTTTGGCACCTTCTCTTCATGAACACAAGACTGGAGACTGGTGTCAAAGCCACAGTCCAAAAAGGGCTGTTAAGGTCCATGGTACACCAGTAAAACAACAAACAATAGGAGTAGAGAGGAGCCGGCGCTGGCGCGCACCTTTAATCCCAGCCCTCGGGAGGCAGAGCCAGGCAGATCTCTGTGAGTTCGAGGCCAGCCTGGGCTACAGAGTGAGTTCCAGGACAGGTACCAAAACTACACGGAGAAACGCTGTCTTGAAAGAGTAGAAGGGAAAGCTGGGCCTATTGGCCCATGCCCTTAATCCTAGTGCTCAAGAGGCAGAGGCAGGCAAATCTCTGAGAATTCGAGGCCAGTCTGGTTTACAAAGTGAGTTCTGGGACAGCCAGAGCCGTTACAGAGAAACCCTGTCTTGGAACCCCTCAACACACACACACACACACACACACACACACACACGTAAAAAGGATTAGTAGTGGGTCCCAAAATGCAGTTAGATAGAAGATGAAGTGCTGAAGTGTTAATGCTGCAGCACATAGTAGGACAACAACACTACGTACTATGCATTTCAAAAGAAAGAAAAGAGGATTTTGACTATTTCCCACACAAACGAGCACATCTGAAAATGATGGAGATGCTCACGATTTGACTGGATGCTAGCACACTTATAGCCAAGTGTCACACTGTAGTCCATAAGCACGGCCGCTTATTTTGTGCCTACTACAACTGTAAAAGGAGGGCATTTTGTCGTGAGGTTTCTCCTGAACCCCTGAAGAATCACACCAAAGCCTCCCTCTGCCGGCCCACTCCCACCCCCCACTCCCAAGTGCAGAGGCCCCATGCTCAGAGATTTGCACCAGCTGTGGGCTGAGAATTTTCCCTTGTTCTGGTGTCAATGACTTCTGATGTTAGAAACAGTTAAATTCATGTCTCTGAATTTAATTTTATTCTGAATTTTCTTTTTCTTTCCTTGGAAGATAAAATAACCGATTCCAATGAAACACAAGTCACTTCTCAGGAACCATGTGTTGCTAACCCGACATAACTCTCCCTTTAGGGAGAAGTTGCTTCATCAATTATTTTTTACTTAGAAGACAAAATTATTTTTACTACTGGCCTCACACCAAATTAATTACGATTGTGAACTAGCCCCATATCTGCAACTTCTACCGCGCTCCCCTTATTCCTCTAGTAAAATACACACAGAATTCTAAAGACAGACTCTCTACTTGAAATTATCTGTTGCAATCAAATTCTCTGAGATATTTAGTTAGGTATTCCCAGAGAAGATCATTCCAATGAGGAGTTATTTAAGGGTCTCTTTTGTTCAGCCCAAGGCCCATTAATATAGAACATAGTGAAACATGCTAGAGAAAACATTAACCACTGTGTAGGAAAATCTGCAGGCTTTGGGCCTGTTTTCTGATGCTGCATGTCTTAAGCCATAGTACTATGCTGAGTTTCATGGTGGATAACAACTCCCTCCCCACTTAAAACACCACCATTACTGAAAATCCAGACATAAGAAAACTGCTACTAGCAAATTTTCCTCATATTTCTAAACCAAACCTCTTTGCTTAAGAGCTACTTCTGGATTCTCACATGCAGAGCACCTTCTGGATGACTAGTGACTCGGGAGGTAATTCACTGAGTGAAGGGTTATCAAACTATAAATTCCCAAGGCCAAGTTCACTCCATATCAGCAAAGGAAGGAAGCTCATTAGCTGAAGGGTTGGGGAAATGCCTGAGAACTGATGAGGTCAAGGGGAAAGGGTCTCAGATATGTCTGTCTTGATCTGCAGAAGATACATACCTAGTAACAACTGCCATCAAAATTCTGGACAATAAAACATTGCACAAACTCAAAACAAATACAGACTTGACAATTATTCCAAAGTTAAATCGGCTCATTCAACTTAGGAGTCTGTCTCACAGTTTTGCAGAAATAGAAAACCAAAGGTTTCTCTGCTTAAAAATCCAGAGAAAACAATAGAACAATTAACTTGGGAAATGCTCTAACAAATCCTTAGAGAGTTATTTAGATAATTTCTCAATATTAGTAGGCAATTCCACTCCTAGGCATTTATTCAAGCAAAACAAAAACACAAAGCCTTCACAAGGACCATGTCTCAATGTCCATAACTACATCATTCATAATCTCACCAAGGAGGAAAGCACCCCTAAACAGTCATCGGAGGCTGGGTGTCTGTAAGTGAACTACTATGCACCTACAAAAAGGAATGAACGACTAACATAGCAGCATGGACAAAGTCTAAACACCCCAGCTAAGAGTGTACACACAGAGGATCACATGCCGTACGATTCTGTTTATGTGAAATGTCCAGGCAGGGCAAATACGCCAAGATGGAATTCATGGTTGTCATGGGGCTAGGAATAGAAAGCATTGACCGCTATTGGACACAAGAAGAACCAGTCGGGGTAATGAAACTGTCCTAGAACCAGGTAGTGGTGGTGGTTGCAAAGCCCTACACAGTCACTAAAGTCCCTTAATGGTTACAGTTAAAGTGAAGGAATCAGGATACGTAGATTTCAGCTCAAGAATCAGTTGTTACACACAGTTGTTCGCCATAACCCCGAGAATAAAGTCCAACTCTCTCTAGCATCTTGAAGATGAACCTTGCTCCACGTCCCTTCCCACTGCAGTGGTCCTCCTCCCCATGCCCCTCCATAAGGCACCACTTTTCCTTCCTCCCCAACATCCAGTGCTGTTTCCCACTGCTCCGGGCTTTTACACACCCGAAACACCTTCTATCCTCCTCCTTCAAGATCGGACGCAGGTAGAAGCAAGACAGCCTAATGGAGGCCCCAGCACTCACCTGCTGCTCCACAGGGGCGGCACCAAAGCCGCAGGTGTTCCTGCCGCACAGTGAGCTGAGCAGCAGGGAGGCTACTGGAAATCACCAGGAGGAGAGGGGACTCTGTAAGAGCCACCGATAGAGACACAAAATACCCTGGCCTTTGCCACTCCAGAGCTGGGGTGGGAGCATCCCCTCGCAGAGAGAGAACGGAAGAGAGAGTCACAGCAGACTCAACCAGCAATGGTGCTCCTAGCTAGGAGTCTCCTGGGCTCTACAAGCTTACAGGTTGACCAGTGAGAGACCTGAATTGGCTCAGGGATCTGACTCTGGACAAGGACTTCGTTCAAAAGCCCTCCGAGGCTGTAGCTAGAAGCCATCTTGAGATGGTACATATTGTCTAAATTTGGACTACTTTGGGGGTCAAAAATCCTCATGTATTCCCATCTCTGAAACCGCTCCCCACCCCCAGATATTCCCCTGCACTGGGTCAGCAGGTAGGTGCCTCACAAACCAAGCTTGAAGTGACCAAGTGACTCTGTCACAACCCCCTAGCATGGTTCTTGTGGGACTTTTCCTAGGGAGACTATTTTTAATACACAGAAAAACCCAAGAAGGGATCCCATCCAGCTACTGCTTGTGGACCCGAGTTCATTGGTGGGACTTACAGGACCGGGTGACAAAGGCAGGTGGATCACGAGGAAGTCCTCCACAGCACGGGGGAACAGCCACTCCACAGAACTTCCGCTTGTCAGGGATAATCTTGGGAGAGGCGGGGCAACAGAAGTCTCCGCCCCCAGGCTCCACCCCCCCCTCTCCCCGGCCCACGCATACACCTGAGGAAGTCAGCAGGTCCAATCTAGAGTCTGCTGGTGATCACAGATGCTCTGCTTCAAGATGGCAATCATCATGTCACTGTAGAGGAAACAGCTGCTCTCTGCAGGATTACTGTTGCCATTGGTTGGGGGTCACCCAAAGGAATGGACATCCAGGATCTTGTCTTCAAGGCCAGCAGTGTAGCCAGTCTCAGGAGGTTTCACAGTAGTGTTGGGTCTGAAAGCATTTAGCTACACAGTTGTCAGCACCCCTAGCTCCCTTTCACCAACCTGCCACATAAAGGACAGGGATAGAAGTCTGTAGCCCTAGCTGGGCGGTGCCCAGCACTCGGGAGGCAGAGGTAGGAGGATCTCTGTGAGTTCGAGGCCAGCCTGGTCTACAAAGTGAGTTGCAGGAAAGGCGCAAAGCTACACAGAGAAACCCTGTCTCGAAAAACCAAAAAAGGAGGAGGAGGAGGAGGAGGAGGAGGAGGAGGAGGAGGAGGAGGAGGAGGAGGAGGAAGAGGAGGAGGAGGAGGAGAAGTCTGTAGTCCCAAGGCCCAAAGGAGTGGGCTAAGCAGTCAGGACAACAGCAGGGACCTCGCTGTCAGAGACCCTGCATACACTCACTGCCTGAGAAGGAACTTTGGCCACACTCCATTGGCTCACTACAACTGAAATCACTGAAGAGACTGTTCAGTATGTTGAAGCCTACCCACAATCCCAACATTTTGAAGGCTGAGGCAGGAGGATTGCAAATTTGAGGCCAGCTTGAGCTTTAAACTGAATATCAGTCTATCGAGGAGACTATAAACTGAGACCTTGTTTGAAAAAATAAATAAAAAAGGAGAGAGAGAGAGAGAGAGAGAGAGAGAGAGAGGTGAACTGAGTGCCCATGCATGCACTGGTAGGTAGGATTTGACATCCTGCTCCTAGCCACACCCACAGTAGCAGCTGTCCCTGACCTTGACTGATCACATGCTTTTGAGAGGACAGCAAAAAGAATAGTCTTGAAAAGCTCAAAGAAGTCCAAGAGAACACAGATTAAACCATTGAGTGGAACTAGAAGGCAGTGTGAAATATGAAGGAGAAAAATCAGTGAAAACCGGTTCTTAACACGAACCAAACAGAAATACTGAAAATGAGGAATGAGTCTAATTTAAAAAAAAAAAAAAAAGTTCAATTGAGGTTTAGAGATGGCTCAGTGGTTAAGAGCACCCACTGGCTGCTCTTGCAGAGGACCTGAGTTCAGTTCTGAGCACTCACGTGGTGGCTCAAACCCACCTGTAACTCCACTTTCAAGGGGTCCAACCCCCTCTTCTGGCATTCTGAAGACACTGCAAATGTACATAGAACACACACATACATTCATGCACACACATACATATAAAATAAAATAAAAATAAATAATGCCTGGAGAGATGGCTCAGCAGTTCGGAGCACTTGTTCCTGCATGTACATGGTGGTGCTCAACCATTCCTAACCCCACAGGCCCTGCACACACGTGGTGCACAGACATACATGCAGGCAAAACATTTAAAATAATATTTTATACACTTAAAATAAAACAAATAAACCTAAAACAAAAATTTTAAAAATAAATGTCTTTTAGAAAATTCATTTGAAAGCCTCAACTACAGAACACATCAAGTGGGAGAAGACTATGAGAACTTAAAGACAGACCTTTCAAAATACCAAATTCAGCCAAAGAAGAAAGAAAAAGGGGAGCATTCAAAATTTGGATACCATTGAATAAATGAACATTTCCATTATTGCCATACACAAGTCAAGAGAATAAAGTTTAAGGGTAGAGGAAACTCATTAAGTGAAATGCTAACAGAAAACTTCCCTAGTCTCAGAAAAGCATGGACATCCATGTACAGAAGACTTCTGAACCCCCAAAAAGACATGACAGGAAAGGATCTTCACCATTACACAACCACACTGTCTGAAGGATAGGCCAGCACTCGGGTGATAGCGCAGGGCTAGAGTGCCTGGCTAGCATACATAAGACCCTGGGTTAAATCCTCAGGACAACAGCAATAAGAAATCAATAAACAGCCAAGTACATAACAAAAAAGAACTATAAAGTCTCCAAAGTGCTAAATCACATTTAATAGCAGCCCCATTAGGTTAAAAGGAGATTTCTCAGGAAAAGCCCGCCGGCAAAGAGAGCACAGAATGACATATTTCAAGTCGGAAAAGCAAACAACTGTCAATCAAGATTACTACACTCAGCAGAGCTATCCTTCAGAAGTGGAGGGGAAAGAAAGATCTCCCAAGATAAGCAAAAACTGAGGAACTTCAGAGCTACCAAACCAGCCTTACAACGGCTACTTCATGGGGGATTCGGAAGTGAAAGGAAGAAGGTACACAGAATAGACGACACACAAGAGAGATCTAGAATCCGACATTGTCTTTATGTCCCACAATAAACTGTCTGTAGCAGGAATCCTAAAAGTTCTTATTAATAAAATCAAACCTGAGCCAGGTATTGGGGTGAACACTGGAAGATCAAAGAACCAGAATAAGGCATAGCTAACCTCACCTGGCCAACTTCTCAGCTGATCCTGTCTCCTCAGACTGGAGGCCTCTGTGTTCTCATCCCAATGGCTCTCAGCTGAACTGTGCTCGAAAGCCTGAATGCTTAATTAGCCAAATGCTTAACCAGCCAAATGCTTCTAGTTTCTGGTCCTCACGCCTTATATACCTTTCTGCTTTTTACTACTAACTACTCCCTGGGATTAAAGGCGTGAGTCACCATGCCTGGCGGTTTCCAATGTGGCCTTAAACTCACAGAGATCCAGAGGGATTTCTGCCTCTGGAAAGCTAGGATTAAAGGTGTGAGTGACACCATTTTCTAGCCTTTGTATCTAGTGGCTGTTCTGTCTCTGACCCCAGATAAGTCAGAGGTGCACAATATTTTGTTAGGGTGCACAATATTTTGGGGAACACAATACCACCACATTTCCCTTTTTTTTTGTCACAAAAATGAGTGAGTAAAAAGGAAACAAAAAGTTCTCAAAACAGCTAGAGGAAAATCAACAGCATGGCAACCATAACCCTGCATCTTTTAATAAAATCTCTGAACGCAAGTAAACTAAATTCTCCAATTAAAGCATACAGGCTATTGGAGTACGGTAATGTATGCCTATGCCTATAACCCTAGTGCTTGAGAGGATTATAAGTTCAGGGCTATCCTGGCTACATAGTGAGTTTAAGGCTACATAGGGAGACTCTGTCTCAAAACAACAAAATGGGGGAAAAAAAGAAAAGAAAAAAATCAAAAACCAAAACAACAGCAAAAGAAACAAAAGCCACCAACATCCGCTGTCCATGAGAAATTCCCAACACCAGGAAAGACAAACAACAAAAAGAAAGAGATAGAAAGATGTTTCAAGCAAATAAAAGAGAGGAAGATGCAGATGAGTAAAATTGAAAGGGAGAGCACATATTGCAGCTGAGATCATAAAAGTACAAAGTAACATCAAAAAGCATTTTTATAACTATGTTAGCAAATTGGAAAATGTAGGAAAAAGTGGACACATCTCTGGAAAATATATAGAATGAAAAGGCCAATAATAAGTAATGATGTTTGGTACAAGGAAGGATAATGGAGTGGGAAATATCAGCAGTAGAGGCCTATAATCCTGGTACTCGGGTAGCTGAGGCAGGAGAAACACAAGCTCACTCAGCCTGGACTACATGGATAGACCCTGTCCATATATATAAAGATATATAACTTTTTCCCAGAAGTCTGGGAATTCTAGGCCCAGCTACTGGACAAGTAGGATCTTGGTTTGCAAATGGCTACGTTCTTGCTATGTTGTCACATGGTGATGGATATCTTGTCTCTCTTCTTTTTCTTATAATCTATACATAATTACCCAGCTATACTGAATTCCTTCCCAAAGTTCTCACTGCAAAGAACCATTGCACTGCAGGTTAAGACTTCAACATATGAATGGGTAGGGCGGTAAACATTCAGTGCCTAACAGATGTCTGAAGTCACGAGACGATATTTTTAGTTTTAGTTCACTGGTCACAGGATGGTAAAAGGTGAGTTGACTGCCTGGGCACAGAATGGTTATCTGAAACAATATCCAAAGTGATTTCTGATCCTAAAAAAGTGTCATTCTATATACCGTCTTGCCCTAACTAGGACTCAGATACATGAAGCCAGTGCATAATGCTAACAATAATCTGGATTCTTAACAACAGCACATGTTAAGTTACATTCATCACTATGACAACATACCAGACCCAAACAAGTTAAAAGGGGGGAAGACTTTCCTATTTTGAGGTTTCCGTTCAAGATCAGTTTGATCCTTTGCTCTTTGGTCTGTGAGGTGAAAGATCAACTGTGGAGAAAGGAAAACTGCCCCATCCCATGACAGCAAATACACGTCTTTCTTCAAAGACACTCTCGGTCCCTCACACTAGCCATTTCCCTCCTCCGAACTCACAAAATGTCTTGCTTGCACCGTTGTGTTGATTCTGTCACTGATATAATAGAGGGGAGTCTATATTTACCTCCTGCTTTCAGTCTGTGGACATTTGACTCGTTTCTGGGCCGATGGTGAAACAGAACGCAGTGTCCAAAAGCACATGGCAGTCCACAGTTCTGCACCTCCTGGTAACCAAGAATCAAAAAGAGGGCAAGAAGGGCTAACAGTATCTCTGTCACTGACTCCCAATGGTCAAAAGTTCTGGAAAACTCAGTATGCAGACTTGGTTCCTCATGCACTCAACTCCAAACATAAAGTATATGTGCTCAATGACCTAAATTCAAGTAGAACCTGTGTCTTAAAGAACCCACCATATCCTGGTAACTCCACAGGCTTGGTGACCAAGCCTTTAGCATATAATCTTCAGGAGATATTTATAATCCAATTCATAACACCTTGTCTTAGAAGGTTTATTTTTATTTAAGTGCCTCTGTGTGCATGCCACATGTGTGTGGGTACCCACAGAGGCCAGCAGGGGGTGCCAAATCCCCTGGAGCTGGATTAGAAATGGTTGTGAGTCACCTGATGTGGGGGCTGGGAACTGAATTTGAGTCCTCTGGAACAGTAGCAACAAACACTCTGAACTATTGAGCCCTCCTCTCTCCAGCCCCAGTAACACGTTTCTTAAGTAGCTCACCACTTTTTTTGTTTGTTTGTTTCATTTAATCAATGAGGCTTTAGAGTCCCCAAGATCAAAAGTTCTTGGGAAAAAAAACAGTAGTTAGTCTTGGTCCTTTGTGAACTCAACATCAAACACGAAGTATACGTGCTCAGTACATCTTTTCTTTATGAATCGCAGCAAGACAAGTGTGAGAAACACGAGAGCCCATTAACAGACACTGGCGTCTATCTAAAATGGGTCAGTGAGTGGAATGGAGAATTTGGGTGTAATGAGGGCCTACCATGTGTTGAGTAGTATGCTAAACACAGCTTCATTCTGTCTTATGTAGACCTTTCCAAAAGCCCCGTGTACGTATTAAGAATTGATGAAAAAGGCTGAATATGTAACTTGGGAGAGTGCTTGCCTGGCATCCTGAAGGGCTAGGTTCCCTTCCCAACACCATATACATGAGGTGTGGTGGTGTACGTCTGTAATCCCCACACTCAGGATGTGGAGGCAGGAGGATGAGAAACTCAAGATCATCATCCTCGGCTGTGTTACTTACGGTGTTTAAGGTCAGCCTGGCCTACTCGAGACCCCCATCTCTGAAACAAAACACACATTAAAAACTAAGAGTCAGGCTCAGGGTTAGGGAAGCCTGAGGTCACAGCCCGCTCTGTCTGTGCGGGTCTCTGGACACCCTCCCTGCGGCTGGTCCGTCCCTCCGTCCGTCCGTCCGCTCTGGGGACTCGCACACAAGCCCCGCCCGCGGCGCTCGCGTGACGTCATCACGCGCGGCCGTGCGGGCGCCCTCGGGGGCCTTTAAATGAGGCCTTCCCGGGCGCGCCGCAGTGAGTTCGGCAAAGCGTGTGTAGAACGGTCGGCTTTTCCCCGGGCCAGAGCCGCTTGGGACCCTGAGGTGGGCGGAAGGGCGGCGGCGGCGACGGCTGCTGCTGCGCGCGGACTCCCTCGGGCTCGCCGGGGACGCGAAGGGGCGGGAGAGGGAGCATGGCGGCCCGGGTCTGAGGTAGCGCCTCAGCGGGCTTGCCTCACAGGCCTTCTTCCCTCACAGGCCCTGAGCGGCTTCCCCCACTCGTCTCGCCCGTGCCTTTCCCGATACTTTTCTCTTCTCTTTGCCTCCCCTCAGGTCCCTCGGCGTTCACCGCCCCCTCCCCTCCCCCTCGGCCCCACTCAAAGGGGAAACGTGGGGTCGGTAGGTTGAGAAGGAAGCCCATGAGACCCCCACAGGCGCCCAGAAAGCCAGTCTTTGAGTCTTAACGCTATCCAGCCCGCGCGGGGCGACAGGACACGGCACCCAGCATGGGGACATCAAGCTCCAGCCTTCCCTGTGTGTCTCTCTAATGGTACCTCGGAGGGTGCCCATGAATGGTTCTTTCTCTTGAGTGGCCAGCCCCTCCTGAGCTCTCACACATGCAAAGTGGCCTTTGAAAGATGCAAGGTCCCTGGGAGCCAGAGAGCCTTTTCTGTGTGCATGGTGTCAGGATCTGCCCCCCACGACAGTGTCTGACCCGAAGGGAATGGAAACAAGATTTAAAACGGTAGCGAGGGAGCCAGGTAGAGCTAAGGCATCGGTCTGCCGTGGTGTGAACAAAGCGAGAACACCCTTCTGGTCTGGGTTTCTTCCTGACTCAGCTGATGTCCCCAGTTAACACTCCTTGCTCCAGTTAAAGGGGAATGACCCCTCCTGTGTCGGCTTCGCCACAAAGAATCGGCGGCCACGTTCTGCTGTTGGTTTTAGTCAGTCGAGGGTAGATGTTAAAGCTAAGGTTCCTTCCCGCCCGAGTTCATAATCTCGGCTTGATCTTGACCTTTTGTTTTTCTTCAGTTGAATGTAGACTCTAGGAAGGATCCGATCCTCATTCTCTTGGAGCCTTCCCTGCCAGGCTGAAATATTGTGAGCTAGAGTGAAGGAGAAATCTAGGAAGATGAGCTCTAGCATAACCATGAGTGAACCGAGACTGAACTGGTGAGTTGGACCTCTTCCTAATCCACTCTGGAGGAGCGAGGCAGGGACGGTGGGTATCATAGGAAGGGAAGATTTCTGGCTTGAGAGGTTTTTTAAAAAAAAAAGGAAAGAAGAAAAGAAAAAGAAAAATAAATTTTCAGGGTCTCAGAATTTACCCTATTCATATTCCAAGCCTTTTGAGTTATAGCTGACCAATTTCGACTCTTAAAATAATAACTCAGCACCCAGATTCTTAGTTATAATTTCATCTTATGATTATTGTTTTCTTTTGGGGGAGAAGTGCTGAAATTGTTCTCAACATTGTAAGTTTTTTAATTCCTTCACTAAAGCAGCATTGACCATAACATATCAGTGTCAATTATAATGGGCTTTTTTGGAGGGGGTGGGGATTGAGATGGCGTCTCTGTGTAAGTAACCTTAGCTCACCTGGAGCTCACTCAGAGAGATCTACCTGCCTCTGCATCCTGAGTGCTGGATTAAAGGTTTCATCATGCCCAGCCTGTAGTGAATCATTTAAGATCCTTCCTAGTACTATAGCATGTGGTCCACATGCTGTGCAGATATTCCTGTACACCTCTGGCACTGTGAAACCGAAATGAATTTCAGTGTTAAAGACTTTGGAGCTCTTTCTCCCCACAGAGTCCTGCTGGTCAGTGTCCTCCCTAGATTAATCTCAGTATTTTCTATTTTTTTCTTTGATTTAACCAGCATTGACTATATTAGGCTCAAACTAATTTTGATGTTATGAAACTCATCACTTTAGAGGTGGTTTTAGCAAACACCCATCATTTACTCCATTTAGCAAAATCAGACAATAACAATAAATAGGGTAGCCAGTGTTTTCATTTGGCACAATAGTACACAAAACAAAAACAAGTTGAGCCACATTTTTTTTGTCATCAAATATTTTACCATTACAGTTCATGGCCAGAGATGAGCCTTGTCTCTGACAGACCCTTGATTATACTTCCTTCTGTTCCATCTTAAATGTTTGAGTTTCTGAAGTTTAATTGTATACTATAGGGAAACAGACTGTTGGCACTGGAGAATCTCATACTGCCCTAAGCTTAAAGCCATCCAAGAAATAGAATATCTAAACACACAGGATCTGACACATGAAATTAAACTGACTAGGGGTGATGGTCTGGGAAAAGCTGGGGTAGAGGTCATAAATTACAGCTGTAGCATTATGCTGCTTTGTCTAACATGAGATTTTGAATTGTCACATGCATATAAATTACTTTATTTCACAGGGATGTTACACCCAAAAATGGCCTTAAGGCATTTTTCTCTCCAGAAAATTACAAAGATCATTCCATGGCTCCAAGCTTAAAAGAACTCTATATTTTGTCTAACAGGTAATGTTCAATTGGTTATTTATTTTCACATTTCATTGCTGTTTTTCTGATAGTTGAAATTTTATGACTATTTATATTTGTAAACATTCAAATTATAAAAATGTGAAAAATAGAAAATAGAAGAAAGCTACTGATAACATTTTGATATTTACCTTTCTCCTTATATGGCTGTGTATTTATATACACAAAATGAGTTCATAGCTGTAATTACCTCAGAACACCATAAAACTTCATAATTTACTTTTATCATTAAAAAAATCAGTGTTTTGTATTTATTTCCATGCACACATATAATATTTTTCTTTAATCTTAATTATTAATTGCCTATTCTTTATTTATGTACTTTAAATTCCTATAGCAAGTCCTGTGCGGAAACTTTTTTTTTTAATTCTGCAGTTACTTCTGTATGGTAAAGTCATACAAATTTAGTCAGACTATGTGTATATTTTATATTTTAATAGATGGTATCAAATAGTCAAAAGAAAGTTTGTCTTCTGTGGTATAAATGACTGCTCAGCAATAATGTTCAGTTCTTCCTGCTCACACGCCTGTAGCAGCTCTTTTTCTGTTTTGATTGACTGGGTCTCGTGTGCCGTGGGTAACTCTGGAGACCAGAGATGTGGAGTAGGGAGCCGCTCACTCCAAAGGAGTTTGGCTCTGCTGCAACCCTGTTAGCTTTCACAGGGGAAGAACTGCGTTCGCCCACCTCTTTCTGCCTTCTCGGTGTTCTTTCCCTCAGTTACCCTACTGACTCTTCTGTCTTCGTTTTCTCTTGCTTTCAGTCATTTTGATCAACATCTGAATATACTGCGAGTTCTGTTTTAAATAATCCTCTCCACAATCCTTTCTGTTCCTGACTTTCACTACTTTAGAGGTGTGTATGTGCTGACATGAAGCGAGGGATGAAAAATATGTCAGGCATAGAGGAAACATAACACAACAGTGATGGTCCTTCACAGCAATAATTATTTTAAGTGTAGGTAGATAAGACTTCTCGATGAAAAGGCAAATCAGCAGCTGAATTACAAAACAGGGAAAGGTTGCTTTCTGAAACTTCCTCTGGCATTCTCAGGGAGCTTTTGACTGTGGAGCTCTCCCACTCAGCTTTCTTCCCAGTCTTCTGGTCTCTGTAGTAGTTCTCAGATTCCTTCACCATCTTCATCTTCATGTCTCTCCCAGTGCCTCATCATTAGATGTACTTTTAAGCTTTGAAGAAGTACTGATTTTGTACCCTCAGCCTAGTCTGTTCAATCCAAACCACTGAGAATCAAGGATGCTTCTGTGGACTTAGTTTATAATGAATGTGTGTGTTTGTGTGTCTTGTACTGTACACATCAAAATACTCTCCTTTTTATATAATAGGAGTTATGATAGTATGTATTATTGTACATGTATCTAGATGATAAATTCTTAGTTAAAGCATATATGTGCTTTTATTTGGATAGATATTGCCAGATTATTATTTAAAGGATTAAAATAAGTCTTAATTAATGTTTTTGGTAGTATAAGCTTTCGAAAGTTAAGATTCATAAGTATGCATTTATGGATTTTTTTTTAAAAAATTGTTACTGTTATTCAGTTTTTATCATTTCCTGGAGATAACTAATTTCATAAAACTTTCCAATCATTCAGTACCTTTGATTATTTAAACCAAATGATGTTTATCAACATCCTTTACCTTTTATCTGAAATGTTCTTAAGGTCAAAGGAGAAATAGTCTGGGGTTGGTCTGGTGATATGCTTAATCCATGGCCTCGGAAAATTGCCAAGGGTCCTGAACTAACTTGACACCCAAGTTATTGCCTGCAAAATTTCAAGGGAAGCAGGGAAGTGCTGACTCAGCGCAGTGCCCAGAAATGATATGCCAGAACATTCACAAGTGACTCCACAAAAATGCCTGAGGATTCAGCAGAAATGCTTAGTGGTGACCCAGCAAAACCTCCAAACAATGGGTCAGCAAAAACACCAAGTAGATAGCCCAGCAAAAGCTCAAGTAATTCAGTGTACTAGCAAGTTAAATGTCATTTTGATACAGGTTAGAGTCATTATGGAAAAGGAAACCTCACTTGAGAAAATGCCCCTACCAGATTGGCCTATGGGCTGCCTGTGGTACATTTTCTTGATTGATGATTGATGTGGGCTGTGCTACCCTGGGATTGTGATCCTAGGTGCAATAAGAAGGTAGGCTGAACAAGCCATAAGGAGCAAGCCAATAAGCAGCAGTCCTTCATGGCCTCTGCATCAGCATCTACCTTCAGGTTCCTGTCCTCTTTGAGTTCCTGCTTTGATTGCCTCAGTGATTAACTGTGATATGAAATTATAAGCTTGAAATAAACCCTTTCCTCCTCACACTGCCTTTGGTCATGGTGTTTTATCACAGCCATAGAAACCCTACATAAGATAGCTTAGAAAATGCTGAATGGTGGCTCAGTAAAACCCCAAGGGTGACTTGACAGAAGTGCTCTGGGACAACTCAGCAGAAATTCCAGGTAGTGAATCTGGAGAAAATTGCCCAAAGGTGGCTTAACAAAATTTCCAAAAGATGACTCAGCAAAATTGTTCAGTAAGAATTCAGCAAAGCTGCTAGATGGAGACTCAACAGAAATCTCCAACAGTGGCTCCACAAAAATACTCAATAATTCAGTAAGCCACCAGTTAATTACTTAAACAGAACACTAAATCATGGCCCAGCAATAATACAAATGATAACTCAGCCTGACATCTAGCAGTGACTGTGCTACCTGGCACAGCCCTGAGATGACTGCCCCATACCTAATAATGAGCACAATACCCAGTCATGACAAAGTGTGATGTACTCTTAATAGAGAAAAGCAGGAGCAATTATGTATGCAACCATTGGCTTTATTTTCCTGAAGAAAAAAATTTCCACAGCCCAGAATCTGAAACAAAAATCTTGAAATAGAATTGACACCAGTCTCCTTAATGTCATTTATTTAAACCTGTGAGCAACACAAGGATCCCTGACAGACTAACTTAGGTTTGAGTAGCCAACTGAGTCTCGGGAAGACCTCTACACAGAAGTGCTCCGGTTAGGACAGACGGACTGTGTGGTGCCTGAGAACAGCCGAAGCACTGTCCGGTAACCTGGGAATACCCACACAATCACGTTAACAGGTGGTTGGTTTCGATCCGATTTCAGTAGCTCATGTATCAGCACCTGTTTTGGAGCCAGAGTCAGCAGTGTCACTGCCTGGGTTTACACTAAGTCCCCTGTCAGACTGTGAGAAAAGTTAGCTGTTCATGCTGGCACGGCTAAGTCACCATGTAGATGAGCTCAGTGTGGTGGTTCCCTTGTGGTCCCGAGTCACAGAGGAACAGGCTATGAAAGAATTGGGCACCTTGCCAATTACCTTGTTCAAGTCCTCACTCTTAGTTGAACAAGGCTAAGTCTGGACAAGCTGAGTAGAAACTCACTCAAAAATAACAGAACTTACGGAAGAACACATTGATGTAGAGAGAAAAAATTCAAACACAGCAGAATTAGAACTTCAGCAGGGACTACCATTATACCCAATTCTTGGATTCTGTGAACATTTTATTAAATTCACTTATCTGTTCATCTACCTTTAACTCTATTCTGTGTCATTACACCTTGTTTGGATGCCTTTCAAAGTGAACTAACATTTGTACTCCTTCCCTTAAAGTAGCATAGTGTTGTTTTTTTCATTTTTCATCTATTTATTTGTTTAATATCAATTTATATACATTATGGTATCAGGAAAAGTTACAAAATCACTGGACCCATAAATGTGAATTGACGTGTTAGTTTCCTAAGGTTCTCTCTCCAAGGCTTTTGAGGATTTTTTTTAAATGTGTGTGGGTGTTTTGCCATGGCTGTGTACCACATATGTACAGTGCCAGTGGATGCCAGAAGAGAATATCAGATCCCCTGGAACTGGAGTTACAGACAGTTGTGAACCTGTCTATGTGAGTGCTAGAAATTGAACCTGGGTCTTCTGCAATAGCAGCTAGTGCTCTTAACCAGTGAGCCATCTCACCAGTCCCTTTTAGGATTCATGATGGTAGACTAGGCAATGGCAGAGACTCCAAGGAACACAGACCTCTGTCTGCTGCATGCTCTCTCCCAGGATCCTGCTTTCTCATTCCAGTTGTTGGAAGCTTCTTTCTTCCTCCAGGAATGATCTCAAGTAGCTGCAAGGAGTGCATGTGTCTTGTAAGGAGAGAGGTTATTGAAAGCTCTCTGATCCTCTTCTCTCCCAGCACCTTTCCTACACTCTTTAAGAGCTTTGATTTGGGGGCTTCCCCCCTCTTTTGTTCATGTTTTAGTTTAGCATACAAAAATAATGGGTTCTATCATGACATCTTCATCCACATATTCCATTATACTGTGTTCTCATTCATTCCCTCTACCCATTATCTCCCTACTCCCTAAGCTGTTTCCGTTTCTCCCCCAGATGATAACCCTTTGCTTTCTTACTGCATGCACTCTGTTACTCTCTTGATTTTCTACTTCCAAATTAACACAAATATATATATTTCAATGTAAGGCCATCATTTGTTTTTCTTAGTTTGGCTTATTTTGCTTAACAGAATAATTTGTAGTTGCATCCATTTTCTTGTAGATATTCTGATTTTTTTTAACAGCTGCATAAAATTTCATTGGGATTTTTGTTCTAGTCTTCATCATTTCGGATAAAAATTTCTAACTTTATCTATTTTTTTATTCTTTTTGAGACAAGGTCTCCTTATGTAACTGCTAGCCCAGAGCTCACTCTTTAGACCTACCCTCATCTTTCTGCATCTGCTTCTTTGAGTTCTAGGATTGCAGGTGTGGCTACCATGCCTGGCTTTGATATTAGTCTTCATTCTCCCACTGCTTCTTACTTTAATGGTTCTTTGGAAGTATAGTTTTGCTTGGCATTTCTTGGGCATAGTTATATAAAGGAGAGGATATTTTTCTGGAAGTTAGCCTTTTTAAAAAAAAAAAAAACTAAAATCTTTTTCTTAGAATATGCTTTCCTGTCTTTAGACTTTTTAATACAGCACAGTTTATTAGTGTAATTTACATTTTAATGTAAAAGAGAAGCACAAAGCATTGATATGTGTTTCTAGATTTTTTTTTGTTACAGCAAGGAACTGATTTGGGGGTTCAGTTATTTAGAACTTTGCTTGTTGGAAAAAACATTTTTCATTATCCATAATATAGTAATTTTTGTATTCTCTAGCATGTTGGAATTTGTTGACTTCAAAACTGTGAAATTTTTATTCAACCCCATCGCATCACCAAAAGTCATTTTGCTCTTAATTTCAGTATAAAAAGCATTCACTAGACTGTTGTACTCTGCACATGTTTGTAAGACGCAAGTACCACCAGAATAATGTGATGTTAAAAGTTAGTGTGAATAGGGCTGAAGGGATAGCTCAGCCGTTAAAGGCTAGGCTCACAACCAAAAGTCAGTGTGAATAAAGTAGAAAGTCAATATGGCATTTTTTTTCTGGAAAGAGTTATTCATGTAGAAATAAACACCTGCCTTTATTTAAAATTAAGCATTTTAGTTACAGGTCTTTATAATTGAGGTTTAAGCCAAGTTACTAAATAGTTCTGAATAAAATGAGGAGAAATAATTGCTGTAAACTGATTAATATAAAAGAAAACTAAACTCCAAGATTCAAGTAGATTTTGAGATAAAGCTCAGAAATATTTCCAAATGTGGTTTTTAAAGAAACTGCCAAACTAGTCAACTTAGAGTCTAGCAAACTAACAGTTTGTAACATTCCTTTATTTCATAGCAACTTGAAGTAAAAAGGAAAATGATAGTTGACAAAATGAAGGAGGAAATTTCAAACTATCAACTGAAATAAAATGCAGTGGTGTAATGTATGTAGGTAGTGCTGTTGGGTACTTGTGGCTGCACCTGATGAAGATTTTGACAGCACTGCACTTGAAAATGATCTTGATGTGCTGCCGTTTCATTCTGTGCTGCATGTAGCCAATTTAAACTGCTAGAATGTCTTGACATTCCTACTCGGGCATATCTGAGTCAGCATCTCGTTGCTGCTGCAGCTTAATTAAATTTGCCAGTTTGTGCCAGGAGGACAGACATGTTCTCATATTCAGAGAGACAGCTGTGAAGCAGTATTGTTAAGAGTTGCGGACACAATACTGTTAGGTTTGAATAGCTCTCAAGACATATTCTAGTGAGAAATCAATTTGCTGTAATACATTTCTACCAAGATCAGCAGTTAATATTCATTTTGTTAACCTAAAATGAGCTTATTTTTATAGAGTTAGCAGAGAAACTTTGAGCTAAATATGTATTCTCTTGCCTGTATTTCTGGAGTCAGCCTAAACATCCCAATTTTAATTTTCAAAATTCTCTTCCCATTAACTAATTAGCTATTTGTTGAGTTTTTCCATTCATAGTTTATCTCTGAGAGTGTTTTAAAATGATTTTGCTTTATTTGAGGGAGGAAGGTTCTTACTCTTTTCTAAAATACTATTTTCAGACTTTTAATTTATACCATATTTACTATAGTATTATAAATTAGTAGTTCCCAACTTTATCAATAAGGCCCAAACTTTTTTTTTTTTTGGGGGGGGAGTTGTTTCAACACAGAGTTCCTCCATGTAGTTTTGGTACCTCGAACTCACAGAGATCCGCCTGGGTCTGCCTCCCGAGTGCTGGGATCAAATGTGTGCGCCACCGTCCAGCCCTTTGTACTTTTTTATAGCAACTATTTTTAAGAACTAATGTCCCTCCTTCATTAGCCCAAAATGAGATTGATAGCTGTTTACCAGAAATGTAACCTTTAAAAATAGCATGATGTCCCAAATATATAATGTGAAATAAAAAGAACAATACCTACCCTGTATTGTGTAGTGCATCTGTGTACAGACATTCCTATAACAGAAAATGCAATGATTGGGAAGATGGTCCATTTACAATGGGTATGGCATGTGTACAGCCTGTAAGAGGCCCTTGATTCAATTCTCAGCATCAAATCTTAAAATGAACAGGACTGTATTTAAGAGAAGCAGAATAAAACATACTAAGCAGTGATCATAGACAAAAATAAATGTGGTGTCAAAGTAATAGCAAATCAGAATTGTTTTTATGTCAGAGAAAAAGAACCTTTACAAGTTGTGTGAAACAGTGTCATATGTTCTGAACATCCAGTATTCCTCCAGATTATGGCCAACCTTTCCCTCTGGTGATGAGTTAGATGCTCCTATTGGCTTAAAGAAATGAATGCTATAAGGAAAGTAGTATGTTATGATTGCGACCTTTGTTCCCTTCCCTCTTTCCCTCTTAATCCATGGTCTCTAGACCACTCTTCTCAGCTAGCTATTTGGTAAATTTACTTTGGATACCTAATATTATTAGAGTGAGTGAGTGTGTGTGTGTGTGTGTGTATGGATATAGTTTTCTTCTTTTGTGTGGATGTGGTTTTCTTTCATTCATTCGTCAAACAACTGGTTTAAGATCCTGACAATTGAAGATTGTACTGTAATCTGCTGGTTAAAGCTCTTGGACATAGCATACACTAGCAAGTATAATTATTAATGACTGTTAGTGAATGAGTCAATAGATACCCATCATTCTCATTAGTTTTCCTTCCTCCATGAATTATCATTGTTTAATTTGTAGCCCAGTTAAAGAAATAATGATTGTGGTAGAAATCAGAGTTGTAGAGACCAAGGGAAGTGGAGTTTTTTGGTAGATTTCTATTCTCTTACTGAAATTGTAGGAAAACTGAATGGCAAAGGTAGAAACAATTTATGAACAAGATAATCTATAGTTGTGTGTCCTACTAGAATAGTAAGATGACTTTTTAAATTGGAGGTGTCATTTTACAAACATCTAATATCAGGTTCTCTGGCTGCTACTACTCGTTGCCTTCTCTTTGAACACACCTCCTTATAGATATTCTGTGATTTTTCTTTCACATCCATAAAAAGCATAGAGACATTTCCATGGCTTTAACCATATACATGACAGATAGAAGATTGTCCAGTCTTTCTAAAATCACTACTGCTTCCATAAAATATAACAGTTATTGGAATTTTATTTTTAAGTTCTAAAATAACCAATGGAAACCAGAAAATTATGTGACCTCATTTTATTTTGTTCTTAATGTCCTTTGTTCACCATTTTAACTGATATACCTTACTGAAGAAATTAAGCATTAAAAACCAAATAGCATTGCAATAAGTAAATGTTAGTATAATTCACAAGAATGATTTCTCTTTTAATAAAAGGGGAAAATTCCAAATAGAATAGCTGGTTGAAGTGTGCCTCTCTCTGTATCAGGTGGCTGAAGGTAAGCCTACAATGAGGTCTTTTCATGTAGAATACTTAATCTACACTAAATGACTGAACATCAAAATGCAGGTGGCAGAGTTAGATAATAATCCAGAAGTTACTGTTAATCATGCCATATTATTCTCCCTTTTGATTGAGAATCATAAGTTCCATGATAGTAATCTTCATGTGAAAAGCACATATTTGTAAATTGTATTTTTTTTTCCAGACGTATAGGAGAAAATTTGAATGTCTCAGCAAGTTCTGTAGAAAATGAGCCTGCAGTTAGTTCAGCAACTCAAGCAAAGGAAAAAGTTGGGATGATTCTCCTTCCAAAACCAAGAGTTCCTTATCCTCGTTTCTCTCGGTTCTCACAAAGAGAGCAGAGGGCTTATGTGGATTTGTTGGCTAAATATGCGAAGATCCCCTCAAGTTCCAAAGCTGTTGGAACAAATACAAATGAATTCCTGCAGTATTTGGTATGTATTCATCAGCTTCAGTAAAAATACCAAGAATCAGGAAATAATTCTCCTTTATATTTCTTTTCATTTTTCTTTGTCATTGTTAATTTATTGCTTATTTCTCTTATTAGATACAGTCGTATTCACAGAAATGGGACAGTGTTGGCACTTTAACCCTTCTGTTGATTTTATTGTAGTTCTGGCACCTGCTCTGCTGTGCAGCGGCCTTATTCCAGTTCATCTTACATCCTAGCAAGAGCACTTTACAAGCTTGCTGTGATCAGTTTGAATCAATTGCATTCATAATCTTATTACAGAAATGACACTATGCTGAATGTCTTTCTAACAAAATCTTTGGTTGTCCCTGTGATTGTTTCTTTAAGAAAGAGTCTTTAAATAAAGTTTTTGTTTTTTTTTAAATAAAATTTTAAGATCAAATGCTGCATGTGTTTTTAAAGCTTTGGTCTATAGTTAT
Organism: Peromyscus maniculatus bairdii; assembly: GCF_049852395.1. Taxonomy (NCBI): domain Eukaryota; kingdom Metazoa; phylum Chordata; class Mammalia; order Rodentia; family Cricetidae; genus Peromyscus; species Peromyscus maniculatus. The sequence goes on from NC_134858.1 coordinate 66,935,998, forward strand.
GGATGGATAAATTGTTCTTTGAAAGGTTTGAATTATTTGTTTATACCACTGTAAGAGGTTTTGAAGGCACCTTCACCAACACTAGACATTGCTCTTTCTTTTTTGGCCTTTGTTGCATATGAGGAAATTGATGATTTCTTATTTTACCTAAATAAATATATTGAATACCAATAAAACAAACATCTCCATGTATCTATCTGTAAACGATTGTTTTCTATTTTTTTCTTACTGTTTTGTTTTGAAACAGTGACTTACATGTCCCAAGTTGTCTGCAGTCTTTGGTAGCCAAGGGTGACTGAACAACTAATCCTGCCCCACTTCCAAAGTACTAAGGTCACAATACTAAACCCACAAGGTGCCAGTAAACTATTCCCTAGAGGGTTTTTGTTTGTTTGTTTGTTTGTTATTTAGTGTATGTGAGTGACCTGTCTTTACACACACCAGAAGAGGGCACCAGATTTCATTACAGATGGTTGTGAGCCACTATGTGGGTGCTGGGAATTGAACTCAGGACCTCAGAAGAGTAGACCATGCCCTTAACTGCTGAGCCATTTCTTTAGCACCTTCCATAGAGTTTTTAATAACAAACTTATAATTATTAATTTGTGATTTTTAAATTATTTTCTTTGTGGTTTCTGCTTTGGATTTGAAGTTTTATTCTTTGAAGTTCAAATTATTAGGGCAACTATTGAGGAATGGATATTTTTAGTGAAACTTTATTTAAAGATGTGTATTTTTTTTTAAGGATATGAAAAAACATGTGAATGAAGAAGTTAATGAATTCCTAAAGTTTTTGCAGAATTCTGCAAAGAAATGTGCACAGGATTATAATATGCTCTCTGATGAGGCCCGTCTCTTCACAGAGGTAAAAGATCACATTTACATAAACTGCTGAGCAGTAAATAATAGTGGCATCTCTAAAATGTGTGAAGAAGACTCTGTTGTAGCTTAGGGAACTGTCAGCTTTAGCAGGTTAGTTACACAGAGGCCACTGCACTACTTAGTGTGTGAAGTAGTATAACTCATGACCGCTCGGAATATAGAGGTAGGCACTTCAGTCCATACCTGAGGTTGCTGCTGAGGAAACGATTTGTTTGGACAGAGCTGGTGACCCAAGACTACAGGAATTTAATGTGCTACTCGAGATTATTCACTGTTTAGAACCTAGGAATTTTTTGTTTCTGGAATTTTCCATCAGTCTTCATTCTTTGTTTGATACCAGAGAACAGAAACAAAGTTGAACCACAGGTAAAGGTGCACTGTCATCATTAGACAGCAGAATGCACTGTGGTGCCATGTAAATGCTTCAGGGGGTTTCCTTTCTTCTTTTCTTGAGCAGTGCTGAGTTAAGTGAATGCAGTTGCAAGCACTGTAACATCCGGCGCAATTTCACCAAGATTTGCTGATAAATAACCAGGACGGACCTTGCCACTTGGTGCTTACATATTAGTTCCCTTTGTTTGTTGAATTCCTACAGTGCCCATGACAGAACAGCACCATCAGAGGTGTGTGCTCACTAAACTACAGACAGGGAGGAAAGAGGCTGTACCATAAAGGTATAGTTTACTGAGAATTGTAAAGCAACTTTTCTGTTCTAGCCCACACCTGCAGTGGTTAGGAGTGACATCCTGAAGAGCATGTAGATGGAAGAAGAAGAAAGTGTTAAACACAGTGGGGCACATGTCCTAGGAAAAGGAACTACAAGATGTGGCTCAGCCACTGAAGGCATTTGCACCAAGCCTGACTACCTGATTTCCATCCTAGGGACCCACCCACATGGTAGAAGGAGAGAGCTGACTCCTCCCAGTTATCTCTCTTATCCCCTGCCTCTCTCTCTGCCTCCTTCATACATATCTCTCCTATCCCCTGCCCCTCTCCCCTCTCCTTCACACACACACACACACACAACTAAATAATAAAAATGTGCTGAGCTAGTTATTGATTTTAACTTGAAGCATTTTATAACTATGTAGAAGGAGGGAATATAGATAGAAAGTTCGAGCTCCTGTGATCTAAAATACATCCTAGCTGGTTGTGATGGTACATGCCTTTAATCCCAGCACTTGGGAGACAGAAGCAGGTAGCTCTCTGATCTCTGAATTCCAGTCCAGCCTGATCTACATAGTGAGTTCCAGCCCAGACAGAACTACACAGTGAGAGCCTGTCTGAAAAATAAAATATATCCTAAAAGGTTTAGGTTCCATCCATTGGCAAAAGATGACAGAGTGCTTTTAAAATTATCAAAACTTTCCCCAGTGATGGCTCTGTTCCTCTGAGCTACTTACATGTTATCACAAATACATACTTTTCTTAAGTACTTAGTCTTTTTTTTTTTTCCAGAGCAAGTTGTCATGTAGCCTAGGCTGGCCTTGAACTATTGGCCCTCCTGCATCTCCCTTCCAAGTACTGGGATTACAGATATGCACATATTCGGCCAGCCCCAGCTTCATGTGTTGCTTTTACTGTATGTAATATATCGTACAGAAATTTTCATGTGGCTTCATTTCTTTTTTCAGTTTCCTAAGAAGCATAGAAAATATCTTGTCTTCTCTATGTAATTTTAAATTTTAATAAGATCACTAGTTTTAGTATTATTAAATACCACTATTTCAGGAAATTAGGTTAAAATGTGTTATGAAAACTAAGAAATTAAATCAAATAGGAAATACATAAAATATGTGGATTATTAGAAGAGAAGATAAGTGAAATGGATCTAATTTTGAAATTAATAAATTTATAGCCATATGTAACCAATGTACATTTGTTAGGGAAGTATAATACAAATGAGTAGTTCTTATTTTCTATTTCACAGCAAATGCTAAGAGCTTGTATTGAACAAGTGAAGAAGTACCCAGAATTTTATACTCTCCACGAAGTCACCAGCCTAATGGGATTCTTTCCTTTCAAAATAGAGATGGGATTGAAGTTAGAAAAGACTCTTCTTGTTTTGGTAAGGCTTATTCTGTGAATGTGAAGGGGGAACTGGGAGCTTTGGCTAGAAACATCCTTTATGTCTCATGTAGACACTGTTTAAATTTTTAGGATACATGATGCACGTGCAATACCGTATGTTTTTAAAATACTGCTACTAATTTTGTTTCTTGACTTTTTTTCCCCCCACTTTCCTTAATGCTTCTCAAATAAATCAGGGAACTCCATTTAAAAAAAATTATTCACAAATAGTTGAGAAATAAGTATATGGAAAGGGTAGTTTAGCGCCCCATTCTTCCGTGTTGTAATTTATGTTTCATTAAAAAAAGTGAAACTGCAAAAGTGGTGGGAAGATTCCAGGAGACTCCTTTGGACCTTTTTAGAAACAATAGCAGTAACAAAATCATTGCATGTGGTTGTCAAAACTATGAATGAATGTCTTGGCTTAAGGAGGTTCTAAGATTGACATTTGAAATTTCAGTTAAGTTTCCTGTTTCAAGAAAAATACATTAAGGTTTTCACAGTAACATTCGTTTTTCCACTTATTTAGGGCAGTGCAAAGTTTGTAAAAACAGCATTTCCCTCGATGCCTGTGAAGTTACAGCTTTCAAAAGATGACATGTCTTCCATTGAGACCCCACAGCAGAAAGCTGAAGCTCTGCACTATGTAAGTCACAGTGGCTTTCCTAAAAACTTAAAATAATCCCAATAATTGTACTGCACAAAAGATGTGCAGCCTGGTTGTTCTAACATCCTTTCTGTGATGTTCCCTCCTCCTCATTACTTTGTGGTATAAATGTTATGAGTGACCTAGATAATAAGACGGACATTGTTCTCTTTATTTATGAAGCATAAATCACAATACAGAACACAATTGTTTTTCAGGATATTAGTAAAGACCCGAATGCAGAGAAGCTTGTTTCAAGATACCATCCGCAGATAGCTCTGACTAGCCAAGCATTATTCACCTTGCTCAATAACCATGGACCAAGCTACAAGGAGCAGTGGGAAATCCCAGTGTGTGTTCAGATGATAGCTGTGGAAGGTTTGTGATTTGGTATGCCAGATAATGTACTCAGAAGGGCTGGAATTACCTCATTTCAGCTGTGCAGACATAGATGGCTGTGTGCCACACACAGATCTCCATCTTTGTTTAAGGAGAATGAGAATGTAACATTTAGACTCAGTAGAGCTTTTCCTGCTCTAAAGTTGCAGTAGAACTGACTGCTGAGACCTGTGGTACCTGCAGTTATGTTAAGGAATAAGACATAGAGAAGAAATTTGTACTCGGGGTGGCCAGAAATATATGGCAGATGTGCAACTTCTGTTTGTCACTTGGATGAAGGAATGCATAACTTTATTAGACAGTTTTCAGGGGTCAAATTTCCAGGACTTTGTTGTGTGTTATTGGGAACCAGAATTAAAGTATGTTGACAGAGGACAGCCTTTGTCACCAGTAAATTAATATTTGCACATTAGTTGCTCTGTTAGTCTGGTTCATATTTGACCATTTTATCCTCCAGAATAATATTAAACATAAAGATATAAATGAAAGACTGAATCTTCATTTATAAAGAAGATAAAACAGTACTACAGGTTAAGAGTTAAGTGTAGTCTTTTGTAAAAGTATAAATGTATTTTGCTAGCTCCTGAAAGAACAAAGGAATAAAGACAACTAACAGTACAGCTCTAAAGCCCAGAGACCTTTAGACATTGTTGGAACACATTTCTCCTGGGGGCTGGATCCTCCTGTCCATCAGTACTAAGGGGCTTAAAGACATGGACAAGAGGGGCAGGTGCAGGAGCCGTGGCACCACTGCCCTATCCTGTCTGGTTAGTGATTCTTCTGACATCCTTTCAGTTTCTTTCTTTTCTTTTTTTTTTTTTTTTTAATAAAACTACTAGATACTAATCACCACTTGCTTTTGTTTCTATTTTAAGGTTCCAAACCAGTTAAAGTAATTTATATTAATTCACCACTTCCCCGAAAGCAAATGACAATGAGAGAAAGAAATCAAATCTTCCATGAAGTTCCATTAAAACATGTGATATCAAAAAACACATCTGTCCCAGTCTCTGCAGTCTTTATGGACAAACCTGAAGAGTACACCTCTGAGATGGACGTATGTAATACTTTTCCTCCCTTGCTTAGGATATATTTGTTTATCATTTTGGAGCATAAACTTATATTGCAAGTCTCTAAACTTTGTAGTTAAAATAGTCTTTACTATACCTGTGTTGAAACATTACTTGATGTGTGATTAATATTCCAGTTTCTATGTATCACTTAAAATTTTTTAAAAAGACTTATATTTAGCCATATGTAGGTTTGTGTGCCTGCATATGGATATGTACATGTGAGTGCAGATGTACTCAGAGGCCGAAGACATCAGATCCCCTGCAGCTCGAGTTACAGGCTGTCATGAGCCACCTGATATGGATGCTAGGAACTGAACCTGAGTCCTCTGGAAGAGCAGCAAGGCCTCTTAACCACTGAGTCATCTCTCTAACCCCCTCACCTAAAATAAAATTTAAAAATCAAGACAGTGATATGAGTACACCATTTTCTGAAACATAATGTATAAATAGTTGACAAATATATGAAGGTATGTTCACCATCATTAATGGTCATGAAAATGCAAATTAAAACCATAAAGAACCAAACAGGTAGCTCGGTCAATAAAGAGCTTGCTGTAGAAGCATGAGAATCTGGGTTCAAAGATCTCTAGCACCCACATAAAAAGCAGGTACATCTGGGCATGTTTGTAGGCCCATAGAGAGAACAGATCTTTAGAGCTCATTGGCCAGCCAGCTTAGATGAACAGTGAGATTTAGGTTCAGTGAAAGTCTCCATCTCTCAAAAAAGAAGGTAGAGAGTAACAGAGAAGAAGATGTTTGGCCTCAGCCTTTGACTGCCACACAATACCACAATAAGGTATCATCTTCTTTTAGTAAACCTGGAAATAACAAAAAGGATAAATGGCATAGGTTAGCCAGCCATGTGGCTCTTATTGCTAACCCTAAGACTTAGAAAGCTGAGGAAGGACTTGTGAGACCTGTCTAAAAAGACAAATACTGAGGAGGGTGTGGAGCACTTGTTCAGAATGCAGATTAGTCGACCACTACAGAAAACAATGGGGAAGTTCCTTAAGAATAAGACTGCCATGTGTTCCAGCAACTGCCCAGTAAACATAGATGTCAAAGAGAACAGCAAGCCAAAGCACTTAGACCCTCGGACCTTTATATCGATTGAAGCACTATGCACAGGAGCCAGATATGGAATCAGCCTCACTGTCCATTAGTGAGCAGCTGGATCAAGGAAATGAGATATATAAATACATTGGGATACTATAAACCTTTAAAGAGAGGAAAATCCTGTCATTAGCAACAGTGTGGGTGGTACCTGAAGACCACAATGTTAAATGGTTAATAAGCCAGTCACAGAAAGACCATGTGATTTCACTTTATAATGTGACATCTAAAAAGATGCTCATAGAAGTGGACAGCAGAGCAGTGGGCACAGAAGCCAAGGAAAACAGTGGGGAAGGCTGGAAAGAGATGAGTTAACAGGTACAGAGTCACAATGAGACAGAAGTGAGATTAGTGTGGTTCTGTAACACAAGAAGGCTCTGATAGTTAACAGTACCGTATAATTCAAAACTGAGCAGAGAATGAGTTCTCATTAGAGGCCATCTGTAAGGTGGGTATCACATTAACTTATTAGTGGTTTGAGTTTAAGTTTATAATATACAAAGCATTAGAATGACAGGCATGGTATAAATATTGGTTTTAATGATATATACTTAAAGATAATTTTTTATGATTATTAAAGTGAAACATTTTATTTATAGAAAATGATCCATTCTACAAATATTTACTATGTAGATTCTGTTGTGAGTCCTGAGGATGGGTAAATAAGAATGCAACTGGACTTCGCACTTACATTGTAGTAGATGATGCATACTGAGTATGCACAGCAGAAGTAGCAGGTACCGATAAATATGGAGAAAAACAGAATACATTAAGAAATAGAGAGATGGACAGGAATGGGGCCATTTTATATCCCGGACTAAAAAGGCCTGAGGATAGTAAATATTTATTGTCAGAGAGTTTTAGTCAAGTAAAGAGTCAAACAGTTTTCAATAAGATGTAAAAATATTCTCCTACCCTTAATTTTCACCGTTTTAAGGCCATTGTTGTTTTTATTTTTATGTTTATTTTTTTCTGTTTGCCATTTGAACTTTGATATTTTTTTTTTTTTTTTTTTTTTTTTTTTTTGGTTTTTTCGAGACAGGGTTTCTCTGTGTAGCTTTGCGCCTTTCCTGGAACTCACTTGGTAGCCCAGGCTGGCCTCGAACTCACAAAGATCCGCCTGCCTCTGCCTCCCGAGTGCTGGGATTAAAGGCGTGCGCCACCACCGCCCGGCGAACTTTGATATTTTTATAATGTATCACAAAGCATTTCCAGCTTGTTTGATGTTTTATTCTTTTACATTAATTTTGGAATGTGTACTGGTGACAGGTGCCTATCAGGAGATGAGAAGTGCCACAAAGAAACATAGTAGGTTAAGAAGGATGAAAAGTCACGGAATGACTTTGATAATGGTGGACCTTTCCATTACTGATGACACCTAAAAATTATTGCTGGACAAAATATCAAAACTTATTTCTTACTAGCATTTGTGGTGGGGAGCATGGTTGTGGGGAAAGGAAGAAACCCTAATAAGATAAGGCAGCTGGGAGGTGGTGGCACATGCCTTAATCCTAGCGCTTGGGAGGCAGAGGCAGGCTAATCTCTGAGTTCAAGGCCAACCTCATCTACAGAGTGAGTTCCAGGACAGGCTCCAAAGCTATACAGAGAAACCTTGTCTCGAAGAACAAAAAAAAAAAAAAAAAAAAAAAAGATAATAAGGCTTGGCCGGGTGGTGGTGGTGTACGCCTTTAATCCCAGCACTCGGGAGGCAGAGGCAGGAGGATCTCTGAGTTAGAGGCCAGCCTGGGCTACAGAGTGAGTTCCAGGACAGGCACCAAAACTACACAGAGAAACCCTGTCTGGAAAAACCAAAAAAAAAAAAAAAAAAAAAAGATAATAAGGCTTTACAAAGCTGAGCGAGAAGGGATGCAGACATCTAGGCAAGCCACCATTTAGGGTCATTTCTGCTTTTCTTGCTATTTACCAGTTCTGAAGAGATAACCAAAAAAGCCTGTGCTTTGGCCGTATCACAGGATGAGGGGAACAAGGCAGAGTTCAGTTTCCCAGAAGGCCTTTCACCCCATCGAGCTGTGAGTAAGGGTGACATGGAAGGAACCCATCTCCGAGATTTTCAGCCTAACTCTCTCAGCCTTGTGTTTAGAGTAGGACGGTTCTGAGATAATTGGCGTCTCCTAAGACTCCAGCAACAACGTGAAGAAATGGATCTGAGGGGAGAGTGGTGTCATGGCGATGTTGCTGTTACGTTCGCGTCCTTTTCTCCTTTTCTCTTACCCTGAACTCTGCTAGCATTGCCTCTGCTCCAGCTTTCTCTATTTCTTGGTGCTGTGTCCAGTAATGTTTTAACCTTGCTGTGTGGACCGCCCTGCTGGTGGTGGCGTATAGTCTCCCTTTGTGCTGGATTTGTTCATTTAGATAGAGCTGCCGTGTGTTGAGAGGCGGCTCACTATGTGCCAGCACAATGTCAAGAAAATCCTTGCAGATAATTTCCCATTTGGTCTTTAGAACAAATCCGAAAGTAACCTTATTATTCCTGTTTTAGAAATACTGGGTGTGAGGTTCGAGAGATCAGGTAGTTTCTGTAGACCAGTCTTATTGCTTAATTGCTGCCAGACTTACTCTCTAATCCTACCCGAAAAGTCTGGTGTGTACTTAGTTTATAGTCAAGTTTTCATGGCATTTATGAAGGTAAAGTACTCACTCTGCCAGGGCTGGAAATACAGCTCAGTAGTAGAGTAATTGCTTACTATGCAAGTAGCCCTAGGTTCGGTCTTTAGTACCACACACAGTAAAATAAAAAGCTGAAAGTGGTATGGCATACTTGTAATCCCAGCATTTATGGAGGCAGGAAGTTTAGGAGTTCAGGGTCAGCCTGTGCTCCATAAGAAATTCAAGGCACCAGGCGGTGGTGGCACATGTCTTTAATCCCAGCACTCAACATTCGGGAGGCAGAGGCAGGTAGATCTCTATGAGTTCAAGGCCAGCCTGGTTTACAGAGCAAGTTCCAGGACAGGCTCCAAAACTGCACAGAGAAACCCTGTCTCAAAAAACAAAACAAAAAAAAAAAAAAAGAAGAAGAAGAAGAAAAGAAAGAAAGAAATTCAAGGCTTGGACTATGTGGACCTCCTTGAAAAAAAACTTAAAATTAATTAGTTGATTTTAAAAATGAAGAGTTCTTCCATATTGAGGAGAGATCTCTGGTGCTGACCAGAGGGTAGATTATTCTTGAATAATTGAAAGCTATTTGTAGTTCTTCTATTACCAAAATAGTACATAAAGACTACAACTTCAATGACTTCATGTCCCAGAATACCAAGAGCTACTTCCTGTCCAATTTTGCCTTATAGTATTTTAACCCTGAGTGGATATACAAAGTGTCACTGATTGATATTAGGGAAACCCTAGCCTTACAGCAGTAAAGAAACTGTCCTCCTGGTCAGCTAAGTTCAAGGTTCTCTCCCAGAATTTATGAAGTGGGTATGCATGAACATCTTTTGCTGTTGGATCCTACATCTCTTCTTGATGGTCTTGTCTGTTTTCTCATTTGTGAATATTCCTCTTTGGTTCTGGCATTTCACAATTCAGTTTCCTGTGCTGTTACACCTTGACACATGTATCTATATGAACATTTTCAAGGGGAATACAAAATTAAATGTGGTGATATTTTATTTGTGCACATCAAGAAAGCTTATCAGAGCAAAAAGCCAGCCACTATATTAAACTTAGAGGTCAGGTAGTGGTTGCACACACCCTTAATCCTAGCTTTCAGGAGGCAGAGATTCATCTGGATCTCTGTGAGTTTAAGGCCACGCTGGAAACAGAGCCAGGCGTGGTGGTACACACCTTTAAATTCCAACACTAGTTAACCATAGAGGTCTGAAGGTCTGTACAGACTGACAGGAAGTGACAGAGCTGGGCAAAAAGAGGAAGTGATGTAGCTGGGCAGAAAGAAGTAGTGAGATGGCAGGGACAGAAAGCATATAGACGTGGTTCTTTTTGGCTGAGGATTTCTAGTGGTAAGAACGTGGTGGCTTCTTCCTGCTTCCCTGATCTCTCAGTTTTTACCCCAGTATCTGGCTCTGGGTTTTTTACTAATATGACCGTTTAGCAATTCGTCTTACAGTTAAATACTTGCATGTAAGTTGTGTACATTTTACAGACTTTTCTTTCTGCTGTGTTTCTGTGAACACGTACATGGAGATAGGAGGGACATGTATGTGTATGTGTACTCATGTAGAGGCCAGAGGTCAACATCTAGTGTCTTTCTTTATCACTCTCCACCTTAGTTTTTAAGGTATGATCTCTCACTGACCCTGAGACTTAACTTTTTCAGCTATACTGGCTGGCTAGAAAGTCCCTGGGATCTTCCTCCACTGTACTCCTGTCTCCTCCCATAACACTGGAATTGCTGGCACACATTGTCTGGCTTTTACTATGACACTATGTCTGGCTTTTACTTGGGTGCTGGAGATCCAGACTCAGGTTGTATGCTTTCACAGAAATCCTTTACTCACTGAGCCATCTCCCTAGCTTCATCTTTCTACTTTTAAAAACATGAACTGCCTGGCGGTGGTGGCACACACCTTTAATCTCAGCACTTGGGAGGCAGAGGCAGGATCTCTGTGAGTTCTGGTATACAGTATGAGTTCCAAGAAAGGCTCCAAAGCTACACAGAGAAACCCTGTCTCAAAAACAAAACAAAACAAACAAACAAAAAAAAACTATCTTAGGGATAAGAGCACTAAGAGTTAGGTAGTTATGGCCTTCACTTTTCCCTAATAATTTGCCAATATATTTTCTTCCAAGATATCCACTGAAACTAATGAGTGCCGAAAAATTGAGACTCTGGAAAATTTGGATCTGGATTTTGATGATGATGTCACAGAACTTGAAACCTTTGGAGTAACTACCACTAGTCCATCCAGGTCACCAAGTTCAGAAAGTGACTCCCCTGTACCCATCTTGACAGATGTCCACACAGCCTCCAAAGTAGCAACTGCACCTGTGGCACCACCTGTACCTGTGGCACCACCTGCACCTGTGGCACCACCTGCACCTGTGGCACCACCTACACCTGTGGCACCACCTACACCTGTGGCACCACCTACACCTGTGGCACCACCTACACCAAGCATTACTAATGATTCTAGAAGCCTATGTCAGATTCTAATGAAACAATTACAGAAGGAGAAACAGCTCTTCTCTGGTGTGGAAAATGGTCCTAAAGAGTTCAAAAATAAAGATGATCAGGGACTTGAATCATGTGGTGAAGAGGTTCGCAGTGCAAAATCTTTGACACAAGATAATGAACCCCACAAAACATCTGATGGGATCTCTAAGGAAATTGATGTAGATATGCTGTATACCAATGATGAAGGACCAGGTGTTCAGGGGAACGCAGACAATGCCAACAAAACAGCTACTGAATCAGAAATGACTAAAACTGAGAAAGGGATTTCCTGCGGGAGTGATACAGATGAGGACTGTTTAATCATTGATACAGAGAGTAAAAGTAATAGTGATGGAAAGACAGCTGACGTGGGGTCTAGACCAGCAAGTCCAAATTCTTCAGCACAGACTTCTGTGGGAAACCAAACCACTACTACTGTTTCTGAAGAATCTTGTGTTTTAAAGAAACCTATCAAAAGAGTCTATAAAAAATTTGATCCAGTTGGAGAAATTCTAAAAATGCAGGATGAGCTTTTAAAGCCAGTTTCCAGGAAAGTGCCTGAGTTGCCCTTGATTAATTTAGAAGAATCTAAACAGCCATCTGCCTCTGAGCAACCCTCCGTTACTTCAGATGCCTCAAGCTGGCCAAAATCTAGTTGGACTTCTGCATTTCAGAAGCCTAAAGGACGTAAGTGAATATCAAGAACTTACTCGTTTGTTCCTTTTCCTTAGCTTTTCTCCCTTCTTTCATACTATTATAACCCATTTTGTAATTTTTACCTAGTCACTGACATTTCAGTCTGTCAATCATTATTTCTGCTCCCACTGTGTCCTCTTTGTATCTTTGTATATGTGCTATACCCTGTTTACCCAGTATGTACATGGAAAGGCTACTACGCTGATGGAGGGGATTATAAACATTAGCCTATCCACACCTTCTGTACCCTCTGTAGTAGACTGCAGAATGAGTGTGCCAATGCTCCTCAGTCTGCCTTACTTGGGAATATCAGGACCTTTTAAGTTCTTTCTTCTTGCTACTTATCACTGTGATGCATGGTTTGCATAGTGCTCATGGAGATATTTGTGAAAAGTAAGAGAACTTTAAAACTCTGGTTGCAGCTCTCTGCTGCAATGTCAGTAAGTAAATTTGGTCCAAGGTGGAGAATTGACAGTCACAAAGAGAGTTACTGAGTTGTTGTATTCCAGATTACAGTACATAAAGGGGTAGCATATTTTTAAATGGTAATGAGGAATGTTTTTAAAGGATTGCCATATGAACTCCAAGACTATGTTGAAGATACATCAGAATATATAGCTCCTCAAGAAGGAAATTTTGTCTACAAGTTGTTCAGCCTGCAAGACCTGCTGTTACTTGTGCGGTGCAGTGTCCAGAGGATAGAGACAAGACCACGGTCCAGAAAACGGAAGAAGATCAGAAGAGTAAGTTACCTGAGAAGTTGTGATGTGGGAGTGTAAGGGATAATCCCAAATATTGGACATGGTGTTCTAACGAAATTTGACTTTAACTTATTGATCACTCCCATAGTTTTTCTGGGTAAACTTCTTTTAGTAAGATGTTGAAATCAGTTTTGATAAGAAACACATACCATCATATAAATGCTGGTAACCACTTTGACTAGTCCATGTGAACTCTGGGAAAAACATGCAGATTGATTTGACCAGACTGTGTCAAGACTTGACCAGACTGTGTCAAGACTTGACCAGACTGTGTCTAGCCTGTGTATGTGTGACTTTGTACTTCTTTGTCACCTCTGAGCCCTTTCTTTACCCTGAGACATTTCTCAACCTCAATGTCTTTTAGAAACAGAAGCTTTAAAAGAGCCCTGGAGTTTCAGGGCTGCTGGGGTGCAAGGCTCTGCTGTCTTCCCCTGTGGCCCCTCTTGGGGCAAAAGAAGCAAATGATTGTTACAGTTTTCCCACTGGCCTTTCTGCGACTGAGCTTCTCTTTTAGAAGACTTGGCGCTCTTTCATGTGACTTCTAGAGATTGGCAAATAAAGAGAAGCTTTTGTTTTAGCTGATTGCGAAGAGGTACTGACTTGTCTTTTATTGTTTCTTAAAAGGATTCTTTTTTTGAAACTCCTATTTATTGACAGAGAGAGAGAGAGAGAGAGAGAGAGAGAGAGAGAGAGAGAGAGAGAGGGGTGTGTGTATGTGTATGTTGCACACTTGCATGTGCGCACATGCACACACACAAACATGTATTCACATACATGTGTTCATGGAAGTATAGAAGTCAGACGACAGCTCTCCTCTTTGGTTCTTTTCTTCTACTATGTGGGTTCCTAGGACAGAGCTCAGGTCATGGGGCTTGGTGGGAAGCACCTGAACCACAGAACCATTTCACCTGGCCAAGAGAACCTCTTAAATTGTGTTCTTTTCTTTATGTGCACGAGTGTTTTCCCTGCTTGTATGTCTGTGTGCCACATCTGTGTGCCTAGTGCCCATAGATGCCAAAAGAGGGAGTTGGGTCCCTTGGAACTAGAGTTATAGACATTTGTGAGCTACCATATGGATGCTGGGAATCAAACCCAGATGCTCTGGAAGAGCAGCAGCCAGTGCTCTTAACTACTGAACCATCCATCTCTCCATTCCCATTTTTTGTTATTTGTTTTGTTTTTGTTTTTGAGTTTTATTTCTATACTTACTTGTGCTCTCATTTTTTGTAGTCAGCTTCATTTCTTTCACATTCCACCCTGTGCCCATACCACTTTTTCTTTTTCTTTTCATTTATATACTCAACAGTTGTTGATGTCAGTATCTCTTAACTAAAAATAGCCCAGGGAAGTTTTGGACACCAGTTTAATTCTTGACCAAGACAACTTGGTTAGGAAAATTGTCATTCACTCAAAAAGGGAAATTTATAAGTACCAAGCTATAACCATCTAGGAGAAAATTATTCATCAAGTTGTCAAAACAATTGAGCCCCAAAGAACATCTAAATAAAAGTCTTATATTTCTGACGGTCAAGAGTAAAACTTGAAAGTTTTCAAGGAGTGCTTGTCCCTTGCTTCTGTTGTTATGTGTGGTAGTTTAGTACATATGGTATAATTCCCATACTTTAATGTATGCCCCTTGGATTTATGCCCAGTTTTTCTCTTTTCCTCAAGTGTTAGCACCATAGAAACTCAGTAAATAGGTGAGAAAATTTGAGGGGTTGAGAGGCTAGGGATCTTTGTAAGGAACTTTAGAGGGAAGTTAGTATCCACGCTAGTTTGAAAAATACTGTCATTTCAGAATGTATCCTTGCAATATTTCCTCCCTAACAGCCAACAACTTGTTCAAAGTTTTCAGGTTTGCAAGTCTGACTCCTGGTTTTCAAGAATATCATCTCTGATTTTTCTTTAACTCTTCAGTTTATGTTGTTATTAATATCTTACTTCTTCAACAAAACTCGGCTTAATAATAATCCCAGCACTTGGGAGGCTGTGACAGGAGGATTGTCAGAAGTTGAGGCCAGCTGCTCTACATAGTAAGTTCCAGGCCAGCCTGAGTTACAGAGTAAGCCCTGTCTCAAAAAGGCTAAACCTCCCTTACTACCACCACTACCATCCCCCACCCCAAAAAAGTCAACAAAGCTGCCTGTTAGAAGAGAACTTAAACCAGCAGCCAGTTTGAGAGAACAGAAGTGAAGAGCTTACCAGTTCTGTACAGAACTATGAAATCCAGGCCAGCTAACCACGGCATGGCTACTAGCTCTTGACTGTCCCAAGTGCAGCATTTTACAATGGTTAACAGTTTTACATCCAGTTGCTCAAATTTTATGTTTGCATTATAGGTGTTTAAAAAAAACCCAAAACAACAACAACAAAAAACACTGCTTAATGGTGCAATATATTAGGAAGAATAGAAGTTACTCAGTGGTGCTAAAGAGAAGATTCTAGCTATGAATTATTTGTTTATGAAAGTACATAAGGGTTTGAGAGGTTTATGCAAACAGAAAAAAAGAAAAGCTTTCACTTGGGCAGCACAGACTACAGCCACCCTTCCAGGGAAATGAGAAACTTTCAGATCACAAATCTTGATTGTGATTTACACTTCAATTGTTGATACGAAGGAAAGAGAAAACATTGAAGCCATTCCTGTGGCTTCCTGGAGATGGCAGTAGAATACATACAGAAATCAAGTCAAATTCAATACTTAGTTTTATATCAAAGAAAAGCACACTCCCCTTAAAAAAACAAAATTATCTGTGTCTTGAGTATACTTTCCATGCATCTATAATGCTGTAATCCATTTAAGATAGAGAGATGTTCATCTTCTCTTGCATCACCTGTTCTTTTCCATTTCTGCCATAAACTGTGTCACTGAACATATTTCTTAGCTCTCTGACATGAGGCTTAAGGTTTTTGTTTGGGTTTTGATTTATTGTGCATATGTAAATGGTATTTGAGCACTTATGTGCCATGAAACATGGGTGCAGATCAGAGGACAACATGCTAGAATCTGTTCTCTCCTATATTTTATATGTATTCAGGTTGTCAGGTTTTGTAGCAAACAGTCTATCTGCTGAGCCATCTCACTGGCCCAAATTTCTCAACACTCTAGACCTTTAAATTTTGTCTCTAGCTTCTATTTGCTTTAAAGTTCAGAGGCTAAATCATATTATCATTTGCTAAGAAACTGTTATATGGTACAATGATTTTAATCCATTCACAATTTTTATTTATTTATTTATTTATTTATTTATTTATTTTTTAATTAGAAGCCACTTTGTGGTCATACAACCACAGCCTCTTAAAAATGCAGAATCTTAGGCACCACTTGAATCTATATTTTAGCAGGGTCACCAGATTATTATATGTATTACATTATAGGCAATATTACCTTTAGGAGTTAACCAACATCTTACAGAAATCAAAAATTGTCATACAAACCACACCATTCCATGTGCTGTTGACTGAAATACTGTGTTTGAATTGTTCTTAGCATCACTGGTATACCAAAGCCACTAAACCACTTTAGAAAAGCCAGAAACTGGAAAACAATGATAAAATGTTTTTAAACCTGTGAAAGACAGCGCCGTATTTTAATTTTAAAGTGCTAATTAGCCGTGTTATTTGAGTAGGTTCTGTAAACCTTGTGTCTTCTGTAGCAGGGAATGGAGAATCCTGTTGAGAGTAGAATTTTTAGGCTGGGGATGTATCAGAGCTCAGTGATAGAGCACTTGTGTAACATGCACGTGACCCTGGGTTTAAAGTCCAGCACCACCAGAAAGAATTGAGTTTTCACTGGCAGACAATAATGTGTTGCTACAGTATTCCACAAGTAGGTACTTGCTTGCACATCCACCCTTAGACTAGTAACGGGGATGGGTAGTCATTTTGCTCCACCTGCTTGATATCCTGACCAGTAAGCGCTAAATGGATACAGTGTCACATGCTAAGTGCTTGGAATTAAGCCTCTGTGTTGTGATGATAGTAACATCCACAGTTGTTCTAGCATGTATTAATGTTCATTCTTAGGAAGAAAACCTTTTTCTTTTCTTCTAAAAAGTATTAGTGTGTGTTAGTCACTGCCTTCTAGCATTTAACTCTTGACCTAAGAACAATTGCATGTGCTGGAGTCCCAAGGAGTCTGCTTGTGAATCACATTCCCTGGCAGAGAGGAAACATGTTACAGTATGTGGGGAGTTTGTCTGTCTGTGTTGGAGATGAGGGTGGTAGTGAGGGATCCCTTATCCATCCTCCGTTTTCTGAATCTACCCCTTAGAGGCAAATGTATTCATATCTTCCTGTCCAAATCCTACACTATACAAAATAAATGAAATGAAATTCCCTGTAAGCATTTGAAAACTGCTGGCTATATAGGCAAATATATTTTCTATGAGTAGTAAATTTTGTTTTTGTTTGGGTTTTGATTTATTGTATATATGTGTGGTCTGTGGGCACTTGTGTACCATGGAGTATGTGTGGAGATTAGATCTGGAGCTTTGACAAAATGCAATTTTGCATTACAGCAATTTCCAGTTTACGTGCTACCAAAAGTAGAATATCAAGGTTGTTATGGAGTTGAAGCTCTGACTGAAAGCGAGCTCTGTCGCTTCTGGACTGAAAGTTTATTGCATTCCAACTGCTCGTTTTATGTTGGTGAGTCTCTAGGAGTCCTCTTCCCCTTTGTAATTCCCTTTAAATATTTACCTTTAAATTCAGCTGTATGCACATATTTCCATTTTGTCCTTTTTTGTTTTCCATTCTCTGATTATGCTGACTCTGTAGTTAAATAGTGACAGGGAGTATTGGTTAGCTATTAAATTGATTTGCACGTATTTTGTAATTTTCTTAGAATTATAATGACATTATCTCAGAAATCTCATCTTGAAACAGCGTTTGATTTATTTTGGTTTTGAAGTTTTGAACAGGAGGGAAATAGCAGGGCTTTGAATGACGTTGCCAGGGTTCTTGAATAGTTAACATGCTTCACGTGACAAGTTTCTTGCTCTTATTGTTCATGCTGTTCTTTCACATGGGAATGCTACATGCTGAACATCTCTGTCATCCCTTGTCTTGGACTCTACACCAATACAGTTCAATACAGTATTGATCTGTCTGCCCTACCAGCTCCCATCTCCCCCCCCCGTCTTTTCCTTCTTTGGCTCTCTAAATGTGTTGTCTTTACTTGTTTGTTACTTCCTACATTATTGTTCTTTCTTAGGCCATCCATCCCTTTTTCCTGCTAGGCAGTAGGTAGTTTAAAGTCAGAGCCTGGTAGAGCCTTGTATATTCCTAGTACAAGCATAAGCATGATGCTCTGTGTATAGTGAGTGCTCTGTATTTTTCTTGACTGATTTAGAAACAGTGGTTATTTATTGGAAAAATTTCTCCCATTTTGATTAATCAATATTGAAGGGGGTGGTGGTGTTTAATTTTTATATAGCATCTGGATGGCCTCAAATTCACAATCCTGCCTCAACCTCCCAAGTGCCAGAATTGGTCCTGTGCTGCCACACCTGGCTAATGTTTTTAGGGCTCTCCTCCATTGTCAGATATATACCCAGATGTTTGTTTTAGTAGCTTCCATCAGTAATCAGGATTCTAACGTTCCTACAAAGCCTTCACACCACAGCTTCCTTGTAAAGCATTTAAAAGGAATTGCCAGTTACATCCACTTGAAGAAAAGATTTTTCTTTAAGTTATCAGTAAACTTTTTAAAGTCCTAACAGATGATGCAGACTCATTTTCTAATGTACTGTTTAACAGATGAAATTGCCATCAGTTGTATGACTACTTCACCTAAGGACTTTTTACAGGTCCTAAGTAGTTATTGCCTTGAGTCTAACTAGCCTAAAGACCTTCTCGTTGATACACCTTTCATTTTCGTGTGACAGGATAATGCATATGGTTCCTGTGACACTATTTGTTGAAGGACATGAGTTGTTGTGGACTTGGGTTTTGTTTTGATATAGATATACATGGATATGAGTGAGCAGGCACACCCCTTTCTTGTTGTCTTAGTGCTGGGGACAGACCCCAGGACCTGTAAGTGGTAGGTAAGCACTGTACTCTGAGCTGCACCCATAACCTAGGAACAGGCTTTCAAATGCTGTGTCAAAAGTATTCATCAGGCAGGGCATGGTGGTACATACATTTAATCCCAGCACTGGGGAGGCAGAGGCAGGCTGGTCTCTGAGTTCAAGGCCAAATTGGTCTACAAAATGAGTTCCAGGAGAGCCAAGGCTGTCACACAGAGAAACCCTGTCTCAAAAAACCATACACACACACACACACACACACACACACACACACACAAACACACACACACACACACACAAAGTATCCATCAGTATTAGGAGCTTAAAAGTGTTGTAGTACTCTTAAGAAGAATGCTCAGTGAAGTTACTTGAAGAGCTGGTTAAATTGAAAATTGCTAGTACGGGGCTGGAGAGATGGCTCAGTGGTTGTGAGCACTGGCTGCTCTTCCAGAGGTCCTGAGTTCAATTCCCAGCAACCACATGGTGGCTCACAACCATCCATAATGAGATCTGGTGCCCTCTTCTGACCTGCAAGCATACTGTATACATAATGAATAAATAAATCTTTGAAAAAAAAAAAAGAGAGAAAGAAAATTGCTAGTGCTAGTTCTAGAGTGTCTGATTGAGTAGTCCAGAATGGGACCTATGTCTTTATGTTTCTAACACAATCTCAGATAATATGGCCAGCACCATACCTCAGTCTTTAGGTGCAATAAGCATATTTGGATTTTTTTTGTTGTTTGCTTGCTTGCTTTGCTATATATAAATCTGCTCACCTCCTCCTCTAGATTACAGTGTCTCTTGCCCACTAAACCCTTAAGAGTTACTCCTTTAAGAAAACCTGTAGTCTCATCACAACTTCTCTCTCTACTGTCCAGTACCATGATATTTATCAAAGCCATCATTGAGCTGGCGTTCAGTCAGCCCTCCCTATACAGTTCTTACTAGCATGACCTCTGTTATGGCAGCATGTTAAGAGTAGAAATTGTATATAAGCTTCACTGCCAGCTCCTCAGTCCACAGTTATGAAGTAGATTGCAGACATAAATGAGCAGTAACTGCCTTTGTCTCTTATTTCAGTCTGTATTGAGTGGTCACTGTGTACCTCTTAGCAGTTCATGTACTGAAATTAAATGTGTGTCATGGTCAGCCATTTGAGAATGAAAACAAGGAATTGGCCAGCAAAGATTAAGATAAAGGAAAGAAAAACAACCCAGAAACAGAAAACCCACCAAAGGTAATACTGGAAGTGAAAGTGTAATGGAGCTGTAGAAGAAATAGCTGCCTGGGAATGCTGACCCAGCCACTTCTCAGGAGACTCTCGCTGCCAGAGAACCTTGGTGATTATTAACCTAGTGACATAGAGGAGAACAGTGGTGACATCAGGATGAAGAAACGCCAGCCTAAGGTTTTAATTAAAGGAATTCTTGGATAGACCATAGAAGTTGCTCCTAACTTAGATAAGAGTATGGCAGTTGCCACAGTGGGAAGGTGCTCCTCTGTCAGAGCTGTTTAAGAAGGCAGGGAGCACTGCTCACAGTACTCTTGCGAAAACTTTTTGGAAAATGTGGGATCATGCTGGTTTTGATGTTTGAATTGCAGTATACTAAATGCATATTTTTTTATATTTTATTTCTCTAAATACTTATATTAATGGAGAGTTTGTTTTGATAAAACATGTGAAAATAGTGAAATAATTGTAAATTTTCCATTTATCATTAAAATACAGGATTTCAGCCTGCATGATTGTTTTTACAAACTTGTACTGCATGTAAAGCTAGGACTACCTCTGTCTGGATTATGTATAAATGATGTATGAACATAAAGGCTTAATTTCTGCTGTCTAAAGCAGTGCCTCCCAACTGTACCTCATCTTAAAAATGATCTAAAAAAGAGAGTGCTTATGGCTGAAGGACAATGGCGAGAGCTTTCACCTCAAATCTGGCTCAAGTGCCCCAAGGGCTGAGGGGACAAGTCTCTGAGGCACTGAAAGAACTCACTTGAGTCCTCAGGTTAGACAGCTCCAGCATTGAGAGTTCCCTCCTGGAGGAAGCAGACTTTCAGAGTGCTTAGGGCAGGACTCTGTAGTTAGTTCTTTGATAGACTGCATTTGCTGGGTACTATACTACGTACTTTCATTGTTGACCTTTTTAAGAAAAGGTAAGTAAGTGCTGTTAGTAGTCTCAAAGGCTTATTTATTAAACATCAAGAAATACATTATTGCATTTAATATCCTCTTTTTATACCTATTAAACCATTAAAATGTCTTTATTATTAGAAATGTCATATATAGTGAGCACTAGAAATGGAGAGGTGAAACTGAAGTTGGCATAAGAAATAACAAGTGGCTGTGGGGACAGATGGATATGTTGTCTTTGAGGGACGACATCTGATAAAAAATGTTTCTAATTAACTTCTTTGAGCATAAAGCAAATGATATTAAAGTAGGCTAGATATGGAAATGAGATATTAAACTATGTGCAATTTTTGTAGTCCCAATGACTGATACCTACTTTCTAAGTAATTTGTTTTGACGATAAAATATTAAGAGTTAAAAATATAAATAAATGTAAGCCATTATTTTCAGCACTGGTGGTTGTTTCTTACACTGTGATGTCTTAACCTTCATGCAGCAGTAGTAGCATGGCCTTCCTATTGACCCGCGTGTATTGATTTGCCTCAGCAGCTCCTCTGTCACTCGGTACATCACAGCACCTCAGTGCAAATCTCAGCCTATTTTGTTTTAAAACGTACACATTACTTTCTACAGTAGAAATGTCATTTTAAGAATATAATGTTTGAGATTTTGTGAATTATAGATTTATATCAGGCATGTAAGAAAATAAGACTTTGAATAGATTGCTTTACTCACTGAAACATTTATGATTGCTTTAATTAAAAATAATCTATATTTTTATAATCTAAGTTTTACAGTAATGTGTCTTTGAGATTTATTGAGCATGATCAGTCCACAGATTTGATTTTAACTGCTTATTTACATGGTGAGCACATGCTTCCCTTTTCAGCATCATGGAGATGCAGCTCTAGTGGGAACCATGGGCACTAATGGCTGAGCAGTTTTTGCTCTTAAATTAAGATTTAGAGGCAATCATCCTATTTGGAGAGTGTGGACATATGTAAACTATTCTATATTCAGCAAATATTTAAAAATGAATACATACCATAATTTGTACTTTATATCATTGTAAATTCAGGTTTACTTGATAGCTAGTGAGATATATTTCTCCTTTTAAATACAAAGTCCTATATAGTTGTTAAAAATGTGTAAAAATCATCTTTATAGAGAGAGACTAGTTAACTTTTTGGTTTTTTTTTATTTTATAACCACAGTGACTTGAGTTTCTTTAAGTTCGATGTTTTCTTTTAGGGCATATTGATGCATTTACTTCAAAGCTTTTCATGCTAGAAGAAATTACCTCAGAAGAATTAAAAGAAAAACTTGCAGCACTCAAGTAAGGAAGTGCTTTGTGGTGGGCACTGAAAAGACTTCACTCCTGTAATGTGATCTCGGATTTTCCTTTACCTACAAATAATGATGATGTTTGATTATTTTCAAGATCAATTCAATTTCAATTGAGGGGCCCTCAACCCAATTTACATTATTTGTCTCCATCTGCAAAGAAATGTACTGCTAATACTTGTCCTCCCACTTCAGACAAAGGAGGCTAGAGCCAGAGAGTGTTGTGTTAAAGTGCAGGAAAGCAAACATTTTAGCCCTGCGTAGATGAGACAAGGATGAGACAGCCACAAACTTTCAGGCATCCAGATTATGTGACTGACTGGGTCCTCAGAACCCTGAGTGCCTCGTTGTGAGGGAAAATAGCTTGTGTAGAGTTTCTCATTTCATCACACAACTTGGCATGAAAGGCTTGTGGTAGCATCATGGCCATTTCATAGACAAAGAAGCTGGGACTGAGAGTGCTCACAGGCTGAGCTGGGAGCACAACCTTGATAGTTAATGTGCTAAAGTCACCACTGTTAGCTGCAAAGCTCCACTTGGCGCAGCTCTGTGAGGGAACAGTCGGACTTGAACTGTGCTTACACTAGGGTCCACTCTGTAAGAACCGCCTTATATGTGTGCATAGAAAAGTCATGACATGACTACCTAACCCTTTGCTTCACTTCTCTCATGAAAGTCTTTTTTAAAGAGACATAATAATGGGAATAGGTTTCTATGTAAACGAGGCACCAAGGAAGCACCTAGAGTAATACTTGTGCTTTCCCCTTTGGCAATCTGCCCCGCTCCCTGTGCTTCTCTGCATTGCACATGCATGAAGTCAGGTTTCTCAGCAGCTGATTAGAGCTGGTCTATAGTTTCATACTGTGTGAGCATTTTTTAATTATATAATTATAACTTCTCTAACACAGAGCCAAATACTTCATGAACATGAAAAGAAGGGATTTAAGTCTCTCTCCCCAACATAGTCTACTTGCTGGCCCTTGTTCTGCATTATTTGCCTGCTGCTGCCTTTGGCTGTGAGCAGTAGACCACACGTTTATTAGTGAGGCTTTGCTTTATAGGTTTGTTTCGGTTTAATTTCACATCAGTTTCTTCTGTTTAATAGGATTTCAAGTTTATTTAACATTCTCCAACACATTCTAAAGAAATTGTGTAGGTAAGTACTTTGGTTTATTTTGCATAGATGTTTTTATTTGCTTTGCTGGAAGTTATTAGAAACTTTGCCAATATGCTGTTAGAGATAGATGGAAAAACTAGAAGTGTAC
Organism: Peromyscus maniculatus bairdii; assembly: GCF_049852395.1. Taxonomy (NCBI): domain Eukaryota; kingdom Metazoa; phylum Chordata; class Mammalia; order Rodentia; family Cricetidae; genus Peromyscus; species Peromyscus maniculatus. The sequence continues at coordinate 66,959,544 of NC_134858.1, forward strand.
AAGCATTTTATCTGAGTTAAAATTCCAAAAAATATGAGTGAAAGATAACATGATAGTGTCTAGCTATAATAAAACTGCAAATGTATTTTTGTTCTTCTCTCTCCCTTTCTCTCTCTTCCCTCTCTCCCTCCTTCCCCCTCCCTCTCTCTCTCCCTCTCTCTTTCTCTCTCTCTCTCTCTCTCTCTCTCTCTCTCTCTCACACACACACACACACACACACACACACACAGCCTTACTGTAATTACCCAGTCTAACCTCAAACTGTCAATCTTCTAAGATACATGAGTTTCATTGACTAGAAGCTCAATATTTGAAATGTTATTTATTCTTTCTACCAAATAGTCATTTGCCTCCTTATATGATTAAGAGAGGGGAAAACCTCCCTAGAAGCCAGTAATTCTCTGGATCTCCTTTGTCAACACCAGTTACTTTCAGTTTTAAATGTAGCTTATTATGTTTGTAGACAGATCTATATAACTAAAGCTGATTATCTTCATTTTAATAATGTGGAAAAGAACTGTTCTCTTTGCCTCTTTGCTGTGTATTCCCAAGAAAACACAGTCCACTGCCTATGTGAATTTTGTTCTTTATGGTGATACATTGAATTCCTTGAAGCTTTCCAATAAACAATGAAAAATGCAGCAGATTGGCCGTCATCAATTATTGTGTTAATAGAAGATTGTGATTGATGCTCTGACCTGTGTGCAACCAAAAAGCCAGGTCTGATTGAAGCCCTACTGTGCACAGAACTGCGGACAAATCGCCTAGTGTATCTCTCATGGTTATTTATGCCCAGTTTGGAGTTAAGCTTGAAACCCTGTGTGAACGATTTAGTATGAAGGTGGGTAGTGGGGCAGAACAGCAGTTAACTATAAACACATAAGCCTGCTGCTGTTTCTACATCTTTTCTACATGGTCCCTCACCTGTTTCTGACACTTTAGAGTCCTGGACATGTCACATTTACTTTTGTGTCTCTATTCTCTTCCTTAATAGGAACTAAGTACAGTGTTGAAGGGATGAAATATATGGTTGGAGTATATCATGGATTAGAGAGTTAGATGGATTGTTTTTCCATTAAATGACTAACTTTACAAATGGATAAAACAGCAAAAGAAAATGGTCACATATTTCTGAATTTTGGAATAAAAATGCTAAGATTGGTTGTCTGAAAGCTATAAAGTAGTTTAAGGCTTCTGAAATCTTTACTTTTACGGGTTCTGAAATACCTTAGAAGTGGCATTCTCTGCCTGTGGTAGCTTAGTCTTGCTCTGTGGGGTTGGAAGAACATGGTGAAATTGGTACTATAAGCCCGTGAGTTGAGTCTCCGTGTTGGATGCAGCTTGCAGGATGGGTCCTACTTGCTATCTCACGCAGCAGAAGACTCTTCGCTCCTGATCTACAAGACCTCAGATGGAAAAGTTACTAGAACAGCATATAATCTGCATAAGGCGCATTGTGACCTTCCTGGTGTACCTTCCAGTCTCTCGGTTCCTTGGGTTCCATTAGATCCCAGCTACCTGTTACCATATCACATCCATCATGGACGAATACCTTGTACTTTTCCGCCTAAATCACTGCGCCCTGCAGCACAACCAAAGGTAAGATCTTTTTTACAATTAATATCCTATTTGGTTATTGATTACTAATCTGTTTCTCTGACTCCCTTCAACAGATATCTGCATTTGCCCGGTAACCATTCACCATCTAAAACCTGTGCCCATATTGTATGTAGGACTTCCTTGCTTATAAGTTTTATAAGTCAGCTAAAGAAATCTGTGCTATCTTGCTGTAAGTGTACGTGCATGAAGCATCCATGAAGTACAGTGCCTTGGTTTCTGCCCAGTGCACACTTGTATTTTCTTAGTTCTTATTTATGTATATCCTCTTCCATTAAACAATTGAGACAATTTGCAAAAAAGTCCATATAATAAAATTATTGTATAAGTAAAAATTGTTAGTAATATGATGAAATATTTAAAAGCAAGTATTAGTAATTAGTGAGTGAAGTGGCTTATTAAAAATACAGTAAAATATCAAGAGCTAAGTTGAATTATGCTGAGTATTTTATAACTTAGGGTTTTTTGAATTACTATTAATGTTATTATAAAACCCTTCTGGAAATGTCAGTTGACGAGCATTTTTTCTTTCTTTTTTTTTTTTTGTTCCTAAAGACATGTTTCTCTGTGTAGCTTTGGCTATCCTGGAACTTGCTTTGTACACCAGGCTGGCCTCGAACTCGCAGAGATCCACCTGCCTCTGTCTCCCGAGTGCTGGGGTTGAAGGTGTGCGTACCACACCTGGCTGAGCAGCATTTTTAACCTGGAATTTGAAGCCACAGCTGCAGGTGCTCTCTCTGCTGTCTCTGCCCTGCCACCCGTTCTTCAGATCGTGTCCTCGGCTTCAGTTTGAGCTTAGTTGTAGAAGGACTTCTGCTGTCTGCAAACGACCCTGAATGTCCAATGTATTTTCCTGCCCTGTGGCCAACACCTTTGAGTCAAAGCACTGAGTTCTTTGATCTCTGTACGGCTCCCTGGGAGCTCCTATAGATTCATGTGTGTGTCCTGTGAGCACTCTCTTTTTTCTTTCTTCTCTGTCACACCCAAGTAGTCTGTAAATGTCCCCAAATCCTTTTCAGAAAATAGCTTTTCCTACAAGTGCCAAGGACTTTAATTATTGATGTTGATTTTTTGTTCCCGTTGGCTAGGATTGTAATGCTGTTCAGTTCTTCACCCTGATATCACCATTTGAGAAAACTGTTCTATTTGTTTGTCAGTTTTTTGGTGGTGGGGATTGAAGCCAGGCCTTGTGCATGCTAAGCGGGCATTCCACTCTGAAACACCTTACCCATTCCTAGTAGACTTCAATGAGAAAGTGTAAATGTGGCAAACTAGTTGAGAAAATGAAAAAATGGAGAAAGTAACTGTATTTATCTCCAGTTTTGGTGACTATTTTTAGTTTCTAAATACTCTTTAGTGATTTTTATAATCTAAGGAAATGTCTTAAGTAACTTAAAAATAATTGAAAATATTTTTGAAAATCTGTATTCTAAGAGGACAGTTTTAATTTAGAAACACTAATTATAGTCTGTCAACTATAACATATAATTCTGTATGGGGGTGTCTCATTCCTTTTTGGTGAAAATGAATGGTTTAATACCTTGTCCCTGAACAACTTTAAGTTGAAGAAAACATATTTATGCAGGATTTTTTAATACATTTTTTATTTTACATACCAACCACAGTTTCCCCTCCCTTCTCTCTTCCAGTTCCCCCACACCTCCTTTCTACCCCCTCCCCCCATCCACTCCTTAGAAAGGATAAGGCCTCTCATGGGAGTCAAAAAAAGCATGGTATATCAAGTTGAGGCAAGACCAAGCTCCTCCACCCTTGTATGCAGGGTGTTTTTAAAAGAATTGAGTGACACTGTTACACTTTGTCGGTCAGACTAACTTCAAACATTGAATGTTTATGCCTTAGAAATACTCGGAAGATTTAACTTTTTCAGTAGAGTGGTCTAAATGTGCTGAAGTATAACAAGAAAATTCATTTAGACAAGGAGAAATTCTGTGTACTCAGTACTTGAACACATAAATATACATTCTAACAGTTCAGTCATGGGTGTCACTGGACAGTGTCTGGTGCAGGGACAGATGCTCTGGGTTTATCTGGGAGCAGCCTGTTGCATAGCCCAGCACTGGGGACATAGACATTTGATAACTAATGTTGCCTTGGTGTGTTTTGAAACTCAGCAGAACTCCTCCTGCCACAGCTAGTCTGTCGTAGATGCATGTGTGTGTGTGTGTGTGTGTGTGTTCCCTGGATACTCTGTTCTTTTTTCCTTTCTCTGTTATGCCCAATTAAGTCAGTAAATGTCCCAAAGCCCTTTTAAGAAATAGCTTTTCCTGCAAATGCTGAGGAGTTTTTAATTGTTGATTTTTGTTGTAGTTCACATTGGATAGGATTGTGAATGCTGTGCAGTTCTCCACCCTGGTGTCACCTCCCTGCCTTCCTAGCTAGGCCATGGAAATAGGACTTCAATAATTCCAACCAAGCTCAGCACCTGTCAGGTTCTAGGCTTAGCAGATATGCAGAAAGATCAGAGCTTTCTGAAAACTGGGAAGTCAGAACCTGTATGAAATAGCTGTCTGCGTCTCTGATGTAGCCTTGTCTTGGTGTGATCTTCCATCCCTAGTGCTCTTGAACCAAGTGCTCATCCCTGGACAGGGCCTGCAGCCCTGAACCCTGACTCCAGCACACTCCAGTAGACCCTGCTTCACCTCCTACTGTACCAAACATCTGCTACCCTTCACCACTATAGGTTCCATAATAGGCATTTACTGGACACTTTCACAGTTTTCAAAATGTTTTCCTTTCTCAAAACCCAGTTAGTGGATACCTTCAGGAAAACGCCAGCTGAGTGGGGAAGTGACAGGTGCCTGAGAATCAGCACTCACTGTAAGGTCATTTAAGACATGAGCATCAGAGACCAACAGACCCGCTGACTAAAGCTCTGGTTTGCCGCTATCCTAGCCATGTAATTTACAAACCAACCCTGAAAGCTCTAGAAGAGAAAGTAAAGACACTAGATTCTGGTACATTCTTAGGGAACCACAGTGCTGACACTTCAATTGTTGGGCTGGACTGAGAGAGTGCGTTTGAATCACCACCGCCCCTTACCCTCCCATCTTCAGGATTGACTGCATGGGATGTACAGAAACACCGCCTTAGTGAGGTGGCTAGGGGAACTGAAGGCAGATACAGGCCACTTTTTGGAAATGGTTGCAGGCTGTACAACTTTGGTCTTGTGTGAGGTCTTTAGTGGCCAGGAAGGTGACAGCATTTCCAAAGTCTCTCCAGCCAGGGCTCTGATTAGCAGTCCTTTCCCCTTGCTCTGAGATTCTGGGAGCTGGATACAAGTTGGAGCAGGCATGAGAGGAGCAGGCATTCCTCTCAGCTGTGCCCATCTCCTCCTCCTCTTCCTTTCCCCGTTTCCTCTTTCTCCTCTGCGTTCTCCCCCTCTTTGCTTTCACTTTTTTTATTTCTTCCTTTCTAGACTTCTTCTCTCTTCTCTTTGACCATCTGATCTTCCTGCCTTGGTCCATCTTACTCTCCGTCCTCCCTTTATGTGTCCTCACCCTGTCCTTGCTTTTCTCCTTCCTTCCTGCTCACCACGGAATTGCACACTGTCTCAAAAGGTCTGGTCTTCCTCACTTTCTAATTCCCCCTTGCAGCATCTTGTAAATGTAACAGCAGTTTTCAGCTGAGCCCTGCTCCAGCTTCTGTCCTCATTGTTGCCAGAAGTTTAATGCTTTTAAAACTGGGTCAGATTCAAATTCTTAAATAGCCACGTGGCTGGGACTTAAAACTTTACAAAAGATAGTTCCCAGATTGAGAGTCTCTGTGTAAATGATGCAGGGTTGTTTGTGTGCAGGCATGTTGTGAATGTATTAAGTTGTTTGGCTCTTGATTTATCTCTTAGGTTGGTGGGACAAAAATGCCTCTCCGTAGCCACAGGAATCCAGTTTCCATGGAAACCAAAAGCAGTTGCCTGCCTGTTCAGCAAGATGAAAATGAAGGAGTGGCTCAGAATAAAAGGAAAATAACCTAAGGACTGGACCATGGAAAATGAAGTTTCAGAAAAACCACTTGTACCAGTGTTTAACATTGAACTTTGAGGGGAAACAGGCCCTAAAAAGCAGCTAGCAAAAAGAGTGTTTCCCCTTGCTATCCTGGAGTTCTTACAAAGTGCCTTGGAAACCTACTGACTGTGGGAAGGGCAGTGCCAGCAGAAGTTAGTGTCCCTCCTCACTTCTGCGTGGAGAAAGACAAATATTTTTATAGTACTCTTTTCTAAAGATCACAGATAGGAAACCCACTTGGTGTTTTAGAAAGTGTCATGTGTTATGTTAGTAATTGGATTGTATTGCTAGTCTAATGAGACTGGCCCAAACGGTTAAACGTGGCCACTGTAGAAATAGCTGTGTGCGTTCTTCATGGCCCATTTTTGTCAGTATCAACACTACTATTGATGTGTTCGAAAACCTGTTGAAATTCCATTGTGGACACCAGAAGTGAAAACAAGGAAGATCCCTGTTTCTGAAAAGTGGCAAATGAATATTTTCTTCTAGGCAAGCACACATGTGTTTTATAAAACACTAGCATTCTGTGGTGTGACAGCTTTAGTGACAGTGCCTCTACAACTTTGCAAAATTCCATCTGAGTGTGGTGAACCACTGCCGAAAGCCAAGACAACATGAGCATGCAGGCATTCCGGGAACAAAGCTGGAGCATTCCATCAGGCATGGCTAAGGTGCCATTAAGCCTAGGATTTTCTTATTTATTTTTCTCATCCTGATTCATTCAGAAAGCAGCATCAGCAGTGGGTTGGCCAGTTTGGATGTGAGGGGACAGAACTGTTCACTTTTTGTTACCTATTTTTTAATAAACACTAAAGGTATCAGAAATGTGTTTGCAATCTCAGAATTGTAGTCCAAAAGCAATTTTCATGTTGTTTTGGGGCAGTGTGTGCATGTGTGTGTCTGTGTGTGTTCCATGGAAATTATACCCAAAAATCAGGGTCTAGAGAAAGGGCTATTGCAGAGGACCAGATTTGATTCCCAATCACATGGCTGCCCACAACCATCTATAACTCCAGTTCCACAGGATCAGATGACCTATTCTGGCCTCCTTGGGCACTTCATGTATGTGGTATACATACATACATTTTGATAAAACATTCATGCCCATAAAATAAAATTCTCTTAATGAAAAGAAAGACTCAAATCCTCTAAAGTATTTTAAGCTGAAATTTTTTATCTTCTATCAAGTTTTGTTTTGAATTGATTTTTCTGAGGAGTTGGTTGCCTAAATTATTAGTACATATTACTATATGGATTTTTTGTTTTGTTGTTTTGTTTTGTTTGAGACAGAGTCTGTACATAGCTCTGGCTGTCCTATAACACAGAAATCACCTGCCCCTGCCCCCTGAGTGCTGGGATTAAAGATGTGTGCCGCCATGTCCAGCTACTGTATGGATTTTAATGTATCATTTCCTTAGCCTGCTACTCTCCTTTTAAAAGACTTAACTTTCCTCCATAAACTTTGTCACTTATGCACATACTCAGAAATATTTTAGTTTTGACTCATTTGGCATTCAGCCTGGGAATGTGGGGTAGGGGATCCCTTTGGAATTAGCTCTTTTCCAAAGCTAGACAGTGTTTGCTACAGTCTGAATGTTGAAGACTGCCTTGGCCTCATCTTTTTAATTATCAAACCTGGGAACAGTTCTGATCACATAGAGCTGGTTTTCCTCTGTACTTAACAAACACATATTTGATGTTGTCTTTTGTTCTTGATTTTTAGCATAAAGAATTTGTAAGCAAGGTAGTGATATTGATAATAACTGTAGCAACGTTTTTATTGTTGTTGTTTTTTTCTTTAATATAAGCTGGGGGATACCTCAATATTAGAGTACTCACCTAGCATGCCTGTGACCAAAGGTTCTGTCTAGATGCATAGGAAGAAAAGGAGATATTAGGATATTATGAACCTAAACCTGGCTCATATATTCTTTTGTGTGAAAGTATAACTTATGTAAACATCTTAGAAAACAAGTTCAAGAATTTGACTACAACTTTGTGTCATGAAATGTCACTAGGTCGCTATTGTCCTCTTGTCACATTCAGACCTCACAATATTGTTTACTTGACAGTAGACAGCAAGTTCTGGGGGGCGGGACAGAAGCATATTTGTTTACCATTAAATAACAATACCAGTAGATACGTGTTGTATTCAGGAATGAATAGATATCAAGGACAGATGGCTACATGAGACCCTGTCTCAAATCAGATTTTTCTTTTCCTTGTAGTTGTACATTCTAGTAGAGGAATTTGTGTGGTGAGAGCCCTGATAAAAAGTCATCTTGAAAGCTGTCTTGAGCTGGGGGTGTATAGCTCAGTGGTAGAGAGCTTGCCTAGCATACCTGAGACCCTGAGTGCCACCCCTACCACTATAAAAAGGAAAAAGAAAAAAAGACATAGCACATAACCAAGTCTTGATAATTAAGGAAGGAGTTTCTGAAATAAAACTTCAGCTGGTTATTTTTGTTTTTTTTAATGGGTAGGAGTTAGAGAAGGAAGGTGTAGAATATGAAAAGGTGAAAGGTGGCCAGAGCCCAGGCTGTGAACACGGAGATGACTGAGCAAATCCTACTTTAGACATTGGAACCTATCCCACACAACTTGGAAACCTATAGTGAAGTTTAACAAAAAAAATGTCATCAGGTATGTGTCCAAAAAAGGCTTTTTTGTCAGCATTATTCTACAGAATGCACTAGGAAAAAGTTGAATATTGTAAGGTAGGATCTGAAGTTGGTAACAAGTCAGCACTGTCCATCGGGTACAGCTTACCTACAAGCATTCGTACTGCTGGGAGAATGGTGGTGTTCTGCACTGGAGAAAATTAAAGTGTGATTAGAGAGGGAAGAGAGCACACTGTTGCTTTAGCTGTCCCTACTCCCTGGACTCTGGCTGTGGATGATGTGGTGCTGAGTATTAGTTACCTAATGTGACGTGCCTGAATGACAGACTGTCCAGGTGCAGTTCAGCACTCCGCCCCGAGCTCAAAGGTTCTTCTGTACTTGCAATCATGTTGTTGACTAGAGACATCCACTTCCTCCAAGCCAAGGTTCACACACATATGTAGGTAGAAGGCCTTGGTTCTTCTGTTGTCGCAGTAGGCCATGGGCCCTTTTTGTCTGGACTGCTGTGTAGCACAGCCCAAATGTCCTCATGGCACAGCAACCTGCACACCCCAGCCAGCATTAGTAGCCTCAGAAAGGAGCGACAAGAACGTGATGGTGTCTCAGAGGTCAGGCACTGACTTCTGCCATGTTCTGGTTAGAAGTAAGTCACTAAGTCCACAGTCTCGAATGTCAGCTCGGTGAGGGGAGAAATAACCAAAGACTATGTGAACCTATTTATTTAAACAGTATTTATTAATTGAGAATTTCATAGTATTTGATTATATTCACTCCCCGCCCCCAACTCTTCCTAGATCCACCCACCTCCCTACCTATTCAACTTTAGATTTTGTGCTTGTTTTTGGTTTATAAACCCATCAACTCCAGTGTGTGTTATCCAGATACTCTTGGTTATGGGGCCTCCCCTGGAGCATGGTCAACCTACCAACTGACTCCCTCTCCCAGCAGCTATCAGTTGTCAATAGCACGATAATAGTTTTAGGGGTAGGACTTCATTCCCACCTCCACTCAACCATGCTGGGATTTGTCTGGCTTGAGCTTTTGTAGGTCTAATGCATACTGTCACAATCACTGTGATAGTTTGTATGTTCATCTGCCCAGTTGTATCTGGAAAGTGCCGTTTCCTCTTAGCTATTCACCATTATGACTGTTAACATCTTTCTACCCCCTCTTCCATGAAGATCCTTGAGCCTTGTGGGGAACGGTGTGATATAGGTATGCCATTTAGGAATGAGTAATCCCTATCCTCTTGTTCACAGCACAGGAGCTGTGGGTCTCCTGTTTATTGCCATCTGCTGCAGGAAGTAGATTCTCTGATGAGGGTGGGAAGATGCACAGATTTTTGGCTATAGCACTAAGTCATTAGGAGTCTTTATATAATGCTGTGTCCATTTAGCAGAATAATGGTAGATTCTTCCTCTAGGGGCAGTGATATATCTAGCCGTAGGTTCTTGACCCCATTAATAATGGCAGGTATGGGTTCTGTCTGATGGATTGGGACTTAAATCCAATCAGACAGTAGTTGGTTATTCCTATAGCATTTGGGCCACTATGGCACCAGTGACCATATCTTTCCAGGATAATTATTATGGCAGCTTATAGTTATAGATCTATTTTTAAACCACCATAACTGCCATGAACACATTTAAGGGTGTAAAAGACAGTGTGTAGAAAGAAAAGACTTTTTTAAAAGGAATTACTATCTTACCTACTGTCTTAGGCTGAGGCAGGAGGATTTATGAATTTGAGGTCAACATGGGCTGCAGGGCAGGACCCTGATTCAAAAGATGTCAGTTACTATCAGCACATTAAATCTGAGATAGAAATTACTTGTGTCTTAAACATTTGAGCTCAGGTTAGAAGCCACATGAATACAGATTTCAGAGGTGGTGATTGAAGTTGGAGCAAAGGGCAAAATGGAGCAGCGGAAATGAATACGGAAAAGAATAGCAGGGAAAACTGGACATTTGGGTTGCACTAGAAAATGCTTAGAAAATGGCGGGAGCATGTCAGAAGGACACAGGGTAGCTGAAAGGAGTCCCAGGTCCAAGGAAATTTGAATATTAAATGACTGTAGTAATCATCTGCAATCCTCTGAGTAAAATAATAGTTCAAGAGTCACTGACCATAAATGAAAAAATAAACAGGAGGGGGCCATTCAGTTCTGCAGTATGCCAACCAACCAATGAAATGATGGAGTTAGGAAAATCACCCATTTAATTGCTAGAGTAATTTAGCAGTCAACAGATATTAAAGTTAGAGTTTGGTGATAAATAGGAGCAATTACATAGTCTTAAAGAATCACCCTGAAAATTATTTATTATTTGGTGAATATAGTGTGTTTATCAATTTACTTAGAGTTGAAGAAACTGGCCTAAGACAGAATGTTGTGACTAGTAAGAAACAGGAACACAGCAGTTGTGTTTCCTAGTTTGCACCAGGAGAAAGTAGTGTCAATAATGTGGCATCTTCCTGGCATAAAGGTGTCCATCATGAAGAAACACCCAGAGAACCCAAACCAGAGACAGTCTATAAAACAAGTGGTTTGGGGATTTTCAGGAATCCCATCATCCCTGTGAAAGACAGAGGAAGGCTGTTGTCTTAGGGTTTCAATCGCTGTGAAGAGATACTGTGACCATGGCAACTCTTATAAAGGAAAACATGTAATTGAGGTGGCGACTTACAGTTTCAGAGGTTTAGTTTGTCATTGTAGTGGGGAGTTGCATGTTGATATAAAGGCAACAGGAAGTGGACTGAGTATCACACTGAACAAAGCTTGAAGGAAGGAGACCTCAAAGCCCACCCCCACAGTGACACACTTCCTCCAGCAAAGCCACACCTCCTAATAGTGCAACTCCTTTTGGGGGCCATTTTCTTTTAAACCACCACAGCTGTCAAGCTGTTTCTGCTTGTAGACACTAGCTAAATGTGACTCATGTCCATGGTTTGGATTTGGTTCCCGCTCTAATGGAGGGTATCATCAAAACAACATAACTTGGAGCATGTAGTAGTGAGTAATGGTAGATGAAGGCTAATCTCGTTTTACCATTGTAATGTCAAAAAGTGCCCCATACTTGGGAAGTAAATACCTACGTGTATGTTGATATGAGACATGATGTCTGTAACTTGTTTACAAATTGGAAGATTCAGGTGTGGAAACGGGAGCAAGGAGGGTTGATGTCAGGTACACAAGAACAGTGTGTATGCTTATATGTATTTCTGCAGTGTTTGTATGAATTTAGTGCTATTGCAGAATAGATCTTTTTGGAAGGTACTGTTTACATTGTAGGGAGTTCAGGGAAAATGAACTAGGGAATGTTAATAGACTCTCAGCCGTCCAGATTTCTCAATGTGAAACGGCAGCAGCACAGCAGGCTGAGAGCTGAGTGCTGAGGAAGGAGAGCATGAGAGTAGAGAGGTACTGAGCAGTGTGTGTGTGGGGGGGGGGGGTGGATCTGAAACCAGAAAAGGAACCAAGGGGGAGGGATTTGGATTTTAGAATGGTGTGGACTTGTATTTTCAGGTTTCGAGACATCTGCCTGCAAGATGATATAGTAAGCACACTAAGGAATTTAGCAGTCGGCAAAAAGTACTGGCGAAGACTAGTTGGGAGCCCCTGGAAAGGACTACAAGACAGTGGAAGAAGGTCAAGACACTACTTATCAAGGTTCCATTTGGAAAGAGTCCCCATATACCCTCTGTCCCCTCACCTGTCCCCATATACCCATCTGTTCTTCCCAGTCCTGTGGCTGCCATGACACTCGGTGGAATTGACCCCACCTGCTATATTGTGTATATGTGTTACGTTATCTTCATTCATTCCTCTGTTGGTGGACATTAAGCTGGTTCCATATCATCATTATTATTCCCACCTTTTCAATGTCTGGCCTCAACTCTAGAGGCAGCTGGGCACTGAGAAAGAAACTAAAGGTCCAGGGACAAAAGAGATGGCTCAGTAAACCTCTACTGCTCTTGCAGAGGACCTGAGTTAGTTCCCAGCACCCATAGCAAGCACCTCAAAACTACCTCTAATTCCAGCTCTGAGAGACCCTTTTCTGATCACCACAGGTACCTGCACTTATTCGCACAAACCAAGACAAAGACATACACACACTCAAAGTCTTAGCAAGACTAGAGATCCATGTTCAGACACATTTTCACAATACTAATTCAATTTATATTAGCTTACCTCATTCAAGAGCAACAGAAGGCTAGGTGTGGTGGAGCATGTCATCCACAATCCCAGCCGCCCTTGGGAGGCTGAGGCACAAGGAACACGGATTCAGAATCAGTCTGGGCTACACTGTGGGACCCTGTCTCCAAAACAGGAGAAGGAACAGAAGTGAAGATTCCAGTTAGATTCAACAATTGTGAGATAACGTATGTTGAACCTTCTTCTACACATTCTTCCCAGCTGCAAAGCTTGTCTGCACTTGAATACATGGCCTCTTCGTCACCCTGCAATACCACCAAGGGCCAAAAGCTCATCTGCAGTCCCTGGCCTGCTGAGAACACACCTGTTCTTCCATTGGCTCTCAGGGCCTCACCACTGGCACACAGTGTTCTCAGGGCCAGTGAATATGTTTGCAAACCAGTCTTTCCACAGACCTCCATCTGACCTAAACTGCTGAAAAAGGCTTTAAACTGTAACCTTTTTTTTTTTTCATCCCACCTATTAGCTAGGACTCCAATAAATAAAGATAATATTGTGTCCAGCACCAGTTTTACTGACTCTATAATTCTCGGTGAGGCAATATTCACCTTTGTCTCGAGGGTTTCAGCAGAAAGTGAGAAAGGGCTGGTGAACGGGTACTGAGCATTAGTTGGAAAGGAGAAATGAGCCCTGGTGTGCTGCTGCCCCACACAGTCGCAACAGGCAAAGATAATAGACTATATATTCCAACAAGTGCAAAGAGGGGGTTTTAAACAGTTTAACTTCAAAAATATTAAATGCTTAAGGAATCAGATATGTTCACCCAATCTGAACATTATACAGTGTGTACATGATACATGTACACACATGTTCAAAACATGAGTTGATACTCCATAATTACAAACAAATTTAATGTCAGTTAAAAACTGATCATTTGGGAGGCACTGAATGCATCTTCAATAATAGAGGCTAGAAAGTAGATTCAGTTAAACGATGGCTCTAAGATCTGTTTGTTTTATTGGGTGAGAGAGTTAATATTCCTGTACAACTAAGAAATAAAATGTATTTAGACTAGAGAGAAGGCTCCATGATTAAGAGCTCTGGCTGCTCTTTCTTCCAGAGACCCAGGTTCAACTTCCAGCTCTAACATGGCAGCTCACAACTGTCTTTAGCTCCAGTTCCAGGATGTGGACCCCCCTCTTCTGCTTTTCAAAGGCACTGAATGTTGCATGCAAGTAGTACACAGCCATGCAGGCAAAACAGCCATATGCATAAAAATAAATCCTTTTTTAATATAGTGTATTTTACATCTAGTTTGTGTATTGGGGAATTAGTGTCTTATTTTTTAACTGTGTAGTCTAGGGCCCAACAATACTGCAAACACATTACTGTAATGCAAAATAACAACAGAATGCATTTTGCAAGTATGTCTGCCCTTTGCCCCACCAGAAGTGGTGAGAATTCTAACTCCCCCGTGCCTCTGCGGGCAGCTGACAGTCCCTTCTGTCCAGCTCCAATCTTCAATCTCATACAGTTGCACAATGAGTTACGGCTTCAGAGTACAGAAAGAGTGCTGAAGGAAGTTGTGAAATGGCAGAGCATTAGACTTGACCATCTCTGCATCCCAGGGTGTGTGGGGAGGCTAATAGAGTGGTCGGTCAGTTCCTAATTCGGTTTGGCTCTTTTTAATGCTACACCCTAGTGCCTGGAAACTTTTACTCATAAGGAGCCAGGACTGTGTAACTTAGTAAATGCCTCGGGCCAAAATGTCATTCTGTATCCAGGGGAGTGCTGAGTTTGCTGACAGCCAAGCCTTCTGCCTCCCAGCAGCCAGTGCTACAGCTAATTCACATCCAGCAGGCTAAGGCTGTCAGCTACAACTTTGAGGGGTAAAGAAATGTGAGAGGATGAGCTTTGAGGTAGACAGCCGAGAGAGTGAGAGACAGAGACAGAGACTGAGAGTATAGAAGCCAGAGTCAACCTTGGGTATCTTTTTCAGCCTTTCTCCATCTTATTTTTGAGACGGGGTCTCTCACTGAGTCTGGAGCTCTCTGGATCAGCTAGGCTAACAAGATCCAGAGATCTGCCTGTCCTCATTCCTCTAGTGCTAAGATTACAAATTCACCACCACGCCGCCCAGCTTTTTGCATGGGTTCTGGGGATTACACAGCATGCATTTTACCAGCTAAGCTCTTCCCAACCCCCCAAAACTGGTGACTGTTGGGTGAAGGAGTGGTGGGGACAGCGGATGGGAATAGCACTGAGGATGACCCTTCCCAGTGGATATGATCCATCCCTTCTTTCTTCACGCTTGGGTCTTTTTATCCCTAAAGTCTTCATGGTAATGCCTTTCCAGCATATTCTATAGGCGACAGTAGCCACTTAGTAGTAAATGATGGATGGGCAAGTTCCTTTTAGACAACAAGTCACTGTGTAAATGTGAAATGTCAGATTGAATCAGTGAAGGGTACTGCCATAGGGGCGAAACTTTGAAAGGAGTTTTGGAAAAGCTGGGAAATTAAGCACAAGAGACACTGCAGAGGGATTGCTAGATGTGAGCTGTTGGAACGGTGAAGTGGGGTGAAGGCCTCGCCTACAGGGGAGGAGAGAGGAGCCAGCCTACAGGAGGTGCTGGGGGAACTTGTGTAAGAAATACTGTGGGGCACTCTAAGGCATGGGGTTTAATTAAAAGCTTTTCTTGGGAGGTGGGAATAGGGTAGGCAACATGGCTGACTTTCTCTAAGGAGCATCATTGTACAAGAGACAGGACAGGTTGGGAGTGAAGGAGGTCTGAGGGCAGCATTGGGAGGCTGCTTTTTGATGTCAATCAATGTGACCACTCTTTGCTGGCTACCAGCCACACTGTGTCTTTAGTGCCAATCAAACCTGCCATATCTGTGGGGATGCAGCCATGCCCTGGCTTTGAGGTTCAGTAGCAAATATACTAGAGAGAGATGGGTAAATCAAAGGGTGGTGAGTCCTGCAGCCTTCCCATGAGCATGTCAGATGCCCGTGCTTACCTGACAGCATAGAGCCAAATAAAGTAGGGGTTCCTTTCCACACTCTCTCTATGGAGGCTTAAGCTCCAGATGCATCTTTTGAAGAGACTCAGGCTCTAGAAAAAGATGGGTGATTTCCTAGGGAAGTCACTTAAGAAATAGTATCTCGTGTTGGAGAGATGGCTTAGCAGTTAAGAACACGTGTTGCTCTTGCAGAGGACCCAAGTTCAATTCCCAGCACCATACGGTGGCTCACAACCACCTGTAATCCCAATTCCAGAAGATCCAACAGACATGCATGTGCTATACATACATATGTGTAGGGAAAACATACACACAAAGTAACAATAAATAAATCTTTTTTAAAAAAGTAAAATAACAACTGAGATTTAAGGATGTATCTCAGCTGGTAGAGCACCTACCTAGTATGTATGATGCCCCTGGTTTGACTGAACATGGCTGTAACCCCAGCACCAAGGAAGTTGAAGCAGGAGAACCAGAAGTGCCAGGTCATCCTTGGCTATGTATAGAGCCCCTGGCCAGCCTGGGTATTTGACCGATCTTCCTGCCTCTACTGCACCTCCTGTGACTAGGTATGCACCCTGATTCACACCTTGGAGTGTTGATTTTTTTTTCTTTTCTTTGGTTTTTCAAGACAGGGTTTCTCTGTGTAGTTTGGTGCCTGTCCTGGATCTCATTCTGTAGACCAGGCTGGCCTCGAACTCACAAGAGATCGACCTAGCTCTGCCTTCCGAGTGCTGGGATTAAAGGCATGTGCCACCACCGCCCAGCTGGAGCATTGATTTTTAAGTCTTTTGTGTCAGTTCATTGTCCATAACTATGTCACCATTGAAGATCCCACTTCAGCCCCTACGTTTTTACTACTTTATCCTTCCCTCTAATGGCAATTTTTTAAGCAGTATTGCTTGTTTTTTAAATTAGTATAAACACTTGATCAGGCCCATAGATCTCTACTTTGAACCTCGTATCAAAATGTTTAAATGTCCTTATCATAAGAAAAGCAATCCTGTTGCATTCATAAATTAGCGTCCCCAACTACAGGCCTGACTGTGGCTTTATATACCTTTAACCCCAACCGGACAGTTTTCTATCCTCCTGCTAACCTTTGCCCTCTTAGTCACCAGCCTTGTCACCATTCCCTAACGGGAATGACCGTTAGCTTTTCCTCAAAACTCCGCTCCAATGACCAAGATTTGCTTTTGATAGAAATACTTAAGCAGAGGAAGATAGTCTCACAATAGAGTGATTAATCATATCCCGAGTGACCAATGTTGCCACCAGCCTTTATTCAGGATGGGTTGTGTAAAAATAAACAGTCACACCTCTACCCAGCCACTTCCTGCCTGTCCAGAATGCATGGGTGTGTCTTCTATTTCCTCTTTTACTTACGTTGTGCAATAACTTCAAAGAATTCTGAGTAACTGAAGCATTGGCCCAGAAGGAGTGGCTTGCATCTCTCTAATGGTTAACTGTCCCTCACAGGGCTAGTCTTTTCCCCCTGTGGTCTTGGAGCGCTTGTGTTTCTTTTCTGATACATTTGCCAACCAACCTATAATTTTTTGCTTCCATGAGACCTTGTGGAGGAGGCATTTCCTGTTGCCTGTCTGTTGCGCAGCCCTGCCCAGTGCCTGGCACTTAGTGGAATCTAATGTTGGTTACATGGTATGAACCCATCCTGGGAGTCCTTGAGTGTTGTATTAGATTGATCCTGACAGCTTTTGGTGGGGGGAGTGGGGATCAAAACCAAATGTGTTTTCATCTGTCACAGGATAAGTGCTTTTTCTGCCTCAATTTTCATAGGAAAGTATTTTTAAAACTTGATAAGAGCTGGGTGTGGTGGCGCACATCTTTAATCCGAGCACTGGACAGAGGCAAGGAGATCTCTGTGAGTTCAGGGCCATCCTGGTCTATGGAGCGAGTTCCAGGACAGCCAGGACTACACAGAGAAACACTGCCTCAAAAACCAAAAACCAAACCAAACAAACAAAAACTTTTGATAAGAAAAATTCTCTTTCTCAAATCCTAACAGTCTTTCTGGGCCCTTCCTTTTGGGCTGCACAACCTGAGACTGGAGTTGTATTTTTGACCCCACCCTAGTTGCTATAGCTGATGAATCATAGAAACCAGAGTCGGGAAAGACCAGTGAGATCATCTGGCCAGTCTCCAGCTCAGGGAGTGGAGCCCTGGAATGTGGGGATGACCACAAAGAGAGAAGAGATGCAGCTAGGGTGGAGGGAACAGCTAGCCCATTACTTTGCCTTTGGCTTCTACCTCAATCCCGAGACCCACCCTCTTAGAAAGCAGTCAGGCATCCCCAGAGCCCTGGGAAGAGCAGATGCTGGCATGCAGAGGGATGGTGCTGAAGTTCAGTTGCCTGAGTAATAACGCTGGCTTATGAATCATTCAGTGATAATTGAACAGTCTTAGAAACTGAGACTCTATCTTTGCATAACTTTATTAATTTGGGAGCTTGTAAGGAACTTAGAGGTAATCTGCTGAGAGACTAACATTGGGAAGGTAAGAACCCCCAGATGTAAACAGGGCCGGAACCATCCTTGTCCCCCTGTGTCGTAGCCTCACAATATCCATCTTCCTGGGCTTTCCCTCACTCACCCCTTCCTCCCTAAGTCTCCAAGTTCTTCCCTGTTCTCTCTTGGTTTTGTTGTCTGAGGAAATGGTAGAGCTGACTTTGTATCCGTACTAGCTATCCACTGTAGGCCTGACCTCTGCCACCCTGAATGAGCAACACAGAAGCAGGTGAAGCCCCTCTTAGCCCACCGGAAACCTATCCGCACCTCCCTGACTTCCCTTCTGGAAGTTTCTGTTCTTCCAGCTGTGGAGCCTTAGTTTCACCTCCTGTTTCTGTTCTACCCTTGTCCTTTAGATTTGATGGGTCACAGTGCCCCAGGCTCCCATGGTGTCTAGCCAAGGCTCCCATTGGTGACTACACCCAGAGACAGGGCGGAGCAGACCAAAGAAGTGGAGAGAAGTGGGCAGGCATTGATGAGACTGTGGAGACAGATTTACATGTGAGGATTCTAGAACACTGCGGGATGGCTTCTCTCTTACACTGAGCACCAGTCTCAACTGGCAGTGACCTGTGGTTCTGGGTTAGGAAGTCTAACTGATAAGTTAACACTAGCCTAGATAATTGACCACACTGAAACACCTAGCTTTCCCCAAAGCACAGGGCCAGGTCATGATGGTCAGCTGGGGTTTAGGTTCCTTCATGGTTGAGCCTGAGTGATGCTGCAGGACAGATTACATATACACACAGCATAGCCACTCTGGAAGGTAACATCTCCAAGTGAGTTTTCTGGCTTCTGGTTGTACACACTTGTGTGGTCACTAATGCAGCTAGAAGGCTCAGCCCCGAGTCTGAGGTTTGGAGTACCATACTGATCCATGACCACATCAACCTACCTGCTAGTTCCTATACCAGAACCCCCTCAAAGGACCCAGTGATAGAATGTCTGGGGTTCATTTCCCTGCCACGTCTGATACTTTTGAGCACAGAATGAGGTGGAAGGCTCTCGGTGCCTGGAAACAAATGAGAGAAACAGTCAGAGCTATGGGAAGCCACTGTAAGACGTTGGTGGATCCCAACCATATCTACCACAGAATCTGGGGGCAGATGCTGTTGACATGAGTACAGTGTTTGACGTTATGGTTGCTGATGCTGAGATCTTCCAGTCTTAAGCTCATCAAGAACACAGTCATCGCCGATTATGAAAACCTAGAGAAAAACAGACAAGAGGAAATCCTAGAGGCTGGGGACAGGACAGCCTGGGTGGGAACTGGAACCATTTGTTTCCATTCTAGTGGCTAGCATTCCACCCCCTGACAATACCAGTTGACTAGCCAGGAGTGCCCTAAGGTTTCACTGATGGCATCCAAGTAGCTACTGCCTACTCTGGTCCCTTGCTGGACTCACGGTCTCAGTCAGTACCATAAAAGAAAGAAGAGCCTGTCTTCACCACCTGCTTTCTCTCCCCAGACGACTTTGATGCTGGATCCCCTTGTTCCATTGCCTTCTTTAGAGCTGGTGCCTGTGCCCTGCGATCCATAATACACATTTGACTTCAAACAGTGCCTTGTACTAACTTTGTAAGATGGTGTCCTTGCCCTCCTGGGGTTTGGTTCTGCTTCATCTGAGGCACTGAAGGCTGAACAAAGGACCAGCTCAATACGGTAAGTTTTGCAACTCGGGGGAGAAGTATCCTGACCACTTGAAGAGTCCGGCAATGGCTGGAGCTGCATTGAGACAGCAGCCCTGGAGGCTGAGGTATCCTGGATAACTCCAGCTGCTTAGGACAGCTCTGCCCTGGAGGGGAGGTTATTCTGACTGCTCGGGAGAGTCAGGCCTGGAGCTGCTGGGACAGGAAGGGTATCCTGACTGTTGGGGAATCAGGCTATACCTGGGGTGGTGGGGGATGGTCTCCCCACAGGATATAGCAATCCTGCTCCTCTCCTGGAGAGCCGCTCCAGCTGAGCTTTGCTCAGCCCCCACTTAAGGGGGCTTCCTAGCAGAGCTCTGCTTCTTCAGCCTAAGATGCTGCTTCTTGTTGCTTCACTCTGTGAAAGGGGAAACCTCTGCAGAAATGTAGCCATCCCCTCCAGCTCCAGAGAAAAATGTTACTTTTTTAGCTCTCCCTTGCTCTGTCCACTGAGGGACGTCTCAGCAAGGATCTTCTGTTCAGCTCCTCATTGCTCTGCCCACTATGGGACATCTCAGCAAGGATCTTCTGTTCAGCTCCTCATTGCTCTGTCCACAATGGGATGTCTCAGTAAGGTTCTTCTCTATGCCAGTGAATGAAGATCTTCACACCCAAAACTCTTTTGAGAAAGAGATTTATTTGGGAAGGAGGGGTCCAGGAGAGTAGCTGCCTCTACCAGTATGGAGAGAACAGCCCACAACTAACCGGGCAGGGTGGTTTATATAGGGTGTCTTGGGGGTGGTGATTGGTTAGGTTTTTGTCTGCCCAGGGATTGATCAGTTTTGTGGGCTAGGGGGCAGAGATGGCCTTGATTTCAGAGCCAAACTGTGTTCCTTTCACTGGCCTGCCTTGGCTTTTTGATACTACCTCTAAGGCCAGGGCACATTTCTTTCACTGACTCTGATTCTAGGGACCAAGAGTGTTTCTTTGGTACTGGTTTCAGTACATGGTTCTGGGTTTGGGGATAAAGTGTTCATTTCTCTGGCTCAGATCCCAAATCCAAGCTGTGTTTCCTTCCCTGGTCCTGGGTTCCAGGTTCCAGGTAGACCATACTTTCCTGCTTTATGTTTGGTTGGTTTCATAGGTCAGTTGGCCAGGGGCAGAGATGGCTCTGATCTGAGCCAAACTGTGTTTCCTTCTGCCCTGATCTGAGCCATTTTTCCCTAGTTCCGGGCTCTAGGGTCAGAGTGGGTTTCTTTAGCCAGCCCCTTTTCCCTACAAATACCACTTGGACTTTATTTAACCCCATAATGTTTTGAAACCAAAGAAGTAAAAATGAAATTAAACAAAATGCTGTGGTATTTGCATTTGTAAGATGAACAGCCTGTTTAGTAGTTGTCTTAGTGTATTGTTTAGGGAAGAGTGTTTGTGTTCAATACAGAAGCAGGATTCATTTTCAAACATTTTCAGTGAGCAGGTGTTTGAACACCTGGATATGGAACCCATGTATGTGAAGGGTCAGTTATCTTCACTAACACAAGGGATGCTATTTCCTTGTGGTGTGAGCAGAAAGAGGAAGACTTTAAGAAATTAATCTATTGATCTATTTGTTAAGCCCAAGTTTAATTATTCAAAGCACTGCCACTTAGAAAAATACCTGGCCTTTTCAGCGAATAAATACAACTTGTTTCTGTGTAAGAGCGCACATGCGTATGTACAAGCTCGCGAGACCTAATTGCACTGTGCACATTAAGGATAAGGGTCTAAAGCTAAAGGAGACTATGGTGCTTTTTACCACTTCAGGGCCGTGGTTTCCAGAACCCACCAGAGTCCGTTGCAACCAAGTCAGCTCCTCCACGTGGAGACACTCTTTAGGAGGCTCACACTGGCCAGGGGCAGGGCTTTCCCAAGAAGACCTTGCAGCTCCTGGTCTGAGAGTGAAGCCTGACATTCGTGCACCATACCAAGAGATAAAGATACAGTTCAGACAGTAAAAGGGTCGTGGGGCTAACAGCATCGATTCTACCCCACCCATTAGCTTCATGACACCCGTTATCCTGTTATATTCACTTGCCCAGCATTTATTTATGTTCTTCACACACTCCAGGTTTACATCATGCTTTGATGGTCTAACCATAAATTACCATTAGAGAATCAACCTCGAGTGAGATTTTTTTTTTTTTTGCCATATTTTACTTTTCTTAATTTTTGCAGTGTTTTCTTTGTTGGCAGAAAGTGCTAGGGTGCTCCCACCTGTCCTTTATCTGGAGATGTTTTTCTTAATAATTGTGCTTTCTTATATACACATTAAAAATGCCATTAAAAAGATTTGAATGCACCTGGCGGTGGTGGTGCACGCCTTTAATCCCAGCACTCGGGAGGCAGAGGCAGGCGGATCTTTGTGAGTTCAAGGCCAGCCTGGTCCACAGAGCGAGATCCAGGAAAGGCGCAAAGCTACACAGAGAAACAAACAAACAAACAAAAAAGATTTGAATGCTGACAAGATGGGTCAGTGGGTGAAGGTGTTGGCTGTGCAAGCCTGGAGACCTGAGTTTAATTCCTGGACCCCATGAAAAGATGGAAAGAGAGAACTGACACCACATAGTTGTCCTCACATAGTTGTCCTCAGATCACCCCACATGTGGCATGCACACCCATGCACAGACCATACACTCACACACATAATAATGATTTTTTTGTTTGTTTTTTGAGACGGAGTTTCTCTGTTTAACAGCCCTGGCTGTCCTGGAACTCGCTTTGTAGACCAGGCTGGCCTCCAACTCACAGAGATCCGTCTCACTATGCCCCCTGAGTGTTGGGATTAAAGGTGTGCATCACCACCACCACCTGGCTATAATTTTTTTTTTTAAAGATTTGAGTGTTGCCCCAATCCTGGCATAGTCTATCATAATCTTAATGTCCAAGAAGGCAGCTCATCTTTACCTGGCTCTTTATTTATTTTGTTTTCTCAATTCTTTCTAATATTATGGGAGCAACTATGTTAAATATTAATGGGTACCTCAGTTGGCAGAATATACATGAGACTTCACTCAGAATATTAATAAATGAGGGCTAGCGAGATGTCTCTGTGGTTCAGAGCACAAACTGCTCTGCCAAAGGACCCAAGTTTGGTTCTCAGCACCTACATGGTGGCTCACAACCTCCTGTAACTCCAGTTCCAGGACATCCAATGCCCTCTTCTCCCCTTTACAGACATTGCATGGATATGCTGTACAGACATACAAGCAGGCAAACATCCATACACATAAAAATAAATGAGTTTTTATCTTTTTAAAAACTATATTTAAAAGGTGACCATTCTTTTGATGTGGACTTTCCAAAAGGTAGTCATTATCAATTTTGTATCTATTCTCCCATGTATTTATGTACATATGTGTGTACGTTACATGTACACACCCACACACATATATGTATTTACACATAAGTTCTAGCACGAGTAGAATCAGATTACTAATCTTGTTCTGTTTAGCTTCTTTCTTTTTTTTTATTTTAAAACCCCAGGTAACAGGATGCAGTATTTAAAATTTAAATATATTCAAAACATCCAAAATACATCAGATAGCGTTCAATAAAGTTAACAGTAAAATGATCATTTCTGTTATGTTTTCTTACTAACTTCGTTTTTTGAAAGATTTATTTGTATGTATTTGTGAGGGGGTATATGCACTATGAGTGAGGTCCAGCAGAAGGCATCAGATACCTCTGGAACTGGAGTTACAGACAATTGTGAGCTCTCCTACATGGGTGCTAGAGTCACACTCAGGTCCTCTGCTAGAGCTATATACCTTCTAACTGCTGAGCCATCTCTCCAGCCCCTCACTAAAATACTTTAAGTTATGAAAAATTACCCCTTTTCAATAGATGTAAGAACATGACTAACATGTCCTGTCTACCGAATTATATTTTTCACTTGATAACCAATATGTAGCATCTAAGTATCTGTATGCAAATACAAATACAAAATAATGTTGTGCCAGGTTGTGTTGAAAATGCTGGTAGAAAAAAAATGGTAGTGGCTGATAGGATCTGAGAGGTTCATCCTCTGACTTGCCAGTCTGATCTGTAGTGAAGAAGGCTAGCTCAGTGACAGGACACTTGTCTGGCATGTGCAAGTCCCTGGGCTCAGTTCCCCATACTGCCCATTCCCTCCATTGGAGTGAAATGTACTGAGTTAAGAACTAAGCTGCTGGGATGGAGAGACCGCTCAGTGGTCAAGAGCACTTGCTGGCCATTCTTCCAGAGAACTCGGGTTTGATTTCCTAGTACCCACATGGCTGGCCATCCAATTCCAGGGGACCCAACACCCTCTTTTGGCCTCCATGTGCATCAAGTGTGCATGTGGTACACAGATATACATGTAGGCAAAACACTCTTGCATTTAAAATAAAATAATATTTTTCTTTCAGAAAAGAAAGAGAAGAACTAGGTTGTCTTTAGCTCAGGAATTATCCCTGTGAGCTGGCCTAAGAATGATCTTAACTGAGCACAGGGAAGAGAGGCACGCCCAGGCTGAGCCTGAGTCCTAGCACAGTCCTCAGAGTAAAGGGAAAAGATGTCAGGAACGTGGGTCATATTATCAGAGTTGTGTCATAGAGGGCTGGGCATGTGGCTCAGTAGATAGAGTGCTTGCCCAGTGTGCTTAGGCCCTGGGTTCAATCCTGGCACCATAAAAAAACGCAAAAGCGGTCATGCATGCTTGTAAGCCCAGTTCTGGAGCAATATAGACAGGAAGATCAGGGGGCCAGGTCATCCTCAGCTGTGATTTGAAGTCCAGCCGGGGATACCTGGGACCCTGCTTCAAACAACAAACAATACTCCAAACCAAATAAACTCAGAAAACCCTGAAATGCCTTTTAGCAAAATCATTCTTGCTGCTTTGCCACAAACCAGTGGGGAGATAAGGACCTGTGATGTAAGGACCTGTGATGTCTGAGG
This sequence comes from Peromyscus maniculatus bairdii, assembly GCF_049852395.1. Lineage (NCBI taxonomy): Eukaryota > Metazoa > Chordata > Mammalia > Rodentia > Cricetidae > Peromyscus > Peromyscus maniculatus. The sequence continues at coordinate 66,984,090 of NC_134858.1, forward strand.
ACACGGGTGTCCGTCCCTCGGATGTTTCTGAACATATCTCAAAACGAAGTAGAAGCTGTGGTTTGTCCATGTGGCGGCCTCTGTGTGGCTTAGGTCATGACACAAGCTTCACAAAACCTGTCTGAGGTCTTATTATGAATCCAGCGTGGCTAGAGCTGAAGAGGCTTAAAAGCTAGTGAAGTGACCACCGTCTCAAGACCTGCGGGGGACCAGTTAGTCCTGCCGTTTTCAGAGGTTAACCTGCCCACAAAGCTTTCCTGACATTTTTTTTTTACAAGCTTCTATTCAGCTGGAATAAGAACTTTTCTGTGTGTATGAATGTATGGGTGTGTGTATTGTGTGTACGTTAAGTGTGTGAGTGTGTATGTGTGTGTGCACATGTGTGCATAGAGACCAGAGGACAACCTCTATTATACTTTCTTAGGCACTCTTTTGAGACAGGATCACTCAGTGGCCAGAAACTGCCCAGTAGGGTAGATTGGCTGGCCAGAGAGCCCCGAGGACCTTCCTCCCCTCACCCCCTTCAATTCCTTGATGCTAGGATTACAAGGGTGCACACCACAGTCGGCTTTTGAATGCGGATTCTAGGGATTGAACTCTGGCCCTTGTGCTCCTGAGGCAGGCCTCTCCCCACCCTTCTTCCCCCACCCATCTGACCTTTGTGTGGATTTTTTTTTTTTTTTTTTATGAACTATCCATTCAGGGTATTCAGTGCAATACAGTTGTTGCCTAGCAATGGTCAATGTGATTTCCAAATTATCCCAAATGTGTATCAGTAAGAGTCCCTTCAAACTGGTTTTTGATAAAAACATGTGTCCGATGAACTAACATCAGAACCAATGAGATATCCAGACAGAATGTAGGATGCCAAGGAGACAGGACAAGAAGAAAGACACACACAAAAGAAAGATCTCTTTGCTTCCCAAGTGGAATTATAGTCAGTGATTTTTGAATTAAGAAGTAGTTTCGGGATAAAGATGAAAACATGGATGTGGCTATACAGATATACGTATTTTAAGATTCTGGGGGCGCGGAGAGATGGTTCAGCCGTTGAGAGCACTGACTGCTGCTTTTCCGGGGTAGTCAGGTTTGATTCTCAGCACCCACATGGTGGCTCACAACAGTCTATAACCCCACTTCTAGGGGATGTGATACCTTCTTCTGGCCTCGAAGGGCACCAGGCAAGCACGTACATAAACACACATGCAGGCAAAACAACCAAACACACAAAATAAAAAGTTTAAAACTATAAACTAAAACTATAAACATTTTAAGACTCCAGCAAGACTCGACATGGTGTTTTGAAGACCATCTCGGCTTCTAAGACTTCTTCAGCGATCAACCCAGGGCAGTCTGCCATGTGCAAAGTAGAGGGCATGTTTCAGAGACTCAAAGAAGGAAGACAGTCTTTGGATGGCGATTCAGAAGTTCTTCATATTAGCAGAACCTGCAACACTGTCCTCAGAAATAGCCAAGCCTGACTTCTAACTGCCTCTTTTTTTGGATGAGGTCACTGAAAAGTTTAGCAGGACTCAAGTGAAGCCTGGTCACATATGTTAAGCTTTGCCAGATGTCCAGGATAAGCCAGAAATTCTTTTGGGTATTTGGTGGCTTTTATACGTTTCACATGATGTCAGTTAAATGTCATTTCCGGGAGAGGACCTCCACCCTTTCACACACAAGCAGGAGTGTGTGGCCTGTGGGGCTGGGAGGAGAAATACCTCAGGGAGGCAAAGGGCCGACCGCTTGCTGGCACTGTGTGCCTACTCTTACATTCCAAGGTGTTTGCACCCAGAAGACAGATAAACGTGGCTTCTGTCTTTAGAGTTGTCCATCTTGAAGAGCTGTGAATGTAAATCAGACGTTGTATCAAAAGGGGGTAGGGTTGTTTTCTACTGTCCTTCTGCTGGGGCTTTTGTGTAACTCTTAGTGACGGGGCCGAGCAACCCAGAGCCTGAGCTGGCTGTTGAGACCCCAGCTGGGGCCGACTTCACACAGCTACCTGGCTATGTGACAATGAGCACTGTGTTCCGAGTATCTCTTCCCTGGCTGTCCTCCTCTGGTTCCTAGGAGTGAACTGAGACGTGGGTGGGAAGGATAAACAGACGCTGAAGTCAGCAGGGATCAGGGCTGGGAAGACGGCTCAGCCGGAAAAGAGCTGTGGCCCAAGGGTAAGAACCTGAGGTCTGTCCACAGTTCACGTAAAAGGTTTACTGGCCAGCCAGTCGTGTCTGTGACTAGACTGTGAGCTCCAGGCCAAAGACAGAGCTTGTCTCAAATATCAAGGTGGTCCACTCCTGAGGAACAGCATCCTCGAGACTGACATCTCCCACATTTGATGCACGTCAATCACAGGCACACACAAAGAGATGGGAGATATGATGAAGAACCATTAGGACCAGGAGAAAAGAGAGAGACGGAGTGTGCAAGGAGGGAGCTTAGAGACAGACCTAGTGTGGAAGGTGTTCTGGATTCCCCTGCTAGCCTGAGGTCTGATGCATTGTGGGCAATCACACAGAAATATAGTGACTCCCCCGGAAAAGCAGGCTGAAAAGAAACAATAAAAGCCAGAGAAGCAATTGGTCAAGGGAATGAAGGGAAAAACAAAGACAAAAACTCAATAACCTACAGTTAGGAAAGATGGCAGGAGATCCTGGGATGTAGTGAGCACTGAAGTACTGCTGACTGGGGGAAGGAGGCACCTCCTGGCCTCACCTCTAGGTCTCCCTGACAGCTTGGAGGCCACCCTGGGGCTTTGGTTTTCAACTGTAGAGCAGTTTCAGGAGAACCGCCCTCCCTCCCCACGCTCCCCCATCTGGCGACCAGAGGTTAAACTAATATGTCTGCAGACGGTCATGGAGAGCTGGGTGCCAACAGCCTAGCTCGGGGGAAATCCAAATATATGTGTCTTGAAACAGTTCTACCCTCCATTACCTCCACACCTAGAAGCCTAAAAGCAAAAGAAGTGAATTGGGCCAGCCAGTCTGCCGAAATCTTAATAACCCAGGGCCAAGCTGAGCACTGGGCCCCATACCCCAGGAGTAAAAAGGGGCGTAAGGGGAGTCTGGGGAGGTGGTGGGGCTGTCAAGTAGGGCAGGACCAGGCCTGGGCAGCGTTCCAGGGAGGGTGAGTCACCCGGAGCAGAGTGGGAACAGGCCTGGGAGGGGAGGGGAGGGGAGGGGACGGAGGGGAGGTGGGGCGGCTCTACGCAGGGAGGATGGGCGGGTATAAAAGCCCCACCCAGCCCAGCCGGGCCGCTCGGCTTGTGGGGAGGCTCTCAGCACTAGGCGCCCGGCCCAGGTAAGTGGGGCGCGCCCGGTCGTCCGCTATGGCCTCGGGGTTGCGGGGTTGAACCGGGAGCGGGCAGGCTTCAGCGACGGGGACCCTGGGGGGCACGGAGAAGGATCTACCCCACTGGGCGATCTGCGGGTCTTTGAGATCAGAGTTGCAAAGTGTCCCGCGTGGGGTCGTGACACGTCTCTTTGCCTACCACGCCTGGGGGTGCAGGGCAGGGGTGGAGGGGCCGTGCTTCCCCTTGGGGTCCTCTGGGAAGCGGGGAGACCCCGTGTGGGGCGGGGAGTCGAGGGGCACGGCATTCCAGACGTGCTAGGTGCCAACGGGGAACTGGGTGTGGCCGCTGGGGAGCCAGCGGCCCAGCAGTGAGAAAGAAGTCTGTGGACTTTCCCCCTCCGCCTGTCCGCACTGCCTCTCCCTCTGGACCATAACTCCTGCCATTTCAGGTGAATTTCCTGGCAACTGACAACCGTGTATTTGTGAAGTCCGAGCGGGGTACAGGGGGAGGGCCCCGGAGGCAACAGAACTTCGGGTCTTGAGTACCCAGTGTCCTCCTTTACCCATAAAACAATCTCAGCTCAGTCTTGGTCGCAAACTCTAAGATTGCCTGGCAGGACAGCGACTTGATTCTTTCTGAGGAATTTGCCACTCGCTAAAAGAGTGCAGAAGGAAGTGTCCCCGGTGGCTCTATGGGGAAAGTTGCTTCGACTGCACCATGATGCCACCGTGAGTCTGTTGACAGGGTCTCTATAGAAAAGGGTGTGGCTCCTGGGCCGCAGGTTCCAATGCTGGCTCGGAGGGCTGCGGTTCCAGAAGTTTATCTATAAAAGTGGTTTCCGAACTCTTAGCACCACCCACACTGAAGGTTCCCTAAAACAAGTTCATTCAAAAATAGATAAGAAAAGCACACTGAAAGCACAGCGTCGTACAAATCAAAAAGCAAAAAACTGTTAGCTTGAGACATAGCGGTAATCTCAATACTCAGGAGACTGAGGCAGCAAGATCCTGAGTTTGAATCCAGCCTGAGCTACATAGTGAGACTCCCCCTCCCCCCCCCATTTCAGAAAAAAACTAGAGCTGATGATCTGGCTCGTTGGTAGAGTACCCTAGTAGGGTACACAAAATCCAGGCGTCATTCCCAGAACTGCTAAGAGTTACTCATTTGTGTAGTAATTTGCCATATCCAGTCCCAGCCCTTAACAACCACCATAAACTCTTGGAATCCAAGGACCCTAGCCTGTAACACACAGGGGTAAAAAAGAAAAAAAAAAACAAAACAATAATTTGCACTGTATCTGAGTGCTGCCTAATGGCAGGAGAGAGGAGACAAGATGGTAGATCGAGGGGTGGTCTGTGGGTAGGAAGAATAAATCACTGATGTGCTTTCCAGGTCCCCCTCCCCCCCCTACTTAGTTTTAAAGATCGCCTTCATTAAATCGTGTTAATTGAAAACTTGTGTCTTTGCCCCTTCTCCGATTTCTTTTCCCTTCCACCTTCTGGCAGTCTGTGTCCCTGGATGTGGTACGTGGCTTTGGAGACTTGTGCGGTCCCCTCCACACCCACTTCCTCCTCATTTCAGTGTGGGCTGCGCCCAGCCGAAGCCTGTGGGTCTGAGTCAGGGAACGTGAAGATGGCAGATGGGTCTAGGCAGAGCCCTGTCCTCTTCCACCGAGTGGGAAGCTTCCCTTGAGTCCAAGGGTTTCTCCAGAAGTGCTCTTCGCCTCTGCTGCAGCGGGGGGCGGGCTCCTAGGTGCATCTTTCTGTTGAGGGTTTCCTGTTTGGTGAGGTAGAGGTTCAGGAAGTTTTGCTAGCTAGCCAGGCAGCACTTAAAGCTTTAACTGCGAGCTTGGGTTTGGGCTGGTGCCTCAATGTTTCACATCCTGTGTCTTTGAGCTATTAAAGTACCCTATTGATTAGCATTAGGCATGCAGTCTTGGTCATTGGCTTCCTGGCTAAGTTCTGATTTAAGTAGTTTTCCTGGCAAGGCAGGCACTCTCCTAAATTGCTATTGATTTTTGAAGGCTGTGGTTTCTCCCGGCACCTTTGGGCCTGGATTGATGTGTGTGAGGGTTGATGGGAACTTCTGCTCTAATTCTTGGCTTGTACAGGGTGCAGGGACCTGTTTCATCAGAGGAGAGTGGATGTGTTACAAAAGGAGTCTCAGGCACTACGGGCTGCTTTAAACATCCATTTGTCTTACACACTGTGCTTTAGGGACCCACTGTGTCCCAGTGACAGTTACAGTACTAAGGACACAGCGGTGGACTAGACACACATATACATGCATATGTGTTCACCGTGCGCTTGCACACACAAACACAGGCACGCAGTCCTTGCTTTTTAGATTTTGAATCTATTGGGGAAAGAAAAAAAAAGAGAGAACAGATCAGTGAATTAGTTGTAGAGAGAGCAATTTTATTTGACTAAACTAGTATATGTCCTCACAAACCCAGCTGGGCTTCCTCTGCCTCTTCTGAACAGTTGTTTCACAGACCTGGACATGCAGCTGAGCTCATCCCAAAGTAGTGTCTAAACAAACTGGATGTAACCTGTCCGTCAGAATCAACTGTGAGACTTGAGTACAAGTTGACTGTTCTCTTTCTCTGCACCTACAAATAATCCCCCAAGCCACACCCTTCTCTAGTCTGGCCTGCCACCAGAGAGGAAATTCCAGTCCTTAACAGACATTCTTTCCACCCATTCACAGTTTGGTGTGTTTTTCCTTTGTTACCAGAGGCAGTCTCCATCTGTGTTGCTGAGGGGACTTGGGATTCTGGGTGGTTCCACTGACATGATCTCCAGATGTTCCCATTAGGGTGCACATTGACGCTTTTTAAGACGTCTGAGCTCAGACCTTCTTAGGGTACCCATCGGCAGCACCCAAGTGGTCTGAGTTCAAATCCCAGACTTGATGTGGACACTCTAACCATAGGGAGTGGCCATGACATGGAGCCATTTCATTATGCCCTTTGTCTCCTGGCCACACCCGGAAGACACAACTCAGAGGAGTTACAGGCCACGTGGTTCTCCTGCCTCCCTTCGGCTACCTCTTTGCTGTCTGTCTCTCTGCTCGTTCCTGTGGATGCTGTGGTTCTCATGCTACCCTGTGGCAGAACTAGGACCAGAGCATCCAGATAATGTGGAGATGGGGCTGGGTACCAGCTACTTATCACAAATGGGAAGAGGCTGGCCTAACATGATCTGCCAGACTGTCTGAAGATGTTCAGAGGCCGGGATTGGGAGCTCCCAGGTCTGAATGAGTGGAACTGGGCCTGGATTTTAAACATTCAGTTTTAGGTGAAGAAAGGAAATTGAGAAAGGAGACTATGTTGGAAAAGAACAAAATAGACCTGAAACTTTAAAGACCCAGTGTGTGACCCATTCCAACTTGCCATTGAACCATCTAGCACATTCCAGGTACCGTCAGACCTCTGAGTCAGGACAAAAGAATAAGTCATAAGCCCCAGGGCTAGACGGTATGGAAGGTGTCCTCTGAACACTCGACTCTGGCCTTTCACAAATGCACAAAGAACAGCAGGAGGTGTGGGCACAGAGGGTGTTTGAGAAAGGCGATATCTGTCATGATTGGCTATAGCTTCAAGTCTCACTCAGATGCCCACTGACCAAGATGGGGTGCTCCCGGTAGAGGGACAGATAGTCCTGAGCATCGCTGAGAGGAGAGTTAGTGGTCTAGCCTGACTTTATGTGGAGAGGGCATGCGCAAGTGTGCATTTGTGCACCCATGCAACGACGGTAGTGAAGGACTGAGAGTGTGGTTCAGTGGGTAGAGTACTTGCCTAACACGCACAAGTCTTCAGTTCCATCCTCGACACCACATTAAATTGGGAGGCAAGAGGATCAGAAGTTTGAGATCATCCTGGGCTGTGTCATGAGACTGAGGCTAGCCCGTGTCTAAAGACAGAGAAGGGGAGGAGGAGGGAGACAGAGAAGAAACCACAAACTTACACCGGGAGGTAGGTTCAGAGTGTAGGGAACTGTCTTGTACTTGAACATTTTTTCTGGCCGCTGATCTCTGTTGGAAGCCTAATATGTGGGCCATAAGACACTGAGATTGAATTATAGATACTCAGGCTGCGTTTCCCAACCCTGAACGCGTCTCATGCCAAATGACATCATTCTTCCACGTTGGTCTCTTTCCACCCACTCCAAGTCTATCAGGAGGGGCTCCCAAAGCAAGAAGTGGCAGTATCTGTAGCTAGCAAACAAATATTGATTCAGATCAGACAGCCAGAGGGACAGGCTAGAGCAAGCGCTGTAGGCGCCTCTTGCTGAGTCTGATCAAGGCCATGGGCAGAATTCCAGGAACCCTGGGGCTTGACTTGGCCCTGTGACTCAAGCATTAATCAGAACCATAAAATCAAGGGGGAAAGTATGCGCCTTCAAGAAGGTTCTGTTAACTAAAGATGATATGGGGGGGGTGGAGGGGGGTACAGTGGGAACTCCCTCCCCATCACTCACTCATTTTTTTTTCTTCTTGGTTAAAGTCCCAATGTGGTTTGTATGCTGTGGTGTCCAGCAACTACAGGAAGGGCTGTGGTGGGGAAACCCAGCCCTCCACATTCCCACCCCAACCCATTTTGACTTTAAAATCGTGTTTTGGAGTCCTTCCATTTCCCGATTGATTCATCGTGGTTGCTAGGCATCTGTTTTGGGGTAACCCAACAACATGCTGTGTCTTCAACTACTCTCCAAGTGGGTGTGTCTCTGAAACTGCCTGGTTGGATTCTCTACAGACCAGCCCTGTCCCAACACGCCCTTGGGGGTTTTGTGCGGAATAATATCTGGGCTTTCTTGAACTAACACTTTTTAACTCAGTGAAATGTATTTTTGCTGGTTACGGCATTGCCCGTGAGATCCTTTTCTCGGACTCTTTTGCAAACATTTGTGTTTCACTTTCCTTGTAGAGAGAGGTTAAAAACAACTTCATTTGTACTTTTTGGGCTTTGCTGTAACTGCGTTTTTTGGAAACAAAGCAATAAATTTAATAAGATCTAGTTATTGGGTTTTTTTTTTAAAGCAAAACCATAAATTATTTGTAAAACTGATCATCTGTTACACGAAAATGACCGGCAGATTCCACCGCTGCCATGCTTTGTCTCCTGAGAGAGGACCTTGTGCAGAGAGATTAAGTCTCCTTTATTGTGTTCAAGGCCACAGGAGCCAGTCTGTTCCCTTCACTTGGGGGGAGCTGGGACAGCCCCCCTTTTCCCACCAGTGTGGGGTGCTACTTCAGATTGGCTGGAGGGGGTGTGGCTTTCAGAGTCTCCTTGGACTGGGCTGGTTTCTTAAGCAGAAACACCTGCCTGAGAAAGGTTCCTTTTCCCAGTGCAGCCAGGTCCCAGCCCGCCCTGGGAACCAAGGCCCTGGCACAGAGTGTTCTCATCAACAGATGGCTCACCCGATAGTTCTTGCTGGTATGCAGGTTGAAACTAGTCGGTCAGCTGGGTGAGGTTGAGGTGCTAGGAAGAGAGATGCAAATCTGGGGAGCAGAGTGCCAAAAAGAGAGGGTGGCTCTGCTCCTAAGGCATCCTGAGGTTTTGGTTTTTGTTTTGAGCTGACGATCAATCGAACCCAGGGCCTTGTGCTTGCTAGGCAAGTGCTCTACCACTGAGCCAAATCCTACCCCGCATCCTGAGTTTTACATTGTGGAGTTAGGAGTTAATTCAGGGAAGAGCCTCTTCATGGCATGTAGACTAATTTTTGGGTTTTTAAATTTTTTTTTATTTTTTGTTAAGCCAGGATCTCATGTAGCCCAGGCTAGCCTTAAACTCAATATGTAGCCAACAATGAACTTCTCATCCTCCTACCTCTACCTCCTAAGAGCTGGGATTGCAGGCATGTCCCTCCACACATGGCTTTTGTAGATCTCTTTTTAAATCTTGTGTTTTGGTGAACAGGTAAATAGGAGTATTGGGTCTAATCAGTGGCTCTCACACCTACCATTTCTGTAACCAAACTTAACTTTGCAGCACTCATTCAGGTCCGTGGATTTGGGGCTTCCTAACAGACCTATCCCCTTGTTTTCATGAGGTACACTGGGGATGTATCCTGCCCCAGTCCCCTTCTCCCTCCACCCCTGACACGTTCCTCTGCCTGGTGACTCACCTCTCTCAGCGGACACATAGAGGCCTCACCATTAAGCCCTAGACTGAACCACTCTGCTTCCTTGAATTTTGTGATACAATCTCTCCGTTGAAGAGCCACTGGGGTGAGGTCTAAAGGGTCTAAAGGGCAAAGGCAGAGGACTCAAAGGTCCTGGGGTACAGCCCTGTCCTGCTGGGGACCATGGCTAGTCTCTTAAGTGTCTCTTGTACAGTGTATTGGTTACTTTCCTGGTTGCTATGACCAAATAGCTAACTACAAGCACCTTGAAGGAGGAGGGGCTTATTTCAGCTTACAGTTTAAGTGCATACAGTCCATAATAGCAGGGAAAGCAGGAGCTTGAGGAGGCAGCTGGTCACATTGCACGTACAGTCAAGAAGCAGAGAGAGATGAATGCTGCTTCTTAGCATACTGTTGTTGTTTTTGTTTTTTTTTAAAAATGCAGTCAATGACAGAAGCTTGTGGCATGGTGCCACTCACATTTAAGATGGGCCTTCCCATTTTAATGGCCCTAAACTAGGAAATCCCTCACAGAAACACCCAGAGGTGTGTTTCCATGGTAAATCTAAATCCACTCAAGTCGACAGCAAAGATTCTCCATCACAGGTGGGGAGCTGCGGCCGAGGACGCTTCGTCCCTTGAGTACAGTCTCAGTGCGCATGGACTCTGAGTCTGTAAATGGCCTGACCATTACCAGGATCTGCAGACCTCACCAGCACTGCAGAGACTTTTCCGACCCCAGGAGTCGAAACACACTGACCCAGTCTCATTAGTCAAACTAAAGTTTTAGCAGTCATGGCGAGAGCTCACTGTTTGTTCTACCAACTAACCAGTCCTGTGAGAAACTGCACAGCCAGGGGATTGGATGGAGTGGAGAAGCAAAAGCCATATTTTATTTCTAAGCTAAAATAGGGTTGCCATTAAACTTGCATGAGCTAGGAAATATTTATGGATATGGGCACTTAGATAATGCTTGTTGGTCTCTGTGACTTTGGCGTTATTATGATATTTTTGGACATTCTGGTGCAGAAAGGTTGTAATATAAATGTGACTTATATTAAAAACTGTTCTTAAGTGCATGTTTGGGGGCTGGAGAGATGGCTAAGTGGTAAAGAGTGCTTGCTGTGCAATAAGACCGGACTTCAGATCTCAGCACAATGGTAGCAAGGGTGCAGGAGAATTTCTGGGTTGCTGGCTTTCCGCTTACTCCAGAAAATGCAAGCTTTGAGTGCAGGGAGAGAGACCCTGCTTCAAAAGAAAAAGATGGAGAGCGGTAGAGGAGGAAGCCAGTGTCCTCTTCTGGCTTCTTTGTTTGCACACAGATGCATGCACCTTCTAGTACATCCTTATGAACACACAGGTACATTTGAATACACACACATACACACAGTCTGTCACCTAGTTGTAGAAATATATATTCTTAATTTGTATAGGGATCTGAGACTTGGTAGGGGAAATGAGACAAAGTATACTTCCAGCTTTGAGTCATATGAATCTATGTGCTATTCCAATGCTTTTCAAATGGAGAGCACTCAATACTGAATGAAGGAAGGAATTCCTATAGAAAGGCTGGGGAGAGCTGTGTGGAAAGGGGACTCTTCTGACCTTATCAGAGCAATGCCAACATTGTGGTGACTTGCAGAGTGCCATAAAATATAGTGAGAGCCAAGTGTGGCAGAGTACACCTGTACTCCCTGGCAAGAAGATTGTGAGTTTGAAGCCTGCCTGGGCTACATAGTAACATCCTGGCTTTTTGTTCTCTCTGTTGTTTGGTGTGCATGTATGTGTGCATGTCTGAGGGTGCAGGTATGGCTGCACATGCATATGTGTATGCATGCACGAGGGTGCAGGTATGACTGCACATGCATGTGGAGTTCAAAGTTTGATGTCATTGTTCTCCTTGATTGTGTTCCACTTTCATTTACTGAGGCAGGATCTCCTGAAGATGGAGGAGCTCTCCCATTTGGCCAGACTAATGAGCATCTTACTCAGAGATCTCCTGGCTCTGCCACTGGAGCACTGGGATTATACCCACCTGGCTTTTAGATGGGTGCTAAGTATCTGAACTCTGATCCTTACACCTGTGTGGCCAGTACTTTATCCACTGAGCATCTCCCCCCGCTCCATGACACGCTGTTTTTTTGGGGGGTAGAGAGGGAGGTGGAGAGGGGAGGCGTAAGAAGGACAGGAGCCAGTTTGCTACAGAGAAAGCCTGGTCAAGGAGCTCTTTAAGTACTAATCCTTTGTGGGGAATGGATAGAGGGAGGTGGGGCTGGGTCCTGATGCTAATCTTGGAAGGTTATGCTCCATTGGAGTTAGAGGAAGCACTGGCCTTAATTTCTAACTATCTGATGAGATCAGATGGGGGATTGAGTTGGTAGGAGTAGGGAGGGCCAACTTGATGAAAGAGCAGATGATTATAAATGCTGGCGCAGAAAACAAGATTTGTGGGGCTTCCAAAAAAAAATCCCTCTTATTTGTCCTCTCAAGGTGTCGAGGCTGGGGGAGAAGAATTAACGGGAATGGAGAGTGTAAAGTGGTACATCAGATTGCCTTTGATCTGCACAGTCCTGGGGGGAGGGCTCCTGTGGGCAGCTGTCTGCAGAGCAGCACTCAGAGCCGGGAAGACAGTCTGGAAGAACAACTCAGTAAGATCTTGCTGTGCCACTGGGGCGGTCAGCTGGTGGTTTTCATTTCTTTCATTCGACTTTGCATTTTAATCCCTTAGTCTGGAAGCCCAAGAGGTAGACGATAACTGCTCTTATCTGCTCTAGAAACTCTCTGGCCTTGTGAATCTGATGGGAGCCTCCGGCAGGTCTGGGCCCAGGTAGAATGGAGGGTGCTCTCGCCAAGGAAGATGTTAATTTGTCTGAATAGGCTGTGGAAGAGGCTTTGGGGCCGAGATTGGACTGTGGCCTTCTGGAATTCTTTTAGCTCAGCACCCATATGTAGAATGCTGTTTTCCAATTATCCTATGTAGATATAGAATGTGAGGAGCATATGCAGTCTCTCATTTCCTAGTAGTCGCATTCAACAACAGCAAAGGGCCAGTGAGATGTCGTAGCAGGGAAAAGGCACTGGCCACCAAGCCTGGCAACCTGATTCAGCGCTTGGGACCCACATGATGGAAGGAGAGAGAGCCGACTCCCACAAGTTGTCCTCTGACCTCCACGAGTATGCCACAGCATGCACATGTGCACACATACACAAGTAAATACATAAATATAATAATAATAGCATCAGGGGAGGAGACTGGAGAGAGCTTAGAGGTTAAGCGCTCTTGGCGTTCTTACTGAGGACCTGAGTTTGGTTCCCAGCACCCATGTCAGTGGTTTATAATCACCTGAACTCCAGTTCCAGGGGATCCAACAACCTCTTCATGCCTCTGTAGGCACCCACACACCACATGCATGCTATTGACAAGTGTGTGTGCACATGAACTGGTATATACACACACACAACACAACACAACACAACACACACACACACACACACACACACACACACACACACATGCTGTGCTCCACCTTTATATCTTCCCGACCTTGGCAACCATTCATCCATCATTTACAGCCTCCATAGAGCTTCCTCTTCTAGAATGGCCCTGTAACTGGGTAACTCAGCCAACCATGTGCAGTATTTTAGCCCAGCTCCTCTCAGTAATGTGCATTTAAAGTTCCTCTGTGTCTTCTGTTGGGATTGAGAACTTTTTAGCACTAAGTAATAGTCCATTTTTTTGGGGGGGGGATGCACCACATTGTACTGATAGAGCAAGACTTTTTACCATGAAGAATGACATGGGCACATGAAGGACATACAGGGGACAGCCAGGGGAGAAGAGGCAGTGAAGGAGCCGAGGGACTGGAGGTGATACAAACGTTTTCGATGGCTTTCCTTTTTGTCTGGCTTGAAAGGCTTCGGGGGGCGGGGGTGAGCATCTTGCAAAAGTACATCCTGACCACAAATAAAGGTGACTCTCCTCTCTCTGACCTCCTACCTTCCACAGCCTAGAATTCACTTAGTTCAGAATGTTCCTGCGAGCTGGCAAATGGCTGTGTCATATGTTGTCTTCAAAGCAGTTTTATGAAAACACTGAGGCAAAGCGAGCTCCTTGAAGAGAACAGAGAGCTTAATTCCCGCAGGCACCAAGGGCACTGCTAGTGCAAATGCTGTTGGCAACCTTTTCGGGGTGGGGTGGCCATGTGCTGCGTTTCCCTTTGGGGTGATTATGTGGAATGACCTGTCTTGTCCTCAGCAGGAGTCACTCTTGGTGGTGGGGGCTATCAGTTCCAACAACTTAGTCCACAAATAGGTTGGCCATTCATCAGTATGGCAGTCCTGAATGATGACTGATAAAATGTAGTCCATGGGAGACGATGGCATTGCAACTGTTCTAAATCTTAAATGCAAGGTCAGCCCTCAATGAGATGTCTTCATATCAGAAAGTTGGTCTATCTGCATCTTATGAACAGTTTAATAACTTCTTTGCGTGTGAGCGCACATATCTGTGTGCATGGGTGCACTTGTGTGTGGAGGCCAGAGGTCACCATCAGGTGTCATTTCTCCTTTGGTGGTCCCCACCTTGTTTTCTGAGTCTTGACTGGAGTCTTGCTGATTAGACTGAACTGGCTGGCCACTGAGCCCCAGAGATCCATGAGTCTCCCAGCTTTTTTTCATGTGGGTTCTGGGGGTCAAACTAAGGTCCTTATGCTCATGAGGTAAGCTTGTTATACTCGAATCCATCACTCAGCCTCAGCATCTTATGAGTACCCCTGGGGGAAATGGTTGTGGGACTACTATTAAACACGTTCCTTTGGGATCAGGCCTCCATGGAGCCGCTGTTGATCCCAGTTCCTGTCCTCCTTACTCTGTGAAGTCACTTGAGAGTGACACACAAGTCATGGCAGTTTTGATATGCTTATCACTTCTGATGGAAGAGCCCATCCTCTGTTTGAACCAGTGGTGTTGGCCACAGGAAGCTTTTAGGTTTTGCATTCACAGACCAGACCCACCAGGTCCTGTTGAACCAGAGCAAGAGATAGACCAGTTTAGTAATCCATCCCCAACCTAAGGCACACCCGTCTCTAAGCTTTAATTTTCTCAATGATAAGACTGAGAATCGCCTGCCTGAGAAAATACTTTGCTTTAACAGCCTCCAATGCAGTGGTCCAAGAAGACATTAGTGTGATGAGTTGCTGTGCTTGGGGAAAAGAAAGCCTCCTTTATTGAGACTTTGTGGTTGTTTTTTTTTTTCAGTTGTTTTTCAAAATGTCTACTGTCCACGAAATCCTGTGCAAGCTCAGCTTGGAGGGCGATGTAAGTATCTCATCTCTCACTTCGTGGGCTTTTGCAAATTGGACATCTGTTGAACTGTGCTCTGATCTCCCTGTATACACAAGGAAAATGGGGCCATAATTCAGTCATTATTAGGTGTCTCCCCTGCGCCCCGGTTCCTTATTGCTTTAACCGTTCCTAGCAGTTTCATTTGAAATAAATGTCATGGTGCTAAAACCCTTTTTGGCATCGGATGGAACTTGGACAGCATCATGAAGGAGGAAATGCCTGGGATTGTACTCTGCCGGGCTTACTGCATGAGTGGTAATTACTGCTTTGGTGACATGCGAGTTTTCAATGTCAGGCCTTGAGGCTTTATTTATCATAAGCTTCAGCCATGCCAAAAAACAATTCCAGTGTCTTTTAGGCTTCTTAGAATGTTTGGAATATTCTTGTAGGCAATAGCCTATGGCTATTATTATTATTATTATTATTATTATCATCCCACTGAATCCAGTTGGTGCTGCCCATGTGTGCATGAGTCTGCCTCCACTGGCCTATGGGTAACCTACCAGTGAGCGCATCCCCAAAGTAAAGTGCCAAGCAGCCATCATCTCCAGAGCTTCCTCAGGGTGGGGTCTCGGAGCCTCTACTTTTCTGTTTCTAACCTAGCACCTGGGAAAGCTTTCTACAAAGTAAACCAGAATGTATCTTTTTCAAAAGGATGATTAGGTAATTAATCCTAGGGCTTTTTCCGTTGTTGTGTTTTGTTTTTCTTTTGTCCATGAGGAAGCTCAGAATTAAACCTTGTCTTTTAAAGAGCCACTCAAAAGACAGGCGACAACTTGGGTCCTGTACTCAAACCCGTCTTTGTCGTCTGTGGCACCTGCTGCCTTAACGTGCAAATGAATGGGCCTGCTCGCGCGCACACAGACCGTGTGCGATATTAAATAAAGCCTGTTTGTTGTTTCTTTTAAATCTTGCCTCGTCTCGGAACTTGGCCTGCTGTTAGAGCCTAGACAAGCCCTGCTGTTATATAATTTGTTTCTCCAACAGATTTTATCTAACGCCTTTGATAATTAGATTGTCCTTGGTATCAAATTTCACGAGAAGTCGCTCTGGCTGTGGCCAGATTGGCAGAGTACACGCCTAGCTTAGCTTGCGTGAAGCCGTGGGTTCCATCCACAGCACTGCAGAAACCAGCTGTGCACACCTGTAATCTCAGCACTTGGGACATGGAGGCAGGAGGAGGAAAAAGTTCCCAGTATTCCTTGGCTATACATCAAGTTTGAGGCTAGCCTGAGACCCTAAAAATAAAAGTTGCGTGAGAGAGCTCTTCAGTCAGCTCTTGAAGTTTCTCTACCCTAGGAGTCCATGTGGAGGGATGGGGCTCAACTCGAAAATGGCCTGTGTTGCCCACTATTGTGAGGGAAGGAAAGATCACGTTTGCCTAATAACTTAATTTCCAGACAAGTGGATTTTATAGATGTCCGATTATCCATTTCTCTATGTCTCTAGGGCAACCACAGAGCCACACCCACCTTTCTGCCACTCACTGATATGATGACAGACTGTCACCTGACCAGTGAGCCGGGTGTGATGTGGATGCACGGCCAGCTACCTGCCCTTGTCAATAAGTGACTGGTGGCCCTGTCAAGAAGCTGAACAGGATTTTCCTTAGATTCCTGCCCAGTTTCTGTAGCTACCGAGAACAAATCCAGAAAGCATTTCCAGAAAGCACTTTGCTTGAAATTTCCTTCACATGTCTGTCACTTTGTCAGGCTCCCCAGAGCGTCCCCTACCTGAGCCACAGGTGTCCAACCTACAAAGCCATAGGCCACATGCACCCCGAGATTGGTATGGATGGGGCCCACCACAAAATTATACTTAAAATACCAGGGGACATTATTTTGTAGCTCAGTCACCTCCTTGGTGAGCATGAACTTTGTAGACAGTAATGTTGGGCCACAAGGATGAGAACATGCCTGAAAGTGGTGAAATGAGGCAAGGCAAGCTTTGATAATACACTTGTGTTTCAAAATTATGAATATAAACCCATTTGGCCCCATTGAACCGATGTCTGACCCTGAGCTTCGAGTTCTAGTTTTTCCCGAGGGACGCTTGGGAGTGTGGATCTCAGTTGCTCCCTTGTGACCCTTCACTAGTGACACAGTGGTCACTAGTGTGACCCAATGGTGTGGGTGCGGGGCTGGCTCAGGAAATCTGTGGGTGAGGAGACCGTTGACATCACCACGGTCAGCTGACTCTTCACGGAAACTGCCCCGCGGTTGGTCATCCTCATGTGTCACCTCCCTGTATGTACCAGGGAGGCCGTGAAAGGGGGGCATTGCAGGGTGCAGGGCCACTGCGTAGGGGATGCATCAGTGATAGACGGCTCAGGACTGCCCACCGATCCAAGCCACATCACTCCTACCCATGGTTTGCCCTTCATTTGGGGCCAGGCTGTCCCAGCGGGAACATTTCAGAAGAGGAGGGAAGCTAAAGGCATAGGAGAGAGAGTGGAGAGAGGAGTAGGCCATTGTCTTGGGGGTTGGCCAGAGATTCCCGTTGTTCATCAGCTCAGGAAAGTGGTGGGCTCTGACAGGCACCCAAAGAGGAAGGACTGTTGAAAAGACAATAAGGAAAATGTGCCAGGCAGAGCAGGAGGCAGGGGCATCCCGGAGAAGGCAGAGGAGGGCACTGACGAGGAGGGAGAGGAACAGGAACTTGTCACCGTAAAGAGGATGTGGCTTGGCTCGCACCCACCTTGATGCCACCAAGACAGTGACAGCCCAGACCTGGAGAAAGTCCCTTCCGCAGCACAGCCCATAGAGGCGTGGGGATGAGTATTGCTCATTAGCTTATTTGTTGATTTGTCTTTATTTGGGGGTCAGGACCTCATGTATCTATCCCAGGCTAGCCGGACACTTGTCAATGTAGCTAGGAATAACTTGGAACTTCTGATTCCCCTGCCTCCACGTTCCCAGTGCTGGGATCACCCTTCCCCACTCATATGCTGCTGGGGATCAAACTCCGGGCTTCCTGCGTTCGGGGCCAGCACTCTCCCAACGGACCCACATCCCCAGGCCCGAAGTCACTGTTGAATGAGTTGCACTCTGGGCAGCACAGGCCTGCAGTAACACTTGGCAGTGCACACTCATCTTCCAGACATTTCCGCAGTTTTAACTTAGTTCAGATTCTTGCTAGACCAGATTCTTTCTCTTCAGAAACTTGAATAGATGCCGGTCTCAGATCCCTCGCTTGGCGCCCAGTGCTTTGAAGCTCTCACTACAAGTGAAATGCAGAGTAGGAGCCCGGTGTGGTCGAAACTAGTGGAACCTTTGAAGAGCAACTCTTGTGGAAACAAGTTTTTCTCTTTCTTCCTTTTTTTTAAATATGGTCTCATGTAGCCGAAGCTGGCCTCAAACTCCTAACGGAGCCGAGGATGACTGAAGGTGTGGGCTACCGAGCACAGTGTCTGTGGTGCTGGGAGATGAAAGTCATGGCTTAGGCTATGCTAGGCAAGTACTCCACCAGTTCAGCTCCATTCCCAGCGTCAAAATGAACCCCATATAAAAAAAGACAGCTGGGGTGTGGGAGCCTGTCAGCGCCCACTTACTTGGCATGAGAGTGGTTAGAATTCTTGAGAGACCTGGGAGTACCGAGTCTGGTCTCCGGGTGTTCTTCCATTGAGAGGATTTGCAGTGTGTTATTTGAGTGTGCTTGTGTTCTTCTCTCAGCACTCCACACCCCCAAGTGCCTACGGCTCAGTCAAGCCCTACACCAACTTCGATGCCGAGAGGGACGCTCTGAACATCGAGACGGCTGTCAAGACCAAAGGTAGGCCGTGCGTCTGTCTGTCTGTCTGTCTGTCTGTTTCCTCCTTGTCTGGGCGGCCTCGAACTCATGGTGTAGCCGAGTCACAACCACCTCTGATTCTAGCGCCAGAGCAGCAGATGCCCTCTTCAGGCACCACAGTCGTATGTGTACACACACACACACACACACACACACACACACACACACACACACACTCACACATACTCTACATATAATCCATTTTCTTAAAACAATTCCTCTTTCACACACCATAGGGCGTGATTCTTGCGATTTCTCCATATACCTTTGCAGAAACACCCTAGAGGTTAATAGTTAACTCGTTAGACAAAGATGTTCTCTTCTACACGCTGAGCACAAAGGGAGCTTTTTATCCCTGCGTGAGAAAGCTCTCAGCCCGCTGGAATGTAAAGACTGCACAGTTGATCTCTAGCCACACAGCTGAAATGCTCACGTCAATAAAAACACTCCCAGGCCCTCCCTGAGTTAGGGGAAAACACTATAGTTCCCAGGCGAAGAAAGCCCTGAGGGCTGAAGCATGGGCTCCCACATTCCCGTGTGGGCAAGCGTGGCTGACATCACCACCACCATCATCATCATCTTGGTCGTCTTCACCAATATTTATTAAGTGCTTATCATGGGCAGATAATGCATTGAGCCATTCTGGAGCGTCCTGCTTAGCTGACCTTCAGATTAATTTCTGATGCCATGTGCCATTCCCATTTTACACATGGCACCACGGAGGGTTAGTTAACACGTTTCATGTCTCTTGGTCTTGGTTCAGACTTGGATTTGAAATGGTTCTGCCCATCCCCCGACCCATGTCACAGCCCCCAGCTGTTAGGATTAGATTCGTCACTTTGTCATCGACCATTTCCAGGCATGAAAGGCAGTGTGTGGTCTGATGCTGTTGCTATTGGATATGCATCCCAGTTGTGGTCCAGCATTAGCGAGGGCACCTGTTTCTTCTTCCCTTTAATCCATCCAACCCCCAGTATTAGTGCTCAGTCAGTGCTGCAGTTGGAACCACTCTGCTGTGTGTGTGTGTGTGTGTGTGTGTGTGTGTGTGTGTGTGTGCCAAGTGGTTTTGGTAAGTAACAGTTTTCGTAAGTCGGATGCTCTTTGCAATAAAAGATTTAATATGTATTGTTTTAAGTCTATCTTGCTGATGTTTATCTATCAATATTGACAATTTAATATGCTCATTTTAACATTCATTCACCTTAAACTTGTCAGTTCTGCAGGAAAATGGCAATAAAATGTAGTATACCGTATGTTATTATGACAGCTACAATATTTACTCAAAGGGGGGGAAAACAAGGCACTGGTGACTTATGAAGCTATGAATTATTGTTTCTTATGGTTTCAGTGTATTTTGTTTCTGTGTTTTCCAAACTTTCCATGATGGTTATGCATGGCCTTTCCAGAGACAGGCAGGATGAGTTCATTAAAAACATGCCCCCGATATTTCAGATAAGTAACACCACTTAGGTAAGGAGCCGACAGGAATCTGGAGTGATTAAGACACCTTCACCTCAGATGCTTTATCAGGAGCTGGCGTTGTCGTGACATCAAAGGAAACAGGGCAAACCTTGAATGCTCATAGAAACGCAAACCAGGGCTGAGGGATGGCTGTCTGCTCCCTAGTGAGTGACCTTGCACCTGATGCAGACCAGGCGAGCTGGCCTCTTGCGGGCTAGTAAGAGCAAGGAGAGGAGGAGCTGGGATACACTGCCTGGAACAGAGTAGCTGCTATTAAACATGAGGGCTGGGCATGGGATGAAGCTGGGCATGAGGACAGTTATTAGGAGGGGCAGAGCGGTGGAGATCTGGCTCTGGCTCTACCCTGGTAACTCTCTCCCAGCACCTGGGAGAGCTCACCTTTGGGCATTCTGGTGGCTCCCTGCCGCCTCTGTTACAGTTTCTCTTCCTAGCTTTATCTCCTGTTCCATACCGTGTCCCTTAGCAGATGGTGCCTCTGCTTTTGCTACTCCAGAGGTGTATGACTTCTTTTATCCCTGAGTCCCTAACAGTTGCCAAGCATGGCTCTACTCCAGTGTCCCCCTTCCCCGCGCCCCCCAATCATGGTCTTGCAGTGTAGCCCAGGCTAGCTCAAGCTCCTGATCCCTTTCCCCTTGTTGCCCTACTTCTGGGATTATAGCTGTGTAGAGTCGATCGCCTCCCTGCCTCCTGTCTTCCCACTCCACGCCTCCATCATAGTCCTTGCCACACTATAATCACACTTGCTGCCCTCTAAATCAGTCTCCGCTTAAGTGGTTTTACTTATTAGCCTTTAACAACTTTGTTTATTTTTATTTTCTGTACATTGCTGTTTTGCCTGCATGTGTGTCTGTGTGAGGGTGTTGGAAGCCCTGGAACTCCAGTTACAGTCTTGAGCTGCCAAGTGGGTGCTGGGAATTGAATCTGAGTTCTCTGGAAGAGCAGCCAGTGCCCCTAACCACTGAGCCATCTTTCCAGTCCTCTTAACCTTTTAAAAATGCCCAGGACCATGAGATTGTGTGAGGAGGTAAAAAACCCACATCCTATTCAGAAGATGCACGGGTCTCAGAGCACGGGGGGGGGGGGGGGGGGGACAGATACGTTTGCGGGACAGGAAGCAAAGGTTCATTACAGAGGCTGGGTGTCACCCAGAAGACCGAATGGTCCCCGTGAGCTTTGATCCATTTTCACCGATGGAATTTAGCTCACTCTCGGGATCCAGCTTTGTTTCTAGTTGGAGGGATGTTGGATATGTTTTCCTCACATTACTTGAACCCAGTGCAGAGCTGTCGTGAGTTTACTCCCTGGCCCGAGGTAGACCGTGCAACACCTGACGTAATTCATGTCTAGTTAGAAGCTGGGTTAGGCCATGCAAAAGTCGTGATATTGCTTAATTAACAAGAGGTTTCTGAGACTTGATCCGTAGGAGTCTCGTGGTCTAGAATGGCCTTGGGTTAAATATATACTCTGGGGTGTTCAGCACAGCTGGGATTGGTTTACCATATGGGTCCAAATAACTAGAGAGGAAAGTCAGCTAAATTAGAAAAGGATGAATCTCGGCTCCATGAAATAGATGGTAATTAGCAGCAGTGCAGCCCTGGAGTTAAGCGCTGGTGCCAACGAATCCGAGCAGCTTTGGCGTCTGCAGAGGGGAGGGCGGGCTGGGAGTTGCTCTATTATTGCCAGTTTTGATTCGAGCAGTATTTGTGTTCCCCGGAAGGGCGAGGCCCCCCTCCTCATGAGCGAGCCCAACTATAGAAGTGAGGTTCTGCGCTTCTTTTCTCTTGTATTTTAAAATAGAACTACCTCAGGTTCCCAGCAAGGCCGCAAGACCGCCCTCCTATGCACCGGAGAGTGAGCCAGGACCGGGAATTTGGGTTTCACTTGCACGCCTGGAGGGAAATGCAAGCAGCTGAGCGCAGCCAATAAGAGAGTATATTCTCCGAGGGTGCCAGGAGGTGTGTTGGCCGGGGACCAGAACCTCTTACTTATAAGATGGGGGAGGTTGAAGAAAACCCTGCCGCTGTGAGGCACACTCCTGGGGAAGGCCTCTGGAACTCCAGGGCCATCCCCTTCTGCTAGAAGGGAAGCTGTCCACTCCTCCTTTGTGGAGGCCTGCCCCTTGGGCTTCAGGGTCACTGCAGACCAGCCCTCATCTTACAGCTCTTCTCAGAGGCCGACAAGGCTTCTGTGGAGTCACAGCTTTCCTCTCTAAGGGCACCGTCTGCATAGCTGTGCAGGTACCAGGCGTCTGGAAAACCCAGGGCAAGGAGTTCCCAGTGCCCTGGCATCGCTGGCATCAGCCTTCATTGGCTACCTCGCCTCATCCCTTTCTCCTCTGTAAGAAGAGACGGCCCTTCTGTCCCCCGCGGAAATCCAAACACCAGTTTCACCCAGAAACAGCAGAAGAAACCGGATTCTTTTCTGGCGTCTATCTGCATGGTGGTTTGAGGGAGGAGCGGGCCCTGCTGGGTCCTGTCGCAGCCGTTCAGGTTTGTCCCTTCCCGTTCCCTGAGGTGACCGGAGAACCAGGGCATCCAAAGGTGCCCCCATGTCACACATGTTATTCCACTTATGACTGGATTTGCTTCCTTGTGTTTTCCTGCTGGTACTACATGGGATTTTGGAAACATGCTAGATTGTTCTCTGAGCATTAGAAGGGCTTTATTTATTTATTTGTTTTTTTTAAGCCAGGGTCTCTTGTATCCCAGGCTGGCCTAGAAGCTGCTCTGCAGCCAAGGGTGACTTTACATTTCTAACCCTCCAGTTTCCACCTCCTAAGTGCCAGGGTTAGAGGTAAGCACCACAACCCCCGGGCTGTGTGGTGCTTGGTTCCAAACTCAGGACTTCATGTATGTTAGGCCAGCATGCTACCTACTGAGTTACATCCCCATCTCCGGGTTCTCGATTATTAACGCATCCCTTGTCTATAACAAAGCAGACTAGGCCTTGGGTCCTTTCTTTCTTTCTTTCTTTCTTTCTTTCTTTCTTTCTTTCTTTCTTTCTTTCTTTCTTTCTTTCTTTCTTTCTTTCTTTCTCTCTCTCTCTCTCTCTCTCTCTCTCTCTCTCTCTCTCTCTCTCTCTCTTTCCTTTCTTTCTTTAGCTGAGGATCGAACCCAGGGTCGCCTTGGGTCCCTTCTAAGGAACTTAACCAAGGTGATGTCAGAACAAAGTGGGAACAGAAGTTTGATCTCCGGGGTAAAGTGCCTTCCTGGGTACTCAGCTAAGCGAGGCTGTCCTTGACCTGGGTCCATGTCCCATGGCTATACCACACCTGCCAGAGGCCTGAGGTTCCTCAGCCCTACCCTGAGTATACATTTTCTCTCCCAGTTCTCACGGAGCTTCCATAGTCGACCTTGAAACTGAACTGTTAATCTCCTGAGCGCTATTAGCAAACAGGGCCCTGTCTTCTGTTTGCCCTGTGTCTTCATAAGCCAGTCATTGAATCCAGGCAGGGGCTAGGTCTGTGTCAGAGAAGCCGAGGGAAGGACTTGCCTCCTATCATTCATTCAGTCTTTACTGTGTTCTAGGAAAAGGAGTTTTACCATGGTCCCTGTGTTATATCTGGGAACGCCAGGCATCGAGAGAGAAGCAGGGTGCCCCCAGGTCATACAGGCCTGAGTTCCAGATACTTTCCAGAATATCGCCTTGGTTGCCGCTGCTTATGCAGAGGCCTCCTGTGTTAGTTTTCTCATTCCTGGGTCAAAAGACCCGACCAAAGCAATTTAGGGGAAGGAGGGTTTCTTTGGGCTCACGATGGGAGTGTATAGTCCATCACCGTGGGGAAAGCGTGGCAGCAGGAATGGGAGGCTGCCAGCCACACTACATCCACAGCCAGGAAGTAGAGAGAAATAAACACTGGTGCTCAGCTCACTCTCTCCACTTTAGACAGTCCAGGACCCCAGGCCACGGGATGGTGCTGCCCACGTTTATAGTGAGCCTTCCTGCCTCAGTTAACCCTATCTAGGTAACGCTTCACAGACATGCTTAGAAGTTTGTGACTCTAGATCCTAGATCTAGTCAAGTTGGTAATACTAACCGTCATAGTAACCCTGGGGCCCCGGCCCAGTCAGTCCTCCCTGGTATACTTCAGGCTCTGTCGTAAAGATGGTTTCTTCTAATCCAAAAATGTCAGGATATCCAGCAACCCGAGCTGTAGCCCTCGACCCCCGCCCCCTCCCTCTGGGGACCCGGATAAGGCAATTCTCCTTTTCTTTCCAAGCAGGCAGCTCCTGTCCTGAGGCCTCCTGAGCCCTCAGCAAACAAATGAAATCCGCTCTTTGTGCAGTCAGCATGTCTCTGCCGCTGTGAGTCAGCATCCTGTTCCAAACGGCTCTTGGTCCCTTGCCATGGACAGTGGAGACACGCATTTTCCATGGAATGCAGGAGTATGGACGGAGCAGACTTGGGATTTCTACCCACAGAGAGGAGGAGGGCGGGTGCAGGCCTTGTGGTTTTGGGTTCAGCCAACACTTGAAACTTTTTTTTTTCCTTTTCTTTTTTCTTTTGGTTTTTCAGAGACAGGGTTTCTCTGTGTAATGGTACTGGCTGTCCTGGATCTTACTCTGTAGACCAGGCTGGCCTAGAACTCACAGAGATCCGCCTGCCTCTGCCTCCCAAGTGCTGGGATTAAAGGCCACCAGTGCCCAGCTACTTGAAACTTTTTAATGCTTGAAAAAATATGGTGGATGGTTGAAAAGACCCAAGCCCCCAAAGCCACTGCCGGAGCCCAGCTGTCAGTCATCCTTCTTAGAGCTGTCATTAGCAAAGCCCTTCCTCAGGTGGACTAGAACAATGACTGACCTTCCCCATGTCTTCAGTTGGAATAGCAAAAGTATGTAGATGATTAGATTAGCTAGCCATTCTCATCCAGGGAACACATGCTTAGCCTCTACCCTGTGCCCAAGTGTTGTTTCCTCACCTGGAGCCAAATACATACAATCTTAGGCAACTTTAACTTCTAAGGTTTGAGTAGGTTTAGTAAATTTTAAAAAGATCGCCTGAGTGGGGCTCAGCAGTTAAGAATGCTTGCTGCCCTTGCAGAGGACCC
Source organism: Peromyscus maniculatus bairdii (assembly GCF_049852395.1). NCBI lineage: Eukaryota > Metazoa > Chordata > Mammalia > Rodentia > Cricetidae > Peromyscus > Peromyscus maniculatus. Next base: position 67,009,168 of record NC_134858.1, read on the forward strand.
GAGTTTGATTCCTTCCCAAGGAGTAGACCGACCTCCAGTTTGGCCAACTGGACACCTGGCTGCTGAAAGGAATGCCAAATGCCTCTTTGGTGGCTGAGAACTGGGGTTACAGTTTGTGTAGCTACCTCTTCCTAGGTGTTATTGCTTGCCTGGGTTGTTTAGAGAAAAGTAAATATTCCCTTCCCAAAGACGGCAGTCAACCCTCTGCCTCGTAAAAGCAGGTGATGGTGTAACAGTACAGCACAGTGGTAGATTTCCCCTTCCCCAGCCTTGGTCACCCACCTCTGTCAGTGAGTCCCATGGAAGGGATTATTTGGGAGTTGGTGTTAAAATGCTGCTTTTGGGCTCCCAGGTCCTAGAAAGTCCTAACAAATAGAGCTCTGGTGGGGACTCAGGAGTTTGGCTGTTTGCATTTGATTGGTTGATTAATTTACTGTACGTGAAAGAATGCCGTGGTGCACATGTGGAGGCCAGAAGACAACTTTGGAGAGTCTGTCCTCTCCTTCCATGATGTGGGTTGCTCCAAGGCTCAAATTCTGGTTGTCAAGTTCAGCCTCAATTGCCTTTATCCACTGATCCACATTGCCTGCTTGGGGCAGAGTTTTTAGTAAGTGTTCTGGGATTTCAGTACTGGTCAGCTGAGGGTCACATTCTGACTTAATAACCTTTAGGATTCTGACTAAATCTACCACCATCCCTGATGACATCTAAATGTGGAACTGTGGGTCTTTGTCCATTGTCCCCAGTGCGGGCAATATACAGAGTGTGACTCACAGGAGCCAGCATTTCCACAGGTCACTGATGCATACCTGGGCCTCAGTCTCATCTTTGGACTCCCCATCTCTAAAGGAAAAAGAGGCCCATGTCTCTTTCTTCCCATTTCTTAATAGTTTGAAAGCCTTGGTATGTGACTTAGGCTGACTCAAAACCTGTAATCCTCTTGTATCAGCTTCTTAAGTGCTGAGGTTACAGATCTGTGCCAGATCCTGCTCAGTGTCTTCTGAAGTGAGGTCACTGGTTGATTCTAGTTCAAGGACTGTGCAACATTCACTGTGTATCTCACCCCCCCCCCCCCCGTGGCCATTATGATGAATTTTGCAAGTATATTTAATTACCTCACCCCTCAGATGATCACTGCTAAAACTTTGATTGATAATATTGATTATTTGATAAATTTGATTGATAAATATGCTTCTAGATCCAGTCCTATTCACAGATACATATTCTTTTTCTTCCTTTTTTTTTTTTTTTTTTTTTGAGACAGGGTTTCTCTGTGTAGTCCACACAACTTTAATCTCAGCATGCAGGAAGCAGAGGCAGGCAGATCTCTGTGAATTTGAGGCCAACTGGGTCGAAATAGTGACACCCCATCTCTAAAAGAAAAAACAAACAACAACAACAAAAACAAAATGAAGAACTAAATAAAAATTAGGTTATAGTGGGCCGACTGGTTTACACTCTGTGCTTTTGTTTGTATGTTGTTTATTTTCCCCAATATTTCCACGCTGTAATTTTAAATGACCACATAGTACTCCAGTATGTGGACAAAAGGATTTTTTTTTTGACAAAGGATTTTTAAATAGCCCCTTATTGGAAATCCAAGGTGACATCAGCATCCTCAGAGCTGACCCAAGTCTAGCAATAGGGTCTCTGTGTTTATACTGACTGCCCTAAAATCTAAGCTGAAGTCAGAGTCATTTGTTAATGGTTTAGTATGTTTATTGGTGTGCCCTCACTTTGAAATGAGTATATAAAAATGTTAAGCCATCTTTATCTTTAAAATTTTATTATTATGATTTTTTAATGTGCATTAGTGTTTTGCCATGGGAAATTTTGGGTCCCCTGAAACTGTAGTTACAGACAGTTGTGAGCTGCCATGTGGTTGCTCGGAGTTGGGGTCCTCTGGAAGAGCAATCAGTGCTCTTGACCGCTGAGCCGTCTCCCCGGCCCCCATCTTTATTTTTATACCCAGAAATTGTAACTTTCTAGTGACCATGAAGCATCAGAATGCATCCCGTGTCCATCTGCTCGTTGCTTTGCCCCCAGACATCATAGTTCTGGGCTCGAGTGCTCTGGGATGCTTCTGACTTCCTGTGCAACAAGCCGGGTGCAGTCTGAGTGACCTTGTGAGCTCAGGGGATCTGGAATACCTCCCCAGTTGTGGCAGAGACTTTTCATTTTATTAAACAAAGTTCCTAGTCAGGCAGGAGAGAGCCTTCTCTCTGCCTGAATCCTTAAGACCGAGCTTTCCTGACTTAAATGACATGTGTGGAATATTTCTGATACAAAATTGGAAACTCTCAGATACCACTAGGTATTGCTTATCTTTGTAAATACACATGTTCCAATTAAAATAGGTACTGAAACATTTGGGTGGCACTTCAAAACTCCCAATTTAGATTTAATTTAAATTAAAACACTTACTCTTTTTTAATACAGTTGTAAAATTGATTATTAAAGTCACCTATTGAAGATTGAAAGCACAGGATGTGTGTTTTCCTTGTGAGACAATCTCGCCTTCAATAAGGGTGGTTCTATTAATCAATTAAGCTATTAAAATATAACTGCCATATTAAGCCTGATTCGTTTGTCATGACAGCTGGTATAATTATAGAAATTATACCTAGCCATTTATACAGTCGTAATCTTGCAATAAATATAAATAATTGTCTCTATTAATTCATTTTGAAGGTTCTGTCTATTAATTCTCCAGTTAAGTGGCAACTTGGGGATGTTCATTTAAAATCCCCCTAAATCTTTGTTGTTCATTCCGTCTGGCTGCCAGAGTTACACACACACACACACACACACACACACACACACACACACACTCACACACACACACACCTCCCATAGTTGATTTCAGGAACCAATTCATGAATAAAATAGCCTTTTTAAGCACAAATATTTAAAGGGTCGAGGCCCCAGGTCTAAGGCTTTCTGGGAAAGAGGGTGATGAGAATGTCTGTGCTGGGTCGGGAAGAGGGAAGAGCTGCTCTTGACATTCGAGTGTTGGGTGTGGAAAAGGGCACGTGGATTTCACTGTATGAAGGTCCCTTGTAGTAGGAGAGTGTGGTGGGTTAATGGTTCACAATTGATTCTCCGCAGGAGTGGACGAGGTCACCATCGTCAACATCCTGACTAACCGCAGCAATGCGCAGAGGCAGGACATCGCCTTCGCCTATCAGAGGAGGACCAAGAAGGTAGTGGAGTCTCCCCGGGGTGGAAGGCAGGCCTTGCTGGACTAATGTCTTCCGATATCGCTGGCTCTGTTCTTCATTAGTGTGTGTGTATATGTGTGTCCCTTGTTTGTGTCATCCTGCCTACCCCGGGTGGCTCTGGAGCTTCCTGGTGATTCTCCTGTCTTCATCTTCCATCTTGCCACAGAAATGCTTGGGTTACAGATGTGTGCTACCACATCTGGCTTTTTTTCCATTTAGCACCACTGCCTGCTGAGTCATTCCCCCACCCCACCCCCACCCACTGCACAACATTCTTTCTGTGAATTGTGGCTCGTCTTTAACCAAAAAGAGCCTTCTAGAACTCTTGGATGTCCAAGACTTTCCCCCTCACATCCTTGTGAGGGTTGCTGCTCACACAGGCACACATGTGGGAGCTGGAACGTAAAGGTAACACCCTAGAGCACACGAGGGAGACACTCTGGAATAGATCACAAGGAATAGCAGCAGTGGAACCACTTGTCGGGTGCTTACTTTGTGTCAGGTACTGTGCTTAGTACTTTAGACAGAACAACTCACTTCCTCTATTGGCTTCTTGTGCTTCTTCATCAGATGTTGTGAACTTAATTTTGGCATGGTTTCCTCCACTGGGCATTGATCCTAACAGAATCTTCTCACCTACACTGAAGGGCTGGGGAGACAACTCAGTTGGTACAGTGCTTGCCACACAAGCATGAGGAAGGATCTGAGTTCAATCCCCAGCATCCATGTTAAAAAAAAAAAAAGTTAAATACACAGCTTGTCATTGTAACCCCAGTGCTGGGGAGTCTAGACAAGAGGATTCTTGGGGCTCCCTGGACAATCAGTCTAGCTGATTCCCGAAAGCTGAGTTCAGTGAGAGACCCTGTCTCAAAAAATAGATGGAGCTCAATTGAAGAAAGAAAATGAACATCAACCATCGACCTTCCCATGTAGACATACATGTGCATATGTACCTGTGCACATGAACATATATATGCATACACACACACACACACACACACACACACACACACACACACACACACAACTAATAACATGCTTAGCTTTGTCAAATCATCGCAGCGACCGGTCTTGGCGAAGTGCTATGTTTTCCCACCATCTTCAGCGTGCCCAGCTCCTGCTGTTTCGGGGGTGTCTGTGTGTTTTCTCCATGGCTGGTCCACTTGTGGTTAAAAGCAGCTCTCCCACTTGTTTATCTTCTTTTGCCTTCAGCATTGGGAAATTTCATTTTTAAGGACGTGCTACTTAATTTTTTAACTTTTTTTTTTTTTTTTTTTTGCTATTAAAAGCTTTTCATTTATTCTCGGACGGAGCCATAAGTGGCGTCCTGCAGCTCCCTCTGACTTGAGGCTCACTTCCAGCCACAGTGGAGGTGACCTGACAGGATGCCAGAAGAGACTGTGTGTTCCCGGAGTTGACATGACCACCAGGTCCTGGGAGTTCCCGGTCAAGCCTGGCCGTCGCTCCCTCCTCCATGCTCTGACATAGTTGGAAAGGACATAAAAAGGAAGACAGCTGGCTCCCTTCATCCCACGTGCACTAAAATTCCTCTTCCAGTAGACTTGTATTAATCTGCAGTGAGGCGGAGAGCGGAGTGTTTTATGTCTCTAGCTTTCCCAGAGGATCTGAGAGCTGGGAGAGCCAAGTTCCTGCTGGAACAGGAGGCCCAGCACTTTGGACAGTAGGAAATAACTGCTCATTCGGTGTGGTCTTGGAGCTGTGCACACACACAGAACTTGACTTGACGTTAGAGGGCTGCAGAACACAGACCCTTCGTAGCCTGTTGGAGTAAAGATGTTATCAGAGTCATGAGAAGGGTCAGCAAATACACAGGCATTGCCATGTGCTAGGGACAGCCTACTGTCCTGATGATTCTTGGTGGCCCAGAATGATCATCTGTCACAGAAAGATGCCACAACTGCTTGAGGTCATTTCTGAAGGACATCCTGGCATTTTTTTTTTTTTTTCAGATGCATTGTTGGTCAAGGTCTGATCTAAAGCATCAGTTCTCAGCCTGTGGGTCATGACCCCTTTGGGAGGCAAATGACCCTTTCATAGGGGTCGCCTAAGACCATCGGAAAACACAGATATTTACACTACAACTCATAACAGTAGCAAAATGAGTTATGAAGTAGCAAGGAAAATAATTTTGTGGTCGGGGGTCACTACCTTACAAGGAACTGTATTAAAGTGTATGTGTAAAGGGTCTCAGCATAGGAAGGTTGAGAACCACTGCTCTAGAGGGATCCAGACTGACCCTGCCCAGGTGGCAAGCCACAGATCTTGGTACAGCTAGCAAAGGGGGGGCACGAGGAGGAAGGAATTTGGATGTGTGCTTTGCACATTCAAACCAGTACTAGGCATGAGGTTTCTCTGTACAGAGGACAACTGTTCTTTTTTTAATCCCTTATGGGATTTTTGTTTGGACATTCTGAGCAAGTCAAGTCAAAGCGGAAAAATCCAGTAGGTACCCAGATGCCTGTTAAGGCTGGAACAGAGATGGTGGTGGGGAATGTGGAGGGTAGACTAAGTTGGGATCCCTTAGCCTTAGGGTTCCAGTTCGGAAGGCTGGCATCATAATTGGTATGTGTTGTTTTAGAAAGACCCTCCTACCTCCCATGCAGGTTTAGGGCATCAGAAGCCAGAGAAAGAAGGTGAATGAGCTGGTCCCAATGCTTCCTCAGATCTACATCAGATCTGACATTCTTGACACCTGTGTTCAGAAAGATTGTCTCTAAAGCAGGCCACCCATCACCTCTAGAGGCAGGGACAGGAGGATCCCCAGGAACAGTTGACCAGCCAGCCAACATGGCCAAGTTTCAGGCCAATGAGAGCCCCTGTCTCAAACAGAAAGTGGAGGGCACCTGAAGAATGGCACCTTAGCTTGTCCTGTGACCTTTACACACATGCACACCTTCATATATGCACACACACACACACACACACACACACACACACACACACACACACGAGAGAACCATTGTAGTTCCGATCAGTTCAGTTCAGCCAGTCCGTACCTTTAGCCGTTAAGATGCCCACTCTCCAAGGAAAATATCTTTAAGAGCCACCCTGAATTAAGAATATCTGTCTACATATGTAAGTACTGCCTCAGACCCCTGGCTTTATTAAAATCATGTGTTCACAAGGATGGCAGCACCTCTAAGAAATAATTTTCAACAGGGAGTCAAAAGGGGAATCTGGGGGGCTGGAGTTCACATCATCTTCACTCACACCACCCTGATTTGGAGGAGTAGATGGCTGATTGTGAGGTGCAGTGTTGTACACAGGGCAGCCTCGGTTCCACTCCCGGCCCTGCTAGGACTTCCGGTGCCTTCTGCAGGCTACAAGGCCCCACCCTAGGGCAGCTTCACAAGTCTTCCCTGGGATCTCAGCAGCCCTGGAGGACTCTGCTGTTCTCTCTACCTCACTTCTTTTCAGCTAGACTTTGACCTTGGAAAGTGCCCTGTCTCCCACAGGTGTCCCCATGGTACCGTGAAGCTCCGTTCTTAGCTCTCTCAGGAACTCTCAGGCTACACCGGTTTCTGCCTAGTGATCAGCCTGGATATTAATAGGTTTTGTTACAACGTAGTTTCTGACCCCCTGGTCTGATGAAGGGAATGTCGGGAGGAAGTTCTCCCCAGATCACAGAGTGGCCAAAGACACACAGCCTGCCTTTTAGACAGAGATGTCTCATTTTCTGTCTCACTGGTTTTAAAATGGATATTGATCATAAGCGTGGCTCCTAACCATCTCCCTTTGGCAGGAGCTTCCATCAGCGCTGAAGTCAGCCTTATCTGGCCACCTGGAGACGGTGATTTTGGGCCTATTGAAGACACCTGCCCAGTATGATGCTTCTGAACTGAAAGCCTCCATGAAGGTAAACACATGTGGGATGTCATCTGTCAGCTCTCCCATTAACGTATGTGAATTACAGCCTTGTGAGTGTAATTAGGTGATTGTCAGTTGTGCGGGGCTCTTATTTGAAATCATACCCCCCCTCCCCAATGCTATAAGTTGTCAGGATTTGAACCAAAAATATTTCAATTTCTCTCCCTTTTTTTAAGACTGCAAAGAAATTTCCTGATGCTGAGAAGTCAGCAGCTGCTCAGACTTGGCACCTGGGCGATTGGAATGCCTTTCGGGAAAACTGCTTCCTTGATTACACTTCCTCTTTAAGGAGGATATGTGGGGTGTTAAGGAGAAAGAAAAGCAGCTTTTGTTTAGCAAAGCTTGCAGATTCTGCCCATGCCCTCCTGGTGCCGCTTCCTCTGACTTTCCCCCATCCAGTCCCGGTCCAAAATTCAGATTTGAGCCCAAAATGAGCAACGTAGTGCAGGTAGGGCTCGATTTCAGGTTGGAAATAGCACCTGGATTCAGTGGAAAGTTTTGGCAAGGTGTAATATTGTTATCTAAGTTTTGATTTTGCAGTTATTTTGAACATGGGACCTGAGGTTAAATTAGTAAATTCTAGTTTAGAAGGACCCTTGGATTTTGTGCCCACCTAAGCTACACAATATTACTTAAATGTAAGAGCTGTATAAATGTTCTACACAGCAAAGCTGGGGGGGGGGGGGCTTTCTGGGTGCGCTTGTGACACGTTGGATAATCTGATGCTGCCCTCTGCTGGCACAGCTGGGTAAGGCATCCGTAGTGAGCGGAAGCCATCTATCAAACACACTGGAATGAGGCCCCCTCACACACAGGGCGTCACCAGAGCCCTGGACTTGCTAGCACAGAGCCACTGTAGGACTTGTTAAATGTCTCTTTCTTCAGTTCATCAGCATAGCTCAAGTGGCACTCAGTTTATTTGGGCGGGCTTGCCTGGAGTGTCCTCCTAGATAGGCTGTGCTGCAGGGGAGAGATCAGGAAGAATATAGTGCCCTGTAACCAGGCATGCATGGGGTGCGCGCTAATAATCCCAGCGCCCCAGAGATGGGGGCAGAGGGGATCAGATGTTCAAGATCATCCTTGGCTATGTGGGGAGGTTAAGGCCAGGCTGGATACATGAGACTTTATCGGAGGGAGGGAGGGGGAGGGGGAAGGGAGAGAGAGAGAGAGAATAGTTTCATGTCAACAACAACTCGATGAAAGTAGATTCCTGAGATTGCCAAATCTTTGGACCTTTGGGGCCATGTGTGATCCAATCTTTTCCTAGGTTTCTCAAACCATCAACACTCAGATCAGTTCATCTTACTTTTGTCAAGAATCCACTTAGTTGTGGTTCATGTGATTTCCCTGGCCTCTATTATTAGGTATTATTGACTCGAAGCAGGCCTGTGTGAGCTGTCAGTCACTCCACTAATCCAAGTAATCGAACCCCGTGAAAGGTGCTTTAACTGTGCCATCTTTGACCTGATGCCAGCCTTTCCATTAGCTGTCCCGGTTGAGGAACCCTTCTGAAATATACACATCTTGAAGGGACATTAACTAAAACGATGCTTTCCTTAAAAAAAAAAAATAATAATAAAAAAGTCAGTTTTCCCTTTGAGCAATACCAGTGGCGGTGTCTTGCCGTATGTCACAGGAGAAGTTGCTTCTGTGATAAGAATTATAGGTAAGCTGTGGAAAGCTTGGGCCAAAGTTTTAGAAATTGCCAAGGTCACCTTTGAAAGCAGAGATAAAACCCTGTTAGAGTTTTCCGATATGCGGGTGATGGAGAGAGATACTATGTGCTCGGCGCCTGCTCCTTCAGTGTCAGGACACGGCATTTCTCCTGGCACATGAGTTACTGTCAGTTCCCATTTCTGTCATCTCCGGAAAAAAAAAAAACCTGCCTCTCCCAGGAAATATTCAGAAACTTGGTGGTCATCTCAGAATACCTGCTCGGAGGGCTGTGTAGACTTTTTGCTGACAAGGGAAGAATTTGGGGCTTTGCTGGAACCTGCGAAAAATCATGATCAAAAACTCCGGGAGAAGAGTCAAAGATTAGATTAAGACTAAAAATCAAAATTAACTATTAACCTGGGGCTTAGCTTAGATTATACAAAGCACATTTTTAAAGGGGCATATACACTCTAATAAGTTTAATTAATAGCTGACACACTTTTCATGTGGATAAGGACCTTTCTTATTGTATTAACACCTTCTAATTGATTTACATTTTAAACAGCTGTAATTCTACTTAGTTCAAAGTGGTACCTCTCTATTCGTGAAGACAAGTACTAGAGGACCCTGGTTATTAAGCCTTGACTTTGATCAGGAAGGCAGCTTTGAAATACATGTTTCATTGAGTCTTTCAAGCTCTCCAGCAAGCTCAAAAGTGTATATATTAAACCAGAATATCTCACTCATTAAACTCTCATTTCCTAATAAAGTGCTGGTGTCTAGGACTGTTTAGCAATTTTGTTATTCCCCTTTCCTTCACTAAAATACCCAAAAAGTGCAGAGTAACCAAGCAAAAATGGATGTCACATGATGCATTTTTTAAACGTTGAGCCATTTTTGTGTTTCAAAGAAGAGAGACTCGTTTTTACCCTAACGGTACCTTTCTCCGCTAAGTAGATGTTCTAATCTATGGCAGCTGCCGGACAGTAACCACATACCATTTCTTTTCAATGAAGACAACTATTTCCTGTTTATTAAAATAGCGGGCAGCCATGATCGAAACTAGCGAAGACTAACGGCAAATGGGAGCCTGTGGCCTCCCCCAGCCCTGTGAGATATCTGAGGGCTGTCTCGTCTCATTCATGTTTTTAAAAAACATAGTTGAACATAGATGTGCCACTTACACCGTCTTGGGATCTGGTGATGTGACAGAAAAACAGCCTTACTTTGTGCTGAAGGAGACGAGCACAGACAGACAGACTGCTCAAGAGGGGTGCAGTGGGGAGATGTAGCTAACAGAGCCATCTGTTTGCAGTAGGCTGAGGGTGAGGAGGGCCACTGATGTCTGGGCTTCTTGCTTCACAGGGCCTGGGGACTGATGAGGACTCCCTCATTGAAATCATCTGCTCCAGGACCAACCAAGAGCTGCAGGAGATTAACAGGGTGTATAAAGAAAGTGAGTCGCCTGTTCTGGGATCCAGCCTCTCAGCCCAAGTTGCACGCCTGCGTGCGTGTGCGTGTGCGTGTGCGTGTGCGTGTGCGTGTGCGTGTGTGTGTGTGTGTGTGTGTGTGTGTGTGACTAAACCTGGAGCTCACCAATTAGGCTAGATTGGCCAGCTGGTGAGTCCCATGGATGCCCTTGTCTCTGCCTCCCCAGTAGCGAGATTATAAGCATACACCTGCCACATTGTGCACATGTGTGGAAGTCAGAGGTCAACCCTCCAAAGCAGCCGATTCTGTCCTCCTACTGTGAGGCGTCCAAAGGCTGGAGCTCAGTTCACCAGCTGCGGCCACCAGCACTTTTATCTACTGAGCCATCCTGCCAGCTTGAGAACCAGGATTTTAATTAGAAAAGAGCCCGCTGATTAAAGAGAGCCCGAGGACCCTCTGGGCTCGATTTAGACTTGTTTTTTGGCACTGACAATCACCCTAACTCTGATATTATGGGAGCGAACATCCTTCTAGAGACTTCCTCCTCAGATGGGGACTCAGGAGTAGACCATTTCCACACTACCACAACAATGCCTGCTTTTGGAAGCGTGGTGGGCGAGAGAGAGAGATGGGGTTGGCGGCTGGGTGTACCAGTGGGAAGCATTAAGCCAGATGTGGTGTTTTCTCAGTGTACAAGACCGATCTGGAGAAGGACATCGTTTCGGACACATCTGGCGACTTCCGCAAGCTGATGGTCGCCCTTGCAAAGGTTGGTCTCAGTCTTCCCCTCCCCCCTTGCTTCCTTCCACGGCAGGCAGGCAGGCAGGCAGGCAGACACAGCTCCTTCTATACTGGGGAGGAATTAACTAAATCCTCGTGCCTGCTCAGAAATTCCGTTGCCTTCCCGCCGCTGCAGAGCTGTCATTTTGTTAATAGGATTTCTTATCCTGCAGAACCGTGTGGACAACTGGACTCGGGGGCCAGGGGAGGGGTGGGCGGCTCCCAAGCTCTGGCCTGGATTTCTGTGTGAACCTTCACCGAGTGACTGAAGGAAGGTCGCTTCGCCACTCTTTGTGGCCACACCAAACCCATGCACGTGACCTTACTTCTTTCACCTCTGGCCTTTCTTGTGTGTGCAGATGTTTGCCTGTGTTGTGCTTTGGCATGTGTGTGTGGGGGGGCTTTGTGGGCTCTTGGCTAACGTTAGCACACTAACGAGGATGTAAGGAGTGTCTCCTGTGAATCTCTAGTTCCGGCCAGCGTGCACCTGAGCACCTGTCTGTCCAGGGACGGGACTTTTCCTCTCAGGCAAATGTGACTGAGGAGTGCACTGCAGGCAGATGCCCACTCGAATCTCCGTGACAGTGACAATTCTGTGGCTCTCCTGGCTTCACGTGCCCCTGTCTGGGCACCACAGTCCCCGGGTCTTTTTAGAACCCACTTGCATCGTTTTGCTTCCTTGAGCAAAACCCATGGCTGCCGCACCCTTCCGGAAAGCCCCACTGCCTTCGCCCTGGGCACGCCAACATTTATCTTCGTCTCTGTGATTCTGTCTTCCTGCTCTGTGATCCCTCTGGACGCTGTGTCCCTCACCTGGAAGCCTGTCTTGTACAGAGGGCCCCCACCTGCCACCATACTGCTAGCCCCTTAGGGTCCCGCTCAGGTCCCAACCCTGTTACCCCTGGGCTCAGCTGACTGCTCTCTGCAAGGGTTTCCCCTCTGTTTGCACATCATCACGGCACTCTCAGGGGGCATGTGTTTTACCAAGATGCACAGTTTGCGGGAGAGGTTGAAATGGCTTCTGCTTCTCTGGGGGGTGGCTCAGAGAATTGTGGGAGATGCTTACTCAGGACTGGGCACCCAGGGGTGGCTAACTCTGGTGAGGCACATTGTATACACTTGCTTCCCCGACGACCTCAACGAACTCGCTCTTCCCCAGCCTTGTCTGGATTGACAGGAGAAAAGCTGTAGGTGGTGTTTGTTCAGGAATGAAGAAGTTACGGCTCACCGGAGTTGGAGAGGAACCACCTCCAGCCTCATAATGCACAAAGAGCTAGGTCTGACTGTCTTCCCTGTCCTTTTCCTGTAGGGCAGAAGAGCGGAGGATGGTTCTGTCATTGACTATGAACTGATTGACCAGGATGCCCGGGTATGTGCCAAGCTTCTTGACTGAAGTTTATATGGCCTATGCTTTTGGAGGGGTTGTATCCCACATAACCATGTATTTATGTACCATGAATACCCCCAAACTGATATTTGTTATCTCTCAGGTTCTCTGGGTCAGGCATGGGGACCAGATTGGCCAGATGTTTCTGGCTCCAGGTCTCTCGTGAGGTTGTAGACAAGATGTTGTCAGGGCTACAATTACCGAGAGTGTGACTGGGGTCAAAGGGATCTTCCCTATGTAGCTGCTTGAATGTCCTGTCGACATGGCGGCTGGCTTCCCACGAGTGAGTGATTCAAGAGGGAGCCGGAAGCCCTCGTGCTTTTATGGCCCGGTCCCAAGTGTCACATACTGGCACTCTTGTCGTACTCTGATCATTAGAAGTGAGTCCGTGAGTCCAGCCCACAGCTGTGGGAGGGGCAGAACTAAGTAATGTCCCTTACAAGGGAGTAGTGGCCCTTTTTAAGCCTCAACCCATCTGAGAAATATGAGGCTTGCGCCTACTTCCTGGAAACAACACTTGTAATGCTGCTGTTGATGACCAGATCTGTACCCAGCTCCCATGGGCTCCTTCAGGCTTGGGCTGCATGGACGTGCTTGGTCCTGGCAGTAGCTGGTGGGGAAGGTGGAATGGATGGAGTAGGTCCAAGCAGGATAGGAGGTCTCCCTGCTCCGCTCAGTGGGGACAGGGGAGGGTGACAGAGGCTTGCCACTTCCTCGTAAAACTGGTTTAGACGGCTGTGAACTAGGTGTGCCTCACGTAAAGGGCCAGCAGTTGGGTTATCTCAAGGCATGTCATGAAAGCTGCAGACAAAACCAGGTGCCTCAGTTTGAAAATCCTACATCGTCTGCAGAGCACTTCTTGGATGAGAGGAAGGTTTTTACTAAGTGCTAGAAGTGGGCTTTGTGGTCTAGGGAGATAGCTCAGTGTGGTCCCGAGAAGCCAAAAACTTGAGCTCACCTGTTCTGAGCGGTACCGAGGGGGGGTCACACCCGCGGTGTGGGCTTCCGTGCTCACTTGTCACCTGGGATGGGCTTTTGAGTGACACTTGCTTGGGGCCCTGTGGCTGACGTTTCCCGGTTGCCGGCCTCTCTCCTAGGATCTCTATGATGCCGGGGTGAAACGGAAAGGGACCGACGTTCCCAAGTGGATCAGCATCATGACCGAGCGCAGTGTGTGCCACCTGCAGAAAGGTGGGTGCTGTGCCAGGGAGACCTCGGTGCCAGGGGGCTCTTGGATGGCAGAGGTGCAGGCTCCGCTGAGGCTTAGAGCTCCCAGAACAAGGCTCATTCTCCACCTGGCTCTCCCAGTTTTTTTTGTTTTTTTTTTTTTTTTTAAATCAAATCATTTGGTCTCCTTTCTCATTCTGGACCCTCTGTCCCCAAATATGTTCAATATTTGATGTATTACCTTGTTTTATCCTGTGTGTGTGTGCACATGCGAGTTTATTTTCATATGGGTGCACATGTGGGAGCCCGAGGTAAACCTCAGGTATCACACCCGAGGAACCATTCTCCCTGTTTGGTTTTGTTTTTTAGTTCATTGGAGTTCAACAGCGAGGCTAGGCAGGCTGGCCGGAGACTCACCCCACCCCACACCCCATCCTCCTGCTTCAGGCTTCCCAGCACTGGCATCTCAAGCACACACTACTATGCTTGGATTTTTCTTTAAAAACATGGGCTGCAGGGGTTAACACAGGTCCTCATGCTTGAGACAAGCATGATGTCCGCCCAGCCTTCCCCCAGTCCTTCCTTGCTCCCCTTCTTACTGGAGGAGCCTTTGCTCTTGCTGTGTTTATTGAAGTGGAGGACATGACCAGCTGTCCCGCTTCTCACGACATCTAGATAGATGGCTTCCAGGCAGAGAAAAGGGAGGTGATCACGTTCTGTGGCCTAGGCAGAGCCATTAGGGGGCAGGAGCTAGACCTGGGTCCCCTAGCAAGACAGGGGAAGTTCGGCTCTGGTCCACCAGAGTGACCTCCACCCCAGCCATGGCACCTGTGATCACCTTCACTTCAGGTTTTGTTTTTTGGGGGGTGGAGTGGGGGTGGGGGTTGTTTTTGTTTTGTTTTGTGTGTGTGTGTTGTGTTTTTTGTGTCTGTCTTGCTGCTGTTGTTGATCGTGGGGTATAATTATGTAGGTCATCAGTGCAGTTTTGACTAACACTTCCGATACGACTTGTTGCCTTTTTTCAGTGTTCGAAAGGTACAAGAACTACAGCCCTTACGACATGCTGGAAAGCATCAAGAAGGAGGTCAAAGGAGACCTGGAAAATGCCTTCCTGAACCTGGGTAAGCAAGCGTGGCCTTTCCTCCCTGGAGGACGGAAACGGGAGGAATGAAGGACCATCTTCTTAATTCAAGGGGACTTGGGCGGTGTGGGGGCTTTTCTGCACGTCTTGGAGAGTGTTAGGATTGACTGTAGATTTAAATGTGGAACTGCAGACAGGCTTTTAAGTCAGCAGAGCCGAGAGTGGCCAGGGAGGACTGAGTCAGGGGAGAAGAGAGATCTGTGGCGGGGAAGCTCACTGTACACACTGGCTCATCACTGACCTCCGCATCTCATTATTGAAAATACCACGGTGGGTGGGACTTAGTGGGCACAGGATTCCGAGTTTTCTACATTCTGCATCCATGTGACAGGCCCATTCTGGTCAGTGTCTCGGAGCCAGGCCATCCTCTCCCTCATTGCAAGGGAGGCAAGCAGACCCACTTACCCTGACCCTGCCTCTTCTCTCCACAGTCCAGTGCATACAGAACAAACCTCTGTACTTTGCTGACCGGCTCTATGACTCCATGAAGGTAAGGACGGCTGGCCCAGAGGCCCCATTTCCACTAGGTTCCTCTTCTGTTTCCGCTCAAACTGAATCTTCTTGACTAGTGTTTAGAGCGGCGGTTCTCAACCTTTCTAATGCTGTGACCCTTTAATACAGTTCCTCAGGGTGTGGTGAGTCCTCAACCACAAAATATTTCTGCTGCTACTTCATAACTGCAATGTTGCTACTATTATGAATTGTAATGTAAACATCTGATATGCAGGGTATGTGATACATGAACCCCAAGAGTTGAGACCACTGGTTTAGAGGAAGGGTTCCCCCCCCCCCCCCCCCCCCCCGTATCTGGCAGGAGCATGCTAGCTAACTGAGATCGTATTTGGCAGGTGCGAAAGCACCAATCCACCTTCTCCCAGCTGTTTAAGTATGTGTGACGCAGCTCCAGAAGTATGTGTCACTGGTGGGAAAGGTTAGGTGGCAATGGTGTCTGAGTCCTGCTGGGGTTTCAGTGACCGCCTCCTGTTATCCCCAGGGTAAAAACAAACAGGATGCCAGAGACCATCCGCAGGTACTATGCGACTATGACTATGCGTTAGCTTTTCAGTTCCCTCCCTTAAGTCCTGGCAGGAAACCCTGCGGGGGCTTGCAGGAAACCCTGCCGGGCTTCCGTTTTTATCTCCTGGATGAGAAAGGAAGCGGGAGCTCCCGGCACCTCCACTGGCATGCAGTCACAGAGCAGATGCAGAGCTGTGGGTTCTTCCTGCACGACTGACCCAGAGCAGCCTGTTTCTCACGCCCTCGTCCGGCCTTGAGTGCGCTGCTCTCCAGGCCTTTGCTTTTCCTCTCTGGAGCACCCTCCTTGTCCATGCCGCCGCCCTGCCAGCTCTCCTGGTTTTTCGTTTGTTTGGTTTTGTTGTTTTGGTCACAGATAACAGTTTCCTCGGTGCAGGCTATTCCATGCATTCACATAGGGCCGTGAAGACAGCATGCTGGCCCTTCCTCTCTGCATCCTTAAGTGTTGGCAGCCCTTTGGTGCATGTGCAAACTTGCAGAGCTGACTTCTGCGCTGGCTGGAGAGATGGTCCAGCAGTTAAGAGCACATATTGCTCCCGCAGAGGACCTGAATTTAGTTCCTAGCGTCTATCTGGAGCCATTCCTAGGCTCCTGAAACTCCAACTACAGGGGATCTGACGCCCTCTTCTGGCCTCTGTGTGCACCTACATGTACACATATGTGCTT
The DNA here is from genome assembly GCF_049852395.1 of Peromyscus maniculatus bairdii. NCBI lineage: Eukaryota > Metazoa > Chordata > Mammalia > Rodentia > Cricetidae > Peromyscus > Peromyscus maniculatus. The sequence goes on from NC_134858.1 coordinate 67,025,540, forward strand.
CCCCATACTTAGAAAATGTAAAATAGATCTTTAAAAATTCAAATGTGCTTGGCAATCCAAGATGCTCGTCTTTGTCAAGGGAATAGTTTCACTATTGTGATTTTAGTCTTGTACAGCAACAGTACCAGGAACCATAAAAGTGAGACTGAACCATGTAAGTGATGGCGCAGTCGTTAAGGGTACCTGCTGCTCTTGTAGAGGGGCTGGGTTTGACCCAGCTGTGACTGTTGGACAGATCACAACCATCTAGAACTCCAGCTCCAGGGATCTTGTACTCTTTCCTGGCCTCCAGAGGAAACCCTTACACACACACACACACACACACACACACACACACACACACACACACTTAAAAATAGAAATCAATTAAAAAAAAAACCAACCACATAAGTGCCAGAAAAATGTGGTCTATATTTTTTATAATGGTAACATTGCCAAGGAACTTAACTTAAATGATCAATTTGACTTCCAGGGCAAGGGGACTCGTGACAAGGTCCTGATTAGGATCATGGTCTCCCGCAGTGAAGTGGACATGTTGAAGATCAGATCTGAATTCAAGAGGAAATATGGCAAGTCCCTGTACTACTACATCCAGGTAAAGCCTGTGGCACTGGGCTGGCTCTGCCAGACATGATCTGTGTGTGTATGTGCGTGGGGGTGGGGGGGGTGGGGGGGTGGAGGGATGGGGGGACGTGGAGGTAGCCAGAGAGAGCAGTGGCAGAGTGGTGATGACCTCTCTGTTTTCTCATTTTGTTGACAATAGATGCGAGGCACCATGTATCAGGGGTTAATACTTGAGGGCAAGCTTCATGATTTGTCATGGACTCTAAGGTTCAGAGCAGGATTATACATTCCTCTCGTGTCACCATACAGCGGTCATTGGTGTTGATGGTGCCGATCCGACAAGACTCAGGGACAATCTAAGAGACTTTGAAGTCCAAAGACATTTTGTACTCTGTGATACTGCTGCTTCTCGAAGATCCTCGGGAAGACCTAGGAGGGTGTCACTCACGGCTCTCACCCCTTTCAGCCTAGTGGCTGTGCATTTTGGAAGGATGGCAGAGTTCTCATGTTCCCACTGTGCTTAGCTCCCACAGGATTTATTATGGGATGGAGCTTAGGCCTTGCATATGCTAAGCAAACACTCCACTACTGAGCTAGCATCCCCAGCTTTTTAATTAAAAAATATATTTTTGATATGTGTGTCTGTGTGGGTGTGGGTTTGGGTGTGCAGGGGCGTGTGAAGGTCAGTGGTCAACCTCTGGTACATTTTCTCAGGGACTGTCCACCTTGTTTGTTGAGACAGGGTTTCTCACTGAGACTTGGGGCTCACTGACTGAATGAGGCTGGCTGGCTAGTGAACCCCAGAGATCCTCCCGTCTCTGCTCCCCAGTGCTGGGATTCCAGTGTGCATCACCAGCCCTGGCTTTTTAAGATGGGGGATTGAACTCAGGCCCTCAAGCTTGTGTGGAAAGCACCTTACAGATTAAACTATCTCCATCCTTTTTCACTTTGAGAAGAGTTCTTACTAAGATGTCTGAGCTGGCCTTGAACTTGTGATCCTCCTGCCTCCTTCTCCCAGGTCACTAAGCTTATGGACATGCACTACCAGGGCAGTCTGCCAGTTCCCCTTTCTAAAAGATCCTGACATTTCCATACCTGTCATTATCTATGGTCACCAGGGACAACTGTAGAGAGAGTCAGTGTGTCCAGGCTTCTTAGGTTAAAGCCGGGGACAGTTAGACTCTTAGAAATTATTCCTTCACTTCACTAGTCATTTTCATGTGACCGAAGAGCAGCCGCTGGGGCTCCACCCCATCCTCTGCAGAAGGGTGAGGGTGCAGGAGAAAAGGGGGGGATGCGGAGGACTCCCCACAGGAACCAGAGTGTGGGGTACATCCTCCACCCTTGTAGTCATGGTAGGACTCCAAGTGCCATTTCCCACTGCCCGTCCTCTGGAGGACCAGGGCCTTGGCACACTGTGCAGGCCTGCAACATCACCATGGCACGCCAAGGTGTGGCAGGCTGCCGTGGAGTCCGTTCTCTTTTTCTGACACGACCATTCTTTTCTCTTTCTGGCCCCTTGTAGCAAGACACCAAGGGTGACTACCAGAAGGCACTGCTGTACCTGTGCGGTGGAGATGACTGAAGGGTTCGGCATGGTGGATCACGCAGAAGTGGCGCTGCCTGTGCCCCCCCGACCTAATGATCCAGAGAATCGTTAATGGACCCGGAGCTCCTCCCTGTGAAGATGACCATAGAGACCCTCTCCCCATCTTAGCTGCCTTAGCATAGCCTGGCTTTCCCCTCATGCTCTCCCTTATGCCAAAGACAGGAACATTCCGGGGAGTTGGCTGTACCGTTTGTGATGCGAGACACGTCACCTCTTATGTACTGTGGCGTGAATAAACCATTTTTACTTTAGAAACAAGAACGCCGTGGCCGTCGCTTCCTTGGGATTTGATTGTTCACCCAGGGAGGCTGCCCCTAGAGGAAGAACGTTCTAGAACTGAGCTCCCTCCTCTGGTAGTCACTATACAGACGCGGCTTTTAAAATGACGGGTGAACTTAAATCACACTCAGTTCAAAATCAAGCTCTTAGGCAAGGACTCTAGCACCCACCTGGTTCTGTGAGTCCTTTTCCTTGGGGACAGCAAACATTTTATTCACACAGATAAACACTGACGACACACCATGAACGGAATGATTCCATCCCAGGCTCACTTGGTGAACCAGAGCTGAACCCTAGTTCTCAAGAGAGCACGGGTCAGGGGTCACTGACAGGGGCATGGGCAACTGAACAGTGGATTCATCAGTGAAGAAAATGTCCCTCCCAGCACAATTATTTGTCTTATATATCCTCACATGGGGGCAGGGTGGGCGATACACTTCTCCCCACACTAACCTGGCAACACACTAATGCGTACATCCTGGAGGAGGGGGAGGGGTCACAAGCCTCTCCCTGCTTCACCGTGGCCTGTTACTGAGCGGGGCATCACAGCTGCTGAGAGTTCAAGTGGACGAAGGTCCAGCCATGTTTGGAAGACAGTGTCCTACAACACAGGTGTGCAGGAGCCCTGGGTTTGATTCTTAGCACCACAATAAAGAGTCGATTACCAATTCAGGCACGCTGTCCATATTTCAAAAGCTCAGTTCTCACTTCTGGTGGAAATAGAACATTGGTACTCTAATGGAAGCTCCTTTGGGGTTACTCCACATGTCTATAGGTGAGGGGGCCGGGGGGGCAAGGTCCCAGTGAAGCAGATGGAAGCCAGTATCTGAGGTTCTGGCCACAAACTGGGAAGAAGTCTGAGATGGGGTGGGATAGTCTGGGTTTTCTTTGGCTGTTGTGGTGGGTTTGTTTGTTTTTTTGCTACTTTTAAGGAACTTATTTTTATGTTTAATTGTGTGTGTGTGTGTGTGTGTGTGTGCGTGCGCGCGCGCGCGCGTGCGTGCGCGTGCGCCTGTGTGGATGTATGTGCATGTGAGTGCAGGTGCCTGAAGAGGCCAGGAGAAGGCATCCCCTGGAGCTGGAGTTACAGGCAGTTGGGAGCCACCTGGTGGAGGTGCTAGGAACTGAACTCAGGTCTTCAGCAAAAGCAGCATGTGCTCTCAACCTCTGAGCCATCTCTCCAGTCCCTTTCATTGTTTGTTTGTTTATTTATTTTATAGAGTCTCTAGTAATTCAGGAAGCCTCATGTGGCCCCAAACTCACTCTGCTGCTGAGGATGACTCTCTGCCTCCAATTCCCGCGTGCTGGGATTACAGGCCTGTGCCACCATGCCCGATGTATGCAAGGCTGGGGATTGAACCCAGGTCTTCCTATATGCTAGCAGGCACTCTCCTACAGAGCTGAATCCCCAGCCTGGAGTCTGTAGCCAATGTTGCAAATATCTCTGGAAGTCGCTAGACTTACAAAAATAAATTGCACTCAATCACGACCTTAAGAACCTGCCTGCCAGGAAGTCAGGCTTCAGCAAGTGTGCTTATCCAGCAGGGCTAGGCGCGCGCCAGAGCAGATCGGGAGTATGGGGAGGAAGACAACTTCTTTCTAGGAAGGACTGAGGTAGATGGCAGCGGGAAGGGAACATGTGATCTGGGCCCTAAAGTCCCCGATGAGGTTTTACAGCGAGGAGGAGGCCCTCCACACAGATTCCAGTAGCTCATCCATTGATGGACAGGCCATTCATACAACTGGTAAAAGTCCAGCTGCAACCCAATAAATGGTTCACTTCTGCTGCCACTTGATAAAGTCAGTGACAGAGACCAGGAGGCAGAAGAGCAAGCTCTATTCAGTTGACCAAAGAATGGAAGAGTGAGAGCCTGTGCCGGCTCAGTTCCAGGGGAAAGGAGTTACAGAGAGAGGGGAATATTGACTATTCATGTCTAGACCTTCCCCAGTATCAGTCAGGGTCGGTCCTCTAGAGGGACAGAACCGACAGAATTAATTTATATTTAAAAATAAATAAATTTAAAGACTTACTAAATCAGCTTATGCAACAGAGTCTAAATGGTCCCACAGACGTCTCACACCTGAAAGATCCCAAACCTGGTAGTTGTTCAGTCTATGGGACTGGGTGCCTTGGCAGATTCAATATGGCACTAGAGGCCTGGAGGGTTCCTGGAGAGCTGCTGGTCATCAGCTGGAAGTCTAGAAAAGCTGGCTTTAGTGTCAGTGAAGGCATCATCATCATCATCATCATCATCATCATCATCACCACCATCTGGCTCTAGTGTCAGTGAAGGGATCACAGCATCAGCATCACTATCATCATCATCACCACCACCAGCAGCAGCAGAAGCATGGGGTAAACGAACTTTGTCTAGAAAGGCCAAGCAGTCAAGAGCTGATGACCTTCCTTTTCCCATCTCCTTTTTGGTCTGGGTTGCTACCAGAAGGTGCTGCCCACACGTGGACCTTCTCACATTAATTAAAGCAATCAAGAGACCCCCCCCCCAGATTCTAATAGGTCAACCTGTTCCAGATGGTTTCTACATTGATGTTTCTACTCAGCTGAGTCCAAGTGGTGGCAAGTCGACATTTAAAACCAACCACATACCCCCCTACTGGGGGGGTCACACCTAGGTCTCCATGCATGCTAAGCAAATACTCTACCGCTGACCACTGAGCTACCTGCCCACCGACTTCTCTCCATAATTCCTTTATGCTTCCTCTCTGTGCGTCTGTCATGGCTTTGTGCTCTCCTTCATGGAGGCTTGTGGGTGTCTACAGCCCAAAGGTTAAGGCCACAGAGGAGACGGACAAATGTGAAGACAGATGTCAGAAGCCTTTCTCATGTGTTCCTGTCACCTATGGGACCTCTGCAGGTCTCGGGGAGAGATCAATGTTTTCAGCGAGAGTGGCCCGAGAGTCCCCAGAAAATAACCTAGGTAATTGTTTTCATAGTCAGACCAGCTCTCTACGCAAGGCCGGGGGGAGGCAAATGATGTATTGTCTAGCCGTATGGCCTTCAGCATTGATGGCTTTCTAAAATTTATTTTGAAGCTTTCACACGAATACATTGTATGTAGGTATCCTTCTCATGCCTCCTACATCCCACCTGTCTTCCTCCCTCCCCCTTCCTGACCCCCTTCCTCCCCCGACAGTTTCACACCTACTCTCATTTAATAGATGCACACATGGTTTTTGGCGAATGTCTAACATCTAGGAGCCACAAATGAGAGACAACCATCAATATGAAAAAACAAATGGCATTTGTCTTTTCTCAGACTGGCTTGGTTCACTTAACATGGTCATCTCCTCTTGCATTTATTTTCCTGCAAATGGCATGACTTTGCTCTCTTTTTATGGCCGGGGAAAACAAGTCACTGTGTATGTAAACCACATTCCCTTATCCATTCTCCTATATCTGGACACCTGGGTTATTGCCATAGTTTCCTCATGTGACTAGTGCTGGAGTCAACGCTGATGTGCAAGGATCTCTGGAATACACTGACTCGGAGTATTTGGGGTGAACAGCTTGGAGTGGTAGGGCAGGGCACGTGGAAGATCTGTTGTTAATATTTTTGAGGACCTCACTGACTTCCACGGTGACTCTGGATTAGTTTACAATCCTACCAGCCCAAATCTATGATTTTTTTTTTAGTTCACTAAGAGCAAAGAAAGTAAGGGTTTATTTAGATTTCGCTTTGGTAACACAATAGCTAGCTATACAACCAGGAGGATTCAGTGTGTTCTTCTCCCCACCCCCGCTCCGCTGTCTGGCCAGCTAGCAGCCTTCCCTAGAGTCGGTGGTCTCTGGCAGGTCCTTTCATGAATGGACTGTGTAAGATAAGCATGTGTGTTTTTATATTTCCACCCGTGCTCACACATGTGGGGGCACCCTGGGCATAGGCTGCTGGCCCAGGGTCCCGTTGAAAGCAGCTTATATCAGTACTGTCTCCAAACAGAAGGTGCCCCCCCCCAAACCCCTACTGTACTTTCCTTCCAGAAGACACCTGTCTGCCAAAGGTTGTGTGCCAGATAGTCTGCAGGCTCAGAACGGGTGTGTGAGATGAGCCGTGGACAGAAGCGGGGAGTCTGGAAATATGGACGCCACCTGCTCTGCTCCGGGAATTCAATTAAAGCAGTGACGGCAGCTGGAACTATGTTGAGCAAACCAAACGGGTCTGTGAGCTGATTGGCTTGCTACCATGACCCCTGGGCACACTTGAGATGGAAATTCAGATGGAGTGTGGCTCCCGGGGCATGAGGGGCCCATAAAGCACCTCTAAGGCCACTAAGATATCTTACCAATGACAGGTTACACAAACCTAAGCTGTTTGACCAAATAATCTCCCAGCACATTAGGATCAGAGCCCAGAATCCCCAAATCCACTCCTCCGTGTGCTTAGGGGCAGAGTTCAAGGAAATGCATAAGAAGTGGGACCTCTCTCTTTAACCCCAAATTATTGTGCTGAACTGAGAGGGCCGGGCAGAGGCTGCCACGACAGTGTTTCCTTCCAAGTGTTCAGCTTGCTCACTCGCCCGCCCGCTCTACTCTCTCCAGAAAATGAGCTTCAGGCTGCGAGGGGGTGGGGGTGGGGGTGGGGGTGGGGGTGGGGGTGGGGGTGGGAGGCAGCAGGACGAAGGGAAGGCCAGACTCAGAGGGACCTGAACACCATGGCCTCTAGTCTGCTGGCCCTGCCCCTCCTGCAGGTGTGAGGGAAACTCCAAAAGGCAGACTGACTAGGAAGGGTGCCCGAGAACTGGTGGAAACCTGCTTGCTTCCTTCTGTTGTGAGCCGTGGTTGTCTGGTGTCTCCCAAAATCCACAGTTAAGGCTGTTGGAGTTCTGTCTCCATTTCTTCCGGATTCTAGCCTGTTCTCCTCAGTCAGCGTGCCCAAAGCATCTCTTGAAGCAAAAGCCACTGTCTGGAGATTGGCATACTCTCTCAAACAATTTCATTTTGCAAAGAAATGGGGAAAGATGTCAGGTGGTGTCAGTTCTACCGCTGTGACATAACACAAGGACCCAAAAGCAAGTCGGTGGGGAAAGGGTCTATTTGGCTTACACTTACTTCTACGTTGCTGTTCATCGCCAAAGGAAGTCAGGACAGGAACTCAAACAGGGCAGGATCCTGGAGGCAGGAGCTGATGGAGAGGCCAGAGAGGAGTGCTGCTTACTGGCTTGCTTCCCCTGGCTGGCTCAGTCTGCTTTCTTAGAGAACCCAGGACCACCAGCCCAGGGACCACCAGACCAGGGACCACCAGCCCAGGGACCACCAGCCCAGCGACCACCCAGCCCAGGGACCACCAGCCCAGGGACCACCCAGCCCAGGGACCACCAGCTCAGGGACCACCAGCCCAGGGACCACCCACTATGAGCTAGGCCCTTCTCCATTGATCACTAATTGAGAAAATGCCTTACAGCCGGATCTCATGGAGGCATGTAACCATGGAAATGTGCTGTACTCTGACCATGTGAGTAAGTACATGCGTTCCTCCCCCACCCCCCACCCCCACCCCGGCCTGTAGGTGGGCCAGGGCAGTCATGTTACACAACTTAACATGCTCTTTTTTTTTGGTTTTTTCGAGACAGGGTTTCTCTGTGTAGCTTTGCGCCTTTCCTGGGACTCACTTGGTAGCCCAGGCTGGCCTCGAACTCACAGAGATCCGCCTGGCTCTGCCTCCCGAGTGCTGGGATTAAAGGCGTGCGCCACCGCCGCCTGGCCACTTACCGTGCTCTTTATGTTAAAATCCACATACATGTATTCACCCATGAAGTTGTGCAGCACACAACCTGAGTGTCCAGACATGATAGGTCTATCCTGTAATCCCAAAGTATGTATGAGATGGTCTGTTAGGAACCCCCACCCTCCGCTTCTGGGAACTAGGCTTCCAGATTAAAAAGCAAAAAAACAAACAAACAAAAAAAACCAAACAAAAACAAAAAACAAAACAAAAAAAAACCCAAACCAACACACACATACACACACACACACACACACACACACAAAACCCACAAAAAACAAAACAACAACAACAAAAAACAAGGCAAGGGATGGACTGGAGGGTGATCGCCCTAGCGTTCACAAAGCCCTGGGCTTGATTCCTAGTGCTGTGTACACTGGGCACATCTGTAACAGCACTTAGATTCCTAGTGCTGTGCACACTGGGCAGGAGGACTCGAAGTTCAAGATCATTGTTAGCTTCATGGAGAGCTCAAGGTGAGCCTGGGCTAAACGTGAAATAAGACAATAAAATAAGATACATAAAAGGCAAGAGACAAATCTTAGCCAGCAGCTGCTGATGGGGAGACCCTGAAGGTCCTATTTCCCCTTGGCTTCTTCATCACTGGGCAATGGGCACATGATGACGTGTAAGAGTCTTCATCAGAATGTGTAGTTCCCAGCATGCTGATTATTAGTAGCGATAACTAAAGCGGCGGGGCGGGGGGTGGGGGGGTGGGGGGGGTGGGGGGGTGGGGGGCGGGACCAGGCTTATAAAGTAGGTAGCTTGCTGCATTTAGCAAGAAAAATGATTTGAGGACAATAATCCTTTAAATCCTCCAGTGTCTAGACTTCTTTCCATGGCTTGATATATAGCTTATTTCTTTCACACACACACACCCTTTCTACCAATGACCAAATTGAAAACTCTGGTGTAAGCAAGAAAGAGGGAGGAGAGAGGGAAGGGGAGGGAAGGGGAAGGGAACAGAGGAGAAGCGGGGAAGGGCAGGGAGCACTTTGAAACATCTCATAGCAATGAGGCAGAACATGCCATAGCCATCAAGTCCAAGCTGCTGGTTCTCTTTATTGAGAAAAGCCTGTTGCCTGATTTCTTTTACTCACATACATTTGAGCAAGCCAAGTTTATAGAGATGACTTATCTCATTACGTTAGAAGGGTGACTTGCTATCTCAGCATCTATAAGCAATCTGAACCGACGTTGCCCCGTGAAGAAAAGCTTTTGTAAATATATGCGAAAGACGCCATCTCGTCAGGCGTTAAGTTAGAGGTGCCCCGGAAAAAAATATTACATTTGTGCATTCAATTAGCTTGATTGTGGCTGGAATTTTGTCCACGGAAGGCAGCATTTCTGTAGAAAGACTGAAGCATCCCCTAAGTCAGCAGGTTTCCTGGGAGAGAGAAGCACACTCTCCCCCTCCAATGCCCTCTTTTGCATTTGTGCTGGTCCCAGCCATGCATTCCTAATCAGAATGCTTAGCCTAGTTCTTACGCTAGAGTGAGGGGGCGAGTGAGCCAGCAGCCACTTTCTATAGGCATCCTGGTGGTGGTACACATGTGTGTGGGCAATCTTCGGCTCCGACAGCTGTGTTGGGTTCTGAGCAAAATTGGGGCATGGTCAGGAATGGGTGTGAGTCCCCTCAACCGCTGTCCTGGATGATCTCCTTTCAGGGTCATCAGGATGCTGTTTAAGTCTTAGATGCCTGGCATGGTGGCACACATCTGAAATCCCAGCACTCAGGGGGGTTAGGCAGGAGAATCCTGAGTGCCAGGGCAGCCTGGGCCAAACAATGAGTTCAAGGCTAGCCTGAACTACAATGAAACTCTGTCTAAAAAACCAACAAAGAGGAGGAGCTGGGATTATGGCTCTGGGGTAGATCGCTCAACTAAGGTTATAAGGACCTGGTTTTGGCCCCTGGTTCTGAGAAAACCAAACTACAACTACGAACACTGCGTTTGGTTTGGTTTGGCTGGCTGGCCAGTTCTGGTTTTATTTCTGTTGCTGTGATAAAATACCCAGACAAAAGGCAACTTTGGGAAGAGAGGGGTTTATTTAAGTTCCAAATTAGAGGTCAACATGGTGGGGATGTCAAGTCAGGGACTTCAGAAAGCTAACCATACCATGTCCACAGCTCAGAGCAGAGAGCAATGAACGTAAACATGCTCGCGTGCTTGCTCATTCTTTTCTTGCTTTCTCTATTCTTACACTGTTTTGAGGTTATTTGCCTAGGGAACAGTGCTGCCCAGAGTGGGCTGGGTCTTCCCACATTGATTAATGTAATTGAGCCTACCCCCCCTCCCATAGATGTACTCACAGGCTCTAACATAATCTAGATTATCTCTCACTGAGACTCTCTTCCCGGGTGATTCTAGGTTGAATCAAGTTGATAATTAAAATGAACCATCACACACCCTGAACACTTTTCCCAGAGCCGAGTTAACATGGTTGGCCTTATCTTGAAACTTGGCATGAAAGCATTGTCTTTAATCAATGGAATGTGAAGAAATAGAGGGAAGTTGGGGTACAAGAGAGTTTCTTGGGCTTCTGAAACCACAGTGAAGTAATGCATCATTTAATGGCGGGGCTAATGGATTTGTTACTTCCGTCCCTGCTGTGACAAAATGTCTGAGGAAAGTGAAAGAGAAGACAGGTTGGTGGGAAGGTGTGGTGGCAGGGGCTGTTTGTTTTCTGCTCTTTTTCGAGGGGGCCCGCTGCCCAGCTCCCCAATAAATCACACACGGAGGCTTATTCTTAATTATAAATGCTCGGCCTTAGTTTGGCTCGTTTCTCACCAGCTTTTCTTAACCTAAATGAACCCCATCTAGGTTTTACCTCTGGGCTTTTCCTATTCTCTTCTGTAAATCTTACCCTTACTCCATGGTTGGCTGTGTAGCTGGGTGGTTGGTCCCTGGTGTCCTCCCACTTCTCTGGCTCCTTCTCCTCCAGATTTCTTCTATATATTCTCTCTGCCTGCCAGCCCCACCTATTTCTCTTTCCTGCTTCACTATTGACTGTTCAGCTCTGTATTAGACCATCAGGTGTTTTAGACAGGCAAGGTATCACAGGTTCACAGAGTTAAACAAATGAAACATAAACAAAAGTAACACACCTTAAAATAATATTCCCCAACAGGCAGGAGCTTGAAGCCGCTGGAAACATCACATGGGGGTGGGGGAGGAGAGGAGAGGAGAGGAGAGGAGAGAGAAAGAGAGAGAGAGAGAATGGATGCTGGTGCCCAGCTCACTTTTTCCTTTATATTCAGTTTGAGATCGCAGCCTAGGGAACAGAGTGCCATAGAGTGCCACCAACTTCAGTGAACTTCATGTAGATTATCCCTGGCAGACATCCCCAAACAAAGGTTTACATGGTGCTTCTAAATCAAATCAAGTTAACAATAAAGATTAACCATCATTGGGCTTAGAGACGGCTCGGTGGTTAGAGGCACTGGCTGTTCTTGTAGAGGACTGGGATTTGACTCCCAGCGCTCACATCCAGGGGCTCCAGCACCCTCTTCTGGCCTCCTGAGGTACCAGGCATGCACATGGTGCACATGTATACATGAAGCTAAAACACTCATACACATAAAATAATAAGATAATTCTAAAAATTATTTGAAAGATTAATCGTTAGGGTGTCTGCCAGGGCTGGACTCTGGTCCACATATGGTCCCACATATGGTGCCAGAACGTGGAACTTAGGTATGGAGGATAAAGAGAAGGAACACCATGGGTTAAGGGAGCATGCTTGGAATTAATTGAGTGTGATGATATTCATGCGGGGGGGGGGGGGGGAGGGGATGGGAGCAGCGGCTGAGACCTGCGGGGCATCATTGAGTCACAGGCAGTAGATGCGGAGAGAGCCAGAGCCAGATGAGCAGCAGGGGTCTGCGTGCTTTCTGCCATGAGGAGCCTCGGTGAGGAGAGTGCAGTCAGCCAGGGTGCTTGTGAGAGCCCTGGACTGATAGGCCTAGAGGCTATGCTCAACCTTGAGGAGCCCGGCAGAGCCCCTGTGGGAGAGGCGAACAGCGGGCAGCAGCGGCTGAGTATTGACCCAGGGCCCTCCCGAAACTGTCCTGTGATTCTGTCTTTCTTATCGTCTCTTTCTATCTTTCTACCTAATATCTCCTCATTCCTCTCTCCTCCACCCAAGAACCCTTCGAAAGGTGGAAGCAGGTCGGAGCTGTACTCCGGCGGACCCTCACATCAGGAATGTTAAAGGAAATGCACATTAGATGAGTTTTGTCACAGCGAACACCACAGAGGCTACAAACCAAGACAGCGTACAATGTCACTAGGTGATATATAATCTTATAGATCACCACTAGATAGGACCACAATGTCATTTTAGGATATGTGGCTGTGTCTAGGATGATTATCTGCTCTCCTTCAGCAGACCCTCTTCCATGGCTGATCTGTAGGCAAAGCAGACACTGAGAAATCAGCCAGGAAGAAACCTACCAGTCAAATCTGACTGTGGGGGTGACTGTTGCTTTTAAATGGTAGGAACGTCCTTAGCTATAACCCATTACAGCTCAAGGCTATTTACTATCAAGGTGTGTGTGTGTGTGTGTGTGTGTGTGTGTGTGTGTGTGTGTGTGTGTGTGTGTGTGATGTCTACCCACAGTCCCAGCTGCTCAAGAGGCTGAGGCAGGAGGGTCACTTGAGCCTAAGAGTTCAAGGCCAGCCAGCCTGTGCAGTATAAGAAGACCCGGCTTCAGAAAAGAAACAAAACAAAGTTATAAAATTCAAGGAGTAGGGGCTGGAGAGATGGCTCTGAGGTTAGGAGCACTGGCTGCTCTTGCAGAGGACCCGGGTTCAATTCCCAGCACCCACATGGTGACTCATAACCAACTGTAGCTGCAGTTTCAGGGGATCCAACAGGCTTCCATGTGGTGACAGACACACGTGCAAAGGAAACACTCATGCACACTAAATCAGATTGAGGTACTTTTAAAGTTTTAAGGTGTGGAAAGGAGCTGGGAAAGAAGTAGACAAATGTCTTAGGACGGTGCCCTCAGGGAATTCAAAGTTCCCCGTGGGTCCTTGAGCTTGGGAGAACATCTGGGTTTGACCTGAAATGTCCTTCACAAGCTCACTTCACTGACTCCTGGCTCCCAGTTTGGGGTGGTAATTTGAAGGCTGTGAGATCTGCTGGGGTTGGGGTGTAAGGCTCTGCAGCTGGCCTTTGGAGATGATTCCTGGCCCCAGATTCCCTTCCCTCCCTCTGCTTTCAGTTTTCCACGATGTCAATCTCTCCACGCCACGTTCCCACAGCCATAAACATCCCCATGCCTCCCCACTCTGGCAGACTGAGGCCCTCTGAAACCGTGAGCCGGAATAAAGCCGACCCTGGGCGATACTTTGTCTGGGGGCCTGGGAAAGGAACATGAACAATGCCATCACCTTTGCCATGATTTGTTGAATTCATGTATGACAAGGAAGGCTTTTTTTTTTTTTTTTTTTTTTTTTTGCTTTTCGAGACAGTGTTTCTCTGTAGCTTTGGAGCCTGTTCTGGAACTCACTCTGTAGACCAGGCTGGCCTCGTACTCACAGAGATCCACCTGCCTCTGCCTCCCAAGTGCTGGGAATAAAGGCATGTGCCACCACTGCCTGGCTGACAAGGAAGGCTTTTAAAGTCTGGGCTTAATGCAAGCCTTGTTTCTTGCTTACTCGTTCACTGTAAACACACATATATCAGCACACAGAGACTAGAATACATAAACATACAAATGCACACCACAGAACATACGTATACATGCAAACTCACACACCAGAACATGCACACACATGCAAATACTCACCAACACACATAAACGTGCACACACTAACATACCCGTACTCACACAGGAAAACAGACCTCAAATGCACGTATTGCAAACCCACACACATACATACAAACCCACACCAACCAACCCCCCCCAACACACACACACACACACACACACACACACACACACACACACACACACACACACACACGCTCGATCTCTCACATCTAATTTTGTCCCAAGGCTGGACATTCCCTCAGAACATTGCCAACTCTTTTGCCAGAACTTCAGGGTGCTCATGTTCTGGGAGGTAGATCAGATTGTTATAAATGTGTTATCAGGACACTAAGCACAGAGGCACGTGAAACCATCTCTAGAGTTCACAATTCCATCTGTCTCTGCTTGGAGAAGGAGAGAATTTACAGTAAGGCAGAGTGCCACCTTGTGGAGAAGTGGAGCATGACCACATCCACTGGTCCGCTGAAGATTTGAGGGCTACTTACTGATCAAGGGACTTTCTTCAGATTTTATAAACAAAGTCTGTGGACTTTTCGTAAGTGACTTAAACTTGTTCCTAATAACTATGAAGTCAGTCTCTAAAGCCTGCTGTGGTTCTAAGGGCAAACCTCCCATGATCAGGTCTTTACATTCTGTAATTCCGTTAAGAACTGAGGCTGGCATGAACAGGCATGGAATGAGTTCCAGAAATTTCCAGAGAGGACGCTTTACCTTCAACATTGCATGGGGGTGGGGTGGGGGTCCTTAGTGGTTTTCTAATGCTGTTCCTCTTATCTTAAAAAATATGGTTATTATTATAAAGAAAGAGTCTGTGTAAGACATTCATTGCATAAACTGGAAGATCTGAGTTATGCCTCAGAATTAAAAATAAGAATGTGGGTGTGGTGCACACACTTGTAATCCCAGTTCTGGGAAGGTGGAGACAGGTAAAGACAGGCAGATCTCTGGGGCTTGCCGGCCTACCAGCTGATGTAATCAGTGAGCTTCAGGCCACAGAGAGGACCCCCCCCCCCCCCCCCCCCCCGTCTCAATAAGCAAGGGGCCAGTGCCTTCTGAGGAGTGCCACTCAAGGTCATCCTGGGTGTCCCAGACAGGCATGTACCCACATGTGCACGCTCACCTTCATCTTTCATGGACATGGGGGATGGGGGCGGGGCGGGGGGGAAGAACCAGGGCAGGCCAGTTTGTGGCTTTTCTTCCTGACCTTGGTTCAGCTCCTACCCACCTTTGGCCTTTTTTGTATTTCTTATTTTTTCTTCGATACGGATTCTCACCATTTAGTTCACAGTTCTCCTCCTTAGCCCCCCAAGTGCTTGGATTACAGGCATGACCCACATGTTCAACTGTATTTTTTAAATTAAAAAAATTAATCTGGGTGTGTATGTGTGTTCACACATGCCACAGTGAATGTGTGTGTGGGGAAGGCAGAGACAACCTATGGGAGTTGTTCTCTGTGTGCATTCTGGGGATTGAACCCGGGTCGTCAGGCTTGCTAGCAAGTGCCTTTACCCACTAAGGCATTTCACTGGCCCGCAACTGTTCCGTTTTTAAAACCTGTAAAATGACAAGTTTGAAGGCTATAGTTTCAAGTCTTTTTGAGATCTAAAATTTTATGTGTCTGGGAGGAGTCCTGGGGCTGGAAGGATAGCTCAGTTGGTAAACGGTCTGCCTGGCACGCACCAAACCTTGGGTTCACGCAGTGAACCTTGTAGCACCCACATATTCTAGTATGGCCCAGCCCTGTGATCCCAGCACTCAGGAGATGGGGGCAGAAAGATCAGAAGTTCAAGGTCATCCTTGGCTACTTAGTGAGTTTGAGACCCTGCCTCAAAAAAAAAGTCATTGAGCTTTTAATGCTTTCTTATAATTATAAGTAGTAATTTCTTATAGAAATAAAAACATTGTTGCCGGGCGGTGGTGGCGCACGCCTTTAATCCCAGCACTCAGGAGGCAGAGCCAGGCAGATCTCTGTGAGTTCGAGGCCAGCCTGGGCTACCAAGTGAGCTCCAGGAAAGGCACAAAGCTACGCAGAGAAACCCTGTCTTGAAAAACCAAAAAAAAAAAAAAAAAAAAGGAATTTTGTCCTGGAAGAGGTGGGAATGGAGGGTAGGCTGGGGGTAAGGGGAGGGGGTGGGAGGGGGGAGAATAGGGGAACCCATGGCTGATATGTAGAACTGAATGGTATTGTAAAATAATATATATATATATATATATATATATATATATATATATATATATATATATATAATTTACGTTTTACATAGTTAACAAACTATGAAAACAGTCTATTATAACAGCTTCTTTTTCTTTCTTTCGAGACAGGGTTTCTCTGTGTAACAGTCCTGACTGTCCTGAAAAACTCACTCTGTAGACCAGGCTGGCCTCGAACTCACAGAGATCCACCTGCCTCTGCCTCTGTATTGTATGTTGTGATTGAAGGTGTGTGCCACCACCACCACAGGGCATAACACACTCTTTCAATATTTTTTTTTCTCGCTGGAATTCTCACATCCCAATGTGAGAGGGTTTCACGGAGAAACCACATTTCAGACAAGGACAGTGACCGCTGAGAGCTTATCCAGGGAGGCCATGTCTTCACAGCGTACTGGGGGCCTCAGGCGAGGACACTGACGTTGTCCAGCCTACCAGCAGTAGTTCTAGCTGAATCCCGCCACTGGTGTCTGACGGTGATGCTGAGTCAGGGTATAGGAGGCATCTCTCCAGCGCTGGAGGACACTTGGGGTGGGTGCAAACGTGCTCTGTTTTCAAACCACTTTCTGCTCTGTGGAAATTTTGTATGTGCATTTTAAGTGTTCACATACATTTAAGAATTCTCACACATATCTGTTTGATTCAGTGAGACACATTTTATGATATTTTTGGAAAACAGAGGAGGAGCCCAATGGCTTGCTTGTTATGGGGATAACTAATTTGCTTTCTGGTTGGTTGACGCTCTTTTCAAGATAGAGCCATGCCTGGTACTGTAAACCAGGTCAAGAGCCCGTGGCTGGGGAAGGCAAACGAGGGTGGTGGTGGCACAGTACTATTGTTCTGATAAACAAATGCAGTATCAAAGCCCCCTCTAAATACTTATGTTTATACCCATCGATGCTACTCCAAAAATAAATGTGGGATAGGAGTTGCGTTGGTGAAGCCTGGCCACAAGAGGGCGCTCCAACAAAACATCTCAACTCAAAAGTCTCAGTCAAACGATCCGGTTTCTACAGTTTCTGGCTGGTTATTTAATGAACAACCTTCATATCATAAATATTGTTTCAAACAAAAACCATCTAATTCTTTTAAGAGGTTGGGAGACTGGTCAGCGAGCCCTGCGTGGGAGTCAAACTACTTTGATGAGCTGAAAGGATTTTGCAATTCCTCCCCCGCTTTAAAAAAGAAAAGGGCAAGCGCTTTGCAAATCTTTAACCACAGAACAACACAATACAAACTCGAAGCACATTGACAGAAATTCCGTTTTCAGAGAAGACTTTTGTAGATTATCTCTTGAAGAATACCAAATGTAAAACTATGATAAAAATATTATAAACAGGGCTGGAGAGATGGCTCAGCGGTTAAGAGCACTGACTGCTCTTCCAGAGGACCTGGGTTCAATTCCCAGCCCCCACATGGCAGCTCACAACTGTCTGTAACTCCAGTTCCAGGGGACCTGGCACTGTCACACAGACACACATGCAGGAAAAACACCCATGCACATAAAATAGAAATCAAGTTTCAAAAAAAATATTAAAAACAAAGCAATCCCTTGCTAACCTTGATAGAACCGTGGTGGAAAATGCTGTTATAGTTTTGGGGGACATGGATAATTGAAAAAGCAGGTGGGCCACAAGTTATATGCTGGTATCTGAAACAAAGACATCCCCCACCCCATTATATATCCTGATGGTTCTTGTGGGCACAATTGTGGAGAATAAACACTCTTTACATCTAAACAGTTTTTACTGATAATAAAATAATTAGAATAATTTATGTCCCCCGGTGCTATTTGGACCATGGCTGTGCTTAGAGGAGGTTAAGCCGGTTATTGACCAGTATCAAGAGGGTCTCCCCTTCCACCTTCTCCGGTGACAGGTTTATACCCAGCTGGCACTTCTACATTTTTAATAGAGAGGAAGAGATTCCGTTTAATTAGGCAGAGTGGCCTGTGTAGTGCAGGTACCGTCAATGAGAAGCAGCAAACACCCGCGAACCACCTTTGAAGTCTCGGCTCCTTTAGGGGCCATTGTGAACCCAGCTCTATGGTGGCCGTGTGGCTTCCGTCCAGAGACTTGATAATTCAGAGCTAAATCTAGGTGAAGTAATTACACACAGCACATGCCCATAGATGTTCAAAGGACTTCTTTTTCCTCCCAAATCAAAGCTCTTCCATCTTGTGTTTGATTGGAGTGTAGAGATTCGGCTACAGAAAATCCACTGTTTTTATAAAATCCTTTCTCTCCTTTTTTTTCTTTCTTTCTTTCAATTTTATCTTCGTGTATTCTGCATGCCGTGTGTGTGTGTGTGTGTGTGTGTGTGTGTGTGTGTGTGTGTGTGGTGTGTGTGTGTGTGTGTGTGTGTGTGTGTGTGTGTGAGGTAACGGGCACGTGTTACTGTCGCAGTGTTTCATGTTCATAATCCCTTCTGAAAATGAGAAATTAATTTTTTTCCCTTCAACTCTAACCTCGGGTAAAAATACCAAATATTTGTGTGCCTCGGATGTACAGCCAAGAAGGCCACCTAAATTAATGAGGTTTCTCGAACGGGTGCTCAGAAATGAATTACCCAGCTTAAGGAGTCGGGGAGACGTCTCGCGATTCTTGAAGCGATCTGCACGGTCCTGGGGAATGAGAGACCGGCTTTGTATTATCGCTGGAGGATTAGTTCTTAGTTCCCGAAAGCTGCTCTATTTATGGGTATCTAAGACGGAGTTAAACTCGGCAAAGGTTATTATGTGTTTGTGTGCGTGTTTTTTTTTTTTTTTTTTTTTTAACCCGCTCTGCGGAAGGTCTATTTCCTGTCACCTTTTTAAAAGTTCCCCTTGGAACCGGGTTCGCAATCTGCATCTGGAGTGAGTCCAGGAAGCTAGGATAATAATCTAATCCCTGCGCAGGCTCCCTGGGCAGAGAGGAAGAAGGATGGGATGCTCCACGCCGGTCCTGAGGAGGTGTCCATCTTGATGGGCTCGCAGCTCACAGATCGCAGCCAAGCTCCTCGGAGGCCTCTTCCCGCGCCCTCCTCCGAGTCGCTAGATAGTAGCACACACTGTAGCAGGCATGGGAATTAAGTCACCCCTAACAGGAGAATACACTAATGTTTGTGGAGAGAACAAGTGTTTGCCCTACTGCGGGGAGAGAGGGGGGGATGGAGTAGAGAAGGCGGGGGTGGGGGTGGGGATGGAGGGGAGGACCCCTGCTTTTAGCTTGGCTTACAGGCCATGTTCCAGGCTCTGGAACATTCTAGGGGTTGCAAATCCATTTTCTTTTCGACTGGGTGCTTGCCTAATTTGTTTTCATTAGGTCACTTGGCTCCTCTCCTGCGTTATGTGTCTGAAATCTTAAGATCAAACAGGACCTAATAAGGTGGGATTTGCACACGTATTGATCAGCAAGCTTCGTCGTGGTGGTGGGGAATTGTATTAGCCGCTCTTCAGAGAAACGAGTCTTGGTTGGGGCTCCTCGAAATTGGAGGGCAGGGAACGGCAAACAGCTCAGAACACAGCGGGTGCAGGGACTTGAAGGATGGAAGGGGTCTGCAGAGTCTGCAGAATGAGCATTGGGGGTGGAAGGGGAGAGGGACTTGCTATCATCGCTGAGGGCTGAGTTCTATTCCCAGGACCCACATAGTGGAGGAGAGGACTGACTCCTTCGAGTCACACACACACACACACACACACACACACACACACACACACACACACACACACACACACTGGCACACAGGCACACCCTCTCCTAAAACAAATTCAGAGTGGAAGATGTTGGCTGGTTTACTGTGCTGGTGTTTTTTCAGGTCCCGGCAGGTTGATGTTGATCCGTATATCTAATTCCGGTCTATTCCAGACATGTAAGCCTCCCAGTTTTGTGGAAGCCTCTGGAAAGAAGGAAGAGGCATTTGCTATAGAGGACGAGCGTGCGACACTTTTGTAAAAGTTCACTTAGGAATCAAAGCACGGTGCGTGTTTCACATATCCTAAAGGACAGTAAAATGGGAAGCAAGCATTTTTGAAGGAGGGACTTAGGTGACACCGAGTTCCATATGGGCAGGGAGGACATCCCTTCCTGGTGGGGATGGGATGGGCTTCAAGGCCGGGTACTCTGCTTTTCCTTACCTTTCACAGATGGGGAAACAGAGGCCCATTGTAACTCGGTGGACTATATAAGACAATGCGAGGAGTGGGCGGGGCACCCATTTGGATTCTGCGGGGCACCCCAGGGAGGCAGCTGCCAGGGGAAGGAAGGCCTGTTTGGGGGACTGGGAAGATAATCAGGATCTCTGAGCCACATCTGCGGACCAGCCGCACCTGGAGCTTGTCAGATGAAGTATCTCGGTCCAGCACAGAGCTGCTGAACTGGAATCTGCATTTTGACACAACCTGTGGGTGATTTCTATGCACAGTAGATTGTGGGAAGCACCAAATTCTACCCCAGCTAGACAGAATTATGGGACAACTTGAAAGTCAGGGTCTGCCGGTGCCCCAACTGCTTCTAAAGCAGCTGCTGCAGAGAATGGCCTGATTAGCCAATGGTGCATTGGTTACAGCTCTCATTGGTGTAACACAACACACGCAACTCAAGGAAGGAAGGAAGGAAGGAAGGAAGGAAGGAAGGAAGGAAGGAAGGAAGGAAGGAAGGAAGGAAGGAAGGAAGGAAGAAGGAAGGAAGGAAGGGCTTGTTTCTACTCCGAGTTTGGAGGTTCAGTCCATCATGGCCTCAGGGGCGGGAAGCAGCTGTTCACATTGCATCTGAAGTCAGGAAGCAGAGAGATGAGCGTCATTGCTCACTCACTTTCTCGTTTTACTCAGTCCAGGCCCCCAGCCCATCAGATGGTGTTGCCAACAGTTAAGTTGGACCCTCCACCCTTGGTCAGCCCAATCTAGAAGCTCCCTCCCACCACCCAGAGATGTGTCTCCTGGAGAGTCTAGATCATGTCAAATTGACAATGTGACTATCACAGAGGGTATGTTAAAATTTTAAAATGCTAAGTGCAAAGAATAAAACCTGTCATCATGAAGACGAGGAACAATGGCGGCACTGTGTGATTCAGGCTCTCTGAAAGGCAACTTGAGAGGAGGTGTCCAGCCTTAAACATGTGTAGATGTCTGGTCTCATACCTCCATGCCTAGGGAGTCACCCTGCACAAGTAGTGAATGAAGGTGAATGGAGATACTGTAATGTTTATGATTGCCAAAATCCCTGGAAGGGGCCCAGAGATTCAACAGTGGAGGGTGGTTCTTAAAGGAACACATGGTATTCTACAGCAGAATACTATGCAGTCATTAAAATGATAAACCAGGGGGACATTAAATGTCCTAGAAAGATGTTAATGCATTTGACTGTTGGTAAGAAAAGCTCGAGTTAAGTGTGCTTCTGTTTAGAAATGTGTGTATTTAGAGGAGTAGAGAACTCTAGCCAAGTGTTAGCAGTTGTTGATAGACAGTACTAATACTTATATGCCCACCCGCACGCAAAAAATATATACGCACCAACCCACACACGTGGAAAATGGGGAGAAAATTTTAATCTACAAAATCGATACTATGGGTTGAATGTAACTTCTAGAATTTCATGCGTTAGACGTTTATGTGATCCTTAGACTCCTATGGTGGTATTTGGAGGTGAAAGTGGGGCTCTGGGAAGTAGTAAGGTGGTGTTGTGAGGTCAGGGCCACTCTATCAGCACTTATGGCTTTGTGAGAACAGACCAGAACCCATCCACTAGCCTTATCTCATGGGATGTCTCTCCACCATGTTACCATGCAGCCAGAAAGCTCTCACCAGCCATCAGGACCACACCCTTGGTTTTTCCAGCCTCTAGAACCATAAACCCCAAAGATTTCTACTCTATAAACTACCCAGAATCTGATATTCTGTTATAGCTACAGAAAATAGACTGAAAATTAGAGATGTGTCTGACATTGAGGGAAAAATATTGAAATACGAATATTTGTTTCTGAGTCTTTGGGGCTGTTTGCTGTTTGCCTCTGAATAGTGGCTTGGGATGACCTTGAAAAACACTGAAGGAAGAGTCCTGGTTTGGTCCATGGTTCATTCACTACCGTAGCTCTATTACCTGATGAATAACAGTGATAGAGACTCAGAACAAGGGCAGCAAGCTCAAGTGTAATAACCACAGTCAAGACTGAGCGCTGAGGCAGCAGAGCCCTTTGCTAGGTTCCAGCCATTATTCGAAGCGCCTCTTGCTTCCTAACTTGCCTTGTATAAAAGTAGTGGCCGCATGACTTAGATAAGTAAAAGATATATGTTGGGTGCATCTGATAAGTGTATAGAATTCTCCAAGTTTGGAAACTTAATTACACCCAAAGCTAAAAGATGGGCTGGGGAGAGACGGCTCAGTCTGCAACCAAACAAGCATGAGGGTATTCAAACCCAGCACATGCTTAAAAATAAAAGCCCAGTGTGGTGCCATCCACCTGTAATTCTAGTGTTGGGGGTGGCGGGGGCTATGGAGACCTTAGGCTCCCCAAAGCTGGCTGGCCAGCCAGTCTAGCCAGTCAATAAGCCCAGGTTCAGGAGACCCTTGCCACAGGGGAGTCTGGGAGGAGGGTGGAGATTGATGGAGGAAGATATTCTATCTCTGGCCTCTGGCTCCTGCAGGTATACAGGCACACAAGTGCACACCCAGCTACACACACACACACACACACACACACACACACACACACACACAGAAGATATCAGACTTGAATCAATTCAACAAAGGGTGGCTTTTCTTTTTGGCCCCCAGGAAATACTTGTTCTCTCTCATCTTTGTTGGCTCTGAAGAACAGATTTGGAAGAGCAGGGGTGCGACCTTGTGATCTGACTTGGCAGACTGTGAACGGCAGCATCATCGTAAACTCGGGCTTTAATTCTAATCTAGTCTTTGATAAGCAGCTCTGGGCTCCGACAGAGGGAGACTGCCTTGCAAGAATTTCCGGTGACATCTATGTTGCGGCAGCAGTAATGTCCAGTCAATTTATTATCATTTAGCAGCGAAATTGATTTGTAATTTTTTAAGTGTTTTATTGGCTATAAAAGCAAAATGTGGAGTAAAAGACATAAAGTGGTGTTTTGTCAGGTCGAGGCTTGGATTTATGCTTTAGCTGATAGAGTGATCAAAGGGTGTAAAGGTCTGGGCCGCTGCCTCCTGTCTCCTCTCTCTTTATGTGTGTGTTCAACAGGCTTCCTTCCCTCTGTGGGTGACCTACGAAGGCTCACCCACACCCGGAGCGCCTTTTGTCTGAGGTATTAACTCGGCTGTTAAGATTAAGACTATCACAGGGCTTCTGAGGCCAACATGAAGCCACAGGGATAAGTCTAAGTGAATCAGGTACTTGACACATTCAAACGGGGCTGTTTATTCACCGGAAACTGGGGGGCAGGGTGGGGGGCACACCGTGTCTTGAATCAGCACGCACAAACAGTCTGAGATATGAATAGAATATTGCGGGGGAACAGAGAGCCAGATCTTTGGGAATGGTCCCTGTATGGGTGTGTGTGTGGGGGGGATGATGCAGGAGAGGGGGCAGGCCCGCCAGCTTCTCCTCAGTGCAGTCTCTATAGGAAGGGGGAGGAAAAGACGAGGAAAGAAAAACTAAACACAGTGCAAAGTGATTAGCGGATAATTTGATGTAGTGGTTCTCAGAGTTTAGCTTGGATTCGAACCTGCTGGAGGCCTGGTTGAAGCCTGGAGTGCTGGGCCACCTCTGGAGCTTCTGATGCAGGAGGTCTGAGTGGGAGTCATTTCTTGTGTTCATGTATGCGCGTGTGTGGAGACCAGAGGTTGACGTCACGCCTCTCTCTTAGTCACTCTTCACTTGTGTGTGTGTGTGTGTGTGTGTGTATGTGTTTGTATATTTATATGTGTGCACTGTTATACATTCATATGGGGGCCAGATGTCTACCTTGCGTGCTTTCCACTGTTTCTCTCTCCACCTTATCCTTTGGGACTAGGTTTCTCACTGAACCCAGACTTGCTGTCCATAACGCTCTGGGACCCCCTTCTGTCCTCACCCCGCAAGCGCCAGGTCACAGTTGTGCGTCAGCAGGCAGGCCCTCATGTTTGCAGCCTGAGCCATCTCTTCAGCCCCTCCCCCTTCAGCCAGGACCTCACTGACCTGGTTAGCCTGGCTAGCTAGTGAGCTCCAGGGACCTGTCTGTCCCTCTCTTTATCCTACTCACCCAGAGATGACAGACTGCTTTGCCTGGATTTTATACAGGGACCACACTCAGGGACCACACCCAGAATCTCACACGTGGGCAACCTCCTCACCCATGGAGCTGTCCCCCCAGCCCTGAGATTCTGCATTTTGAACAGGATCTGACCCCAAGAGACTTCGAGGCCACTGTGTAGGGAGTGAGAGGAGTCCTGAGTAAATGTGTACTGTTAGGACGGGAACAGCCGTGCCAAGGACCCAGTGCCTCGGACCTATGAGAGCCGCAGAGCCTTCCTCAGGTGGGTCTCCGAGGGATGACAGAGCCTTTCTCTGGTCGCTGAGGATGGATGCTCTGTGCTTGCAGAAACTGCCACCACGGCTCCTCCCCCACCCGGTGTTTAGGGCCTGAAGACTGCTCCCCAACAGAGACTGCTCCTGCCAAGTTTAGCTAACCCTGGCTCCTTGTTCAGCCGTATGTACTGACCCTGGCTCCTTGTTCAACTGTATGTATTGATCTTGTCTCCTTGTTCAGCTGTATATACTGACCCTGTCTCCTTGTTCGGCTGTATGTACTGACCCTGTCTCCTCGTTCAGCTGTATATACTGACCCTGTCTCTTTGTTCGGCTGTATATACTGACCCTGTCTCCTTGTTCGGCTGTATGTAATACTCCTGTCTCCTTGTTCGGCTGTATGTACTGACCCTGTCTCCTCGTTCAGCTGTATATACTGACCCTGTCTCTTTGTTCGGCTGTATATACTGACCCTGTCTCCTTGTTCGGCTGTATGTAATACTCCTGTCTCCTTGTTCGGCTGTATGTACTGACCCTGTCTCCTCGTTCAGCTGTATATACTGACCCTGTCTCTTTGTTCGGCTGTATATACTGACCCTGGCTCCTTGTTCGGCTGTATGTAATACTCCTGTCTCCTTGTTCGGCTGTATGTACTGACCCTGTCTCCTCGTTCAGCTGTATATACTGACCCTGTCTCCTTGTTGGGCTGTATATACTGACCCTGTCTCCTTGTTGGGCTGTATATACTGACCTTGTCTCCTTGTTGGGCTGTATATACTGACCCTGTCTCCTTGTCCGTCTGTATATACTGACCCTGTCTCCTTGTTTGCCTGTATGTACTGACCCTGTCTCCTTGTTTGCCTGTATGTACTGACCCTGTCTCCTTGTTCGGCTGTATGTAATACTCCTGCCTCCTTGTTCGGCTGAACATAATAAACACACTGGACTTGTAAGATCCCAGCTTTTCTGAACGTGTGTCCGTCTTTTCTTTATTTTCTTGTTGCCTCTAGTCAGAATTCCAGGCCCCAAGCCATGCAAAGGCACATGCTGCTGCTCTGGGGACTGTGCACTCAGAGGAAGCCATGTCCTAAGTCCTCATTTGTCCATGGCAGAAACAAGGGAACACATCACAAGCTTCTGTAGGGGTCCTGGAACACCTCTTTTTCAGCTCGGAAGCATGAGGCCCATGAGTCTATAGAGGTGTGTGTGTGTGTGTGTGTGTGTGTGTGTGTGTGTGTGTGTGTGTGTGTTTTCTGAACAAGCAATCCAAGGCCTGACCAGAGAATAAATAGCTTTTATCTTTGCAGCTTCCAATCCAAGACTGTATCAAGGAATAAAATCTGCCCATTCCCTGCTTTCCTAAGGGTCTTGTTTGTTTTGTGACCCACTTGCTTGGAACTCCTCAAGGGGTCACATGTTTTCTTACTACACTCTGGATGCTGTATGTGCCAGGCTCTGATTCAGGGCTCAAAAGATTTGGTGTAAAATGGAGATGCTGGCCCACGTTGGCAATGATCCTGAGTTTGGAGGTAGCAGTGAAGCCTGGGAGATTACACACGAACCCACTGGGAGATAGTACAGGTGTAAGCCAATGAAGCCACTGGGGGACAGCACAGGCCCAGCCATGGAGCCAGGGCTGAAGATCACCTAGAAACACTGACCCCTGACTGCAGATGAACCACAGGGACTGAAGGACTTCATGCCAGATTCCTCTTCTGCAGGAGGAGGCAACGCTTGTAGTTGGTGTAGCGTTTGTCATGGATGTGGTACCTTCACACAGGCTCTGCCATTTACAGGACATGCACACATGGTTCAGCTGTCACTCAACTACTGTAGTTCCGACACATTTTCTGAAGGTCATAAGTTTTAAAAAAAAAATCTATTTTGATTTCTTAATATGGTATTTGCCTCTGAGAGAGAGAGGCACAGCTGGGCTGAGGAGATGGCTCTGTCATTTAGCAGATGACTGTTGTACAAACCAGATGACAGGAGTTTAGACCCCCGGAACCCAGGTCAAACGCTGGGCATGGTGATAAGTACTGACACCTAGCCTTGGGTGATAGCGGAGACATACGGATCCCTGGATCTCATTGGCCAACCAGGCTAGCTGAATCAGTGCGCTTCTGGCTCAGTGGGAGACCCTGCTCAAAAAATAACGATGAAGAACAATCAAGGAGAGACACCTGCCATCCACATCTGCCCTCAGTTTACAGACACACACACACACACACACACACACACACACACACACACACACAACTGCAGGCACACACATGTGCACCACACAAACACAACTGCAGACACACACACACACATGCACTACACACACACACACACACACACACGCACAACTGCAGGCACACACATGTGCACCACACAAACACAACTGTAGGCACACACACACACACACACACACACACACACACACACACACACACACCAATTGGAACTGAATATTTTAAATTCTAGTTGGACACTCTTTCTGCTCCCCAGGGCTGAAGAAGAGTCAGGAAGTTATTGATCCACTGACCTCCGTACCTGAGATCTAAAGTTGGTATTGATTCTTGTAAATCTAACTGACTCTTGGTTTATATCTCTCCCCTTGTGCTCTTTAGTTCTGGGAGCAAATGACCCCTCAATTACACCCTACTCCCAAGGGAGTCCGGCATGTTCAGTTTTATGACTGAAGGCTTGGAAGGTTTCCTTTCTGAGTTAATTCCTGTCCCCATAGGCTTTTGCTTCGATACTCAATTGTGATGGCTGCCGTTGTCTGTCAACTTGACAGGATTTAGACTCACCTAGGAGACTTTCTGAGCGTGTCTGGGAGGGAGTTGCTAACCGAGGAGGGAAGACCTACACTGGCTGTGGGCAGCACCATCCCATGGGCTGGGGTCCAGGACTAAACAAGGAGAAAGTGAGCTGAGCACCAGCGTCCATTTTTGCTTCCTGATGTTGATGCGCTGTGCCCAGCAACCTCAGGCTCCCACTGCCATGACTTCCCCACCATGATGGATGGTACCCTCATACTGTGAGTCAAAACAAACCCTTCCTGGAGAGATGGCTCAGAGGTTAAGAACACTGGTTTCTTTTCCAGAGGACCCAATTCAATACCCAACACCCAAGTAAAGCTCACAACTGCCTGTAACTTCAGTTCCAGGGAATCTGATGCGCTCTTCTTGCATCTGTCCATGGTGCCCAGACATACATGCATACATGCACAAACACCCGCACAGATAAAATAATAGAACAATAAATAAATAAACCCTTCCTTAAGTTGCTTTGGCCACAGCAAAAGGACAAGTTACTAAACCACCAACGTGCAGGTTAAGTTCCACCAACGTGCGGGTTAAGTTCCAATCCCAAACCCCCAGTTCACAGTTCTCTTGTTCCTCCCGCCTTTGTGTATCTATGTGTCCCTGGTGACCACTTCTGGTTCTTGGCGGGTGTGGACATCTTTACCTCCCAGCATGTAAAGCCAGGCAGATGTGGTCCTTACAGCTGATGCTCTGGGACCCCGGTTAGAATTCTGCTTCTACCTGTTTTGGGCTGACTTTGGCCAAGCTTTGGATTTAGCCTGACCCTATTTCCTGGTCTGGAGAGCAGGGCTCAGGCAGTTAGTAGAGGTTTGTTGTGGCCACTGAAAGATGTCACTCTGGTGACAGAGGCATGGTATTGTCACAATAGGCAGAGATGGCAGATATATTAAAGCAGATTTTTAAAAAGTACATGCAGCCGGGCGGTGGTGGCGCACGCCTTTAATCCCAGCACTCGGGAGGCAGAGCCAGGCGGATCTCTGTGAGTTCGAGGCCAGCCTGGGCTACCAAGTGAGCTCCAGGAAAGGCGCAAAGCTACGCAGAGAAACCCTGTCTCGAAAAACCAAAAAAAAAAAAAAAAAAAAAAAGTACATGCGTGCACGCACGTGCCATGTATGTGGAAGCCAGCGGACAATATCTGGTGTCATTTCCCCTCCTCCCCATTTATACCAGGCTGGCCTCAAACTCAGTACATAGACAAAGATGACCTTGAACTTCTGATCCTCCTGTCATCACAGTCATATCATCACAGTCATAGTTCAGGGATTACGGGCCTGAGCCTGTTTTATATGATGCTAAGGAACAAACCCAGGGCTTCTACATTTCCAGCATTATCTACTTACTTTGAGGCAGGGTCTCTCACTGGCCTGGAACTTGTCAAGAAAGCTAGACTGGCTGGCATGCAGGCCCCAGAGATCCTCCTGCCTCCACCTCCCTGGTGCTGGGGTTACATGTATGTGCCACTAGGCCCAGCTTTTTAAAAAATGCGTCTGTGACCAAACTCAGGTCCTTGTGCTTGAGTGTCAAATGCTCTACTAGCTGAGTGTGCTCTCTCCCTCTCTCTCCAGCTCTGAAGCTGAATCCTTTTGGGGGCTGGGGAGCCATTCTTTGTAATTGGCCACATGTTCCCACACTGCGAAGTAATGCATTTGTGTGCAATTGGGTGTCTGCAAGTATATCTTGAACTCACAAGCCTCTTTGAGATAGGGTCTCATTGGCTGGCTTGGAGCTCAGTATATAGACAAGGCTGTCCTGGAATGCACAGAGATTTGCTGTAGAATATTATTTTAAGGTGTGTTGCATTCTTTTATGTCGCATTTGTTTCACTCTGTGAAGCTGTGCTACCGTGCCTGTCTAAAACACCTGATGGTCTAATAAAGCACTGAACAGCCAATAGCAAGGCAGGAGAAAGGAGAGGCAGGGCTGGCAAGCAGAGAGAATAAATAGAAGGAGAAATCTGAGAAGTAGCCAGAGAAGGAGGAGGAATCCAGGGGTCAGTCACCCAGCTACACAGCAAGCCACAGAGTAAGAGTAAGATTTACAGAAGTAAGAGAATAGGAAAGCCCAGAGGCAAAAGACAGACAGGCTAAGTTAAGAAAAGCTGATGGGAAGGGGGGGGGGGGCACGGCAAAGAGCAAAAAAAAAAAAAAAAAAAAAAAAAAAAAAAAGGACAATAACAGAATCCTCCTGCCTCTGTTCTGAAGTGCTGAGATTAAAGGTATGCACCACTATGACCGGCCTGAGCCTCTTTTTAAAAGACGAGCTAAAATCTTAAAACCATGCCTTTTCTAACCCTCTGGGCTTTCTCACTCGTTCTCTGGATGGGAACTGCCCCATCCCACCCACCCCCAGCTCAGCTTCTGGCTGACCACCATTGCCATTGCTGAACACTCCTGCTTTCTCAGACCCTAACTCTAAAGGCGTTCATTGTCCTCTCTTCCTCGTCTCCATCTCCCCCTCCTCCAGACTTTTTCAGCTTGCCCGCCATGTTGCTTTTCTCTCAAACTCCAGTAAAATGTTCCTCGCGTTTCCTCCTGAGCCCATTTTAAATTATTTTATGAAGGAGACTGAGAACCTGCAAAAGGGAGCCTCAGTTCCCGGGTAACAAGGCTAGACCAGAAGCCAGCACCCCAGCTCCTCCTGGGTCAGGAGCGCTGAGCCAGCAGAATCTTTGGTCCTGGATGGCCCTGCCCACTTCAGATGCTCTCCCTGCCCCTACAGGCAGCCAGTGCTCAGGGGAGCCAGAGATGGCAAGGTGCCAGGCATGAATAATGGATAGCACCCTCATTTCCATCCTGTTGGTTGACTGTTTACACACCACATTGCAGGAATCTGGAGCCTGAGGAAATCTGACTTGCAGCCGGCTCAGGCTCCCTCCCTCCCTCCCGTGTGCCTAGCTCAGGAAAAGGCAGAACCATCTGGCTCCTTCGCATGCTCTTATTAGGGACAGCAGAGGTGGGTCTGTTAAGCTCGGAAGGCATCGCGGGCACAGATGCTGAGTTTATGTGTAAAATATGGCTTCCGGCCAACGCGCTAATCACGAACGCCTCTGAAGTGCTTCCAATCGTCTGGATGAGGTGGCTTCTCCCTTGCATGTTGTTTGTACAAGCTGGTGGTTAGAGGTGTTGTGTACAAGATATTTGTAGTCATAATTTCTCCAAACAGGTTAAGGCAAACATGATGGGAATCAGCATATTAATGTGCTGTGTTTCAAATTAGAATCATAAACACACTTTCCTCATTGGAGGCCTAATCTGCTAAGAAGAAGCCAGATGTTTAATGACGAAACCATTATTCAGGAGGACCCATCAAAGTAAAACAAATTGTTGTTTAAGTGGAAGGGAACACCTGCCTCCTGCCGGGAAGGTTCAAACTGCTTGGAGAGGATTTTTGCTTGTGCTGGATTTTCGAGGCTTTTGCTGTTGTTCCGTGATCCTTCCAGAAGAATCATTCAGCAAACGGAAGTCTTTATAGGACAGAGCTATAGTTTCAGCACCACACACCTCCCGGGGCAGAGGCAGCGGATGGGGTGGGTTTGGAGAGACATTGATCTCAGCGGCTTTTGAGATTCCCTTTCATGTAGAGTCTGTCTGTCCTTCATGGCGCTGTTTCCAAGCAAAGAGCTAGGAAGGAACAGGGCTGTGAGAGACATCTGCGTCCTTCACCTGCCTTCAGAGCTTGCTGAGGTAGAGGTGGATGTTACATTTCTCTCCTTCAGGAAAAGCCATTCCATGAGTGCATGCGACTTTAGGGGGCCACCCACACCTTTCCAAGGGCCCACAAATGTATCTCCTCTTTTCCATTCCCCACTCCACTGTCCTGTCGTCCCCTCCCATCCCCAACTTCCCCTCCCTCTTTGTTCCTCTCTTCCATTTCCTGTCAAAAACGCATCGGGAAGTGGGGGGATGTAATCCTAGCCCTTGAAGATCCCGTACAAAAGCAGGAAGATGTTGCCAGGTTGGACACTGTAGGTGATTTTCCCAAAACGTAATGCCATCACATGTCTTGTCTTAAATATCCAAAATGCCCCCAGAGGTATTTTCAAGATGTCTAGTTTATTTATTTTTCCAAGCATGCCTGGATGCTGGTAGAGTTTGGGGAACAAAGTCCTTTCAGAATGCGTAAGGGGCTATTCCCTAGCAAGGCCACAGAGTCTGTTTGACACGCACCCCATCTTAATAACTACGAACAGAGAGCCAGAGCAGCCTGGAGTGGGAAGAATGGGGGTCCTGAAACTGCCCCACTGTTGGGTGCTAGCAGCCGGGTACGACTGAGTTCCGAAGGGAGTCGGAGCAACCATGACCTCACCCAAGTGTCACATAGGACTGGAGGACACTTGCAGCTTTTAGGGACCATTGACCCTGCCGCTTTTTCCTTTATCGAGGACCAGAAAGAAAGCACCCAGGGACGGCGACAAAAAACACTCACAGAGTCACCTTCTGAGAGGAAAGGCTGAGTGGGTCCCAGCACCTGTGCCCATCATGACAGACTAGGAAAGGAGAGCAAAGCCTGAACCAAGGGCAGGTGTAATCGTCAAAGGTCTCCCCAGGGACCTACTTCAGCCAGCTGGGCTTCATCACCTACAGGTCTCACAGCCACCTAAGCAGCACCACCAGCTGGGGACCGAGTACCCCAAATGTGAGGCTGTGGGGGACATTTCCATTCCCAGCTATAACACCTGATGTCTATGGACGACATCTCCTTTTTTTCAAAATCATTGCGATTTCTCTCTCTGTTTCCCATGTCATCCCCGCTCCCCTTTTTATTTCTTTAAAAATGTCTCTTAGCTGTCTTTTCATTTTAGTGTGTCAGGAGAGAAACTGAGGCAGCTCTGACCCAGCTGCCCCCTGCTGCCTGAAGCCTCTCAGTAGTACCCTTTCCCTTGGACTGATTACATTCTGTGACAGGACATAGACTGTGTACAGGATCTTCAAGGGCCTGTTTCCCTCAGGGTGACTCTAGTTGTTTGGGTCGTTGTCTGTGTTCCAAGCTAAGTCTGCTGATTGGTGATGGCCATTCCTTAGTATGAGGGCGGCAGGGGCGATTTATTGGGATCATGAATACTGTGTCCTTAGCACAGTGTTCGACTCAGGGAAACAAGGTGGCACAGGGTAGCCATTTTTATCAGCTCCATTTAGTGTTCCTTTATGTTTTGACGCTGGGAATTGCACAGGAAAAGCTAGTGTGCTCACATGGAAGCCTTTTGTACAACGGAGAGCAGGTCCTGTCTTCACTGGGCCCCCGTCCTCTCCTGATAGTTTAAGCTACCTGTTCCAAGTAACTTGACACAGTCCTCACATATCAGGGCTAGAATTCCTTCACTGTGAGGGCCTCTTGCCTCAAGCAGGCATGTGGGTGTGCTTATTTGTGCACATGTTTGTGGGTGTATATGTATGTGTGTGTATGAGTGCTCATGGAGGCCCGAGCTTAATGTCAGGTGACTTCCACGATCAGTCTCCCCAGTGTTTTTTCTTATTTTCATTTCCATCTGTGTGATGTATCTATGAGCACATGTGTATGTATGCACATACATGTAGAGGCCCAAGACTGATGTTGACAATCATCCTCACTTCTTCCACCTTATTCACTGAGGCAGAGTGTGTCAATCAAACCCATAGCTTGCTGATACACCTAGTCTCACTAGCCAGCCTGCTATGGGGATCCCCTGACTATACCTCCCAAGGCTGAAATGGAAGGCAAGCCACCTTGCCCACTCAGCATTTATGTGGGTTCTGGAGATGCAAACTCTTGGTCCTCGTGTGTGTGGCAAATGCTTTTACCACCGAGCCACTTCCTCGGCCCTGCACTGTAGTTTCTGAGACAAGGCTTTCTTAACCCCTGGATCTTGATAATTCAGCTAGCGTGGGTGGTTAACAAGCTCTAGGGTGCCTCCCTAAGTGCTGGGACTACAGGCACAAACTGCTAGCATTCCACTTGTGTGTAGAGCTGGTGACCCAGCTCGGGTCTTCATGCTTGCACGGCCCATGCTTTACTGCATGGCTGATCCCTTGGCCCCCAGCTTATTAGTCTGGGCACAGTCTGTATAAGAGGAAGCAGTATCCACGCAGCTGCGGTAAGATTACATTAGTGATTCATACCATGTTTATTTCCGTGGGATAAGCTACAGTTATTTTATGGAAGTTAAGACACAACATTGATTATATCTAAATACCATCTTATGACATACCTATAGCTCATTTTTTTTCTAGTGATCAAAGACATCTTTCAACATCACACATGTTACATTTAGTTGTTGAGACCTTTTGATGTTTTATTCTTTATATTTATGGGATGGGGGCACTCTACATTTCTCTAAGACAGTGGATAAAAACCCCTTTCGGGGTCAGATGACTCTTTTACAGAGGTTGCCTAAGACCACGGGAAAACACAGATATTTACATTACAATTCATGACAGTAGCAAAGATTACAGTTATGAAGTAGCAACGAAAATCATTTTATGGTTGGGGGGTCACCATAAGGAACTGTATTAAAGAGTCACAGCATTAGGAAAGCTGAGAACTACTGCTCTAAGAACCAGATGGAGGGCTTATTAGAAATGAGAAGAGGAAGTCTGAACTGACACAATTGTTCACACTCTCTGTCACTTTTGACCTTGATATCTGCTTCTCCTCAAGACCCTGAGGCCATGTGCAGTTATGGCAGAATTGCCTACACCTCACTGGAGGGCATGGCCGAATACTGGGATGAGGGTCCCATGACCCTCCATGCCCCTCCTTCTGTAAGGGAGAGTCAACACTCAACAAGTCCAGCTGTGACGATCTTTTGCAAGCTGGCACAGCTGGATCCATGAAGAGAGGGGCTGTTGGCTGGGAAGCTGATCATGTACAACACACACAACGAGTGCCTTTGCCCACTGAACCATCTTGCCATCTCCTACTGGCCCCCGACAAACTGATCTTAACTGTCAAACAAAGGAAATGTTTCTCAGTTGCTTCGAATACCCAGATGTTGGCGGACAAGCCGATCTTGGAGCTTTCTCTTTGTTGAAATAGATAGCAGGTCTGCTGCTGTAGCCATACTGTGTGCTCTACACAAGGGATGACCTATTTGACCAGCACTCTTAACTAGCTCAATTCATTAGCTCGCACCGTTCTTCGAGGCTTTAAAGTTTTGAATGATTTTGGAGCATATGTTGGGTGCCTTTACTCTTTCTACCTCTGAGGGTCCATTTGTCAAATTACCCACTTCACCCTACTTGAGGCCCCGTGGCTTAAGGAAGTTAACGCTCCCATTGAAAGTGAGCAACTTTCTTCTGAGCCTTCCACATTAGAAGGATCATCCCCAATTTTTTTTGAATTACTTAAGGATGTGAAAAATATCTTTATTTTCTGTTTGATGACACTTCTTGGTAATGTGAGGAATTATAGAATAATACCTTAGCTTGGGAAGGATTGTACTCTGAAATAAATCAAGTCAGATTCTTAGCTCTTGCCTGTTAAGTACCAGTTTGACATTGGAAATGATCCCAACTTAGTGATTTTGAGAACCCCATGGCCAGCACTGTAACCTTCAGCCACTTGAAACCCATTTGGCCGAGGCTGATGAAGAAGCTCATTTAGTTTGGGAGGATTGAGGTTGAAAACCTAAGTCCTAATGATAGAATGCCCGCCGTGTAACCTCAGGGTTCAAACCTGTGTTCGTTTAAAAGTTAAAAAAAAATCAACACTCCTAAATCCGTGCCTCTTTTCCCGATGAAATTTAAGATGGAATAAAAATAATGTTGAGGAGCGATAGAAGGCAGACCAGAAGGCTGTGTATCTTAGGAGGCAGCACTGGCTGCTGTGATTGGTCCTGGTTCTGCCTTCTGTGGCTCTGTGACCCTGACCAAATTGGTCACCTTCTCTGGGACTACGCCTCCTTAGCTGGAGAAGGAAGCTGGAAGCCACGCCTGCTGTGGGATGCTGTCCTCTGAGACAGAGCACGGTCATTTCCATCCCTACCAGAGCAGCTGTGATCATCTGCAGAAGAGTCAC
Source organism: Peromyscus maniculatus bairdii (assembly GCF_049852395.1). Taxonomy (NCBI): domain Eukaryota; kingdom Metazoa; phylum Chordata; class Mammalia; order Rodentia; family Cricetidae; genus Peromyscus; species Peromyscus maniculatus. Next base: position 67,060,985 of record NC_134858.1, read on the forward strand.
TAAGATGGGGCCTGGTGAACGCTGGTGTTCCCTCACCAAAGGAATTCGCCAGGCCCTCCATCCTGCACCTCCCTCCCAGCTTATGCGATCTCCTGTCAGCCACACAGGGCTTGGGGAGGTGCTAGAGCTTATGGAGGGTGGAGAGTTAGCCGAAGGACTCCATCTATGCGGCTATGCGGAAGTCATCATCCATGCCAGGGTGAGATTTCTCAGTGCGGGCACCCATGCTCCTGTAGATAAGCACAATAACCTCACTGGTTGGCCAAGCAGGACAAGCCTGTCACTGGTGCCCTCTCTGGAGTGAGGAGCCGCTTTTCATGTTCTCGGGCAAGGCTTAAGTAATGGTGTTTTTTTCAGAAGGCCGATGTGAAGACTGACTGGCTATCCCATGTACCAGGTCAGGAGGTAGAAAGCACTTTTTTAAAAAACAATGTTCAGGAAGTGAACAGAGTTAATGTGAAGTTCATAAAGCTTGAGTCTCAGGACTCTTTACCTCTTTACATACCTCTTAAATAAGCATCGGTATGGATACTTAATTTTGTGTTTGTTGTTATATTTCCTCAGACAGGGAAATCAACTGCTTCATTTTTAAAAAGACAATTATTTTATATCTATCTATCTTTCTATCATCTATCTATATATGCGCGCGCGCGCACACACACACACACATGTATACACCCATCACAACATGCATATGAGAGTCGGGAGATAAAGTTCAGTCATTGGCTCTCTACTTCAAGCATTTTGGTCTAGGTGATGGAACTCAGGTGGTCAGGCTTGGTAGCAAGTGCCCTTAACTACTGAGCCATCTCACCTGCCCTTCTCTGGCTAGATCTTCTCTTATTAAACTCTCTTCATAAGATGGTTGCATTATTGCTCTTGCTTGGTCTCAGGTCATAGAATACCTATCCTTATAAAGAATACTTTTAATAAGTGCTAAAATACAGTGCTATTTTAGGATCTCTATATGATGTATGTTCAATGAGGGCTCTCCAGGGCAGGAGTCATTGAGCGGGAGAAGAATTAATTTGCATCCACACATATATTAAACAATGAATTTATTCCTGCCAAGGAAAACCAAGAGTGGAGACGCTTCCTTGATGAGATTTAATAATTTGTAGAGTGATCCACTGATGAATATGGCCTGGTGTTAGAACAATAAACCCACTGAAATAAGATATATAGCATTCATTAAATGCTTCCGATCTGAACACAGTGATGTGCACAGTTTATTGTGTTTGATTAGGTGAGCGAGTTTTTTTTTTCCAGCCTCATGTGTCTGTTTATCAGAGGCAGAAGAGCTCTCCAGGATCAAAGAACAGGAGAACGGGCTGTTCCAGCAGCTGGGTCAGGGGAGGAAGAGGCTCTGAGCATCCAGAAGCTGTGGGTAGACCTCTCAGACATCCAGTATATAATAACATTTTCTTGCAAAGCAAGCTGAGTTTCCTGGAGAAAAGAGTTTAGTTAGCAAAGCTCTGAGGGAGTTTCTTGTTGTAAAAGTATAGCTCATGCCAAAGGGGGCATTTGTGTGTGTGTGTGTGTGTGTGTGTGTGTGTGTGTGTGTATGTATGTATGTATGTATGTAGCTGACCAATTCATCTAGATTGGCACTTCAAGAACTCTCCTGTCTCTACCTGCCCAGTGCTCAGATTACAGATGAGCTGTGTCGCAACACCCAGGTTTTTTTTTTTTTTTTATGTGGGTGCTGGGAATCTGAACTCAGGTGTTCATGACTGTGTGCCAAAGCTCTTCACTGACGGAGCCATCTCCCCAGCATCAAAGGAGGCACGCTTACCAAGGGCACACTTGAACACACACACACACACACACACACACACACACACACACACACGCACGCACGCACACTCACGCAGGCATGCTCATGCTCGGTGATTTGAGGTAGAGAGAGGTGTAAGGTGGAAGAAAGAACAGTTTGAAATTGAGGAGACAGATACACGTTCCTGTCACGTAAGGACATTTAAAGTGGAGACTCACGTTGAGAGAGTAAGAAAACAGAGACCTTAGTCAAACTAGAAACTGATTTCACTAAGTTGAAAAAGTAGTTGGGAAGGCAGTTTCTGCTTCTGACCCTAAAACGCCAGGTGGAGTTCAGGAAGGGGGAGGCAGGACAGGGGTACCGGTGCACCTGCCTCAGGGGGCTGAAGTGGCTGAGGGAAGGTGCCTTGGGAGAGGCGGGACAGGGCTTGACTGGGATGGAGAGGCCACCATGGCTGGCGGGGCGTGAGCCTGTGTAAGAGAAGGTGTATTCAAGATTACGGATTAAGTTGAGAAGTCATCAAGTGTTGTAATGGCCAGTGACTTCTCACGTTCACGTCATGTTCAGTGTTAACCGGTGTTACTGGTTCACTCACTGCCAGCATACATTTTACTGGTCCACACTAAGTGCTGCGAGTCTTTTTTTGGTGCACACCAGTCACACAAGTCCTGAAGTGAGGAGGCATTCTGCTAACACTACCCTTGGCATTCTTTCATGATAATAAAATCAGGAAACGAAATCAGATTCCTGGTTGCAGGGCCTGGAGAGATGGCTCAGTGGTTAAGAGCACTGGCTTCTCTTCCAACAGACCCAAGTTTAGTTCCCAGCAACCACAGCCATCTGTAACTCCAGTTCCAGTGGGCCCAATGGCCTCTTTCTATGGGTATCAGGCATACACGGTACACAAACATATATGCAGTCAAAAACAGTTATAGAATGTAAGCAATAAAACTTCCTGGTTGAGAGAAAAACCTGATTTATGGTAACCCAGAGAAAGGTTGATGAACACCACAGCATGCACTAAACTCTTTACTGGCCATAGTATTAAAATCATGTAAGAGTTACCCCATCTTCCATTCCCTAGTTACTGAGTAGTAAGTCTTGAAGATAGAACCCCCAAAATGGCAGTGATGGATGGCAATATTTTAGGGTGATGGTCCGGATCCTACCAGGGCATGGCTTTGCTAGGAGACTTGGTTCTGCTGAGAAACAGAAACCTGAAGCCCCTGGCAGCTGGCTGAGCACTGCTGACTGCTGTGGTCACACCGGAATGCTCTTGGCCGAGGAAGTTGGCATCGGAATGCTTTTGACCACAACTGATGCCTCTCCAGAGTTCCCATGGTAACCCGCCTGGCTATTCCAGCAACTGGGCTATCCTTCCCACCATCCCCATTTGCCCCTATATAATCCAGTAAACTCCCCAAGTTGGGCACTGTTCTCTGCTAACTGAGGCGGCCTGGCGGTTTTTCATTAAATCTACTCTTTCTTTTCCACCGAGTTTGGCTATCCTGGTTGGTTTCTTGCTCTTCCTGTTTACACCGAGTGTATCCAGTGGTTGGCCAGAGGCTCTTTATAGTCCTTCAGACCTGGTGATGAAGATGGCCACTTCACACCATGGGACCTGGAAGTCATTATGAACCAGGATTTTCACCACTCCTGGAAAGGTGTTGGTTAAATGATTGCAAGCACACGTGTACCTCATGAACAGGGCACTGTGCTAGGCACTGCTGTGGATCCAAGCAGGGCTTGCTGATGGGCTCCTTTGGAGCCACGGGTATGGTAATCCCTGAGAAGAGTTGATGATCTTTGATCTGCCTTGATACTTGGTGCTGGCTAGAGTGTCTGCTACAGCAGGAGCTGTATAGATGGCCAGACTCGAAGTTTCCTGGAGGTGAGCTGGGGTTGGAGCTTGCATATATATATATGTGTGTATATATGTGTGTATATGTATGAGATATATATTGATATACATGATGTATACACACACATTAAATTCTTTGGAGACAATGTGTCTGTCTGATTTTTGTCACTCAAATTCTTGGTAGTTTTGATGAATTAGTGGATCTTGATAAGTATTTGGTGATGCAAATATTCAAATTATCTCGTGCCCCATAGATTGAACCCTAAAAATTCTACTTTCCACACTTTTGCTTTTATACACTTAATCAGTTCAGTTGGTTAAATTTTAAGGGGGAAAATCCCCTGAGTTTCTCATTCATTTGTGTTTGTGGGGCTTTTCCTAGGGATGGCAGGAAGGAGGAGCTGAGGCAGGTAAGCAGAGTTTTGTTATTGTTGTTGTTATGTTCGTTTGTTTGGCTAAGCAACGGGGACTTGGATTGAAAGGTTTTGAAAACCATCTTGTTCACATTCTGAATGTGTCCTTCCCACCTCTGCCTCATCAGTCCTGTGGAAGAGACGCAGATGGCTACTGCTCTCCCCATCTGGCCTCACCTGGTGAGAGGCTTTCCTGACTCTCCACTACCCCTTGGTGTCTTTGGAGGCCGCACTACCTTGGACACTCAGACCTTAGGAAACACTGGTGAATAATCTTTGAGGGGGTAGCAAACACCTCGAAGGTGGGTTGGCCTACACTGTCCACTGTCCAACAGGCGGATCAAACTCAGTTTGTCCCCTGTCTGTCACTCTTTACGTTGCCTGCTCTCATCCCCCATCTTCTCAGACTAGGGTGTGTCAAGTAGGTTAGCTATCGGGGGTCTCCATCCTTTCTCTTGCTGTAGCCAGCTTCTCAGGACCCCTCCTCTCTCTTTGTACCTGTGTACGTCTCTACGTCTCTCTGTGTGCCTCTGTCTGTCTGTCTGCCTCTGTCTGTATGTCTGTTCTCTCTCTCTCTCTCTCTGTCTCTCTCTCTGTCTCTCTCTCTCTCTCTCTCTCTCTCTCTCTCTCTCTCTCTCTCTCTCGTGTGTGTGTGTGTGTGTGTGTGTGTGTGTGTGTGTGTGTGTAGGTCAGAGGTCAACCTCAGGTGCCATTCCTCAGGAGCCATCCACCTTGTTTCTTCTTCTCTATCTTTATTCTTGATGTTTCCCTTCCAGTTCCTTCTCTCTCATTCCTGGTGTTTCCCTTCTAACTCATTTTAACTCTATCTTTATTCTTTATTCTTACAGCTTCTATACCCTAGCAATATCTTTCAGGCAATCTAAAAATTACAATGTGGTTAGATTATGTTTTTTCAAGTGAATGCTTAAAGAATACAAAACAAACAGTTAAAAAAAAAACAGCATGTTTTTCATCTCCCTTACATGATTAAACATTTTATGTGTTACAGGCAAAAAACAAATTATCCCAAGAACTCACATACATTCGAACCCAAGCAACTTGTTATAGATTAAGCGTGTAGGCAAGCAAGATATTCTTCTCCGTCAGGTCTTTTACTGGCAGGCTGCAGTTCTTCAGTTACAAAGGAAGGACCAACTACTTTATTACTTATCTTGAAAGGTAATCTTATAAGGAATCACAAACCTAAATTTTTATAAATGAAAAAGAATCAGTCAGCTCTACTTTAAATCTTTAGGGTACATACCCACTCGCCAATAGTTTTTAATATTAGGAGATTGAGGGCAAAAATGGGTACAAAGAATTAATCATCACCTTTGGTCATCAACCAATCACAGCAAGAAAAGTGTGTCAGCTAATAATAATTGGGCTGCTTTGTTCTTATTCTCTGACCTTAAAGAGTTCTGCATTCAACTATGTGCCTTTCTAAAACTTTACATTATCTTCTTGGGTTTTTCACCTCAAAGCTATTTGACAAAAACATATTAGTCTAACTTTAAGTTATTTTCAAAGCTTTGTTCCAGCTGTGATGCACTCCAAAACCTGTGAACACATCTCCCAACATTAAAGTTAAAAGAATTTAAGCTAGCTGGGCTACTGGGACTCAGTTGTTTTTCTTAATCATTAACCTAAGCCACAGTCTATGTGGCTCCTCAATAGAAATTCATGTGTTGTAGCTGTGTGACACTTCTTGTTCATATTTCTAATCATCCAAACTCTATTTAAACTGACATTATTGTTATCATTTGGACAGTACAGCTTAGGAATGAATCGTCTTCATAATAATCCACAGGTAAAAATGCCCAGTAGAACAGGAGAGATAAACACACTACATTACAGGCAGTGGGGATCTCCCCACACCCATTCACACCATGCCAGATACCAGAGAAGGATGGCAAGGGCAAACATGTAAAGGCATAGCAGAAGCAAAAGATATTCTAGAGTCTGTGGTCTTGGGTCCTTGACTGTCCAAGATTGACTCATCAGAGTGTTTCCTCCTGGTGGGCTGCCACCTAGAACTTCAATTGCTACCTGCTGTTCCTCTGTCCCTCTGACATAGTCACTGGTGTGTGTGTGTGTGTGTGTGTGTGTGTGTGTGTGTGTGTGTGTGTGTGTGTATTTGGTGCAACTGCCATGGTATATCTGAGGAGGTCAGAGCACAACCTTAGGCATTGGTTCTGAGCTTCCACTGTGCTTGAGACAGCATCTCTCTCTTGTTCACCACTAGGTACACTAACTAAGCTAGCTGTTCCATGAGTTTCTCCCCAAAGGATGACACTGAGGTTACAGACATGCACTCGACTACATATGGATTTTATGTGGGCTCTGGAGATTCAAACTCAGATTGTCAGGTTTACACACCAAGAGCTTTTACCCTCTGTACCATCTCCCCAGCCTGACCTTGAACGTCCGATCCTCCTGCCTCCACCTCCCAGGTGCTTGGTTGCAAGTGAACACCACTATGCCAGGTTTAAGTGGTGCTAGAGGTTGAGCCCAGGGCATCCTGAATGCTAGGCAAGCAGTCTGCCAACCGAGGCACGCCCCAGCCCTAGGATGCCTCTTTAAAAACAAAACACCTCTCACTGTGGGTTTGAACATGGTACCTGAGCTCCCACCTAGCATGGGGATCTTTACAGAGTTTCTGTTTCATATCATGGCTGATATACTTTTGTAGAAAATTCAGACAGCCCTCACAGAGCACCCACCTGCCTCTCCTGCTGCCTGTCTGCTCCGAAGCAAGGCTCCTACTTCCACACATATTTAAGCAGAGAAGAAAAAAAAAAAACTTGAACAAAGAAGTTTGAGAAGTAGGAGGAAAAATCAGTAGATATGTGAAAACCCAAATCTAATTGCTGCAACTCATTTTTTAAAAAATTCTTCATTACCAGAAAAACAAAACTGTGGACTCTGTGAGGAAACAGGCAGGAACTGCTTCGAAGATTGATAGGATTTGTTTCTCTCTCTTCTGGCCACATTCTCCCAACCCTCTTTCTTTCCCACCTCTTCCTTTTGAGAGCCAAGCCAGCCATCATTTTATCACGACACAGGCATACAGACTTTTGCTTTAATTTTAACAATATCTTATTTTTTTTTCAGCTAAGAAATTAATACATATAGAAAAGGGAATAGAGAGGGAGGGTGGGGTGATCTTCTCTTCTGAAATACTTGTTGTTTTCCATAGCTATGTATTTTGAGACAGGGTCTCTCTGTGTAGCCCTGGGTGTCCTGAAGCTTACTCTGTAGCCCAGGCTAGCCTTGAACTCACTTTGATCCACCCTCTTCTGCCTCCCGAGTGCTGGGATCAAAGGTGTGTGCTACCGTACCAGCCTGGAATATTCATAAGGAAAATATACAGAAACCAAAAACATTCTTTTGCTGATTGCTGCTTTACTGGGCAGATGACTGTCAGTCTCTGTTGCATTTATCTGGAAACACCTGACGTTTTGTGATGGACCTTCACAATTTTACTAGTGAAAATGTAATTATTTTCTGAGGTAAGGGAATAATGACTCAATAAAATTCTTGTCTTGCAAGCACAAGGACCTGAGTTCAATCCTCAGAGCCACATGAAATTAGCCAGGCAGAGGAGACCTTGTTTGCTGTCAGGGTGAAGACAGGTGGATCCCTTGGACTTGTTATCCAGGCAACCTAGCCTCCTTGCCCAGCTCCACGCCAGTGAAAGACCATGTCTCAGAAACAAGGTAAATGAACATGGCAGCACACAACCCTCTTTAATTCCGGGCTCAGGGGCTCCAACACCCTCTCTGGCCTCTGTAGGCACCAGACACATATGTGGTGCACAGACATACATGCAGGCAAAATACCCATCCACATAAAAAAAATAAAAATAAAAATAAATTAAAAACAAGGTGAATGAATGGTACCTGGGAAGTTATTCTCTGGTCACCATATGCACATGCCACCTACACACATTAACAGGTATACATACATACACATACACTCACAAAGGAATCTGGTTTTTCACTGTGTAACTTGTATGCAGGAAAGATTTTTGACATTAATCATGCTGGTGAAATAGTTCTGGGTTTGGGTTTTTGTTGCTGTTGTTTATTATTGTTTGACTCTTTAAATCTCTGTGTGTGGGAGAATCCAGCTCCCACTTTTACCCAGGGCACTCTTGAGGAGAAAGGGATGAGAAACTTGTAGCTAGAAAGATTAGCAGAGATTGAGACAGACAGAAACACAGGAGAGCTTTGGGAGGACCTGGATCAATTCCACCGGCCCCTTCTGGCTCTTCAAAGGGTCTTTTATAACAATGCCAAGGGCGGGGCAAAAGACCTCCCCCTTGCTAGATCAAAGCACACCACACAGCCCGAGTGCAGACCCTTCCACACACCTGGTAACCATGCACATGGTCAAGTCATCCCCTTATGCAGCCCTGCTGGGTAAAGCAAGCTCAGGTCTCACTAGGAAACCTCTGTGGGCTCCCACATGTGTCTAAATATTTACTCCATCCCCATCAAGGGTTTGTGCTGTAGGAGATATGGAAGACACAGAGGTGCCTCATTCAGACATGGAGCTTACCGATACTGAAAAATATTAAATGGCATACTTGTGCGGTGACAAAACTTTAGGAGAGTAGCCCTGTGTGCCACGTGTACATCCTCCTGGGAGTGACATGCCAAGATGAAGGGTGCTGCCAGTTAGTTGTTCTTAGTTTTATGTCATAGGTCTGAAAAGACTATGGACTATAAAATAACATTTCTACAAAGACACTTGTCTAGGGAAACCACATGTTCAGAAAATAGAGGATGAGAGATCATGGGAGCACCTGTGGGATAGAAGGAGAACTCAGAGGGAGATCAGGTCACCTGTTTTAAGTTAGTAACCAACCCCATGGAAAATGGAGTCAGGTATGTTTTGCTAAAGAGTCATTAGGAAATCCTGATTCCTCATGCTCGGGGTCTAGTTTTCCAGGGTCTTTTATTAAAATTTAAGTTCAGGAGTCTGGGGAGATGGCTCAGTGGATAAGGGTGTTTGCTCTGTGAGCATGAGGAGTTGAGATCAAATCGCTAACCTCAAATTCAAAGGCCCGCTGTGGCTGCACGTGCCTGTAACTCCAGCACTGGGGGTCAGAGACAGGTGGTGGACTGTCATCTCAAAATGTGAGCCAAAAAGAAGCATTTCCTTCTGTAAGGGTTTTTTTGAGGTATTTTATCACAGCCAGGAGAAAAGTAACTCACACACACGACTCTCCCAAATATCCTCCTCCTTCCACTGCCTGCTCCGACATGTGATGGAGAGAGGTAGAGCTGTGGACCTAGAGATGGAGACGCTAGGTTGAAGATGGCAGAGCTTTCCATTAAACCCTAGAAAGCCCTAGACCCGCCCCCCCCGCCCCGCCCAGCTCACAGAGCACAAATACAGAGAATCACCCATCTTGTCAACCCCTGAAGTAGTTTTAAGTCTCTGTAGACATGGTAGCCAACCAATCAATGTCTTTGATAGAAGAAATGTACTTGGCACGTGTATTGACACCTTCCCTGTGCTAGCTAGTTTTCATCAACTTGACATAAGCTAGAGTCGTCTGAGAAGAGGGACCCTCAATGGAGAAAATGCCCCAACCTGATTGGCCTGTGGGCAAGCTTGTGGTTCATTTTCTTGATTGATGATTGATATGGAAGGGCCCAGCTCACTGTAGGTGATGCTGTTTCTGGGCTGGTGGTCCTGGGTTGTATAAAAAAGCAGGCTGAGCAAGCCCTGGGGAACAAGCTAGTGAGCAGCCTCCGCTATGGCTTCTTCAACAGTTCCTGCCCTCGAGTTCCTGCCCTGATTCCTTTTGATGATGGATTGTGATGTGGAACTGTGGGTGAAATAAACCCTTTTCTCTCCAAGTTGCTTTTGGTCATGGTGTTTTATCACAGCAACAGAAACCCTAACTTAGACACTCATTTTATCACATTGAAAATAACTGTAGTGCTGGGCTAGAGAGAATGCTCAGCCACTAAAAGCTATGCTCACAACCCAAATAACTGTGCTGTTGGGTGTAGTGGAGCACGCCTGTAATCACAGTGCTTGGGAGCCCAAGGGATGTGGCCGGTTTGGGCTACTCCGACAAATCTTGTCAAAAGAAACTAAAACATATACAACTGAATGCCACATGCTATCCTCATTTTTTTTTCTGAGTAATAAGTTGTTACATTTGCAGTTAAAACTACATCTCAATTTTTTAGAGATTTAATTTTTAATTTAAAAATTTGTGTATATGTGTGTGGATATGTTCATATGAGTGCAGTCCCCATTGAGACAGAAAGAGGACATTGGATCCTCTGGAGCTAGAGTTATAGGCAGTTGTAAACCACTAGACGTGGGTGCTGGGAACTAAATCCTAGTCTTTTGTAAGAGCGGTAAGTGCTCTTAACCACTGAGGCATCTCCCAAGTCCCTGATCTCAACTATTTTCCTCTCAGGAGCAAATCCTATTTTGATTTTGTGTTTATCAATGTATGCATTATTTTGTTCTAACTACATTTTTATATGCCTCTGAGCATATGTAACATTTTGTGTTTAAGCTTTATTTTAAAACAACCAAATCTTTTTTTTTTCAAATCAATATTTAGTTTTTAAGATTTGTCTAAGGTGGTCTGTAAATGGATGGCTGAATATTTGAGCTACTATGTCAGATTTTACCATATCAATAATTCTTAAACAGTTCTTTCTTTGATGAATTTTGAAATTGTTTCTAAGTTTTTAACTATTAGGTCAATAACTACCAAAAATGACTTCTTGATTGCAAACATACGTAGAGGAAGTTGGATTTTGCAGTATACATGGCTCCAATTTTATACTTTTGCTCTCCACAGTACATTGGAATAAAAACAATCCCTGTTCCCATTGCCACTGTTCCAGGTCACTATGTGATATTATTAGGCATTTTGTTGTCAATTTAATGACACAAATTTTTAATTTGCATTTTTTCTTTTCCTACTTTGTGTGTGTGTGTGTGTGTGTGTGTGTGTGTGTGTGTGTGTGCCATGTGCATGTGTGTATTCACAGTTTTGCATGTGTATAGGAACACATGTGAGTGGATGTACATGCACTTGTATGCCTGTGTGTGTGGTGGCCCAAAGTTGATGTTGGGAATCATCTCAGTGTTCTTCCACCTGATTTATTGAGCCAGGATCTCTCAATCAAACCCAGAGCTCATGCATATGTCTAGTCTTGCTAGCCAGTTTGCTTTAGGGGATCCCCTATTTCTGCTTTCTGAGGCTGGAATTACAGGCAGGCTACCACACTCATCTGGCATTCTGCAGGTTCTGGGAATCCAACTTCTGGCCCTCCCATTTGCGTGGCAAACTCTTTAACCACTGAGACATTTCCCCAGCCCCAAATGTGCATTTTAAAAATTACTGCTGAATTTAATCATTATTTTATTTACTTTTTTATCATTCTGTTGTCATCTGTGAACTGATGTTGATGTTTCCCTTTCTTGTTGGCTCGAGGGCATTTTAAAGAAAAATATGGCATTTATTGAAACCTATTAGCTTTGTTTTTGAAAGTGTTTTTTCTAATCTGTATCTTGCATTTGTAATTTAGCTCATTGTGTCTTCTACTGTGAAAAGGTAAAATATTAGCATAGGCAAATTTATTCATTGCTTTCCAATAATGATTTCTATTTGTTAGGTCATTTGTCATAAATGTTTCTGCACTCCAGTGCTATGTTAGATATTAATTATAGAGAGCTTGTACTACATAATGTTTCTGTAAGTCAAAAACTTCTAAAACTTATTTTTACTTTCTCTCCTTCCCTCTCTCTCCCTCCCTCCCTCTCTCTTTCCATCTCTCCCCCTCTCTCTCTTTGTGTGTGTGTGTGTGTGTGTGTGTGTGTGTGTGTGTGTGTGTGTGTGTACACTATGTGAGTGTAGGTGCCTACAAGGTCAGATAAAGGTGTTAGACTTCCTGGAGCTGGAGTAACAGGCAGTTGTGAATGACCTGATGTGGGAGCTGGGAACCAAACCCAGGTCCTCTGGAAGAGCAGCAGGTGCTCTTAATCGCTGAGCCATCTCCCCAGCCCCTAAAACTTCTAAAATAAAACATTATGGTTGGGGATGTGGCTCAGTGGTAGAGCACTTGTTTAGCACGTGCAAGGCCTGGGCTCAGTCCTTGGCACCTTCGAGATAGGAGAAGTCAAGATATTCAAAGCTTAGAGGAAGAAGGAAATTAAAGCAAGAATAAATTCCAAGTCAAACCTGGGATCCTCAGAATAAAACCAAACGGAAAGAGGGAAAAAACAGCCAGGGAGGGGGAGGGAGGGAGGGAGGGAGGGAGGGAGGGAGAGGGAGAGGGAGAGGGAGAGAGAGAGAGAGAGAGAGAGAGAGAGAGAGAGAGAGAGAGAGAGAGAGAGAAGGGGTTACTATCCACCAACAGACAGATGGCCAGCTTTTCATCCTGACTTCAGAGGTCAGGAGGTAGTAGCATTATGTTGTGACTACAGTTGAGAATTTATTTTGAGCAACAATGAAAAGTAAGTTGTCACTCTACAAAACCATCCAACCATCAACATGGAAGACTTTGCATGCATGCTGTGAAATGAAAAGCCACAGCCTGTGTGATTCCAGCCATGTGACTTTCCAAGAGAAAACTGCAAAGGTTATATGAAGATCAGTTTTGGCAGAGAATTCAGGAGGGAAGATGCAGAGGAGGAGGATGACGGATAAGCACGGCAGGGATTTGTGGAGTTGGTTACTATCTTATTGAGGGTTTCTATTGCTGTGAAGAGACACCATGATCATGGCAACTTTTTTTTTTAATAGTAACTTGCTTATTTATTGTGAATCAAAACATGTTAAAGAGAATCTCTTTTCTGCCCCAGCAAAGGGTCTTATGTAGCAGCTTTATCTTTCAGCTTGCTGTTCTTTGCTTACACTGTTTCATTTTTGTTCTTTATTAAGAAATTTTCTACTCATTCCTCATGCTGTCCACAGACCCCCCCCCTCCTCCTACCCCCAGCCCTCTTTCCCAAGCCACTCTGCACCCCCACATCCCCCAAATAAAGGTCTCCCATGGGAAGTCAGCAGAGCCCAGCACACTGAGCCTAGGCAGGTCCCTAGCCAAGCCCCTTCCCACTGCAACAAGGCTGTGCAAGGTGTCACACCACAGGCACTGGGTTCAAGAAGCCCGCCCATGCACCAGGGACAGATCCTGATCCCTCTTCCTGGGTGCCCCCAAACAGTTCGAGCCAAACAACTGTCTTCCATGTCCAGAGGGCCTAGTCCAGTCCCATGGGGGCTCCACAGCCACCAGTCCACAGTGCATGGGTTTCCACTAGTGTGGCCGGTCATCTCTACACGTCCTCCCATCGTGATCTCGACGTCCCTTGCCTGCAGTATCTCTCCTCTCTCTCATCAATTAGATTCCCCGAACTCAGCCTCGTGCCTGGACGTGGATCTATGTATCTTCCTCCATCTGTCACTGGACAAAGGCTCTATGATGACAGCTAGGTTATTTGCTAGGCTGGTCACCAGAGTAGACCAGTCCAGGCACCCCCTGGACCACTGCCAGCAGACCAAGGTGGGGTCAACCTTGTGGATTCCTGAGAGGATCATGGCAACTCTTACAAAGGAAAAACATTTACTTGGGGTGGCTCAGTTATAGTTCAGAGGTTCAGTCCATTATCATCATGGTGAGACCTGACAGTGTGTAGGCACACATGGTGCTGAGAGTCCTACATCTTGTAGGCAATAGGAAGTGATCTGAGACACTGGGTGTGGCTTGAGCATATATGAGACCTCGAAGCCCACTCCCAAAGTGACACACTTCCTCCAACAAGGCCACGCCTCTTAATAGTGCTACTCCCTTTAGGGACCATTTTCTTTCATACCACCACAGTTACTTAATATACAGACCAAAGGTCTTAGACCTGTATGATACAAACAGTAGACTTCAAGCAGTGGATTTCGGTGATGATGATGACAATGATGATGATAATGATGATGTCTTTTTTTTTTTTTTTTTTGGTTTTTTTTGAGACAGGGTTTCTCTATGTAGCTTTGCGCCTTTCCTGGAACTCACTTGGTAGCCCAGGCTGGCCTCGAACTCACAGAGATCCGCCTGCCTCTGCCTCCCAAGTGCTGGGATTAAAGGCGTGCGCCACCACCGCCCGGCTAATGATGATGTCTTAAAGTGCTGAGAATATGCAACTGAGAAGTGCTCAGTCCTAAGTGAGACAACTATATCACCCCTTCCCAGGCTCAAGGAACATCCTGGAAGAGGGGATAGAAAGAATGTCAGACTGAAGGATAGAGAGGAGTGCTGTGTATGACTGTCCTCTGAAATGATGTGACATTGTAATCATGAACACACGACCACTATGACAGCCTGCACCCACGAAAGATAGGAAAGTAGGGAGGAGAATAATTGGGAAGAAAGGGACTTCAGGAGTGGGAGGGGGGAGAGGGGATTGGGGACTGAATATGGTCACAATCTCTTGGACACATGTATACAGTCTTGTACTGTTGACTGTCTGTCTGTATCATGGCATGCTGAAGACATTCTTTCATCATGCCTGCTTACTGTTCTATGGGCCTTCCCATACCTGGATGCCATGTCTTTTAGAGAATTTTTCTGCCATTGTTTTATTGAACATCTCTTCTATACCCTTAACTTTTATTTCTTCTGCTTCAGGTATGCCAATAATGTGGATGTTTGATCTTTTAATGGACTCACAAAAACCTTACATGCTCTTTTTATCCTTTCTTATTTTCATTTTTTTCTGAATGAAATATATGTATGTATTAGGATCTCATTATGTAGCCCTGGCAGTCTTGGAACTCATTATGTAGACTGGGTTGGTCTTAGAGCTCACAGAAATCTGTCTGCCTCTGCCTTCCTGGTATTGATTAAAGGTGTGCAACTACCATACCTGGCTCTGTGTGATCGTTTTAAAAGATCCATCTTTAATTTCCATACTTAAAATTTTTTTTTGTTAAGTGTGTGCATGTATGTTTCTGGGGGAGATATGTACATGTTAATGCAGTTGAACAGGTGCCAGGTTAGGACGTCAAAACTACTGGAGCTAGAGGTATAGGCTGTCGTGAGGTACCCAGCGTTGGTGTTGAGAACCAAACCTGGGTCCTCTGCAAGAGCAGCGGGTGCTCTCAACCATCTCTTCAGGACCCAGACTCTGATATTCTTTCTCTTGATCAAATCTGTCATTTCAGCTTTTAAATGATTTTTTTTAATCTGAGTTAGTAAATTCTTCATTTTCATGCTGATTCTCTTTCCAAAGTGTCTCTCCCTTTGCTGATTTTCTTGTTCATATCCTGCACCACTGTCTTCTAAACTTCATTTAACAGTTGATTTGTATTCTCCTGGCTCTGACTGGACTTTTCTGAATGATTCTCTTGAGTTCTTTATCAGGAGCTTCATTGACTTAACTACCTTTAGAACGCGTCACTAGTGTGCCATGTTTCTTTGCCCCCTGCTTTTTGTGTCCCTAAAGCAGCATTGGCATTGCTGGTTGGCTTTCTCAGTGAGTGACTCTCTTCCAAAGATAAATCTTGGGTGTTGGTTTGTTCTGAAGTGTTGAGTTTATCTCTAGCTTGGTGCAACTAGTGGCACCTCTCGGGAGCATCTTCGGCGGCTGTGGTTAGTATACTCGGGCACAGTGCCTACCGTGCTGTAGTCAAAGAGACCCAGTGTCTGTGGGTCATTCAAGGGGAGAATAGGCTAACCGTTCAGGTGGGTGTGATGTGAACAGCTGTGTGGGGAGGGTACCCTCTGTGGATCCTTTCACAGTAGGCACATGCTGGCCAGGTCTCTGGCTATGCCTGCTCTGGTAGTGGCACAGTCTTGAAGCACTTATCTTCTGGTTAGATACTGGTACAAGTTCAAGGGTGTCATTGGGAGCCCTGGGGGTAGAAATCACAGCTCCCGATTTGTGGCACCCATGCTGGGTCTTGTCAGCAGTAAGTAATCAGACAGGGACCCCACATAGTTGATATGGCAGTAAAAAAAAAAATGTGTAACTCTTCACTGTTATTGTGGGCATACCTGCCTGGGAGTGAGCCCCTGGACTGCCCTAGTTTTAATGCCAGGGATGGGAGGATGGCTGGGGTTTTGCTTCCCTCAGTTCTTAACTATTTTAAAATCGATGTGGCTGGGGGTGGTGGCACACCTTTAATCCCAGCACTCAGAAGGCAGAGGCAGGAGGATCTCTGTGAGTTCAAGGCCAGCGCGGTCTGCAAAGTGAGTTCCAGGAAAGGCGCAAAGCTACACAAGGAAACCCTGTCTCAAAACAAAACAAAACAAAACAAAACAAAACAAAACAAAACAAAACAAAACAAAACAAAACAAAACAAAAATCGATGTGTATGTGTGTGCCTGCTTGTCACATTGCATCTGCAGCCAGGAAGCAGAGAGATGCTGGAGCTTATCTTTCTCCCAGTTTCAGTCTGGACCACTAGCCCATGGAACAGTGTCATCTACATTCAGGATGCAGCCAGGAAGCAGAGAGATGCTGGTGTTCATCTCCCTCCTTGTTTTAGTCTGGACCACCAGCCCATGGAACAGTGTCATCCACATTCAGGGTGGGTCCTCTGACTTCAGTCAAACCTCTCTGCAGACTCCCTCACAAACACATCCAAAGGTTTGTCTCTGAGGTGATTCCAGAACCTGTCAAATTGACCATCAAGATTGGCCTATCACAAGAGAAATGCTCAACCCAGTAACTTGGCCATAGAGCGGAGGGGTCAGGGAACCTGGGTTTAGGCCCCAGGGCTAGCCTGGGATACTGACTTCAACACAGACAGCCCAAATGAGAGATCCAGGTGAGCCTTGGTGACCACCTTACCTAACAGATTCAGAGACAAAGCTCTGTGTCTGCCTTCACCATAATTTAAAGTTACCAGAGCCTTCTCAAGAACAGCATCCCTCACACAGCCAGCGAGTGCTCAGAAGCCCTCAGCTCAACAGTCAGAGGATGAGACAGCCCGTTCCTTCCAAATGGTTTACACTGAAATGTAAATGAATGGGGGCGTTAAGAAAGAGGGAGAGGAAAAAATGAAAATAGATTTAAGTTCTTGCCTTTTAAAATTTTTATCATTTTCCACCCGAGCTGACTGTTTTTGTTTAATCTTGCCATTCTTTTTCTTCTCCCGTCTGAGGTATTTTTCTTAGGGATATGCAAACTTTATTAGTTAGCTCCCCTTTCAAGCTCAGTAGGCTTCTGTGTTTGAGAATTGGGAATCAGGTACTTTTACTGTTAGCCCCAGGGTGGATCTGAGCAGGAGGAAGCTTCATGAATAATCAGGGCTGACATCTGCAGCGTTGGTGCCTTCATTATAAATATTGTTGAGGGAGCTGTGACCACCGTGGGCACCCACGGAACAGAGTGGGCAGGGGGGGGCAGCGACGAGCCTTTGATTTCAGCTCTTTCCTGGTTATTGCTTCACTTCTGACCCTGGTGTTGACAGGTCTCTTAGATATGGCTGCCTTTTACTTTTTTTTTTTTTTTCCAGAAAGTTTCTCTTGTATTAGCATAAGTGTTTGGTCTGCAGGATGCTGGGCTCCGCGACTCCGAAGGCTAAGAACCATAGTTAATATCAGCGCTTGTGTCACGCGCTGGAATCGCTAATGAGTGCCGGTGCCGGGCTGCTCTGGGACCTTAACCGTTCAAGTCCCATTGGATTCATTACAGCATCGTGGTATGTTTCAAGGGGAAAATGAATGATAACACCCTTCTCAAATGTTGTGAGTGCCCACCTCTCCGTGTCTACAAAGACACCAGTGTTTCATGTGTGAAATGGTGCTCCCATATATACCCCACTAATCTCTGGTCATATTCTTAGCAAAGTGTTCCTTAGCTGATCCATGTTTCCTTCTGTGTAGTGTTGCATGTGTGTGTGAGCTTGCCTATGTGAGCAGGTGTGGGGGCCAGGGATCCACATCAGGTGTCTTCCTCTATCACTTTCCATATTGTTGTTGTTGTTGGTATTATTATTATTATGAGACAAACTCTCTCATTGAATTTGGGGCTTGTTGTCTGGGCTAGAGAGACTAGCCAGCTCTGATGCCTCATCTGCCCATCTCTATCCTCAGCACGTCAGTCACTGGCTCATACCAACCAATTGGCTTTTTACATGTGTCCTGGGGATCCGAACATAGGTCCTCATGATTCTGCAGCAAGCACTTTACCCACTGAAGCATCTCCCTAATCTCCAGATTCACATTACTTTTTATGTTTAAAAAAATATTTAGTTTTATTTCATGTGCATTAGTGTTTTGTCTGGAGGTATGTCGGTGTGAGGATGTCGGATCTCCTGGAGCTGGAGTTACAGACAGGTGTGAGCTGCCATGTGGGTGCCGGGAATTGAACCCGAATCAGCTGGAAGAATAGCCAGGGCTCTCAACGGTTGAGCCATCTCTGCAGCCCCTAGATTCATGTTATTTTAACATAGTGTCCATTTTCCAAATGGAGGTAATAAGCAAGCTTGAATTTGTACTTCATGAGCAAAACATTCCAAGTTTCTCCTGCCACCCCACCCCATCCTCGGCTGCCTTGTCTTCTATCCATCGCTAACAGATTCACCAGACAGTTGCACAGCTGGATGCCGTTACTTCATGTCATTGTCCCAATAGCCTAAGACATATTATCCTTCAGAGTTCTATAAATCCAGATTGTAGGGAAGGGGCTTGCCCAGGATCCTAGGATGAGTTAGGGTTAGAATCGGGCATGAAGCACTGAGCCTGAATTCAAACCATGCACCAGGGTGCCAGCTCACCAGGGTGGACCAGCATTATTTGCTGCTTATTGTTTCATTAATACTATTGAGAATTGATTGTCTGTTGGCACTGGGATTGCCAAGAAACCAAAGCAGAGGTATGGAGCTCAAATCCTGAAGTGGGAGTAGTTCTTGTTAGCTGGTAGCAGTAAGAGAGTTCAGGGAAGGCTTCCTGGAGGAAGAGTCTATAGGAGGGAGGGAGTAATGATTCACCAGGATAAGAAAGCTCATGTTGTTGAAAGTGGGCTGACAGCCTGCTTTGAGGCAAAGACAGGGGGAAAGGGGTTCTCTTGTGTTCTAGGCTTCTAAAGTCTCCGAGTAAGCCTGCCAGAATCGTTGATGCATGTATGTACATATGTGAGCCTGAGATTCAAAATTCCACCTTGCTGTATTTTACACAGAGAAGTTCCTCCCGCCCCCCATCCTAGATAAGACAGGAAGAGGCAGCAGGTCTGGGGATCCTTGAGAATGTCGTTTGTGGTGAAGTAAACAGGTGTTCACAGGAGGTTTGGGTGTCGATATACAGTGGGCATTTGCAGCAGAGGGTGGCGGTGATCTGGAGGTCAGGAGAGAAACCAGGGCTAGAGAAGCAATTCAGGAATCACTAACAAGCCAGGGCACACATGGTTCAGACTTGAGGTCAAATGGAAAATCCCATTTCATCTCCAGCCCCTGCTACTCTCTGTTCCCTCCAAGCTGGACATTGAGGCTGGTACATTCAGCTGAGCTTGTGGAAAGAGAGAGAGGGGGCTGAACAGGAAGTCCTAGCTCCTCTCAGTTTGTGAATATTTTATAATCTTTTATGTACATGTATATGAGTATATGTGTGTGGAAGCCAGAGGTCAACCTCGGATGTCGTTCCTCAGGACACCATCCACTCTGTTTTTTGAGACGGTTTCTTACTGGCCTAGTCTTTGCCAATTTGGCTAGGCAGGCTGGCCCGAAGACTCCAAAGGTTCTCTTACCTCTCTGCCTCTCCAGGACTGGAATTACAAGCAAGTGCCAACAACCCAGCTTGTTTTGTTGTTGTTTGTTTTTGTTTTGTTTTCTAATGTGGGTTCTGGAGATCAAAGTCAGCTAGTAATCATCTTATCTACTCAATCATCTCTTGAGACATCCTTTTTGTCTCAGAGGAAGTGAAGGGAGGCATACAGTCACCTGAGAGAGTCTCAACTGAGGAACTGCCCAGAGCAGAGTGGCCATGTCTGTGAAAGACCATAGGGGTCTGAGAGATGGCTCAGAGGTTAAGAGCATTGGCTGCTTTCCCAGAGGTCCTGAGTTCAATTTCCAGCAACCACATGGTGGCTCACAACCATCCGTAATTCGATCTGGTGCCCTCTTCTGGCAATGTAGGCTGAACACTGTGTACATAATAAATAAATAAATCAAAAAAGAGGGAGAGAGAGAGACCATCATGGTTAATGATGGATGTGGAAGGGCCCTAGGCAGTTGGTCCAGGGCTGTATGATAAAGCTAACTGAGCAAGTGCCTGAGAAGGAGCCTGAAAGAAGCACTTCCTCCACTTCCTCATGGCTCCTATCTCAAATTTCTTCCCTGAGTTCCCTCAATGACGGACTGTGACCCGGAAGTATAAGCCAGATAAACCCTCCACTCCTCCAAGTTGCTTTTGGTTATAGTGTGTATCCCAGCAAACAAAAAGCAAGATAAAATCTCCACTGACCTTTTTTCCTGGCCTCATAATCTGGGTGTAGCCTCTTTTTAAAGCTTAGCAACCTATATTCTGAACACAGTTTTAGAACAGAATATTTTTTAAGGTAATAAGTTCACATTATCAACTTCTGTGTGGGAGACTGGGAGCTGCCCGGTGAGATAGAGGAAGTTCTGTCTCGTACCTTAGGAGGCCGGCATCGAGGAGGCCAGGAGCAGTGCCCTGGGACCCGTGACTGGGAGTGGAAAAGCTTAGGCAGTGGTGCACAACCTTCCTAATGCTGGGACCCTTTAATACAGTTCCTCCCATTGTGGTGACCCCCACAGTTATAAAATGATTTTTTGTTGCTACTTCATAACTGTAATTTTGCTATTGTTATGAATCATAATGTAAATAACCTGTGTTTTCTGATGGTTTTAGGTGACCCCTGTGAAAGCATCGCTTGACCCCAGAAGGGGTCACGACCCACAGATTGGAACCTCTATCTTAGAGTCTGGCCTAGGCCTGTATCCAAAGGAAGCACCTCAGAAATTCAGATGCTAGCCCTTCCAGTACAGAGCTTTAGGTAGGAGGTGAGGTTTTCGCTGAATCCTGAACAATGGGAAAAGCAGCAAGTTTTGATTTGATGGACAAGTCTGTGACGCCCTGATAATAAGAATTCTTGGTTCTTGGGTTCAGTTCTGGTTATTGCATATTTTAAAGACAAACTAGGGCAGAGCAAAGCGCTAGTCTTTAGCCCACCATGGCTTCTGGGGCAGGTGACACTCGCAGTGTAAAATCCTCTGGGAATTTTTGTTCCCAGGTTTAAAAAATAGCAGGGAAGCAAGCCACTCAATTCCAGGCACTGTTGCTATGGTGATTCACCTTTTCTTAATCAGTATAAAAATATTTTTGTGGGTGGAGTATGTGTGTCTGTTCATATTTGTGCATGGACTAGCAGCAAGTCTATGTGCATACATGCACACACACACACACACACACACACACACACACACACACACACACACACACACGGAGGCCAATGTTGAAGTTGCCTGTCTTCCTAAATTGCTCTTCCCCTTATTAAGAAAGGGCCTCTCACTGAACCTGGAGTTCACTCATTCAGTGAGGCTAACTATCTTACAAGCCTCACAGAAGTGTCTCCACATTTCCAGATTTTATATGAATCCTGGGAATCTGAACTCAAGTTTTCACACCTCATGATAAGCCCTTTGCTCACTCATCCAGCTCTCCAGCACTCCCAAGAATAACTGATTTACAAAATCGTAGTTGCAGCCCACTGATAGGAGACTTGATGGAACAAATATTATGTTTTGAGAAATGGGACATCTTTGGAAAAGAGCACTCAGGATGCAGTAGCACATTTCAAGCATTTAGAGACTGTCATGGGATGGGATTAGATTTGTCCTTTAGGAACCCAAGGGGTATCACTAGGGTCATCATGGATGAAAACTCTAGGGCAAAACTGGTAAGAGTAAGGAAGAGACTTTGGAGATGACTGAGAAGGCGGGGTGCACCCTCCTTAAAGATGGTGAGCACCCTATCCCCCTGGGGCTGCTTTGACAAAAACTGGACAACCACTTGTCATAGATGTCTCTAAGAAGACTCAAGCTGTTTGAAGGATGAAACAGCTGTGTTCTAGACCCACTTCAGGGCCTGCAGAGATGCTCAGTGGTTAAGAGACAGACTGCTCTTGCAGAGGACCTACTTTTGGTCCCCAGCACCAACATGGTGGCTTACAGCTCCATCTCCAAGGGATGCCCTCAAGGATCTGATGCCCTCTTCTGGTCTCCATGGGTACCAGGCATGTATGTGGTACCATACACATACATGCAGGCACATATTCATACACCTTTTTTTTTTTTTAATCTTAAAAGCCATTTGAGCTCTTGGTTTCTAAAATTAACAGCAATTTTAATGAGTAGTTATTGGCATCCCACTAAATAGCCAACATCAGACAGAATTTAACACAAATGTTAATAACCAGCAAATGAAAAATTTTCAGTCCTTTTACTGTAGGAATTCCACTATCCATTTTATCTTCAGAACTCCAAAGCGGATAAGGTTCTGCCTCCTGAAGAGATTACAAAGCTGATTGTAGATTATTGATTGTGCTTGAAAAGGAATCCTTGAAAAGGGAAGTTTCCCGAAGTTACTACATTAGAATAAAGGAGTCCTTGACAATAAAGGGGAGTTAAGAATAAAGGAGTCCTTGGTATTTGTCAAGAGTTTATTCCACCCACCCCCCAATCCCAAGCCTATGACAAATGATTGTAAAAGCAAGTTTGTCATCTGTTTGCTGTCTAGGCTTTGGTACATCAAAGCCATGGGAATTGTAAAATTACCTACAGAAAGACTACAGGGAGAGCAGCCCAGTTACCCAAGGTTGTCTCTCTCTGGGTGGCATTTCCTATTTATGTGTGACTTTGTTCCTGGCGAGTCGGCCTACGTTTGTTTTAGGTGGTCTTTGGCTTTCAGATGTTTTCAAAACAGTTTTCTTAACCTTAGAAGTTGAGATAGGTACCACAGCAAATACTTTTGAATGCATGGATTTCTCTACCCACCCAACAGAAAGCTGTTATTTTTCTGTGGAGCCAATTATTCTTTTGAGCTAATGAGATGTGTAGGATATTTAGATTCTGCAGCAGTAAAGCAAATGTGGGTCAAATATTAGGATTCAAATAGCAACAGGGCAGGCCACCGTGCTCTGAGGGTTGCTGGCCAATGACCACTAACTAAGCAACATGCCTAGAGGTATAGACAAGATAGAAAAGGATGAGTTTAAAGAGGAATCTTCATCCCTGATGTGACTGCAGGCTTTCTCCTTGTATTCCAAACACTAATCGGAGTAGCTACAAGAGAAGAGACATTGAACAAACGTTTGGGAATGAGTGACTCCTACGTAAAGAGAAACCACACTGTTTCCATTATTTTGCTTTCTGGGATCATGCCTGTATGACTGATTGAGTAGCCAGAATTCCAGTCATCACCCAGTTGTTAAATATTTAGGCTGCTAAGTCATTTATTTGACTGATGTCTGTCCCCTTGAAGTTGACGGACTGCCTTGGCACAGGGTAGACTTGGCATGAGTCATAAGCTTCTGCTCATGTCAGTCAATGGCTGTGTTTTCATGCATAGCCAGCTTGACTTATGTTGGTCCCATCAGGTACAAGCATAAATCATGACAGTCTAGTAATTGGTACTTGTACCTTTTCTGACTAGAATGAGCTCCCATTTTTTTTTTCTGGTGGTTAGTGACGTTGAATACGCAATGATTGAGTGTCATTGGTCAGAATGAGGAAGTTCCCTTTCCTGGGAAAACCTCAGAATAGCATGTGATACATGCAGAGTTGGCCTGGGAGCCTAAGGTCATCTTAGTGTGGATGAGGTCTAGAACATGAAGGAAGGAGAGTTGCTCTCTCCTAGGAGGCCTGGGCAAAGTTGGAGGAAAGTAGGACACAAGTAATGCATCCATTAGGTTTCTGCTTGTGATGGGCAGGCTCTATGGATGTCTTGGTGATTGCCTCCTGCCATTCCATAAGACTCCTCTCTTGTGTATGACTTATCTAAGATCCATGACTGATTTCTAAGCAACCGAGTAGGGCTTCCCAACAATTACGTTATATCAAGTAAGACTCCATCTTTCTAAAATTGCTATGGCTTTGTCCTCTCGTTGGTTTGAAGAAGCTGAGGGTCACAAGTCCCATGTCTGTAAGAATAGAGACTCTGCTGCCAAGGCAAGCGGGGGGGGGGGGGGGGGGGGGCGCGGGCGGGGATCATTTCTGAGCCGAACTTTCGGATAAGAAGCCAGGCTTGGATGCTGTCTTTGAGTTTCTATAAAATACCATGACTGAAAAAAAAAAGCAACTTGGGGAAGAAAGGGTTTATTTCATCTTACCTGAGAAGATCATACTCCATCCCTGAGGGAAGTCAGGGCAGGAATCTGGAGGCAGGAGCCTTGGAACAGCAACTAAAGCAGAGCCATGGTGACTTGCTCCTCGTGGCTTGCTCAGCCTGCTTTCTTACGGAACCCAGGACCACCAGTCCAGGGGTGCCATTGCTCACAATAGGCTGGGGGCAGCCCACCCACATCAGTCACCAGTAAGAAAGTACAGACCTGCCTCCAGGAAAATCTTATGGAGGCCTTTTCTTAATTGAGGTTTCCTTTTCCTAATGACTCTAATTTGTGTCACATTGACATAAAACAAACAAATACAGCTGTAGGCGGAGTTTATCATCAGGACTGCCGGCCAGCTCTGTCCCATCATCCAGCTCCCAAATAATCACACTGAGACTTAATATTAATTGTAAATGCTCAGCCAGTACCAATGCGTTCGAGGCTACTTCCAACTTTCTCTTCTAACAGGTTCAGTGTAGCTGGATTTATGTTGTGGTCTTTGATCCATTTGGACTTCAGTTTTGTGCATGGGGATGGATATGAATCTCTTTGCAATCTTCTACATGTCACCATCCAGTTATACCAGCACCATTTGTTGAAGATGTTTTCTTTTTTCCATTGTGTAATTTTAGTTTCTTTGTCAAAAATCAGGTGTTCGTAGGTGTTTGGATTAATGTCAGGATCTTCAATTTGATTCCATTGATCTATGTATCTGTTTTTATGCCAATACCAAGCTGTTTTTATTACTATAGCTCTATAGTAGAGCTTGAGGTCAGGAATGATGCCTCCAGAAGTTCTTTTATTATACAGGATTGTTCTGGCTATCCTGGGTTTTTTGTTTTCTGAGAGAAATGATGAATAAATGGACCTCCTGAAACTGAGAAGCTTCTGTAAGGTAAAGACCTACTCAACAAGACAAAACAACCACCTACAGAATGGGAAAAGATCTTCACCAACCCTACATCTGGCAGAGGGCTGATCTCCAAAATATATAAAGAACTCAAGAAACTAGACATCAAAATACCAAACAATCCAATTAAAAAATGGAGTACAGAGCTAAACAGAGAATTCTCAACAGAAGAATCTCAAATGGCTGAAAGACATTTAAGGAATTGTTCAACATCCTTAGCCATCAGGGAAATGCAAATCAAAACAACTCTGAGATACCATCTTACACCTGTCAAAATGGCTAAGATAAAAAATGCTAACAACAACCTATGTTGGAGAGGATGTGGAGAAAGGAGAACACTCCTCCACTGCTAATGGGAGTGCAAACTTGTACAACCACTCTGGAAATCAGTATGGTGGTTTATCAGAAAATTGGGAATCAACCTACCGCAAGACCCAGCAATACCACTCTTGGGCATATACCCAAAGGATGCTCAATCATACCACAAGAGCACTTGCTCAACCATGTTCATAGCAGCATTATTTATAATAGCCAGAACCTGGAAGAAACCTAGATGCCCCTCAACTGAAGAATGGACAAGGAAAATGTGGTACATTTACACAATGGAGTACTACTCAGTGGTAAAAAACAATGACATCATGAAACTTGTAGGCAAATGGATGGAACTAGAAAGAATCATCCTGAGTGAGGTAACCCAGACCCCAAAAGACAAACACAGTATATACTCATTCTTAAATGGATATTAGATGCAAAGCAAAGGACAACCAGGCTACAATCCACAACCCCACAGAAGCTAGGTAAAAAGGAGGACCATAAGAGGGACACACATGGAGGGCCCCAGAAAGGGAAAATAACTAAGATCTCCTGAGTAAACTAGGGGTGGGGGGAGAGAAGAGAAGGGATGGAGGTTGTGAACAGGAGGGACTGAGATGGCCAAGTGGAGGGAGGGATGGAGAGGGAGGACAATGAAAGAGATATTTTGGTAGAGAAAACCATTGGGGGTTTAGGGAAAAATCTGGTCCTAGGGAAATCCCCAGGAATCCACAGGATGACACCAGCTAAGACTCCCAGCAATAATGGAGAGGATGCCTGAACTTGCCTTCCCCTACAATCAGATTAGTGACTACCCTAATTGCCATCATAGAACCTACATCCAGGAACTGATGGAAGCGGATGCAGAGATCCACAGCCAAGCACTGGGCTGAGATCCTAGACTTCAGCTGAAGAGAGGAAGGAGGGATCGCGGGAGCAAGTGAGGTCAAGATCATGATGGGGGAAACCACAGAGACAGCTGACCCAAGCTGGTGGGAGTTCATGGACTCTGGCCTGTCAGCTGGGGCATGTGCATGGGACTGAATGACGCCCACTGAACATGGGTGATAGTTATGTGGCTAGATATGTTTGGGGAGTCCCTAGCAGTGGGAGCAGGACTTACTCTGGTGCATGAAATGGCTTTTTGGAACACACTCCCCAGGGTGGGATACCTTGCTCAGCCTTGACACAGCGGGGAGGGGCTTGGTCCTGCCTCACCTTAGTATGCCAGACTTTGTTGACTCCCCAAGGGAGGCCTCACCTCTCTCTGAGGAGTGGGTGGAGGGTGGGATTGGGGGAGGGCAGGAAAAGGGGAGGGAAGGGGAACTGGGATTGGTATGTAAAATGAAAAAACTTAAAAGAAATAAATTTTAAAAAAGCTCAGCCAATAGCTCAGGCTTATTAGTAACTAGCTCTTACAACCTAAAGCATTTCTGTCAGTCTATGCCCCGAGGCTCAAGGCTTTTACCTCTATCCCATTGTGTGTGTCCGACTCACTCTGTGTCTGGCTAGTGACTCCTCCACCTCCACTCTTCTTCCCAGCATTCTCTCTGCCCCAAAAATCCTGTCTAGCTATCAGCCAATCAGCTCTTTATTATCCAATGAGAGTAATACATATTCATATTGTACAAAAGAGATTGTTCCATAGCACACAACTGATCTTGGCAGTGGCCATCTACAAGATTCAGGTCAACTGTCTCTGATCTGACTCACAAAACTGTGAGAACATAACTGTTTTGTTTTTTAAAATTATGTGCTTATGCATGTGCTGTGCCCCCCCCTCTGTGTGTGTGTGCACGTGCGCATGCATGTGAACATGTGAGTGCAAATGCCTGTGGAGTTAAGAAAAAGGGGGCATCAGTTCTCCTGGAGCTGGGGTCAGAGGCAGTTGTGAGTCGGCCAGTGTGGATGCTGGGAATTGAACTTGGGTCTTCTGGAAGAGCGGTGGGTTCTTAACCACTAAGTCATCTTTACAGCCCCAGTAACTATTGGTTAATCTGCCATTTAATTTTTGCTGTGTTGCATATAAAATGTGCATGGTCTTATATAATCTTAACTGTGGAACTGGTGTTCAGATGTTCACCCAGAAATCAACTGAAAGGAAGTGTCATCTGCTACAATACTGACTATGACTTATCCCCTCCCCTCCGCCCCATTGGCATGTCCAAAGCAAGAAGAAAGAACAAAATGAAGTCATATTCTTATTGTCAAGCCTAATCATTTGCATGCTTCAATTATTAACCAGGACATTTTTATTTAAAGGAAATAAAAATGTGATTATACTCCCTCAGGTGGTCAAATAACTGTATTTGAGTCTCTGGTCTATGTGATAGGCACTGTTTGCTTAGTGTATCTCCTCCCCTTTCTTGATTCCCATAGCTTCTAGGTGAGTGGAACAGACTTGCATGCCCACAATGTTGGCTTAGCCACATGATCTGCTTTGACCAATGGAAAATGGCCAAGAGTTTGGAAATTATTTTTCCTTTTAATTGTGTGTGTGTGTGTGTGTGTGTGTGTGTGTGTGTGTGTGTGTGTGTGTGTAAGCCAGCAAGCCTCCCCCTACCCCCAGGATCTACCTGTGTCTGCTCTCCCAGTGCTGGGGTTACAGGCACCATGCCTCTACTTTGGCTTTTATGCGAGTGTCAGGAATCAACTCAGGTCATGATGATCCAAACCAACAGCATCGGTCAACATCCCAATAGGCAGCACTAACTAGACTCGGTGGATTATAAAAAAGAAAAGAAGAAAGCATGAAGGGGAGGGGAAACTGTTGGAGGTCCCTGGGAGGAATTGG
This sequence comes from Peromyscus maniculatus bairdii, assembly GCF_049852395.1. Classification (NCBI taxonomy): domain Eukaryota; kingdom Metazoa; phylum Chordata; class Mammalia; order Rodentia; family Cricetidae; genus Peromyscus; species Peromyscus maniculatus. The sequence continues at coordinate 67,089,377 of NC_134858.1, forward strand.
GGTAGAGATCATCAAAATGCATTGTTTATATGTATGAAATTGTCAAATAGTAATTAAAAGATATTCCATTTTAAAAAAGAATTCTTATTATATATAATTTAATCTATTTTTTCCAGTCTTATTTGAACATGGAATCTCCCCTATGTCCCATTCCCCACTTCTTTCAAAGCACCAATTTATACATTATTCCTCTGAAACCAGCTGTTTTTGTTATGTTGAGGCTTTCTTCTCACTTCCCTGGCCTTCTGCATTCCCAGGAGATTCTGGGGAGCATACATTCAAAATGGTGCCCTCAAAAATCTGAGATGAATTAGGTGGATGGTGCAGAGGTCACTGACTGGTAGGTCTGTAGAAGAGATGCTGTGAAATCTGGAGAGGCAAGGTGGCTACTTCTAGTCTGTCAACAAAACAAGGTCTTGCCCATGCAAAGCCATGGACTCTTCATCAAACTCAAGGGTCATTCCCTGCCAAATCATCAAAAGGTTAAGATTTTGGGGTTACTCACCCTGCTTAAGTGGAACCCAGTTATGTGCATTGTGTAAGCCAGCAATTCAGATCTCACACAGAACGACCTCTATTTTGTGCGCGCTGATCTTGGTCTCCATGTGAGGTTCATGCATGTCTGTAAGTGCAGAGGACCACTCAGCAAAAATTCATGAAAAGCACATGCTCATGCTTATTCTCAGTGGTGGGAGACAGAGACGGGAGGATCCCTGGGTCTTCCTGGGCCAGCCAATCTAACCAATCAGTGAGTTTCATGTTCAGTGAGAGCCTCTCAACAAAAGTAATGTAGAGAGAGATGGAGGCAGACCCTGAAGTCACCTGCTGGTCTCCACGTACACAGATATGCACACACTGGTGTATGCACACAAACATACAACACACAGGAACAAGTGCGTGCTCAGACCCAAGTAGCTAATGATGCCTCCTCCTATCAATGCATTTCTGGCGGATGAATAGTTCTTCTGATTTTATGGCTTAGAATGGAAGCATAGGATACATCAAGCTGAACATACATAACACTCAAACACTTTTAAAAACCTGTGTTTAGTTACTGTGGGGACCCAGAAAGGTTTCCTAGTGAGATCTGAGCTTGCTTTACCCAGCAGGGCTGCATTAGGGGATGGCTTGACCACGTGTGTGGTTACCAGGTGTTTGGAAGGGTCTGCACTTGGCTGAACTTAGGGGAGGCCTTTTGCTCTGCCCCTTGGCATTTCTATAAAAAGCCCTTTTGAAGAGACAGAAGGGGCCGGTGGATATTGATCCAGACCTTCCTAAAGCTATCCTGTGTTTCTGTCTGTCTCTTCTCCATACTATTTTTCTATCTAAAAGCTTCTTATCCCTCTCTCCTCAAGAGTACCCTGGGAAAAAGTGAGAGCTGGCTTCCCACAAGTGGTGCCCTGAATGAGGACTTGGGTTCAGGGCCTCCCACAAGTTACTTGTCTTGTTGCTCTGATAAAATACTTGACACAACCAACTTACGGAAGGAAGTAGACTCGGGGTTGCAGGGACATAGTCCGTTATGATGGGGAAGGGAATGTCTGCAGGAGCAGGAGACAGCTGGCCACATCACATCCACAGTCAGTAAGCAGAGAGATGAGTGCTGCTGTTCAGCTCCTTTCCCCTTTTCATTCAGTCCAGACCCCTCCCGCGGTGTTTGGATGAGAATGGCCCCCATAGGCTCATGTATTTGAATGCTTGGTCTCCAGTTGGTGGAACTGCTTCAGAAGGATTAGGAGGCGTGGCTTTGATGGAGGAGGTGTGTCACTGGGAGTGGGGCTTTGAGGTTTCAAAAGCCCACACCATTTCCAGTTAGTTCTCTCTCTCTCTCTCTCTCTCTCTCTCTCTCTCTCTCTCTCTCTCTCTCTCTCTCTCTCTCTCTCTCTCTCTATTGTTGTCTCAACATGTAAGCTCTCAGCTACTGCTCCAATGTTATGCCTGCCTGCTGCCACACTCTACACCATGATGACCATGGACTCTAACCCTCTGGAACTGTGAGTCCTAAATTAAATGCTTTCTACTATAAGTTGCCTTGGCCATGATGTTTTGTCATGGCAAAAGAAAAGTAACTAAGACACTAGGCCATGGAATGGTGTCACAAACATTTAGGGTGGTCATTTCCACCTCAATTAATCCAATCTAGAAACCTCCTCAAACACACCCAGAAGTTCATTTCCATGGAGATTCTATATCCAATCAAATTGATAATGAAGTTTAACCATTACAGTCCCAAAATACATTTCAATTTAGTGGTAGGGATTTCCCCCACTCACTCAGGGTTATAACTTCACATTGCAGTTAATGTGTCCTGGTGCTCTGATAGCTGCCTCTCCTAAGGACTTGGTTGCCTTGAATAAACTCGGAGGCATGGATGGTTGGTTTAAAATCAACTTGCCACAAAATTGAATCAACTGAGCAGGGAGCATCACTTGAGGAATTGATATAGGAAGAACCACTCCAAGTGTGGGCAACACCTTTGGGCAGCAGCCCAGATAAAAACCATCAGGCCAGAAGGAAGATGAGCTTCTTTTGCAGCCTTGGCCTTCTGTCTGGTGCTGAGTTAATTCACTCTATTGCGGCTGTTGCTGATTCCTTCACTGACAGAGGCAGCATTTCACAAACTTCAGGTTTGGGGCCAGATTGGGACTTTTGAGGCACCTAGCCTCGTGGTCTGGACAGCTACTGGGTTCTCAACTGTTATTTTGAAATAAGCCGATTTAATACATTTACACCCACATACACCCCTCATCCCATCAGTTCTGTTCTAGAGAACCCTAATTCGTAGGGCTTCATCTCTATTGCCTGGGAGATAGGTCTGTTTTCAGATGGGAATGGCAAAGCAGTTCCAGGCTAGGTGACGTCAAATGGAGAAGCCATGGAGACGACTGTCTTGAAAAATGGTTTTGGCAGAAGCATGAGATTAGCATTTTAATTAAGGTCTTCACATTCACTAATGATCTCATTTGCTTATATAAACAGATGACAAAACTGAGGAAATACCTTAAACTTAAAAAAAAAAAATTTTGGTATATTGATAGGTTTGGGTAACATAGGATCACATATCATCATATCACAGAACTCAAGAAGTTGATGCAGTCTTCGAGCTTGTTTTCATGGGCCGGTCCACTCTTGTTTGCTCATAAAACAGGGGACTGTGACCAGAGGGCTGGTTATAATGTTTCTTGATAAACCTTCGCAAAGCAATGTGCTGTTGCGAGTAATGGGCTCCATTCATTATTAGCCCAGTTGATTTTCATTTACACTTGGCTCTAACAATTAGCTTGAGCAGGTGTGAAGGTGATGGAGGGGTTGGGACGCCCAGAGGTCAGCCTCGGCTGGATGTGATAAATGAACCATTATTATCAGCAGTGAGAGTTGTTCTTTACGCCTGTCAGCACAAACAAAGGGACAACGCATCTCACATACCTTCCCTGTTCAGAGCTGGCTCTGCCGGAGGCTGTGGGTTTCCCTTCTAGGTCCTACAGGCAAAAGGCAGGAAGGCAAAGAAACCACATGGGTAGAGGTGCGATGCTCTTTGAGGGGTTGTCATGGTGGATGGAGGAGAATCTGAAGGTTCTGTTGGGGTCATTCTGGAATAAATCTGTTATCTGCCTCTGTGGTTGATGGGGGTCCTGCCTGGGCTTAAGGATTAAGGGATGAAGAGTATATATCAAAACACAGTGTTCACACAGGGTATATAGAGAGGTATAGAAGAGTACACTATAGACTGATGGATGGTTTAGAATACTGCTTTGTTTTGTTTATCATGGAACATGTCTATATTCAGTGGGAAAAAAAACTCAGAAAGGCGTACTACTATCCACAGATAGAATGGGTCCCTAGGTACCCTAGACTCATGGAGCTAAATGTCCTGTACCTGAAACTGCTTCCCGACTCAGTTGTGTTAGACACAGCTACTTCCTGAGCACACTCAGACAGGAAGCAGTCAACTGAGAGAGCTGATGACCGACCATCACTGTCCCTGTGCCAGCCGCTCTGTGACAACTTGTCTTTGGTTTGTCAGTGTCAGGGGAGCTGTGATGGATTGGACATTTGTGTTAACCTACAATCTCTGTGGTGAGGCTTCCACAGCTCCATGGGCCTGTGTTTGGAGTTAGGGCCTGTAAGGAGGCAGTTAAGGTTAAATGAGACCACACAGTGGGGCTCTGTAATTGTTTGTTTTACACTTAGCTCTTAGGGGGGCCTGCTACCCAGCTCCCAAATAATCACATGGAGACATTACTTATAAATGCCCAGCCTTAACTTGGCTTGTTTCTAGCCAGCTTTTCTTTTTTTTTTTTTTTTTTTTTTTTGGTTTTTCGAGACAGGGTTTCTCTGTGTAGCTTTGTGCCTTTTCCTGGAACTCACTTGGTAATCCAGGCTGGCCTCGAACTCACAGAGATCCGCTTGGCTCTGCCTCCCGAGTGCTGGGATTAAAGGCGTGTACCACCACCGCCCAGCTTAGCCAGCTTTTCTTAAATTATCCCATCTACCTTTTGCCTCAGGGCTTTTACCTTTTCTATTTTATATTCATTTCTTCTCTTCTTATTCCATGTCTGGCTGTGTTGCTGAGTGCCTGGTCCCTGGCATCTTCCTCTCCTTTTCTTTCTTTCTTCTCTTCTTTTCTCCCCTCTCCTATTTATTCTACCTGCCTGGTGGCCCCACCTACCCCTCTCTCCAGCCTAGCTATTGGCCATTGAACTATTAGACCAACAGGTGTTTTAGGCAGGCAAAGTAATACAGCGTCACAGAATTAAACAAATGCAACATAAAAGAAAGCAACACTTCTTTGCATCATTAAACAAATATTCCACAGCAAAAAGAATGTAGCACATCTTTAATATTCCACAACATTTCTCCCTTTTTGTCTAAATAAAAATGAAAGGTTTTAACTTTAACATAGTAAAATTACACACACACACACACACACACACACACACACACACACACACAGAGTTACCATGTAAAGATTACATTCACAATGTCCAGTCCATTTATGTCTGGCAAATTTAGAGAAAATACACCATTATCCATCTTATCTTAGTGAGTCCAAAGTTTTATATCTAATTTCCTTTCTATCATAACTAAGGAAAACTGTAACTCTAATTATTTAGTCTTTAACTCCATAAAAGACCCTAGAAGGATGTAATATTACCTAACAACAGAGACATCTGGCTTCCTGAACAGTCACCCAAAGTTCCTCTACAACATTGGGGCATCTATCTTGAGCCTACAGGCCTACTATATCTGGAAGACTTTTCAGTGAAGCAGAAAATTTGAAGGACTATCCCACCTTGTATTAGCAAAGCTCATCAGTTACTTTCCTCTGTGTCCATCAGAATGTCTGACAGACTCTTCCATGAAGCAGGAACCCTGAAGAACCATCCTGCCTTGTTTTGGCAAAGTTCAGCAGTCATTGTTCTGTGGATCCTGCATGTTCAGTCTACACAGCATACAGATCAAGGCAAAAGCAGTTTCTTCCCAAATGCCTAGCCTTGACACATTGAAAGCAAACTCCATATGGAGTTTCTTCAATGCCCATCATCCTTTTAAGAAGTAAATTGGTGCTGCCAGCAGCAGATGTGTCTCATTGTCAGGAAAAACCTTAGCTTATTAGACATCTTAAATGCTATATTATGTAGGTCTTTGAAGTGTTTGAAAATCATCTATCTATCTATCTAAAATATACCTGTTTAACCTTGAAAACACACCTAATGTGACTAAAAATTTGATTATTATAGATTAACTACTAACCTCATTTCGTAAGTATACATTGCATTTTAAAATGAGCTGCATAAGCACAGTACCCCAAACAAGAGTAGAAACATATATATAGTATAACAAAAATAATTTTAAATTTGTATAAATATACCAAAATCCATGCCAAAGCAAAATATCTGCGATAAATAGTTGTCTTTTTACCCTATATTTTTATATTCCCCTAAATGATAACAAATATCCATAACCCATCAAATAACCAAAGACCACTCACCCCATCTCTTGGGAATGTGGGCATCATGTTCTCCAGACTGCTTCCTGTTGTCAGTAGGCAAAGCATCTTTAAGGGTTCCTGAGAAAATTGAGATAATGACTAAGTCCTGGGAAGACCAGTGGTAACCTTGGTTGATATATATCACCTGTCAAGATTCAGGAGATCTAGCCGGGCGTTGGTGGCGCACGCCTTTAATCCCAGCACTCGGGAGGCGGAGGCAGGCGGATCTCTGTGAGTTCGAGGCCAGCCTGGGCTACCAAGTGAGCTCCAGGAAAGGCGCAAAGCTACACAGAGAAACCCTGTCTTGAAAAACCAAAAAAAAAAAAAAAAAAAAAAAAAAAAGATTCAGGAGATCTTCCCTGATCAAACCCAATCCATATCAATCCTGAAGGAATCTACAGCCTCTCATTTCCTGTGGAACAAAGCAAAACCTCTTCTCTAAAGCCACACATTTTTTTGAGTTCCATTTTAAAGTTAAGGCATTCTTAAAATATCTAGGCTGGTTTATTTCATCAGTCCCTCTTTCAATCCCATGTCTCTTAGCACCAGTCACTTGCTTATCAGCAATAAAAAAAAATTCAAGGTTATTACACCAAGATACAGAATCCAGACTCCCTGTGTATTTCCTGTCTCTATGTGGCTTATTCTTTTTTATTATTATTATTTTACTTCTCCCTTTAAAGATTTTATTATTTTTAAACTATTTTTTTCTCTATGATTGTCTATATCCTTTCTCTTTCTTTCTTAAGCCTATGCACATTGTTAAACACATTGTAACCTATTTAGAGGTTTTTTTTTTTTTTTTTCCCCATCTGGAACTGTCTTTACTGTGTATCTCTAGTCTTTTTTGACTGTATGATCCTTTAAACTGCTAAGCAGCACAGGCTAGAACTCCTGGGTGGCTTTGGTGGCTGGCTCTATCCACTTCTTGGATCATGAGAGCCAAGCTTAAAGCTCAAGGCCTGGTTGGAGGCGCATTTAATCAGGAACTACATTCAACTCCCCAACTCTGAAGTGCCAGTGCCTTGCATTGTGGCAGGCATTTTTACTTAGTTTTTTCTTCCCACTTAACCTACCAGCTGTTCAAGGGCTCACTGTCTAGCAGAAACTCTTGAAGGGACCATATTCTCTCTCTCTCTCTCTCTCTCTCTCTCTCTCTCTCTCTCTCTCTCTCTCAGCTTTCTTAGGCCCTATATGGATTTTTGAGAGCCTCACTACTCCTTACTCTTTGCTCTTAGGGATTCTGCCACCCAGCTCCCAAATAAATACTGAGACTTATTCTTACTGATAAATACTTGGTCTTAGCTTGGCTTGTTACTAGCCAGCTTTTCTTAACTTAAATTATCCTATCTATCTTTTGCCTCTGTGTTTTTACCTTTTTTTCTATTCTGTATTCATTTCTTTCCTTCTTACTCCATTTTCAGTTGTGTGGCTTGGTGGCTGGCCCCTGTCATCCTCCTCTCCTTTTCCTTTTCTCACTCTCCTTCTCTTTTCTTCTCTTCTCTTCTCTCCTTTTTGTTCTCTGCCTGCCAGTCCCACCTATCCCTCTCCTGCCTAGCTATTGATCATTCAACTCTTTATTAGACCAATTAGCTGTTTTAGACAGGCACAGTAACACAGCTTCACAGAGTTAAACAAATGCAACATAAAAGAAAGCAGCACTTCTTTGTATCATTAAACAAATACCCCACAGCATAAAAGCATGTAACACATCTTGACTAAGATTCCACAATAGGGCCCTGATACAAGAGGGTTACTGTTCTCATAGGAAGAGATGAGTGAGCATGCGTTCTCCTCCTCCAGGGTGTGAGCTCAGGAAAGGCACAGCAGCACCCTCTCCGTGTTTGCTGACTTGTGGGTCCTGGAACACTGTGACAGCTGATGCCAATTACCAACTTGATTGGATTTGGACTCATGATGGAAGTGAATCTCTCTCTGTGTATGTCTGTGAGGGTTTCGCTAGATTAGGTTAAGTAAAGGGGAAGACTGACCCTAAATGTGGGCATCACCATCCCCTGCTCTGGGGTCCCCCCACTGCATAATAGAGGGAAAGGAACTGAGAAGCAGCATTCATTGCTATCTTCTCCTGCCCTGACTTTGAGTGAAATGTGACCAGCCTCTTGTTCCTGTCACCACACCTTTCCCACCAGGATGTCCTGAACCTTCACACTGTGAACCAAAGTGACTCTCCCTTCCTTGTTTCCTGTGTCAGGTGTCTTGTTACAGTACAAGTCACAAATACAAGTCCTAACCATAAGAACTCTGTGAGGTGTATACCCTGCCAGGCACCCAGTCTGTGGGATCCAGCCTGAATGGGAACTAAAAATCCTCTTAGGACGTGATTAGGACTTAACTCTGAACTTGATTTTAGGATGACTGTGTTGGGACATCAGGGAGTCACAGTGACATGGGGATCTATTTCTGCCCTGTCTGAGATGCACTACAGAATAATCTTCCAGTCTCCTCCCGGGGCTTTTACCTGACTTCAAACTTTCTCCATCCATTGTCCTCTTATCTCCTGAGTCATTTTTACACAATCCATAACATACAGGTACATAAAATAGTTAAAACGAGTCAGACATTTGCTAGTGATAAACCATACAGAAACTTGTTTTAAAACAATTCTTTGGCAGAAGTATGATTTTGTCATTTGTTAAGGGCAAATGTGCTTATTTTTCATAAATGATTAAATCTTGACTATTTGATACAGCAGGATGTAGCAGATCTTCAACACTGAACATTTTTTTTTATGAAACTAAACCAATGATCCAAAAATCCACTTTAAGAAGCAAACACTGTAACAATACAATCTACAGACAGATTAATTTGGGCTAGACTTGGTGGTGCACACTTTAATTCCAGCACTCAGGAGGCAAGGCAGGGGACTCTTAGTGATTTTCAGGCCAACCAGGGCTACACAGTGAGATCATGTCTACAAAAACAAAACAAAAGCTATTAAAATTTGATAATGTTGTGCTGAGGAAGGACAGTAGGAAGTATGCAATGATTTTCTTATCCATTTTATTTTATTTTTGATTATTCACTGTTGTTAAGAGTTTCACACTTAGCAGATTTAGCTGCACAGGTACCCCAGTAGGCTATTGACCCACCATTTTAAGAAGGTGTGTTATAAGTCACCTGAAGAAAGGCTCTGGTGAGCTTCACATATTCACATTTACCATCAACTCTACCTGGTACTCTACTTTTATGAGATAAAAACGTTCTGTCTGGGGCAGGAAGCTATTCTACAGCGTCGACATGCCCTCTCCACCCTCTGAGCTGGTTCATTGTAAAGAAGTTCATATAATGTTATGACACCACACACATTGTACACACACGTGTGCAAACACACACAAACACACACGCACACACATACACACATGCACAAATAGATAAAAAAAAACCAAGCAGCTCACATCTGTTGACAAGAACCATCAAGTAGAACTAGGAGAAAGCCTACAAGGAGGAACCATAAGAAAAAAAAGAAGGGCCTGGAGAGATGGCTCAGTAGGTAAGAGCACTGACTGCTCTTCCAGAGGACCCAGGTTCAATTCCCAGCACCCACATGGCAGCTCACAGCTGTCTGTAATTCCAGTCCCAGGGGATATGACACCCTCAGACAAAACGTCAGTGCACATAAAATAAAAATAAATAAATTAAACAGAAAGAAAGAGGATCAGCTACAAACATGAGCAGGTGATGAATATTCGTCAGAAAATCTGCTGATACGGAGATGAAAACCACGACAGGACATGCTCACAGAATTATTAAAAACAGCAACAACAAAAAAACAACTTGGGCTGGGGAGGCGGCTTGATAGGTCATGCAAATATGAGGTCCTGAGTTCAAATCTCCAGAACACATGTAAAGCTAGCTGGACTGGGAGCAGAACTTGAAGCAAAAAAGAAAAAAAAGATTTGTTCATAATAAATTTTTGCATGAATCTCAACACCTTATTAACTATTAGTAGTGATTATAGAGCATCTGTTATTATAAACTGTACACAAAGGCACCCAGTGTTTCTTGGGTTACACTCCCAACCTTCATAAAGATGCTAGATAACATTTCCCTCCGATTCCAAATCATTGTACATGAAATGATCCTTATAGACGCTTGTCATTTGTCACTGACAGGTCCCTTAAAACACACGGCACTAGAAAAGGTTGTCCTTAATCTGGTTTCCATCCGAGAATAGTGGTGTCAGTCTACTATGTTCATGCCACTCACCTCTGAGTTACTCATCATCTGCTAGTCAGTATAGGTGAGCATCAACCAATGCCCCAATTCATTTCTTTCTGTCGCCTTCCTCCTCCTCCCTCTCCTCCTTCCACTTCCTCTCTTCCTCCTCCCCCTCTTCCTCTTCTGCTAGAGTATGCTCTCTAGCCATTAAACCCAGGGCCTCCTGCATGCCTTGGGTTCACCATGAAGCCCCATGCCCAACCAGCCCTCACTTAGATACTAACATACACATTTCGAAGGCCACAAGAGCATTGTGGGAGCTGCAGGTGACTTCACAAAGAGTTCGCTGATAAGAATGACACTGGGTGGCTTTTGAAGATTTACAGGAGAGAGAGAGAGAGAGAGAGAGAGAGAGAGAGAGAGAGAGAGAGAGAGAGAGAGAGAGAGAGAGAGAGAGAGAGAACAGTCTCTTGCTGAATTTCAGGCTCTGAGATTGTGTGACAGAAAATCACACGGAGCAACATTCAGAAGGGAATCGGGGAAGTGGAAGAGTTTAAAATATACTACTGCAGCATATTTTCTGTATAGAAAAAAAAAAAAAAAAGGAATATTCTGGCAGCCACAAGCTTTGGTTCTTTGAACACCTCTAGGCATCCGGGAAGTGTTTTTTTGCGAAGGGCTCAGAAGTTGATTTGTTTGATAAAAAGCGAGATTGAGGTACAGGGAATAATGAGGTCAGACGGTGTGTGCTAATTAGAAGTTGAACGAACAGGGCAACAGACGTGAGTTTTTATTAATTTTCATGGGAAATCACTAGGCAAGAAAAAAGCGTCTTCGTTGAGCTGTTTTCGTCCGATTTCTAGGGGTTTCTGCCTCGAATCCTCTATCAAGAAGCAGGAGTTCTGTGGACTGAAGCACCAAGCCTGAGTGAGGATGAGCTATCAGCAGGTCCTTTAGTTCTGGTTGGGGAGATGGGTCACCACGTGACGGAGAGTTGAAGGAGCAAAGCTTAAGGAGTCTGTCCCCAAAGAACGGAGAAACCGAAGAGAAGCAAATTGTCCGTCGGCGCCTCCCTATCTACTGTGTCTTCAAACCTCTTGAAATCAAATTCATTAAAAAGTGGGGAGAGGAAGAGAGAGCCAGTCAGGGAGGAGAGGCTTGGTGACTCGGAACCCCCCCCCCCCCCCCCCCCCGCCCGGGAAACACAGCTCTGGTTATTCTTTCTAATGATTAAGTCTGTTTCAAATGAGAAAATATTGATGGTAGATTTGTTAATCCTAACGGAACACGCAGGAGGCATTGTCCTGCTAACAGTGCCTTTTAAATTCCTTAGCTCAGAGCCTTTTCCTTGGTGATAAAATAGTTCATTGTGATTTCACCATTCCGAAAATTCCCCGCATAGCAGGAAAGACTGCAAATGGAGAAAATGTAAAAGAAAATGCGATTGTGATCCTGTCATTACCTCGAGCTCTTAACATCCAATACTCTCCCTCTCATGTCTCCCTCTTGTGTCTAGGGATACTAGAAAGGAGTGAGATCCAAAGCAGGCTGCTCTGTGGAGCTAGGACACCCCCTCCCAAATGATCTGCATCTAAGCGGCTCCTCAAGGCTCTGATTTTTCTTGCTCCTATGGCAGCACTTGCTGGCTATCAGCTGCCAGCAAGCTGGTGTCAGCCATCCGAGGACTACTAAACTATCAGGTCTGAAATGGCTGCATTTCAGGTGGGGGGATGATCCAGTCAACTCTATGCTCCAGTCACATAGCTCGTGTGAATCCTAGTAGAACTTAACACCTCTTGTGATTCACTTCCTCCAAGTTAATTGTATCCGTCATCTTCTATAGATGTCTTCTTTGTGCTCAATATCTGATACCTGCTGGTTGCTCCAAGCCTGCTCCTGCCTCTGTGGAGATGGTCTTCCCAGTACATTGAGGGAAGAGGCCATATCTTTTCTACCTATCTGTCTACCTATCTATTATCTATCGTTTTTCTTAAGACAAAGTCTCATGCATTCTAGGCTGACCTGAAATTTGCTCTGTAACTGAGGAATGACTTTGAACTCTTAATCTCCCAAATGCTGGGATAACATGCAAGTGTTATCATCTCTAGTATTTTCCTTTTATGTGATGTTGAGGACTGAACACATATGTAATGCAGATTTTGTTTGTTTGTTTGTTTTTTGAAACAGGGTTTCTCTGTGTAATAGGCTTGGCTGGCCTCGAACTCACAGAGATCGGTCTACCTCTGCCTCCCCAGTGCTGGGATTTAGGTGTGCATCACCAGGCCCAGCTGCAGATTTTTTTTTAATACGCTTAAAATGTTTTCTCCTGTTGTATTTAAAAATTCAGTCTTAACCTTTTCTCACCCCAAGAGGAATGCTTGCAGTTTTCTGTAGAAGGAAAGTCTCACTTCTTCAAGTAGCTGAACTCTGAACTTCCCAGACTCTCATCCTGGTTATTTAACACTAGAAAACAGTTTCGTCTCTCTCCACCAGAATTTCTTCCGGTGTTTCTTAAAAGTGTCACTGAGATATATTTCTCTAACACAAAACAAATGAGTGACTTTAGATGGCTAATCTTAGTTGTCAACTTAACACCGTGGAAAGAGGGACCCCCTCAGTTGAAGGAATTAAGGAGTTCCCTCCAGCAGATCAGCCATGACCATGTCTGCAGGGCATTTTCTTGATGCTAATCAATGTAGGAGGGACCAGCCCACTGTGGGCAGTGTCATCCCTAAGGCAGCTGTGCTTGAGCTGTCTAGGAAAGCTAGTTGAATGTGATCCTGGGAGGAAGGCAGTAAGCATCCTTCATCCTTGGTCTCTGGGAGGGATGGAGGATGTCACTGAATGTTCCAGAACAAGTGAATGACAGGATGAAGTGGGAACTGAGTTTTTCATGTTTAGCTTCCTCCTCCCCTACCACACTGCTTCCTTGTGAGGTACTGGCCTTTCAGCCCCAGAGAGGCAAGCCAAGGCTGCCCAGGACTCACTCAGGGAGCGCCCATGTTGGAACCTCCCAGCCCCATTTCACCTGCCTCCCAGGAACAGTTTTCCCAGTTCCTGCCTTGAGCTCCTTTCCTGGCTTCCTTCAATGATAGACTATAACCTGCCAGCTGAAATAAACCCTTTCCTCCCAAGTTGCTTTTTTTTTTTTTTTTTTGGTTTTTCGAGACAGGGTTTCTCTGTGTAGTTTTGCGCCTTTCCTGGAACTCGCTTTGAAGACCAGGCTGGCCTCGAACTCACAGAGATCCGCCTGCCTCTGCCTCCCGAGTGCTGGGATTAAAGGCGTGAGCCACCACCGCCCGGCCCAAGTTGCTTTTATCGCAGCAATAGGGAAGCAAACCAGAGTAATTATGAACCATGATTTAGATGCAGAATGTTCCCCTTGTCCGGTAAAGTACCCTGTGTCAATTTGCAGTCAACACTAACTTCTCCCTCTCCTGTCTCCAGCCCACAATGACTGCCCATCTACTTTCCAGCTTGAATATTTTTCTTTTCCTATTATTTATTCAACTTATTTATCCTTTCACAATTTCACATATATGTGTATATGTAATGATTGTCTTTCCCCCATTATCCTCTCTTATCCCTTTTTATATCCCATCAATCCCCTTTTCTTCTCATTTTCTCTGGATTTTAACAGTATGGAGTGATATACCTTACTCTATACATGGCCCTTGTTCCATTAGCATAGTGCTTTTGAGGTTCATGTAGGTCACATCAAGAAGCAGTGTTGAGAACGCATTTATATGATTAGAGAACATGTTTTACTTTTTTAGATTTTAGTTTGTGTGTGTGTGTGTGTGAGTGAGTGAGTGAGTGAGAGAGTGAGAGTGAGAGTGAGTGAGTGAGTGAGAGAGAGAGAGAGAGAGGGCTACCAAATCCAATTTCTGCTACCTATACACTCATGGGCATCAACTGTCAATAACTCCTCAGAAGTAGGGGCTCAAGAACCCCTCTTCCCTCTGTGCTAGAATATTGGCTGGCTTGATCCTGTGCTGCTGGGGGTGCAGTGGTCCTATCATGTCCTGAAGAGACCATTTTTCTCTGGTCCTCCTGGACCTGTGGTTATCATAATCTTTCTACACGATTTTCTATGATGGTCCCTGAGCCTTGAGGGTCAGGGTTCATACAGATGTCCCACTTGTAGCTGAACGCTCCATAGATACTTATTCTCTTCATTTTGAACAGTTATGAGTTCCTGCTGCAGCATGGTTTGGTTGGTACCAGCCTGGCATCACCTCATTTGCCATTGCTTTACTTTTCTGTTCACTCCCCAGCAGCCTTAACTAGGGTGGTGGCACACTCCTACACTCAAAGTACTTTGGAAATGGGGGCCGAAGGATCAGAAGTTCAAGGTTATCCTCAGCTACATAATGAGTTTGAGGCTAGTCTAGGCTACAGGAGACCGTCAAAAATAAATGTTAGTTGTAGGTGAGACCTGGGGTGGTCTCTGGCCTGGCCTAAGCTCTTGTTTTACCAAGTGAATGTAGAATGATGCCGGTCTCTCCGGACCTTCCCTTGTGGAATATACTGGATTGTAATATCTTCAAAGGCAGGGCATGCCTCTTCTGGTGCTGCCCTGCTTCTCAGGAATGCCAAGACAGGTGCCTCAGGATCCTGGGGCCATGGAAAAATTAGGTTAACGAAGGCCTATAAATGAGTTTTGCAAATAACAAAACTGCACCTTTGAACTCTCAAACTTTGATTTTGTAAAAAAAAGAGTATAAATCTTTGCAACATATTTTACATTTTCTTTTCTCATAAATTGGAGGATATCAGACACCATTGATTATTTCCAGCTCATCTTTTCCCTCAAATTATAATATAATTGTGTGTGTGTGTGTGTGTGTGTGTGTGTGTGTGTGTGTGTGTGTGTGTGTGAGAGAGAGAGAGAGAGAGAGAGAGAGAGAGAGAGAGAGAGAGAGAGAGAGAGAGACCAGCTGAAACTAGGGTATGCAGATGCAGGTCTGCCTGACCCACTATAAATGTGAGAATTCTTGAGACAACCTCCTCCTCAGTTTGATGGTTCCCCACAGCACTCAGAACTTGGGAAGGTCCTTGAATTACTATTGTTGGTTTATGATAGAGGTATAAATCATTAACAGTATAGCTCAGTGATCGAGTTCTTACTTGGCACACACAGGCTCTGGGTTTAATTCCCAGTACTGTGTACAGGATATAGCTCAACAACAGATAATAGAAGTGATAAATGGGCAGGATTGGGAAAGAGCTTCCTCACCCTGTCTGGGTACCTCAGTGTTCTGAAGAGACGTCCAACTCTGAAACGCCTTGTTCACTAGTTTTTATAATTCAGTCAACAACTTCTCCCTTCCCAGAGGACAGAGGGGCTGAATTTTTTCCCCTCCAGTGCCATGTTTGATTTTTATAGTGATGAAAATCCAGAAGGTATCTAGGAACCCCACTCTGAGAGTAGAGTCAGGTAGAGTTGGGGACCATAACAAAGGGCCTGCCTGTCATTCCAGAAATTCCAAGGGGTTTTGGAGCTCTGTGTGAAGAATTGCAGGACATGCATGAAACATTTTTAATACTGCCACACTATGATTTTCAAGAAGGTTTCCGTCATATTCCCGTGGTTCTCCTATTTCTGCTGTTTCTTCTGTGGAATTCCTTTAGCCCCCAACTTTGTGCTGTGAACACTAACACTTCACAGACTGCAGTTTCTGGCTTCAGATATGCGCTGAGCCAGGAAACCAGCTCACCTTCCTTATTTGGGTTGTAGATGAATGAAGTATAAATAGTATCGGAAGGTAAGCCCCATGGTCATCCTGTCAACAGAACCAACTTCAGAGAAGAATTTGGGAACACCCAGTTTAGTTATTCTTAGCTTGATTAGGGGTGCTCAGATATTTTATAGATTAAAAAAAATGGCTAAAAAGCAAGCTGAAAATCGCTGATATTTCCTGCCTGCCCGCCTTTCGCCCTGACCCCTCTTTCTTTTAGCAGTCTCTCATGTAGCCCAGGCTTTCCTCAAACTCACTATGTAGTCAACGATGACCTTGGACTTCTTCTCTTCCTGCCTCCCCCTCCCAAATGCTGGGTTTCCACCTGGTTGATGCTGTGCTAAGGGCAGAAGCCAAGCTGCCTGCTTGCTGGGCAGAGCTGTAGCACAGGCCAGACATTTCTGTTTTGAAATGTCCTAGCTTTTTTTTTTAAAAAAATTGTTTTGAAACAAGAGCTCTCTCACTGTGCCACTCAGGCTGGCCTGGAGCTCGTTCTCTGGCTTAGGTTGGCTTTGAACTGGTGTTTCCTTTTGCTTCAACCTCCCAAGAGCTAGGGGTTGTAGGTATGTGCCACTATCCTGGCTTCCAGATTAGTTATTTCTCCTAACCTGACATGTGAATGCTGAATAGCCGTGGGTTTTATTCATTTGCCCACAGGGTAATATCCCTATAAGCTAATGGAATAGAATTCTTTTTACTTTAATTGTTTGTCATTGTCAGATTTTGAAACCGTTCTCTCAATTCCCACCCCTAACATCTCTCAGCTTCTGGCTTGTGCGGATTTAAACCTCTTACCCTGTGGTCAGATGTCCATAGAAAAGATCACGGTTATTTTGCAATTGTGCTTGAGCTTAGAAATGACCCTTGGTCTTGGGTCACTCCCGCTTTGCTAGTTGACGTGATTGTCCTTGGCTTCCGTGACCTCTGGTTCGTCATGAGGCTCAAGGGCACTGCGCCTACCCCGTTCTTTCCTGGATGACATGCAGGATTCTGTAAAGAGGCTGGTTGAGAGTGCCATTTCTATTCAGCAGTGCTAAAGACTATGTCCGTTCAGCAGAGGCTGGAGGCGTCCTCTACAGATAGGAGGGGCATGTAAACAAACTTTTACTCCTGCAGCTTGCATCCTGGATGGCTGATCTTTTTCTTCTTTCTGTGCCCACCTTTCAAATCATTCCCTATCTATTTCCCTTGTTTGGTGTTTCGATTTTTTTTCTTTCTAGGAAGACACCAGGTTGGGTACAATCATAGATGTCTCCGGTGTCTTGACTGTGAGGGTTTCTTTGCCTCCAACCTCTTTATTTCATTCTCCTTTCTGTATCATCTGAGCAGAATTGGAACACACTAGTGGAGATCAGACCACAGCTTGTGAGAGTTGGTTCTCTTTTTTACCGTGTGGGTCTTGGGGTTCAAACTATACTCTCAGGCTTGGTGGCAAAAACCCTACCTGATGAACCATCTCACCAGCCCAGCGCTAAGTTGTGATGAAACCTGCATTTCCTATGGCTTTGGCGTGTATCATGAGGCCCAAGTAGAAGATAAGAAGCTCTCAGCTAGCTACTCCTGAGTGAATTAAAATATATATCTTCATTTGTTTAATTAAAAGAAATTTCAGACAAAGCCCAAGGTGGCCTTGAACTTGTCATCTTCTTCCTAAGCCTCCAGAGCACTGGGAACATAGGTGTGGACCGTTATGCCTGGCACACACCTGCATTTAAAATGGTAAGATCAGTAGAACCAAGATACATCTAATGTTCATTTAAAACATAGCTATCAGAAAATACTTAATGGTGTCTTTTAAAGTTTATCTATATTTATAAAGAACACTTTTCCAATTAATATACGTGGGTTTAATTCATTGAACCTGTCAGCAGAGGTTAGGGATAATTTATCCTCCTCTTCTCTCCCCATGCAGAGGTTTGCATACGCAAGCATTAGTTGAAGAAGTTTATGACTTGGAGAAGATAGATAAGCCAGTCTGGGCAGCGTGCCAAGCATGGGCTCGATGGAAGGTGATGGAGCCAAGTCTGAAACAGATTCCGCATAGGGATGGCACCATGGTAGAGGTGACCCAAACTCCAGGCCACTTAAGGATATTGACAGGTAGCTTGTGGCTTTGGTGCTGTTCATGACCATGCAGGGATCTAGAACTCTCGCTTTGGTTTTCTCTTGGGCATACTGGGAGATCTTGAGCTAGCCTGGCAACTTCTCCGGGTCAAGTTTTTCTTTGATACTGGGAATGACAAAAGATGGTACTCACAGAAACGCAGATACTCTGAAGTCGGATTCTAATCCTACTCCCCACTGCAACTGAGCAGCACACACCGTGATGGCTGTGACGTCTCACCAAGCCAAAGTTCTAGTTGTTTTTGACATGTTAAAATGTGAAAGGGGATGGGATTGAATATGATCATACAATAAATTGTATGCACATATGAAATTATCAAAAAATAAGAAAGAGAAACAAGAGCCTGGAGAGATGGCTCAGTGGTTAAGAGCACTGGCTGCTCTTCCAGAGGTCCCAGGTTCAATTCCCAGCATCCCTGTGGTAGCTCACAGCCATCTGTAACTCCAGTTCCAAGAAATCAGATGCCCCCTTCTGGCCTTTGTTAGCACCAAGCATGCACACACCTACATGCAGGCAAAACACCCATACACATACATACACTTTTGTTAAGTGAAATAAGAGGCAGGAGCGATAGCTCAATTAGTAAAGTGCCCATCACATGAGCATGAGGACCCAAGTTCAATCCTCAGCAGCCATTGTAAAAGCCAGGCACAGTGGCGCACACCAGTAACCCCAGTGTTAGGGAGGTAGAGACAGGCAGATCCCGGATCTTACTGGTCATGTCAGTCTAACTAGTGAGCTCCAGGTTCAGCAAGAGACTCCATTTCAACTGCTAAGGTGGAGAGTGATTGAAGAAGACATCTGACATTGACCTCTGACCTCTGCATGACTTCTGGCCTCCTTGTGCACTTATACACCACGGGCACATGTGCACATACACACAGGGACATATACACAAGCATACACATACACATGTAAAATAAAATGAGACACTGTGGATGACACTATTACACCAACATTCCATTCCAGCTGTGCAGCAAGTGTCTGTCACGTGGCAGGAGCAGTGATCTATCACTGCTGGAATCGCAGCGATGAAATTCATTTGTTGAGGACATACGCTATCCTGGAGATAAAAAAACCAAGTGAGCAAATTGAGCAAAACAATCCTTCATTTTCACTGTTTGCTAATTTCCTGACTTTCAAAGGCAGAGTCACAGAGATCAACAACTCCAGCCACCCCTGGGTCAAGTTTATATTTGTTTAAGCACCGCGGGCTGCATCTTGATTTTTCAGCCACTTAATAGAGCATCCATCAAAGAGTTTTTGCAAAAGCATTCAGAGGAGCAAGGAAAGTTGCTTTCTCCCTCCTTCCCTTCCTCCCTCTCTCCCAACCTCCCTCCCTTTCTCCATCCTTCCCTCCCTTCCTCCCTTCCTTCCTTGCTGTATTTTTCCACCCTCTGAATTTTGAGACCTTCACGGTTGTCGTTTCTATTGTTTCTTTCTATTTTCATTCCCTGACTCGAATCCCACTCAACGTCTACACAGATGTCCCGAAGGATTGCTTTGGAGGGAGTAGAGGAGTCTATCCAACCGTAGGAAAACAACTGTTTCAAGTTGGCTCACACTAGCACTGAATAAACACATATTGATATTACAGAACAAAATAATATATGGGTGCATTGCTCATTTGTGCTCCGGTGGTCACCCTGATCCTATCTGTCATGTGGGGTGTGACAACACAATTACACCCGAGTGCTAATAGAGTGGAAGGGCAGAGCTGCCTGACCTCGGCATCGGGGTCGATTGCAATGTTTGATGTCTCATTGAATTAGTATCACAGTGTGAAAGACAAATCTCAGACTAATGGAAATGAGCCTGGACATGCAATACTGCTGATTGGGCTGACATAATTAGAATAATATTCAGCACAGAGCTAATAACAAGCTGCAGAAATAAATAACTGAGAGATAACCTAATTGCTGCATGCCTAAACGTTCATGCCGGAATCTGCTATGGTTAGCATTTTCTATTTGCTTATAGAGATCTTAGGAAAGAAAACAGGGAAGATGGCCGGGGAGGCCCACCACAGTGCACTGCCCTCCAGAGAGCCCAGCCCAGCCATTGCTCCTGGTGGCTCTTTCAGCACACACCAAGAAACCTTTTCGTGTGCCCATTCTGCAGCAGGTGCAAGGAGGGATTTCTAGACATAGGACATAGTGACAGTGTGCACCAGGCACAGGCTGGCTCAAGGGAAACTTACAGCTGCCTTGGAGAGACGGCACAGATGTTTATGGACCTACCTAGTGCAGTGTGGGAGGAGGAAGGTCTGAAGAGCTGGTGAACTTGCATGGGGGAGACTAGTTTCTGGTGGGATTTGCAAGTTCATCCCAAAAAGGAGAGGTGATGCTGGAACTATCTGCAGATCTTACTCTGTGCTCAGCAAGCAATGATAAAGATTCCTGATGTCTATGTTATTTGCTTATTTGATTGGTTGATGTGTGTGTGTGTGTGTGTGTGTGTGTGTGTGTGTGTGTGTGTGTATGTGTGTGTGTGTATGTGTGTGTGAACATGTGCATGTTTGGGTGAGTGAATATATACTTGTGGGTGCACATGCATGTATGTGTACCTGTGTGGGGTAGTGCCAGATGTTTTCCCCAATCACTGTCCATATTATTTTTTTGAGACAGGGTTTCCCCATTGAATGCGGAGTTTCTGAATTTGGCTAAGCTGGCTGGCCAATGAGCTTCAGGAATCGACTGTCTCTTCCCCATGTCACCTGGCTTTTATGTGGATTCTGGGGATCTGAACTTGGGTTCTCAGGCTGCACAGCGGGCACTTACACTGATTAAGCCATTTGTCTGGCCTGGAAGTGAGAACGGTTTCACACAGAAGGGAGTCAAGGCTTGGAGAGGCTGAGGTCACGGAGTTAAGAGTCAGTGGCGCCGCGTCTAACTGGAGCGTGTCACAGGTAGGAGTACAAGAACCTCTGGGAAGTGGGGTTGTGAAACAGACCAGGTAGTAGATGACAGTGGAGGGAAGACTTGAGACTGGGAAGCTCTGACCAGACAGGAAGGGCAGAGCCTCTGGACAGTGAGTATGACCGTGAATGACCAGGAGAGCCGAGAATGGAAAAATGGCAGCCCGCCCCCAGGCAGGGGAAACACAGAACTGCGCAGTAGGACTTCTCAGTTGGTGCCTCAGTGGTGCTGGCTTGTCCTTGGTGCTATGCTAGTCACATTGTACACAAAATGAACAGGTAGCATGGAGAAAGAATAGAGGCTTGGTTAGGGTTTCTGCTGCTGTAATAAAATACCACAACCAAAAGCATCCTGGGGAAGAAAAGGCTTACTTCAGCTTACAGTCATAGTCCATGACTAGGGAAGTCAGGCAGGAAATCAAGGCAGGAATCTGGAAGCAGGAATAGGAGTGGCCATGGAGGAAGCTTCTTACTGGCTTGTTCTCATGGCTTGCTCAGCCTGCTTTCTTTCTTTTTTTTTTTTTCCCCCCTTGGAACTGGAGTTACAGGTGGTTGTGAGCTACCACAGGGATGCTGGGAATTGAACCTGGGTCCTCTGGAAGAGCAGCCAGTGCTCTTAACCACTGAGCCATCTCTTCAGCCTCTTGTTTCTCTTTTTTATTTTTTGATAATTTCATACGTGCATGCAATTTATTGTATGATCATATTCAATCCCATCCCCTTTCACATTTTTTTTTTCTGAGACAGGGTTTCTCTGTGTAGTTTTGGTGCCTGCCCTGGATCTTGCTCTGTAGACCAGGCTGGCCTTGAACTAACAGAGATCCACCTGGCTTTGCCTCCCGAGTGCTGGGATTAAAGGCTTGTGTCACCGCCGCCCAGCTCAGCCTACTTTCTTGTATCTGGCAGGACTGCCAGCCCAGGGGTAGCAACCACCCACAGTAAGCAGCCTTCTCAGATCAATCACCAATCAAGAAAATGCCCCATTGACTTGCCTACAGGTCAATCTGATGGGGTTCCCGCTCTCCAGATGATTCTTGTATCAAGGTGACACAAAACTAATCAACACACAGGATTAGGAATTAGAGCAGTGGTTCTCAACCTGTGGATCATGACCCCTTCAGAGGGGGTCAAATGACAAGCCCTGCTCTGGTGACTGAGAATATCAGAAGACACTCACCCGTTTGCAGGTAAGCCTCCAATTCAACGGTAGCGTTACTTCTGAAAGTTAGTATGGGGATTTCCAGAGCTCCAGGCATGCCCACACATTCTGAAATAAACCAAACACCAAAATAGCTCTCGAATTCCTTCTGGCTAAGATTGCTAGACCCAACAAAATAACACATTCATGATCCCTCCTGGGGCAGAAGCTTAAAAACATTACTGTGGGGGCTTGAACTAGGCCTGGCAAGGAATCACTTGACCTTTGAGTCAGTGAGGTATTGAGTAGATGCTAATCCAGAGCAGAGAGGAGAGAAAGTTGGGGTGGGATGAATTGTGATCCTGACCTAGCATTCATGCCCAGACTATCTCTGGCCACCACAGGGAAGCGGAGAGTCTGTGCGGCAAGAAGGGGATCATGTTGTGATAGAGCACACTGAAAACTAGACATGAGAAACTCATTACAGCCTACACCCTTGGGAATGTTGCATCATTTCTCCAGGGGGCGGTGGGGAGGGGGTGTCTTTCTATTTGCCCAAGTAGACTCCTACCTGGATCCAGCTGGGTGAGCAACAAAGTCTACTGGAGTGAGTTACAGGAAGACCATGGGTGAGTTTCACAGGTGTGCCACCAGGAGACTCCCTGAACACCTTAAGGCAGGCACAAGGCTGCTGGGTCTTCTCTGCCACAGCAATCTCAAGAACACACCGGATGAGCCTCCTCCCTCCCTCCCTCCCTGAGGGACCCATAGGAGTCCTGACCTCCTGTGGGTCTCATGTGGGTGATTCCAGATGGCAGTAATCATATCCAAGCCAGAAGAAACAGGCACACAAGCCGAGACCTACCAGTGACGGCACCACGCTGAAATGAGACATCTTGGCTGCTAATTCCAAAGACCATCCGTGTTTAATTACACAAAGTATTTCCTAACAGAGCTACTGAAGAGCTTAGCTGCATTAACTCGGTTGTGAAGCTTACTGGTTCTGCAGTTTTGTACAAATTACTTAACTTTTTAAGTTTCCCTTAGTAGTTAAAATATATAAACCAACCAAAAAACAACCAAACAAACAAAAAACCCAACAAAAACAAAACAAATAAAAACCCCAGCTTTTTCTATGGACTAGCCATTGTACTAAAACAGATGTCTATGTGCTGTATACGTCACCGTACATAGCACCTAGGGGTGGGTGTTCCGGGGTGGTGGCTGTGACTGCTATGCAGCCTTCCCTTGTGTGGAAGACACAGCAGGGGGGTGGGGTCGGAGCTAGGGTGCACAGCGGACTGTGCAGGGCAGGCCAGGTGGGAAGAACACGGCATGGCTTTGGATGGAGAAGAAATAATGATTAAGAGAATATATTTTCATAGAAGCAACTATAGGAATGGGGGCTGGGGAGAAGGCTCAGTCAGTAAAGCGCTCGCTGTGCCAGCCGGAAGACCCAAGCTGGGGTCTCCGGCACCCGCGTAGCCTACAGCCCGGCACAGCAAATGGAACTCTAGTGCGGCTGCCCTAGTGGCCTTCTGTTGCCGTGATAAACACCGCGACGGAAAGCGTCTTGGGAAGGCGGCTTGGGGAGGAAATGGTTCAGTTTACAGCTTCCAGTCCCACAGGCAGGGAAGTGAGGCAGGATCCAAGGCAGGAACCAGGGAGGGGTTTGCTCCCCATGGCTTGCTCAGCCTGCTTTCATAGAGTACCCAGTACCACCAGCTCAGGGGTGGCACCAACCACAGAAACCTAGGCCCTCCCACATCAATCAATTATCAATGAATACAATGCCCCCACCAACTTGCCTCCAGGCCAATCTGATGGAGGCATTTTCTCAATTGAGGTTCCTCTTCCCAGATGATTCTAGCTTTGATCAAGCTGAAAAAAAAATAAATAAAATAAAACTAACCAGCACAATTATGTCTCTGAAGCTCACGGCCAGCTGGCCTAGCCGACTGGTAAACTCCCCTGGCCAGCCAGCCTAGCCAACTGGTAAACTCCAGTTTCAGTGAGAGATCTTATCTCAAAAAAATAAAGTGGAAGGCCAGGTGGTGGTGGTGTACACCTTTAATCCCAACACTTGGGAGGTAGAGGCAGGCAGATCTCTGAGTTTGAGGCTAGACTGGTCTACAAAGAGAGTTTCAGGACAGCTAAGGCTATACAGAGAAACCCTGTCTTGAAAAAACCTAAATAAATAAATAAATAAATAAATAAATAAATAAATAAATAAATAAATAAATAAATAAATAAAGTGGAGAGCAATTAAGGAAGACACCAGAGATCTCAACCTCTGGCTCACACACACACACACACACACACACACACACACACACACACACACACAGAGTACATGTGCTCTATGCCTGCCCCTACACACAAATGATCTGTATGGATAGATTGCTTGCAGCAATATGTTCAAAGAGAGTGAGGTAGGATGCGTGAGTTAAGTAGTACTAGTGCTAAGTACTGGAGAGAGAGAAAGAGAACAGGCAAGGTTTGGGGGTTGGAGACTCATGTTTCTTACAACAAAAGCCACGGAGCAGTGCTGGTTCTTCAGATCAAGGACATTTCCCCTTCCTAACAGCTTTAAATAATTGCTACAGAGCCGTCAAATAAAGTAAGATAAATTTTGTATTTAGCATATGTGGAAATATTATGAATAGCTGGGACTCGATTCCCTTTGATGCCCTTTGACAATCCGATAATTTTTGCAAAGATGGTGCTTAAAATGCCGTTTCATGCCAAGTTCAGCTTTCTCCCCTTGTTGAGAAGACACACGGCGTCATTAATTTGCAGGCCTGTATATTAATTTTGCTGAGAGCACCGTTTATTTCTCTTTCCTCCACTTTGTTTAAAGCGGTTGTTGACAACGCTCAGGCATGTCAAACTCGCCTCGCTAATAATTGCTTAAGGACCCCTAACTTCTGCAAATGTTGGTTCCAGCTCCAAACCCCATGCTAGCCCTCAAAGAAAAAAAATGAGAAGGGTCGGAAGAAGAAAAAAAAAGAACTTCTTCTGATGAATTTTTGATTTTCCTTCTTAACAAAGAAATGTCTGAGATTCAAAGCAATAGCTTAAAGTAATATTATAAAATAGAATATGGAGTGCACGGTTCCGAATGACTCTTTGCTTTTAATGTGAGGCTGAAAAATTGTCAGTGCCTTTTTTGATTAGATAGTACTTTTTTTTTTTTTGTTCTTGATCTAAGAATTGAGGAGAAAAACATGCTACTCACATTTGAATACGGCCTGAGCAGAGATGGAGGGTGCTGGGGTTGAAGCAACAGCAGCCAGGCCTTAAGGCAACCCCTGTATCTTCAGGTCAATGCCACCCTCCTTAGATCGCCGTGGCACCGCTCTACCCGCAGCGACTTTATTAGGCCTAATTAGGTGGGCTGTCACTTTTATTGGTGATGGGAAAGGAAGATAAGTAGATCGTTTGTGTCATCTATCTCTATCCCGATGCGTCTAAAAAGTCTAAAGTGATTGCCGTGGGCCACGAAAATGGAGCCGCAGTAGCAAAGGAAGCCGAAAAGAAAAGGGGGAAAAAACACAACAAAACACTCAGCACTGTAATAAAAAGAGAGAGAGAAGAAAAAACCTCCAGAAATGCCTTACCTTTGACAACTGCTGTGTATAATTTCAAACCCGTGAGAAGGGAGTGGGAAATATCGTTAGTGGCCCTTTTGTTCTGAGGGAGGTTGTCTGATAGGTTTTTGGTTTTTGATGACTGAGCGGAGTTTGGTAAAGGGAGATGCTCTCTACCCAGCCGTCTAGTAACAGAGTCTCAAGAGAAAGTTGGTCCAAGTGGTAACAAGAACTCCACGTGGGGAGTGACTTTAAGAGTTGGGGGAGGTGGCTCAGCGGGTACAGCCCTTGCTTTGTGAACGTGGGGAGGGGTCTGAGTTTGGCTTCCCAGCACCCATGTAAGAGCCAGGCATGGCGGCGTGTGTCTGTAACTCCAGTTGCTAGGAGATGGCAGAGACAAGGAGGACCACGGAGGCTTGCTGCTCGGCTAGTCTAGTCAAAACAAGGAGCTTCAGGTTCAGTGAGAGGCCCTGCCTCAAAAAATAAGACAGGAAGCAACAGCTGCAGACAGCTGATATTGGCTTCCGGGGCTCCATGGCCGCATGCACGTGCAAGTGACCCCAGACAGCCAGGTGTGCGTGCACGCGCACACACATACCAAAAGAAAACAAAACGGAAAATGGGAAGGAGTCACGTTAAGTAAAGAGAAGGCCAGGTCTGTGGTTTTCTTTCTTGCTTGCTTTTTTTGGGGGGTGATGATTGAAGTAGAAGCAGGAAGGGCAGTGTTTGAAATTTTATTTATTTTAAATATCTTTAATTTTTTCCTTTTATTTTTCAATCTATTTCATTTAGCTGTATGTGTATGGCTATTTTGCCTGCACTATGTATGTGCACCTTGTACATACAGTGCCCAACAGAGGTCCGGCTGGAACTGGAGTTGTAGGTGGTCGTGAGCTACCATGTGGCTGTGGGGAACATCTCCCCAACTGAAAATTTTTGTAATCAGGTTCTTCCTAAGAACAACTGTTTTCCCCTCACGTGAATAAAAGCCTATGAAAATGGTCCCGATAGGGGAAAATGTTTCATAGTATGTCGGGAATGTTTTCTGTAACTGTGATGGTCAACATCCAGATGCTAACAAAAGCCTTTGGGGCTGGGTGTGGCTCAGTGTGGTACAGCACTTGCCTGGCACGCATGAGGCCCTAGGTTTGATCCCCAGCACCTCCCAAGAAAAAGCAAAGCCGAACAGAAGCAATAGCCTCTTCTTTTCTCTAAGGAACTCTCCACGTATGTTTCACTTAGCCAAATGGTGTCGTGTGATGTTCTGATCCCTCGGTGTGGCTGGGAGTCCTTGATGACACACTGTTAACTGTGATGCTTGCATACAATCCCTTTGGCTCATCACACTGCCTCAATAAGCTATGAATTACATATCAGAGCCTTATTAGTCTTATTTTTCCTGTGTCTATATTGTTCCCAAAGCGATGTTAAATATGTACTGGGGGCCTGGAAAGTAGTGGTTTCTTTATTCGCTTAAATGTTTTGACTACTAAATGGGATTTTTGGTGTTAAATGAGAACTTTACCATATTATTTAAGATGTTGGTCCCAACATTAAGTAATTTTTTTTTTTTTTTTTTTGGTTTTTCGAGACAGGGTTTCTCTGTGTAGCTTTGTGCCTTTCCTGGAACTCACTCACTTGGTAGCCCAGGCTGGCCTTGAACTCACAGAGATCCACCTGGCTCTGCCTCCCGAGTGCTGGGATTAAAGGTGTGTGCCACCACTGCCTAGCCAACATTAAGTAATTTAAATAATCTTTATATGTAAGCTTGATGGCGGGGGTGGGGTGGGGGGTGGGGGTGGTAGCGCTGGAGAAATGGTTGAACATGTAACAGTACTTGCTGCTCAGTCCTAAAGACCAGAGTTCAGATCCTGCAGCCATGTAGTAAGCTGAGCATCCTTCAAATGTCTGTAACCCTGGCTCCAAGAAGGGTAGAGGTAGGGGGATAATCGATAAGCTATTGCTTTCTGGTTTCCAGGGTAATTGAGAAAACAGGAGCTTTAGGTTCAGAGAGAGACCCTGACTCAACAGGCAGAGAGGGATGACAGTTGATGCTTTCCTCTGGCTTATGAAAATGCACACACACACACACACACACACACACACACACACACACACGCTCTCACACACATCATAAATAAGTCTTTAAAACACCAGGCAGGATATAATAGCAAGAACTGATGAGCAGGATTGTAAAGAAGCTTCTACACAGCGTAGCAAATAGTCAAAGAATGATTCCAGCTGTCTAATACTGCGGTGTCTACCGAAGGAAGCTAAATCGGCACATCTCAGAGACTGGCTTATTGCAGCACTGTTCGCAGCAGCCAGGTTACAGAATCAACCCAGGTGTCTTTCAATGGATGAGTGGATAAAGAAAATGATCTGTATACACAGTGGAGTGCTGCTTGGTATCTTAGTCAGTGTTCTGTTGCTGTGAAGAAACACCATGACCAAGGCAACTCTTATAGAAGAAGACATTCAATTGGAGGCTTGCTTACATTTCAAAGGCTTAGTCTATTACCATCATGACAGGAGTGTGGTGGCATGCATGGCACCAGAGCAGTAGAGGAGAGCTATATCCTGGTCCCCAGGCTAAGAGAGTTAACGCTGTGCCTGGCTTGGGCTTTTGAAGCCTCAAAGCCCATCCCTATTGACATACTTCCTCCAATAAGGCCACGCCTCCAGATCCTTCTAATCCCTTCAAATAATGCCACTCCCTGGTGACTAAGCATTCAAATATATGAGCCTATGGGGGCCATTCTTATTCAGACCCACCACACTTGACCATTGAGGACAAAGTCGGGTCATTTGCAAAAGAATGGATGAAAGTAGAGATCATTACATTAAGTGAAATAGGCCAAACTTGAAAAGACAAAGTTTGTATGTTTTCTCTTGTATGTGAAATCTAGAGGAAAAAAAAAAAATAATGCATTGTGAGAGTAGAAGGTGGGAGGCTATTAGGGAAGAGCAAGAGAACCAGAACACTGGAAAGTGGGGTGAAGGGACAAGTGGGGCAAATGTGGTCAAAGTACATTGTGCACAGGAGTGAGGACATCACAAGGAAACCATTATTTTGTACAATTGGGTTCACTTGTAAAGGAATTTTTTAACTGAAAAGCATGTTCCAGAATCTTCACAGTAGCAGTGTTCAGAACGGCCCAAAGATGGAAGCAACTCAAAAGTCCACTAAGTGGGATGTGGGATATTCCTCACTCAGCAGCGAGAGGACTCAGATACCAACCCATGCTACAACGTGGATGAACTTAGAGAACGTGGCTAAGCGAGAGAAGCCAGGCATAAGCACCCAGATTGTGTGTGAGTCTGTTGATTGGAAAACGCCGGAAACAGGCATGCACACAGGGTTAGGGAGTTGCTGTGAGGGTTGAGAGAAAGAGGATTGACTGTGAATGGGGATGGGTTCCTTGGGTGGAGGGAGATAAAAGCGTTGCAAATTTGAGAGTGTGGTTAGCTGTGCAACTCTGTGCACATGCTCTTTGCTTCTCTCTCCTGGAGGATGCTAGTCTCTGAGTCTTGTTGACTTTTTCTCTTCTAGAGCTCTTGAGTCCTCTTTCTGATAAGCGGTACTGACATGGGGTCCAGGCCTCCCTACAGGCTCTTCAGATGACTGGCATCTGTCTCTACTGCCCCAGCTGTCACTCTTCTCTCTACTATTCTACGGGAGGGTGACCTCTTAGACAGGTTGTGTCATGACCTGACATCAGCACCCACTGTGTGTCTCCCACTGCCCAGGACACAGGCCAACCCCGCTCCCCTGCTGCTGTCAACTCTTCCCTGTCCAGAGCCCATCTTGATCCACTTCTTGCCTTCTCCTGTGCCCTGGCTTCTTTGGTGGCACTGTCTTCCCCCATGCTGTGGCTTTGCAGACACCACTCTCTTTCCTTGTCCACTGGCAAGCCCAGACTGCCCCTTCTGGTGGCTTGGTTGGTGCTGCTTGGCTGGACCTCCCCAGGTGGGGTTATGGTAAAGAAAATCAACAGGTTGAAGACATTGGGGGTAGGTTGCCTACCTTTGGTCCTTCAAGACTACAGTAGGCAGTCTCTGCAGCTGGGGAGTGAGCCGGAGGGGTGATTCTGGTGGCAATACTCACAGGCAGGAAAGATGCTGTCTTCCTGTTACTGTCAAGAGACACCATGACCATGGCAACTCTCATAAAAGAAAGCAGCAGGGAGGGGGGGGATGGCACACGCCTTTAACCTCAGCACTTAGAAGGCAGAGGCAGGTGGATCTCTGAGTTCGAGGCCAGCCTGGTCTACAAAGCAAGTTCCAGAACAGCCAGTGCTACACAGAGAAACCTTGACTCTAAAAAACAAAACAAACAAAAAGCATTTAATTGGGGCTTGCTTACAATTTCAGATGTTTAGTCCATTATCATCATGGTAAGGAGCATGGCAGCACTCAGGCAGACATAGTGCAGGAGAGCTGAGAGCCACTGGGCCTGGGGCTTGGGCTTTTGAAACCTCAAAGCCCACCCCTATTGACACACATCCTCCAAAAAGGCCACACCCTCTCTAGCAAGTCCACACCTCCCAATCCTTCTCAAGTAGTGCTACTCCCTGATGACTAAGCATTCAAGTATATAAGCCTATGTATGGGACATTCCTATTCAAATCACCACAGATACTTTCCCTTAAATATGGTGCCCAGAGCTTGGATGACGTCACAAAACTAGAGAATAAGGAAACTGAGGCAGGGATTCACTGGGTTGAGATGGAATTATCCCAGACCCCTGTGTATGAGTCACTTACCTGTTGCTGACATGAAAGACCTGATAACAGTGATTGAAGAAAGGAAGGATTTGAAGGTACAGTCCATCATGGCAGCAGGGACTTGAGATGATTGGTCATACTGTGCTCACAACGAGGAAGCAGAGAGAAATGAAAGCCCATGCACAGCCTGCTTTCTCTTTATTCAGTCCTGGACCCCAGCCCATAAGATGGTGCTCTCTTGGAGTACCTAGCTCTGGCTACTCTAGAGAAAAAGTCATCCAATGTACTGTCACGATCCCTCTCCTGTGACTCACAGTATTGCTTCCTTTCCTGCTTGCTCTGTCAACGTCTGGGTTTGCCTCCCAAGGACAAGTGTGTGACCTTGGGGCAAGGCTTGCCCATGTATTCCTGCCACAGAACACAAGTCCAATCAATGTATCTCAAGAGCGAGATGCTTTCTGTTCTCATTGCTTTATTCTTTAAAGATTTATTTTTTTACTTTGTGTGTGTGTGTGTTTTTCCTACATGTATGTATGTATGGTCTACCTGCAGAAGCCAGAAGAGGGCATCAGATCCCCTGAAACTGGAGTTACAGACTGTTAGGTGTGGTGGTAATCTAATTGTATTGAAATATTATTTTGATTTGTACTGAAATATTAATTTGATTGTATGTTAATAAATAAAGTTGTCTGGGGGTCAGAGCTATTAGAGCCATAGCAAGAGTGTGGCGGTGGTGGCACACGCCTTTAATCCCATAGATATCTGTGTGTTCAGGGTCAGAGCTATTAGAGCCATAGCAAGAGTGTGGCGGTGGCGGCACACGCCTTTAATCCCATAAGATCTCTGTGTGTTCAGGGATACAGCCAGCATTGGAGACGTATGCCTTTAAGACCTAGGGGGCTGTACATTCAGACAGTGACGAGGCAGTCATGTGTTTGGGTTTACAACCAATGAGAAGGCAGAACAACATACTTTAAAAATACGAACGGACAGGAAGTAGCTCTCTTTTCGCGAAGCTGGGACAGCAGGAGGAAGGGTGAGATTTTAGCTCTGAGCTCTGACCTCTCGGCTTTCTCTTTTACATTGTTTCTGTGTTTCTTATTTAATAAGACGGTTGGTTACATCTACAAATGGCGCCCAACGTGTTGGCAAGAGTTTCTACCTAAAACCTGAGAAAAGATTCTAAAATGGAGCTAAAAACAGCTTCCTAATTGTCTCTCTCAAAGGAGCGGCAGCCTGCCGGTTTGAGCTACTGGCGGGTTCCTAGCGTGCGAGCTTGATCTGCAGTATGGCGGGAATGAGGCCTCTGCAAGTGGCACATTAAGCTGCATGGTGGATTTAACCTTTGCTAGTACAAAACAAAAAGAGGTTTCTGGGCTACACACTGCTTGGATAAAAGCATAGACCCAGGATGGCTCCCAGAGCTGGCGGAAGCCATGTTGGGAAGCTGAAGTGGGCGGAGCCAGCAGCCGCAGCGCCGTTTCAGGCTTAAAAGGCTGCAGTTTAAGCAATAGGCTCAAGGTAATATAAAAAATAAGCCATGTAAAGATGGCTACCACACAGAGAATCTGGATTATGTTCTCTTTGATATTTGTAACTGAAGAAAAACATTTGATTGCAAAAGCTGTTGAGTTATGCCAAAATGTGTATTTTAAAGGTACCTTGACTTCAAAATTTGGCTATAAGGATATGTTGCTTTGGAAAAGAGGCTCTGGTTTTGTTTCCACAGAAAGCCAGAGGCTATGGATTTGTTCCAGATTAAGATACATCAGGTTTGACCAGCCAAGACCACCTGAAAGATCTCTGATGACACCATGACCCAGATGATTCAACATCCAGAATCGTTTCAAGGCAACTGGCTCAGACAATACGGTCTCACGGACTACTCCATGATCCTAAAATTTTCTTTGTGTCCCCATAAGATACAGCGCCCCCCTCCAGCAGGAAGTAGTAAGAGAAGCTACGCCCAAATTCCCAAATATACCAAGCTGACTTTGGAGATGTGTAAAAGTTAAAACCTTCCTTTTAAAAAAAGAAAGGGGAAGTGCTGTGGGACGGTCTGTATGTCAAATTGCTCTGATTGGTCAATAAATAAAACACTGATTGGCCAGTGGCCAGGCAGGAAGTAGGTGGGACAAGGAGAGAGGAGAATTCTGGGAAGCAGAAGGCTGAGTCGGAGAGACACTGCAGCCGCCGCCATGACCAGCAGCATGTGAAGATGCCGGTAAGCTACCAGCCACGTGGCAAAGTATAGATTTATGGAAATGGATTAATTTAAGCTATAAGCACAGTTAGCAAGAAGCCTGCCACGGCCATACAGTTTGTAAGCTATATAAGTCTCTGTGTTTACTTGGTTGGGTCTGAGCGGCTGTGGGACTGGCGGGTGACAAAGATTTGTCCTGACTGTGGGCAAGGCGGAAAACTCAGTCTGGGTTTGCCTCCCAAGGACAAGTGTGTGACCTTGGGGCAAGGCTTGCCCATGTATTCCTGCCACAGAACACAAGTCCAATCAATGTATCTCAAGAGCGAGATGCTTTCTGTTCTCATTGCTTTATTCTTTAAAGATTTATTTTTTTACTTTGTGTGTGTGTGTGTTTTTCCTACATGTATGTATGTATGGTCTACCTGCAGAAGCCAGAAGAGGGCATCAGATCCCCTGAAACTGGAGTTACAGACTGTTAGGTGCTGCTATGTGGGTACTGGGAACTAAACCCAGCTCCTTCGGCAAGAGCAACCAGTGTTCTTAACTGCTGAACCATCTCTCCAGCCCTGTTTTATTTACTCTTTTCTTTTCTTTTTTTTTAAGATTTATTTATCATGTACACAGTGTTCTGCCTGCATGTACGTCTGCAGGCCAGAAGAGGGCACCAGATCTCATTCTAGATGTTTGTGAGCCACCATGTGGTTGCTGGGAATTGAACCCAAGACCTCTGGAAGAGCAGTCAGTGCTCTTAACCTCTGAGCCATCTCTCCACCCCTGTTTTACTTTTTATACACATAAACTTGTTTTGTTTCTGTTGATCGTCACAAAACATTATGCGGATTCGTTGTTAAAATTCCCATTTCAGCAGGGCAGTGGTGGCACACACCTTTAATCCAAGCACTCTGGAGGCAAAAGTGGGTAGATCTCCGTGAGTTTGAGGCCAGCCCATTGTATAGCTTGGGAAACAGAGACCCAGGGAGCTTAAATGTGAGAAACAAGGACTTCCACATCATCATAAGAGCAGTGGGTGCTTGGAGTAACAAAACCAAGGCGGTGTATTTTCTAAGCTGGTGACGTGTTTTGTTTTCTTTTTTCTTTTTTTTTTTTCCAATCAAGACCAATTTATGCTGCCCAAATATTCTTGGCTATGAGGTCTTCTGCTGGAGTATGGCCAGTGAACCAGGGGCCACACTCCTAGAGAAAAGCTAACAACTGCCAGAAGCTCTATGGCTAGAGGAGGAACTTGGGGACCAACTCTCCTCTCCATGCTGGGACTTCCTATGTGCAGATGCCCAGTGTGTCCAAAAGACACAGTCTCCTGCTTGTCATCCATTGCCTCTGGATCTTCCATCCATTCTGCTTCCTCTTCCACAATGACTGCTGAGCCTCAGGAAGAGGGGTGCGGCACACAGCAGAAGACAGGGTCTATAGACCTAAGGCAAGGTTTTCCTGTTTGCTGAGTGGTCAGGAAGGTGCAGTTGTCCATGCCATCTTTCCCTCTCCTTTTGTTTGCTGCCCCCAAAGCCGTGTTCTCTCTAAACAAAAGATATGTACCGCACCCCTCCTCCTGAGGCTCAGCAGTCATTGTGGAAGAGGAAGCAGAATGGATGGAAGATCCAGAGGCAATGGATGACAAGCAGGAGACTGTGTCTTTTGGACACACTGGGCATCTGCACATAGGAAGTCCCAGCATGGAGAGGAGAGTTGGTCCCCAAGTTCCTCCTCTAGCCATAGAGCTTTTGGCAGTTGTTAGCTTTTCTCTAGGAGTGTGGCCCCTGGTTCACTGGCCATATTCCAGTGGAAGACCACATAGCCAAGAATATTTGGGCAGCATAAATTGGTCTTGATTGGAAAAAAAAAGAAAAATGAAAACAAAACACCTAGTTGGGTAGGTAGAGGAGTAGGCATGAGTGTGGGAAGAGTTGGGAGAGGGAGAGGCATATGATCAAAACATGTATGAAATTCTCAAATAACTAATAAAAATAACATGCACAGATGCTGACACACATCCCTATAATCTCAGCACTGGGGAAGCTGATGCAGGAGGATCCCAAAAGTACAGCTTGGGTGTTAATTAGCAGATCCTGTCACCCCGCAAAGTTATAAATTCAACTATAACAACAAATACCTTAAATGTAAATTAATGTTTAAAAAAAAAGCCAAGTGTGCTGGGCATGGTGGTGCACACACCTTTAATCCGAGCACTTGGGAGGCACAGGCAGGTGGATCTATGTGAGTTTGAGGCCAGTCTGGTCTCCAAAGCAAGTTCCAGGACAGCCAGGGCTACGCAGAGAAACTATGTCTTGAAAAACTAAAATAAATAAATAGATGATAGATAGATATTTATTGCTTATAATTATCCGAGTATTGTAGGAGACCCTTGTACTCGAGCATTCCCCTATCTGTGAAACCAGTGGTAACATGCTTGGCAGGTCGCCTAGCCTATGGAGATGGAACTCCAGCCAGGAGCCTTTGCCATTCTAAAGAACTCCCTAGGACTTTGCTTAATGAAGTCACTACTCTGGTTGTCAATGGCTGACAAGTCACTGAGTGTGAGCCAGGGGCCCTCTGTGTCCTGCTCTACAGTGACTCTCCAAGAGACTTCCAGCCCTGTCTGGAGCCTAGACTCATCAATTAGCTGTGGAACGTGTTTCTAATTATTCGTTAGCCTTGGGGCTTGCTCACTCATTTCATCTTTATCTTCGCAAAAGGGAGAAAAAGTCCCTTTTGACCTTTTGATGAACTAATCTGAATTCTCCACATACTTTTCTTATGCCGTAAAAGCCAGCCTGCCTTGCTCTCTGCTCTTGCTCCTCAGCCTCATTCTTTGATTTCATTTTCCTATCTAAAAAATTTTACTTGTAGTAGCTGTGTTTATTACATGTGTGTGGGTGAACATGTGTTTGTGGTTGCACGTGTGATGTGCCTGTATGTTTAGGTGGAGGCCGGAGGTTGATGCTGGATGTCTTTCTCCTTTATATACAGAGGCGGGGTCTCTCACTAGCACCAAGAGTCCTCCGATGGGGTTACTCCAGCTTAGCCAGCTTGCTTTTGCATTTCTTAGCTCTGATTCACTCCCACCAAAATTACAGGAGGGTCTTCAATGTATTGACATTTTCATGGGTGCTAGGGGTTTGAACTCTGGTTCAAATGCTTGGCCTGGCAAGTTCTTTCCTGGCCGAGCCATCTCCTCAGCTGCCTCTTGTATTTCCCACTTCTGAGAAACACTGCGTACAGTGGAGAGTATCAGAGAGTCACCTGAGGATTGGGTTGTGAGACTAGCTCTTCTGCCTCCTGTTGGACAGTGGTACTTTTCTGGCTTCTTGAATGATATGGGCTCCAGCTTCGGATCTGCCAGGGTTTGAATCCCAGCCTTGCAGGTTCATTACTGGATAGTCACAAGCCTCAGCCTCCACATTACATGGGACTAACAGTCATACCTACATCATGGGGTTTTATCATATATTTATTATCATATAATAAACTCATGCCTGGCACATCATGAATACTCAAAAAAAGTATTTATTTCAATGACATGGGTGCTTTAGATTGTACATCTCAGCCACACACACAGAAAAGGAGAGAGAGAGAGAGAGAGAGAGAGAGAGAGAGAGAGAGAGAGAGAGAGAGAGAGAGAGAGAGAGAACTGGAAGTGGGGTGAGGCAATAAACCTTCAAAGGCCACCCCCTCTGCCATACTTTATCTACTAACCTTATCCTAAATTTCCATAACTTTCCCAAACACTGACACCACCCAGGACCATGTGTTAACATACATGATCCTTTCGAGACTATCCTCCTTCAGACTACCATAGTTAGCTTCTGCATGTTAGTCCACACACAAAAGTCACCCCAGGAAGGACCAAAGACTTCAATGTAACACCTGCAGTGGTCGTAGTCTTCAGGGAACTCAAAATCGGAGGATGAGCTTCTAGAGTTTGGTTTTGGCAATGGTTTCTGAGATCTGAGTACACAGAGCACACAACCCAAACAGAGCAGTGGGCCCACCTCAGATGCCAAAGCTCTTGACCAGCAAGGGAAACTGTAGAAAAGGCCATAGGTGGACTAGCGTGGGAGAAAGCATTTGCCAACAGTCTACCTGACAGGAGACCAACATGCAAAATAGCTAAGATTTTTCTATTAAAATTTTTAGTGCGTTTTTTTTTTAATATCAAAGGTACTGGAGAGCTATGCATTCAAAGTGTTTACGGATCTTACGGAACACCCACACATGGTTCCCAGCACCCACATGGCCTAGTTACAACCTCCTGTAACTCCAGCTCCAAAGAATCCAATGCTCTCTTCTGGCCTCTGGGGGCTCCTGCATGCATGTAGCATCCAGAAATTTACACAGGCACACATGCATACATATAAAAATAATAAATAAATTCATCTTTCAAAAATGTCAAAAGGCTTCAACAGACATTTCTCAGAGATGACATACAGATGATCCCAAGGGCACATGGAAGTTGTCTCACTAATCATCAGGGCTATAGAGACCAAGCCACAGCAAGCTATTAGCTCATACCCATTGGTTTCAGAAGTTTCAGAAGACAGTCAGAGCTGACCAGGAGACAGAAAATTGCAACCTATATACCCTGTTGGCAGGATTGTAAATTAGTGAAGATTTAATTTTAAAAAATGGAATTTTTTCTGAAAACTAAACGCAGGGGCTGGGGAGATTGCTCCGTGCTTAAGAGCCTACACTATTCTTGCAGAAGATCTGAGTTTGGTTCCCAGCACCCACATCAGGCAGCTCATGAATGCCCTATACCTCCAGCTCCAGGGGATCTGATGCTCTCTTTTGGCCTCTGCAGATACCTATGCTCTCGCGTGCACATACATCCAGACAGACACCCACAGACAGACATCCACAGACAGACATCCACAGACATGCACCCACAGACAGACATCCACAGACAGACATCCACAGACAGACATCCACAGACATGCATCCACAGACAGACATCCACAGATATGCATCCACAGACAGACATCCACAGACAGACATCCACAGACAGACATCCACAGGCATACATCCACAGGTGTACATCCACAGACTAACATCCACAGGCATACATCCATAGGTGTACATCTACAGGTATACATACACAGACATACATATACAGACATACATCCACTTAATAAAATAAAATAATCTTAGCCGGGCAGTGGTGGTGCACGCCTTTAATCCCAGCACTCGGGAGGCAGAGCCAGGCGGATCTCTGTGAGTTCGAGGCCAGCCTGGGCTACCAAGTGAGTTCCAGGAAAGGCGCAAAGCTGCACAGAGAAACCCTGTCTCGGAAAAACCAAACTAAATAAATAAATAGATAATAAATAAATAAATAAAAATCATCTTTTTAAAAAATTAAAAACAGCTTCCACTCGGCTTGGAACTCCTACTTAAAAGTTGAAGTCAGGGTTCATTTTCTGCTGTTTTCTTGAGAAAGGCAGCCCCTGCATCCCAATGCAAGGCTTTCTACTGTTGTCAAAAGAGAGAGAAAAAAAAGCAAGTATGTCTTGTGAGGGGATGGTGGCAAAAGTTGTGTGAAACCTGCTCAAGAGTCTAGAAACTGGGACTAGTGAGATGGTTAGGTAAAGGCACTGGTTGGCAAGCTGAGGACTTGAGTTCGTCCTAGGACCCACATGGTGGAAGGAGAGGTGGAACGTAACAATCCCTTTACGTTGTTCTCTGACCTCTACACACTTGCAACAGCACATGCATGCCACGCACCCCATGAATAAATAAATAGAATCTTAAAACCTTTTAATTAAAAAATAATTTTAAAACTGTATGCTTAATGAGATCCTGGGAAATTTGTATTAACCTGGAATTATAGTTATAGCCAAACATTTTTTTCTAAATGGCTAATGAGAACAAGGAGAACTCGTTATGCTAGTCTTTGCTGATGAGAAAAACGATCTAATTGTATTAATGATTCCCTCGATTTCCATGCAGTACCATTAGCACCAGCTTTTTTTTCTTTTGTTCCTTGAATTAAAAAATAAACAACCACTAAAGTCTAAAATGCTCCAATATTACTGTTCTGAATCAATGAGAACTTGGTCCGGTTATTGAGAGTTATTCTTACAGTGTATTTATCTTCACAAACTACCCAGAAGACAGCTCCAAACACTGCCATGGGAACACACATAATCAGAAGGGAAACACACAATTCCGAAAACAGAACCCTTCTTTAACTGTTTATTTGAGAAAAGGCCTGGTGTATCCCAGACTGCCTTGAACTTGCTATGTAGCCCAGGATGACCTTGAACTTCTCATCATCCTGCTTCCCCGTCCTCAGTGCTGAATTTGCAGGTACAGGCCACCACGTCCAGGATAGGTGGTCCTGGGGAGCCAGCTCAGGGTCCTGGGCACGCAGGAAAGCATTCTACCAGCTCACCACATCCCCAGTCCACAGATGCCATCTGAATTTGCAGAACCCCATGGTGGCTTAGTCCCCTCCCTTCTACATGTCTGGCACTTTTTGGTGCTAAGGGCACAACAGAGAGAAGCGCTTTGCTCCTCGATTTTTAATGCCCTGACACAAAACTGGATTGTGTGGAAACCAGGTTCGCCTATTAATCCAGCTGGCTGACTGCTCCTGCATAGTCTCCTCAGGCCACCTCCCTGCAGAGGCTGGCACTCAGGCTCCAGTGCAGGTGAGGCAACCTGTTTGGGAAGTACGTTTTAAAGAAAGAATCTGTATTTTAATGGTCAGTTAGTAGCTGGCTACCAACTGTCTGAGCTCTCTGCCTGGGGACAGGAATGCCAGCCTTATTAAATATTGAGGAGTTGTTCATTACTGTGGGCCTCTATGACAACAGACCATCTGCATACTGGGAAAACAGTAGGCTTATATTTAGAATGGCGACTCCAGTTCCGGACGACAGTTGTTTGTAGGACTAAAGATGCATAAAAAAAACAGGCTTTGTCTTGGAGACCTGTTTTGTTGCTTTTTGTACCTTTTTTTTTTTTTTTCTTTCTTGAAGCTGAAAACTTCAGAAGTCTAACTTGCATAGGGAAAGAGAATGGAAAACAAATCTTTTGGGGTCCTAGAGCTGAAAGGGGAGGCAAGATACAAGCCCCCAACCCTAACCCAGAAGCAATCTCCATTTGATACCACTTGAACAATGAAAATGTAGTTTTCTACAAGAGAGTCCCACTGGGGGGGGGGGGACCTTACTCTCAAGGGTAGACGACATGGTATGTCTGTAGATAGCTAACAGGAGACAAGTTCAAGGGCATCTTTGGAGGTCCTTTGTTCCATAATGTCATGCCAGGGCTTTTTTTAATTTTATCTTTTTCTTATCTTTAACTTTTATTAAATATATATATATATTCTCTTTTTATTCCATAAGTCTTTGCATATATATTTTAGCTTCCAATATTGTGTCTTTATGGGATCCCTGAGTGTGTGAACGAGTGGGTCTCTGTGTCTATATTGTTTTTTTTCTTTTTGAGCCTTTTCTTGAGCTCTTTTCTTTCTGTTTGTTTGTTTTGTCTAGTCCGATACATTAGTTTTTGTTCTTACTATATTTTATCATTATCCCTTAAAAGCCTGTTTGTTTTCTAATCAGAGATGGAAGAGGGGTGGACCTGGATGGGAAGGGAGGTAGGGAGGAGCTGGGAGGGGTAGAGGGAAGAGAAATTACAATCAAGAAATATTATAGAGAAAAAAATCTGTTTTCAATAAA
This sequence comes from Peromyscus maniculatus bairdii, assembly GCF_049852395.1. Classification (NCBI taxonomy): domain Eukaryota; kingdom Metazoa; phylum Chordata; class Mammalia; order Rodentia; family Cricetidae; genus Peromyscus; species Peromyscus maniculatus. Next base: position 67,129,686 of record NC_134858.1, read on the forward strand.
AGGAAAAAAACTTTCTGAACAATGTAAAAAATTTTTTTTGAAATATAAAGTTATTTCATGCTGGCTCTGACTATATCAAATGTCTGAAATCCTAACTTACATGTTGGTGTATTATAAGAAAATGTATTTATAATTAGATTATTTATATACTATATCAGACTTAAGAAACCGAGAAATTGAATAGAAGGCAGATAAGATATAAGGGATAAAAATAAAGGAATATTAGCCACCTCTTTGAAGGGATCTCAGTAATAGGGGGATAAAAACCCTGCCATTTCCTACAACAGGGGCTGAAATCAACACCCCACAGGTGTGCAGGGCACTTTGTCTTTGAGAAGATAGTTTGGCGCTGGGACATACCTTAGTGGCAGCATGCATGCACAGCCTGTGCGAGGGTTCAACAGCCGCCACAAAGACAGAGGGCTAGAGAGGGTCTCAGGGCCTCAGTCACGTGCTTGTTGTGCGAGCAAGAGGAACTGAGTTCAGATTCCTGGAGCCCATGTAAAAAGCTGGGTGTGGCTGCTTACACCTGTACTCCCAGTGCTGGAGAGAGACAGGAGAATCCTTAGGGCTCAATAGCCCGAGCCAGGATAGCTGAATTGGTGAACCCCAGGTTAAGTAAAGGCCTACCTCAAAAAATAAAATGGAGAGCCATGTAGGTGGACACCCAGTGTGGACCTCTGACTTCCACATGCATCCTCACATATGTGCATATGCACCTGTATACACGTGTGCAAACTGATGTGTGACCCACATGCCCACAGCTCTCCTTCACTAACAAGTTGCAGGAGCCCATGCTGACTCTACTGACGAATCAGACAGTGACTCAAAGTGGGCATGTGAGAGAGGACCAGAATCAATTCGCTGCCTCTCATCACTCCATCTTGTGACTATATACATCTACACTTTGTCTGAGCCAGTCTTTCTGGGTATACATACGCTTACAAATGAGAGCAAAGAGGCTGTTGACCCCAGGGATGCACCTTCTTGCTTTCTCTTCTTCCTGCTCGGCCTTCCAATAGATGTGAGAGTCTACTTTTCTTGTAGATACAATGACTCAGATCGACATCCTTGAGAGTTGAGTGTTGGATGTCTCTACATCCTCACTTGGGATGCTCTCTGGCTTCTGAG